>NC_142067.1:37550802-38166219 GCF_059756535.1 Pantherophis guttatus | reverse complement strand
AAAAATATTTTTGATTGATTGATTGATTGACTAAATGAAGAACTATGTGGCATCATGTCAATTCTTAGGACCTGCATGGGTAGATTGTCTCCATGACAATCTGTCCCTAACAGATTGGTCCTTTGGATCTTTCAACAGCGAAGGCATAACCACATAATTGGATTCATTCACCTTGCTGCTAGTCATCTTATTCTTCTCTTTCTTTCCAAAGATGCACAAAAAACTGCTGCATTTTGCATTGCTGAAAAAGAGAGTATGAGAAATTTATTGTGTAATATACAATGGTTGTATTACAATATTTGAGAAGACTATAGACAAACAGAAAAAGAAAATGTTAAGATTAGAAAAAACAAAATAATTTTGATGGAAAACATTGATGCTAGTTTCAAAGTAAACGGTTTTCGGATCAACAATTTAAGATATGCTGATGATACAGTTTTGCTTGCCGGTAAGCATGAAGACCTTCAGCTTCTCATCAACAGAGACACAGAAATATCTGAAAAATACAACTTGAAGTTAAATATCTCAAAAACCAAGGTCATGGTTGTCAGCAAACAACCCATTAATTTACCACTGATATGTTCAGAAGGAATACTACTAGAAAAAGTTGAAAGGATCACATACCTTGGTTCTAATTTACATAAAAGCTGGGACATGACCAATGAAGTAAAGACAAGGATAGAGAAAGCTCGACAAGCATTCTTCAAAATGAAAAAAGATATTCTGCAGTCACGACATAAGCCTAAAATTGAAAATCAGGCTTGTCAGATGTTACATCTTTTCTATCCTGCTCTATGGAGTATAGAGTTGGTCTCTGACAGATAGCCACTTGAAGAGACTAGAAGCATTTAAAAAATAGATGTACTGGTGGCTGTTACATATAAGCTGGGTTGACAAAATCAGAAATGAGGAGGTGATAAGCGCCTTGGGAAAGCCAAGGGAAATAATCAAAACCATACAAAAGTGAAAGTTAGAATATTTTGGACATGTGATGCAACACCTGGAAAAATATGGCATTCTTTACTTAATCCTCCAGGGAAAAATTGAAGGTAAACGAGGTCCAGGCAGAAGAAGAACATCATGGCTTCAAAATCTAAGGGACTGCTTTGGACAAAACTCAGCAGCATTTTTTCATGCAGATGTTGATAAAAATAGGATCGCCAACCTAATCACCAACGCCCGATGACAGATATGGCACAAGAAGAAGAAATAAAAAAAAACAATACTTTAGAAGTTTATGAAGAGTGCTAAAAGCTTTCAGTAGGCTTAAAAGAACTATAAATAAAGTGAAGGAATGAAGGTATATTGTATAAAGGTCAGAACCAACAATCTGAATGTGTCAAATTAGAATATGCTTTGTTTTTCAGAACACAATATATTGTAATGCTATAGTTTTCATTTACTATTTCATGAAAATACTTTTATCCTTCTACCAATATGTATTACTGAGAAATTTTTAAACATTAGCATCAATATAAGAAATTTGTCTCTAAAGTATTTATTTTGTTGAAAGATAATCCTCTCCACGTTGTAATCTGTGGCACCAATGAATTGTAACAAAAATTGTAACAAAAAAAAAAAGAAGGCTATTAAAGTATTGTACTTTTACATAAATAACATAATTTTCCTCTCTCTGAAACTCACAGGTTTTTTTACAGATAACATCTGTTCAAAGCAATATATTTTATTATGTTTCTTAAGAAGTAAAATGAATTGACAAAAACATGGATGCTGGCGTTGGCATTAATCTCTTTTAAAATAGTAACAGATCTTTTACTCTTACAGTCTTTTACTCATTTTTTTTTCTAGAAAATTATTACAATTGCTAGGACCCTTTTTCCCTTCATTGCCAAAATAACTTGCTATCTGGCTCCTTCAAATGGCTTTTATGGAGACAATTTTGTGGAGACAATTGTCACCATTACCAACTTTGTCTAATAAAAAAAACAAATATATGGACAGCATGGAAAATGGAAAAAACAATATTGAAATTGCTCTTGGTACAATATTTGAGTAGCAGAATAAAAGGAACCCTTATTTTTCTAGGTAAGCAAATACTGTCATTCGAATCAAATTGCTACTGTTAAATTAGAATAGTTGTTACCTGCCTTTTCCCCAAGTTATATTTGATTTCATTCAGAAAATGAAACCAACCTTATGTGAAGTACGCTGACAAAACAGAAGCCTGCAGGTATGTGGAATATAACATTCAGACAAGCATGCAAACAGTACTAAAATCTGAGGTACATTAAGTTAAATGTTAAATATAAAGTTGTACATTATATGTACATGTAATATGTACGTTAACGTAAACTAAATAAATGATTAGAATAGAACTAAAATAAATGAGGATGTTAATTGTAATTTAAGATATTAAATATATTTTCCATAGAATTCTGGACATAATCTCATAACTCTATATATGATGTAGTGTCATTCTTGGTCAGCAATATAAATGGAGAACTGCCATACCCCACCTCCCTTTTTTAAACTTTTCCTGATAGTTTTCAAGCTCCAAAGGTTAAAGATTTAAAACATTCGGGTATATTGAAACCAGATATTACTGCAAATAAATGTTGGAGCTACAACAATGTTGGAGCTCCAATGTTGTATTCTGTCAAAATTAGTTATTTACAGTTTCTCTAAGTTTGCATTCATGATTTTGACAATATTGGAAGATTCTGACGAAGCAAAATTGGCTGCAGATAAGTTAAGCCCCATAAATATATTCCAGATCCATAAGATTCATAAAGGATTTCAACACTGGAACTCAAAGATGAGTCAATGAAGATTTGTTGAAAAAAAAAGATATGACATTGCTGGTATTTTTTTATGGATTTTGTCTATGGATTTTGAGAATAAACATGTGATATCACAGCTCAGCCTAATAACTGATAGCACTACTACTGTGGCACCTGAAATATAGAAATGCTTTATTGATAGGATCAATTTCATACACATTTGGAAATTTGATCCATGCTCTGGAGCACATGCAGTTTATATCATATGTTCAGTTTGAATTAGAAATGGCAGATTAGTATTTGGTTTTCGAAAATAAGAAAATTCAGTAATGTTTCAATTTATTTGGAATGGAGAATATATATAGAAAACAGCGAGATTTCCACATCCAAACTCAGTTGATTTACATTTGCACTGTAAGTGAGTAAGCAATGAAGTAGTCGTTTACCTTAGTAAGAATTGTTTAAACATTGGACTGATTATCTAATGAGTTACTGGATTTGCATTCAGTGGATATTTTGTTGGCAGAGAGGATGGATAGACATTTGTAAAAAAAGTTTTAATTGGGATTTCTGCACTAAACAGTAGATTAGACTCAGTGGCTGAGCAACCCTTCAAAATACAGATCTATTCTTCTCCCTGTTTGTCCTACATAGTGGATGTTACAGTTCTTTCACTTTTCCTGTTTGTTTGTTTTTTCTTTTGGGGCTATTGGCAAGGGTGGGATTCAGCTGGTTCAGACCAGTTCAGGCGAACTGGATGTTAATTTTAATCTGGTTTGCCGAACAGTAATTGCAAGGACTGGCTGACCCTGCTTACCCTGTCCCGCCAGGGTAAAGAAACAGAAGCCCAGGGGAGGCCGTTTTCACCCTCCCAGAGACTTGAGGAAAGCCTCCGGAGCCTGGGAAGGGCAAAAAACAGGCCTACCTGAAGTACCAGAAGTATGAAAACAGGCCTGTTTCCAGCCTCAAGAGGTCCTCCGGAGCCCGGGGGAAGCCGATTTCGCCCTCCCAGAGGCTCGAGAAAAGTCTCTGGAGTCTGGGGAGGGTGAAAACACCCCCCCCCCATGGTGCAGGAGCCGAGTAGGCCATGCCTGCCATGGCCATGCCCACCCAGCAACTGGGGAGAGAACCGGTTACTAAAATTTCTGAATCCCACCTCTGGCTATTGGGTCTTTTGGTTTATTTAAGATGTTTTGCTTTAGATGTTCTTACACAGTTTCTCTTGTAGGAAGTTGGATGTTACTTTGATAACTTTTTAGTGAGGGTTGTTTTTCCGTAGTTTTTAATCATTGTTTTTTCTGCTGATCAGGAATACTTAAGATAGATGGTGTTTGTTGCTTTTTTCCCCCTTCCTTTGTGAACTTTATTGCTATGATGATTTCTAAAATGTTTCAAGTATCTTTTCTATTATGACAAAGATGCCATCTACATATTGGAGCCATACAATCTTGTGAAGAAGCTGGCTTGACCAAAACCAAAGTTATGCAGTGACTTTTCATGACTGAGATTGGACTTGATTTCATGATGCTTTCTCCAGCAATGTACCAACTGCACCACATAGTTCTACCCCACAATCAATGTTTCATTTCATTTTACATCATTACTTAGGAGACCTCTGTATGCAATTGTTCACATTGATCCAATCAACCTTTATATATATAAGAGGCCTACAACTGTTGATCATTACATAGTATAGCTTTAGAGTTAACCTCATCAGACCTAACCACCCACCCACATATACACACATATATTATAGGCAGAATAAAGTAGCATCTAATAATACATAATTGTGATCTGCACAAGCAGCTGTTGAACTTTTGTTTATCCCATTATCTTCTGATATGCTAGGACTACATGAAGGAGTATCTTTTCTGCTTCAGTGATGAAGCCATAGAAATGTCTATCCTGGGAGGTCTAGCTTATCTCATCCTTAATAACATTTCAACATTTTGATTGAATAAAAAGAGGTGGGTTTTATCAGGAAACAGATGGATTCAGCAAAAGAAAAAGAATAAAATTGCTAATGTATAATTTACTAATAGGAATAAAATAATAGTGAAAGTGAATACATGGCTAACCATTCTAGTAATATATGGATACACATATGCATACATATGTACACATAACATTTCAGTTTCTCCTTCCCTATTTTTGTGGTTAACTTATTATACATCTATTTGATTCCTTTGGTTGTTGTTTGGCAAGCTTCAATTATATTTATTTGTTTAGAATGCAGCTGAAATCAGCACAGCTGTTTTTATTTAAATGACATGCAAGGCATCATTAATACCACCATTCACTCTTTTGGGGATATATAGTGTTTGTATGTGAAGAAATTTGCAACAGCAGGTGTCGGGAAACAAATTTAGGGCTTTACCACCAGCAGATCTCTGGTGAAAGTACAAACATGTTCAGAAAACTAAAAAAATAGACCAAATGTAAATAGTTTTGCTGACAGGGTATGGTTGGGCCCAGATGGGCTAAGCGTATCCACCTCAAGAACGTACTTTTGGAAAACATCTATTTATCAGTTATCAGTGACTAGATGGCTGGCTGTGCATGTAGAGAGTTACAGAGGCTTATTTTATTATAGATTTAAGTATACATGATTGATATGATATGATTGCTTGAAATAAGTGCTTCATAAGGCAATTATATCATTTAAAAATAAGTAGCTGCATTATGGCCAGATAATATAAACTATAATCTCTGTCTTCCTTGAGCAATGTGATATTGAGAAGGCATTGAGTTAAGCCTGGGCGATGGGGACCAATTTTAAATTTTATTGCAGTGATAGCACAAGGAGAAAAATGCTTTTTCTTCATGATACCATAGTATTAGGCTAACTCTAAATATGATTGAATATAATGTAATGCAATGAAATAATATAAGTTTTACATGAAGAAGTGAGGATAAATAGCTATTTAAAAATGTGCACCAAGGACTTGAGCATTCAGAAATGATGAATCTAAACAATTATTATAGATTGTTCACTAATTTTTGCTTGTTTGTTTACTTTAGCAATTTACAGGGCTGCCTATCTTAACAAATAACTCTTGGTAGATTCCATTATTAAGCACAGTATTAAAAATGTAAAAAACAAACAATTTAAAAAGGAACATTTGAGGTTCCTTACATATTACATAAAACTATCTGCTACAATGTCCTACTTGTCAGTGACTATTTTAGCTTCAACCACAACAATACACATGCACACAACAGATACAAACTTAAAGTGAACCACTCCAAACTCGATTGCAGAAAATACGATTTCAGCAACAGAGTGGTCAATGCCTGGAATGCACTACCTGACTCTGTGGTTTCATCCAAAACCCGCAAAATTTTAACCTAAGACTGTCTACCCATTCCTAAGAGGTCTATAAGGGGCGTGCATAAGAGCACCAGCTTGCCTAACGTCCCTGTCCTAATGTTTCCTCTATTCATATTTTATGTATTCAATTTAATTCATGCTTATGCTTATATATATTACTTAATACGTTCTTGACAAATAAAATAAAAAAAAAATGTGACAGCAAGAGAACCAAACACACCTTTGTTTGTTCACTAGCGTTCTGGATCCAGCAGCTACATCTTCAAGACCTTCTGAAAAGCCAGCAGGGTTGGGGTCAGCAGCCTCAAGGGACAGGCGGTTTCATAGCAAATGCTCAATGACAAATAAAAAACATCTGTTGAATCTTACTGTAAGTAGTACTGATTCATAGAAAAGAGCCATGCCCACTCTGCCAGGTTTGAATTAAAAGGCTGAAATCACCAAGGACGGATGATCCCACAGCTAACCTAACCAAGGCCCAAGTAGGGCTTTAAAGGTAAAAACTAGCACCTTACATTACATTCAGAATGCAATTGGGGGACAATATAATTCACAGAGCTGTGATATTATGTGGATGTACCTGGTCTTCTAAGTCTAAGATAACATTATACTTAGTGTACTAAACCAGCCTGAAATTCAACTGAAATGTGCATAGGTAATCTATTTTTACAAGGGCCTTTTGAAGTTACAAACCTACCACTTTTCCAATAAAAGGAAACTTAAGACTGGATGAAAATTGTTTAGGAAGAACAAAACATTCCCTCCTAGTGGAAGCCATGAGCCCAAGAGGAATACCAAATAGCACATCATATCTGTACAGGGGAGTGTTACCCTGTCCAGAATCAGAGATGTTAAGTCCCCTGATCCTGATGGACAAAACCCAATAACCACTCTGCTATGGTTGAGTCACAGCCAGTTTCTCCCCATCCAGCCACTTAGCCAGGTTCTGAACCAGGAACCTGAATAGTATCACTTGTCTTGCATGAAATAGCATACTGATGATACCCAATTATATAACCCTATCTCACGCAGTCTGCAGCATACTGATGATAGAAGCCTACAGAGGAATTGTTGAGTCTGTCATCTGCACCTCTATAACTGTCTAGTTTGGTTCTGCAACTCAACAAGACTGACACAGACTTCAGAGGATAATTAGCACTGTAGAAAAAACAATTACTACTAACCTGCTTTCCATTGAGGACCTGTATACTGTACGAGTATAATTAAGGACTGCATGACTGTAACTTTGTTGCTTGTATCCTTACAATTTATATTGATTGTTTCTTAGTATGATTTGATTGCTTATTTATACTCTATGACTATCATTAAGTGTTGTACCTTATGGTTCTTGACGAATGTATCTTTTCTTTTTATGTACACTGAGAGCATATGCACCAAGACAAATTTCTTGTATGTCCAATCATACTTGGCCAATAAAGAATTCTATTCTATCATATATTGTCTATCTATGATGGTAGATGGACTTTCCCAGTGAACTTATATGTTAGGAGGGGAGAGAGACTTGAACTCTTAGGCACCCCACATAATAGGAGCCTAGAGCAAGGACTCTCTTCCCTCACTAGCACAGCTGGAATAGGCAATAAAGGAAGAGAAACATTGCGAAACAGTGTCCTCCACTCCCAATGCAGTTATATATCATGGTCAATAGTATCAAAAGCCATGAAGAAATCCAGAAGGAAAGACTTCCGTATCATTTAGATAATTAATCTGACCAATCCACTACTTAGATACAGATCATGCTTTATATTTTACATATCTTGGGGAGAAAAAACAGAGAAAAAGAAGAAATAAAATTCTTTTCATATTTGAACGGCAAAAGTAGTTCATACAAAGATATGTATCATTTCTTCTTAGATATAAATAAAGGTGTATAAGATATCTAAAAGGAGGAAATACAAGTAGAACTAGAATGATAGTCAGTTTAAGGGACTGTGGCAATAACAATGGCACTTAGACTTAAATACCACTTTACAGCTCTCTCTAAGCAATTTACAGAGTCAGTTTATTGCCCCCAACAATCTGGATCCTCATTTTGCTGACCTTGGAAGGATGGACACCTAAGTCAACCTTGAGCTGGTCAGGATCAAACTCCTGGCAGTGAGCAGTGAGGTAGCCTGCAGCACTGCATTCTAACCACTGCATCATCTTGGCTATAATAAATGCTACACCAGAAAAAGAAGTTTTTCAAATTTCTTTTGTCCCAATGAATTAAAGAACTATAGCACTATAGTGGTCCTTTTATATATTCAAGTGCTATTATCCATACACTATAAAATAAAGTCCTTCTGTTTCATAATGTCACATTGTCCCGATCAGAAAGAAATTAAGTGACCAATGAAAATAAGCTTTTGTTTCAATGCCTGGCAAATTGCAAGATATAAAAGTTTAGAGTCCTATGTAAATCTCTATCGCACGGATAGCAGAGTAGGAAGGTGATGGAGAAAAAAATCTATTGCAGACGGCCTAGTCCTTCAGAATAAGACCTTTCTCTGTGTGTATTGTTTGTTTTCAATTAAAGAGTTTTACAATATTATTTGCATTTGGTAAAACAGTACTTTCAGTTGTCAAAAAATGAAATCTTCAGTCTTTCTATTTAATTTTTCATCATTAATCTATGTTACTGTTTATATATGAAAAATAGTAATCTTAATTAACAATGACCCACATGGGAAAAAATTACCACATTTAGAGCAAGATGTCCTATTTAAAACAACAAGAACACCCTACATCAAATCTGGTGTTTATCAGCTAATTTCATTTTGAAATTTTTAATTATGGATCATTTTAGCTTCATGGACAGGATTTCTCTTTAATAGAATAAGTGGTTTAAGTGTTTTGTATTTTAATATTTCTGATACAAATTAATAATTCAGTCAACCTATTGGTTTACTCTGATTGGTTTCTGTAGAGAAACTATAATCTTCAGAAAGAATAATGAAAGATGCTGGAATCTGTAGCTATGTAACTTTTGAAAAACCACAAGTCCTCTGTCTTTAGTTAATAGATATCATGAAAATTTTCAAGCAAATGTAGTACTCCTTGCATCATGAAAAGTACACTGACACTTGTAAATACGATAATGGAATGGAATGGAATGGAATGGAATAGAATGGAATGGAATAGAATAGAATAGAATAGAATAGAATGGAATAGAGTAGAATAGAGTAGAATAGAATAGAATAGAATAGAATAGAATAGAATAGAATAGAATAGAATAGAATAGAATCATAAGCTGGAAAGGACCTTGCAGGTCTTCTATTCCAACCCACAAAAGATTGTCCAATCTTTTCTTGAAAAGCTCCAGCATTCTAGGTTGAATCTCTTTAATGAGTTTCCATCAATTGCTTCTTGTCGTACCCCCAGGAACTTTGAAGAATAAGCCAATTCCTTCGTCTATATGGCAGCTCTTCACATACTGGAAAACAACTGTTATGTCACTCCTGATTCTTCTCTTTTTAAGACCTTTGCTATACTTTGTTCCCTTAACTGTTCCTTTACAATTTATCCTGGAAACTCCTTATCATCATAGTGAACTTTAGTGAAAGAAAACTGTATTTCAAAAGTATTCTTCCTACATTTTGCAATGTAGTACTAGTACCTAGGATTTTTGAAAACAGAACAATATTTCAATAAAATTGAATATAAATAAATGATACAACTTGAATGTAGTCAATGTATAACATTTTAATATTAGTTATAATATTAAAGGATAGCATCAAATTATAGACATAACATTCAGAATTTCTTAATACTATACGTTAAGAAAATAACATCTTATTATTCATGGTAAATGAATTAGCATTGGAGATGGTTTAGTTTTTGGACTCAAGAATAAATAGATGTACCGGAAAAAGAACAAGAAGATTAAGACTGGGAAGAAAGCCATTGACACAAAGTCATGAAAGATTATTATTATTATTATTATTATTATTATTATTATTATTATTATTATTATTATTATTATTATTATTATTATTATTATTATTATTATTATTTTATTTCTATACCACCCTTCTCCCGAAGGACTCAGGGCGGTGTACAGCCTATTAAAAGCACAAAGACAAATATAAGAATATTTTTATGAGAGCAAAGGTTAGACTAGTTAAAGCAATGGTTATTTTAGTAGTAATTTACAGTTGAGAAAGCTGGATATTGAGAAATAACAAGAAAAAATGGTAGGCATTTTGAAGTATAATTAGAACAGTCACTAAATGGGCCATGGATTGTAATAACATCCAATTACTTATTCCTACAGCAAATAAAAGCTAATTTATCATTTTGATCAAGATCAGCTTGCAAAAATTCATATACTTTGGAAATGCATATACTATGGACTAAAGAAAAAAATATTTTGAGTGAAAGACAGCAACTAAGATGGTTAAATGCTATCAAGGAAAGCTGCCCTATACCTTTTATAAATAAATAATTAAATTGCTAGGTATATAGTGATCTAGAAAATATTTATCTTTGCAGTTACTAGAAATGGTGCCTGACATTTCGAGAGGAGATGAGGCTAGTTAATATTTAAGGTAATGAAAAAGTTCAAGAGTAAGCTGTTTAGCAAATGATATCTTGTTTGATTCTAGAATTGTGATTAGCTCATACTTCCAGCTTTTAGAAATATAATTTTTTTAAAAAATTACATGTTCACTTCCAAGTGTTTGAATTTTACATGATTCATTTTTTTTTCTAATTCACTTTCTCTATACTGTTCATTCATATTTCTATTATTTGTGCAGTTTTTTGGTTGTTTAGTTAGTTAGTTAGTATGTTGCTTTTCTCCCAACAATCCTTCTACAAAGTTTTAAATAATTAAATGAGTTCTCAAGGAAGGGTTTGTACATATTGAAATATTTTTATCATCTGTTTCAAATTCTATTACTATTCATGAAAAACATACAGAGATACTTTTCAGTTCTGTCCCATATATCAATATTTCACAATATTGGCTATTTTAAAATGTGTGGGCTTCAATTCCCATAATATTTCAGTCAGCAGTCTTGCGCTTCTTATTACTCATCAACAGAAGTGTCTTGGTTTTAAAGGCTGGTCTCACAAAAATAATGGATGGTTTCATATAACAGAAATTCTTGGTTTACTTGAAAAGGTAACTAAGCAAAGTCAGAAAGAAGTTGACAGCAGTCAACTTTCCTGATCAACCTGGAAACTCAAGGCTCCATTCTACCTGATTTTGTTGCTAGAAACCCTATTACAGTACTAAAAAAAAAAAAAAAAAAAAAAACCAGGAGACCATCTGTATCTTTCACCTGCACTCAGCTAAAGAGACTATCTTTTAGTTTTCATTCCACAGAATTGCATTTTGACCATGAAATCGTTCAAGGGTAGGTTATTTTTTTTATAACATATTCATTATATCCACCAGAGGGCTATGATGCTAAGGAACACTGATATTCTTAGATTTCAAGTAACTTTTTTTTTATCATCCTTAAAACTTGAATAATACTTAAGAAAACCCCGAGCCGTTGGTTTTTAGCTAAAGACACCTTGGAGAATGCTTCAAAGGGCCTAATGATAAATATACATGGGATATAGAACTATCACATTTGTTCCATGTGTTTTTATTATCTGCTGTTGAGAAACCTGGGAATAGCACTAAATGATACTTCTGCTGTATAAAATGAAAGCCAACAGGAAAACCAATTCATTTACTGCTATTAATAAACAGATCTGAAAAAAAGACTAGAAAAGTAATTTATTTTAAAAGGCACCTGAGAAAAATATTTTTTTGAACTACTCCATTTTTTTGTATTCTGCTTAATATAACTGAAACATCTGCAAAATATTTGGGACACACTTGCAAACTCTGTTTTATGCATTAACACTGGCATATTCAGCTGCCACAAGAGCCCAGTTCCTTAAGTATATCTACATAAAGAATCTGACAGTTTGACACTATTTCTTTCTATTTCTGATATGTAGGCTTAGTAGTATGATTTACCATATAAAAAGCAGATACAGTGGACTAGTGCTAAAGACAAGTAACAAACTTTTATCATCATATGATCAGGCTGAGATCTAAATATAAACAACTTAAATTCTAACAGAACTTTTTTTTTTTAATTCAATCATATTCAATTCTTGGAGACTGCCTAGATGACTCCCTGCAATTTTCTTCCAGAAGTGTTTTGCAATTGTCTCCTTTCTATTGCTGAGACAAAATGACTGGCACAACACCATAACTACTGCCTCAAGCCAGTTCTCTTAATTATTGATGAATATTAGGAGGTTTGAACACTGGATTTGGAATTGAATTGACAAAAACTGTTACTTAAAAAAAGAGGAAGGTGAAATGCAAGGATAAAATTCTGAAAAACAAAATGTGTTATGAAAAATGTCATGCTGTTGTTTCCTTTTGTATCAGCCTTAAGAGCTAAAAAGATGATTGGTAACTGAACCATGAAACAGCCTTTGAATGACAGGCTTATAGGGTTAACAATTTACTACCACTTAAGTGGAAACAGTTTAAACTGTTACATAAAAAGCTATAGATCAAATTGCTTATTGTGACAATGTATATTAGAATATTTTTAGAAATTAAATTGCATGTTAATTTAACTTTTTATTACTTGTAATAATAATACTGTATATTGTATACTACCAATAAAATTTCAAACCATTAAAGACTATAATACTTTTGGAAATCCACTGCACAACTGTGTAACCTTCTCAACAGCCTTTGGAGAACGTTAAGGTTAGGGAAGAGCACTTCCATTTCCCAGCTATCTTTCCTGACTGTTCATTATTCTGATTACTCTAAAGAATGACAATGACAGCTTGTGGATTTATTAAGTCTGAGCCAAAAGAATAGCTACTACAAAATTTTGGGGATTCAATGGTCCTGAATGTATATATTAAAAAGACAGCTATGTCATTCTCATCCTCAACAAAAACATTAGCATCGGTATGTTTAATTTACATCAATAAAAACCATTATCTCAAATATATTGATGTAGTTATGACAGGAATATTAGCTCAGTTATAGCATTTATTTTGTACTCAGTTCTTATTTCTTTGTCATTCTCATTTACCTCTAATATGATTAAGCACATCAGAAATATGTCTAATAGTTATACTAACAGATATCTGAGTTGCAGACATCTGGAGGAGCTTCGAACAGCACAAGGATATCCACATACAGTATATATGCTTATTCAGAAATATAGACCATTCATTGAATTTCATATATATATATATATATATATATATATATATATATATATATATGTATGTATGTATGTATGTATGTATGTATGTATGTATGTATGTATGTATGTATGTACACACACACTTTGGCAAGTAGCAATTCTTCATTGTACCATACTGGAAAAATAAATATTTAGATGAGAGAAAATTGCCTACTACCACAACTGTATATTACACTGGGAATGTTAAAAAATCATGGAAAAAGACAATGACAAACCACTCCAATACAATCCAAGAACAACTGAAATAGTTTCTTTAAAAAAAAAATTCTACGTCGAGGTGGTTTTTATTTCTACAATTGTCAAGACATCATATTGCCAATAACAACTGTATTCACAGGCATAACCTATGGTTGTGACACTGAGAAGACTGGGAAAAAAAATGAAAGATTTAAATTGTTTTTCTGGAGCAAAAATGTTAAAAGTAGCTTGAATAGAAAGAACAAATTGTTTAATACTAGATTAAACAAAACCAGAATCATTATTAAAGAAACTAAGGCTTAAATAGTTAGAAACATAACCCTTATACTTCAAATAAGTAAAGGCAAATGAAAAAGGTTTGTAGAAGATAATATGGTTATAAGGACTCAAAGAACCAGTTACTGACTGATAGTTTTAATAAATTTATCCATTAAATCATGTAGAATGAAAGGTGTGATAATATATCATTTTTTTCCAACCACATTGCTTTTGTATCTATGCAACTTATTTATATCCTTTGATATTTTTGTTCCAGAAATGGCAATGTTTCAGATAAAATGCAGTGATAATTCTGTTGAATATTTGATTAGATTTTATTTCAGTCATAATGCAGTGTTACATTTATTTCTTTTTTAAGATATGCTAAAGAAATATTTACTTTACTACTTGCAGTGAACTCGGCAAATCATGTGTAGGTATAAAGGTGTGAATTGGGTTGTAAAAGAAGGTTTGAAGTTCACAGCTCTTTAGTTTTTTTTCTTACATCTAAGGAAAAGGTGTTTGGGATGTGTGGGTGTGTACTTTTCAGTGTCTTTATTCATTTGCAGATTTATTTCTTCCCCTGAACAAATCTTTCTTTTAGAAGTTTAGTTAAACGTTTATTAAACCTTCAATAAAACGTTCAGTTTAAAAAAAACATTGGAAAATTTATTACATACAATTTGTAGACAAAATTTTAAAAGAATATATATTGAAAAGTACCAAAAACATAACAAATCTACCAACTGTATAATTTTCCTCCGAGGAGTATACATTTGAATTTAAGATATAAAGAGATGGGAATATATGGAGGCATTTAAATTCTGAACAAAAGTCTTGTGATTGGAGGTCTGGGTATTGGTCCTGAGGTTTTTAATAATCTTAGCACTGTTGCAGTTGTGAACTACGAGTACAATGTAGAGATTTCAGATTGTGTTTAAAAATAAAAAGACTCTATGATAGTTTGAACTGATGTGTTGACTTTTGGGATGAGAATGCAGTTTTACATACTTCAGAAATGGGGATGGGAAGTTTTTGAAGATAGCGAATGAGGAACTACCTCTTTTACATTATTATGATGCTTTTATTATGATGGCTGTGAAAGTTGGACCATAAGAAAGGCTGAGCACCAAAGAATTGAGGCCTTTGAACTATGGTGCTGGAGAAGACTCCTGCGAGTCCCTTGGACTTCAAGGCAATCAAACCGGTCAGTCCTAGAGGAGATCAACCCTGACTGATCTTTAGAAGATCCTGAAGATGAAACTCAAATATTTTGGCCACCTAATGAGAAGGAAGGACTCACTAGAGAAGAGCCTAATGCTGGGAAAGATTGAAGGCAAAAGAAGAAGGGGACGACCAGTGGTGGGTTTCAAAATTTTTTACTACCGGTTCTGTGGGTGTGGCTTTTTGGGTGTGGCATGGCTTTGTGAGCATGGCTTTATAGGTGTGGCACAGAAGGATACTATAAAATCTTCATTCCCACCCCAGTCCAGGGGAAGAAAACTGTAAAATCTCCATTCCTTCTCCACTCAAGGGGAAGGTTACTGCAAAATCCCCATTTCCTCCCGATCAGCCGGGACTCAGGAGTCAGAGAATAGACGGGGATGGGGCCAGTCAGAGGAGGTATTTACCGGTTCTCCAAACTACTCAAAATTTCCACTACTGGTTCTCCAGAACTGGTCAGAACCTGCTGAAACCCACCTCTGGGGACAACAGAGAATGAGGTGGCTGGATGGGGTCACTGAAGCACTGGGCGTGAGCTTAAATGAAATGCAGAGGATGGTAGAGGACAGAAAGGCCTGGAGGAATGCTGTCCATGGGGTCGTGATGGGTCGGACATGACTTTGCAGCAAACAACAAATGATGCTGTTTGACCATAATATGTTTTATATAAAAAACTGTAAGGGATTTCTTAATTGAGCAGCAGAGAAAATCTAAATTCTAAAAACAGATTTTAAACTTCCCATTGCTGTTTCTGTTATTTTCTACAGAAACTTTTAAAAGTTTCATTATTATTATTTTTTTTAAAGTTCTCTCTGGCCAATATTTTTTTCTGTGAAAAGTTGTGGAGTTGTAACCAGCTGATCAGCTAGTGAGACTTAGATTATAAAGCAACAGAGTGTTATTTCTGAAATATGTGACTCAAGGTAACTCAAGGCAGACATTTTTTTTCTCTGGGTCAGTTGAACATTTTAAACTTTTAAAGTATTCTGAGATGTACACAACAGCATTTCTCACTTCTATTTCCCTCGAATCTTTGAACAGCTAAAGAAGCTCACTAATAATTATAATAAATAAACTATAATAATAAATAAATAAAATAATAATAACAAACTACTAACAGCTAAAGAGGCTCTCTAATAATTTTAATTAATTTTCCTGAAGTCTAAATCAGAATATCCAGCATGTCTAGAGTGCTCATTAATCTTTATACATTCCCTGTTCCAAAAGCGATCATCTTTCATTAAATCAGATTATGAATTAATGTAAAATAATATAGCATGCATTTATATGTAGTGTGTATTATACTGAAGTTGCATAGTGTATATATCCATTTTCTAATCCACTTGCAATTTATATTATGCAAGGAAATGCTTTGGTGCACTTTTTGTAAGCTGCTAGAAACAAATTCCTTGTTAGTGGATAGAACTCCACTGACACAATGAAAGCTTGAAAATTAAACAATTGTGTAAATATTATTATAGCGCAATGTGATAGCAGGAGGGAAGGCTATCTCACCTCTTGAACCAGGGAAGTAAATTGAATTCAATTAAGTTTGAAACTTTGAATTGCAGGTGAATAGGTTTCCTAGTTTATAAGGAAGTGTTATGGTAAGAACAGTTTTCAAAACTCTTCAATAATACACCAGGCTCATAAAATAAATATTCCACTTACAAACATCAAGATGATCCATGTTCTCTTAATGAAATTGTCTCTATTAACTGAAGGTGCAGCTCTATTACCAATCTTGTAATACTAAAATAATTAGTTCAGGGTTGTCAGCTTGATTCCCTTCCCTGCTTTATTGCTTTCTATTGTATTCCTTAGTCTTATGAGCCTGATTTTGGTTGGATTTATTCTAGAACAAACACAAGTAGTGCCTCATAAAAGAAGTATTGGCCACTCTTTACTGTACAAAATGTAAACTATTTTGTGCAAACCTGAGAAACCTGAGATCAAATCAAATCAATTTTTGTGACCTAATTTCAAATATGGGGACATATGAAAGTAAAGAAAATATTCAGTTTCTCATTTCTATTTGGCATTGACTGATTCACTGATTTTGTGCTATCAACTCTGTGTTTACCACAATCAATTTTCTTCAAGAAGATCTGCCCCCTCTTTATATTTTTCAAGTGTGAACATATTACAGTTGTATTGAATCCTTCTACCTTGCTACTGATCATCCTCTTTTTCATTTTTCTCTCACCTTCCCTAGCCCTAATCTCACCCTAATGAAAATCTAAATGGCAAACTATTCCTGAAAAACCTTGCCAAGAAAACTGCAGAGATTAGCCCAGGTAGTTACCAGGAGTCAAATCTGACTCCTGAAGACACAAAGGCACAAAAATAAAATAAAATCAAAATAAAGGATAAATTTGTATTACTGGTAGGAAGAAGGTAAAGTGAAGAATAGCATGACAGGGGGATTGTGGGTAAATTAAATATTAATATTATCACTGGGGTGAGTATTAAAGGTGAATGGTAGATGAATGGAATAAAATTTATGCAATTATTTCTAGTTTATTCTTGGAGTTAAGATTGGAAACACAATTGTACTTAAACTAAGTTGGTGTGGTTTCCTTGAAAAATTTTGTTACATAAAGCAACACATTAAGGCTGAGTGAGTTTTTAGGATTACTGATAATCTCAGAATTGTATTAAAAATTGAATTGAAATTTTCAGTCTATTTTAGGGTACAAATCTTCATTTAGATTAAGATAAATTGAAGATTGTGGTTCATATTATGTCACAATTCCAATTAAATCCAGTATTAGAATTGACATTAGGGTGAGCATTTAAGGATAGTGGAAAACTATGCCTGAATTGTTTATTAAAGATTATTATTTCATTTTTTAAAATAAATACTAAAGTATGATTTAATGGTTGCAAAATCAAAGTAAATGAAATGTTGACATCACCACTGAGATCATTTCTAAGATTAGTGTTAACATAACATTTAGCATTGCAATTTATATTTCATTCTTGGGATTAAGATAAGGAAATAAATTTGTATCTACATTAGGTCAAAATTATATATTTAGGGTTTATTTGTGGAGGTTTTGAGACTGTTTGTTTTATTAATTATTAGCAGAAGACTGAGGTAATTTTTAAGGATAATCATAATGCAAAATTTATGTTACAATTTGTATTACATTTTCTGTTTTGGGTTACATCATAAATGTATATTTAGAATAGAGTAAGATTAAATTAGCATTCAGCTATCTTCAGGATTCTAGTGAAGTTAAAGATTGGCCCTTAAGACTCAATCTAATATTACAATAATACAAACTATTTGTATTATTTCATTTTGAAATTACCTTTAGGGCATTAAATTGTATGGCAAATAGGTTTAAGTATAGGTTTTGGTTCTGTAATAATTTCAGTTAAACATTTTAACATTAGTACTGGGCTGATTTTTCTAGGTGGTTGGGAATTTCAGCATTTATGTTACATTTGATGAATCATTTGGAGGTAGGGTAGAGATTTTATTTTCATTGGCAAAAGGGTGAAATTAGGTCAGGGCTTTGATTCCCCAAGGACTGTATAAAAATCAGTGTTAGCCTTAGCAATGGAGTGTGTTTCTAGGTTTAGTGGTTTCCTCATATTTATGTTACAGTCAAATACCAAGATGGGTTAGTGCCTGAATTTGAAAATTAATTGATATCAGGGGAAGTTACGCTAGCATTAAGGTTTCTTGAAGATGGTGTTTATTTAGAAGGTTAAGATCAGTATTGGCACATCTTTATAAGTTTGTAATCGCCTGAAATGGTTTTTCATTTAGCTGCTGGGGTCAAAGTAAACTTTTACTGGTTTTAGTATAGCCTTTATTGTCATTGAACATCATATATACAATGAAATTGGTTATAAAAAGGTTATAACTTTATAAAAAGTTATATAATTAGTAATAGAAATTAGATCCCTTCAACATAACATAACATAACATAACATAACATAACATAACATAACATTACATTACATTACATTACATTACATTACATTACATTACATTACATTAACATGAACTGGCTTTCTTTTTTTGTTTAGTTCTACAGTAGTTTCGTGTTTATATTTCTGTTAATATGTCATTCTTGGATTCCTAATAATATCTAAATTTATACTGAGAAATTTAGCTTTAAGAAAAAGTTAGGATTAACTTTCTGATCCCTAATCTAATTATGTAATTAAATTGTAGACAATAGCAAAGGAAGAAGGAACAGGCCCAGTATGAGTAAGGATTTTAACCCTACTGCTATGCATAAAAATATGTCCTACCCCTAACCCGAATTATTACTCTAAAATAGTTATTTTTTAGAATCTCAGATGAATGCTGATAATACTTAATTTAACTACTATTCTCAAAGCATCCTTACCATAACAGGAATAAATATTTATACCCAGTGGTGAAATTCAAATTTTTTTACTACCGGTTCTGTGGGCATGGCTTTGTGGGCGTGGTGTGGCTTGGTAGGCATGGCAGGGAAAGGGTATTGCAAAATCCCCATTCCCACCCCACTCCAGGGGAAGAATACTGCAAAATTCCCATTCCCTCCCCACTCTGGGGCCAGTAGTTCTCCGAACTACTCAAAATTTCCACTACTGGTTCTCCAGAACCTGTGAGAACCTGCTGAATTTCACCCCTGTTTATACCCAATTATATCCTAACTCCTGCATAAAATAATTGCAACTTAAATCCAAGTCAATCAGTTTCCTCAATGGAATTCCAAGAGCATTCAAACAGGAGAAGCTATTCAGTTCCAATGAAATTCCGTTGTAATTCAATGGGGTAAGGATAGAGGAAGGCTAGCAAAATAAACGGGGAAGCTATAACCAGTTTTTGCAATTGTGCACGCTTAGGCTTAGTTATTTGCTGAACTATAAAAAGACACAGGAACAAGGATATTGTGTCAAGGTCTTTATATAAAAGCTGGATTTTCAAAAGCAATTTTAAGGATCAAGACTCAATTATGAATATGTTTCAAGGAACAGTAGCTTGTATATCAGATGACAATGAAAAACTGGAAGGATCTTTAATAAAGATGTTCAAATGAGTAGAGAGTATGAAGAAAAATCATGTGTAAACTCTCTAGTTTTCTGCCTCATATTTTGCATTATCTGCCATATCTTGTCCTGTACAAGGGAAGACTGGCCAAGTCCTGGAAGCTAAAAGGTAATGTTCTCCTCAATATGTGCTAGTTGTTCCTGACTCTAGGGGGCGGTGCTCATCTCTGTTTCAAAGCTGAAGAGCCAGCGCTGTCCTAAATAGTCTCTGTGGTCATGTGGCTGGCATGACTAAACGCCAAAGGCGCACCACCAAAGGTGGTCCCTATTTTTCTACTTGCATTTTTTTTCATGTTTTTGAATTGCTAGGTTGGCAGAAGCTGGGACAAGTAACAGGAGCTCACCCCATTATGCGGCAGTAGAGATTCAAACCGCTGAACTGCCAACCTTTCGATCGACAAGCTCACCATGGCTATGAGCCACCACATCCCATATCCTGGAAGCTATCCAGCTTTAAATAAATTTTTGAACTCATAAGGAGCATTGAAAATAAATGGAACTCATGGTTACTAATTCTGAATTCCTGAATATGTTTAAAGGGAAATTTTCTGCTTTTCTAATTCCTATCCAAAATCCTTTCAAAAATACCTGTTGTTAACGCTTCTACTATGGAGCTCTGAGAAGGTATGCCCTGATCTAACAAATTCCAAGACAGCTTCTTACTTGCAGTAAAACAACCTTCCTTCCTTCCTTGAACCTGCCTTCCTTCTACCCTCCCTCCTTCCCGTTGCAATATATCGTATCTATTTTCAAAATAGTACAATCTAGGTTCATGACAATCTAATTCAGAAATAATAATAATAAAAAGAACTGTGCTCACTCCAAGGTAGTTAAATGCAGGCAGCAGCATCTTGTACATGTTTGCATAGATGTAAGGCATTCAACTTATCTCTTCTGTATGTCAGCCAGACATTATGATGGAAATGTGTGGCAGTATCTCTGTTCCTCAGACAGCCTTGTTCTACACTGGGATTATTGCATATGAAAGAGGTTTGACTTTTCCATGTATATCATTTTCTCAATGACCCTCCTCCTAACACTGCTGTTAAATTCGATCTTTTGAATAGGAATTACATGGAAATGCACAATTTTCTTACTAGGTGAAATAACAGCCTTTGGAGAAAGAGAGGAAAGGGTTTAAACCTCTCTCCCTATGCAAGAAGCTTCACTTGGTTTTTCTCAGCTTCTGGCACAGAGTAATGTATTATGTGCATTCATGTACATTTTTGCTACCAAAATACTTTTATCATATTTAACACATTATGTTCTTCAATTTACATTAGATCTCAGTTATTTATATAACCCTGAAATTATGTATTCCAGTGGATGCAATAGCGCAGTGGCTTAATGCCACCGGAACTACTGACCAGCAATGGTCTGCACTCCAGCAATTTGAGCCTGTTTCCATGAAATTGGGGGAAGATCCTGCCACTCACTCCATGGTTGCTGTCCAGCCAGCAGTTCAAAAGGATGCAATAATGCAAGTGGATAAATGAGTACCACTCAGTCGGAAAAAAGTTAGCTGTGTTCATGTGTGCAGAGAGCAGAAGCCAGCACTGGACTTGGCTGGATGTAAGGCAATGCAACACAAGGTGAGGCAAAGCAAGACCAGCGGAGGAGCCTGGAACAGCCAGAGATCCAAGCACCGCTAGTTAGCTGGTGTAAGCTAGTTCGACCCCTGTGGCGCACCAAGGATAGGCATGCAAGCTGAATAGAATGAACCAGCAATTTGGGCTATCAGGACTGCATTGTGTCTAGCATTTATAGATTTCCCTGACATTGTATGCCATATATTAAATAAATAAATAAATATGTATTCTAAATATTTTTTTCTATGATAAATATTTGTAATAAATCAATTTTTATTAAGACTATTGTTTTGTAAAAAATACTTTTATAACTAAAGAAACCATGTTCAGATGTTTTTCAGACATTTGCAGACATTTGCAAAGAGGCTGCAGGAAAATTTGTTCATTATGAGAAATTTGAAATTAGGTACTTTAAAACATTAAGAGCTTTATCATTCCATTCAAAGCTGCTTTTGTACAATTGAAATCTGAAAGCTTAGTTTACTATTAGATCATCACAGCTGCTGTTGTATCCTGCAAAACAGATGTTCCATAGGGAGAGCAGTGCTAATTTTCACTCACATTTAGTTAGTACAAGTCACTTTCTTGGCAGTTGTTTAACCAAAGAATTTGTATCCGTTGCACAGGTGCAATTATACATTATTTGTGGTTGAAATATAGGAAAAGCAGGAGAACAAGCAAATCTTGGAGAAATGTTACTTTACCATCAAACATTGAATGTGAATTTAAAACAGATATTTCCATTAGGAATAACTGCATACCAAATTAACCTGAATACAGTAAGTGGTATTATTGATTACCTGTTAGATTCTTAAAAAGAAAGAGTCCTTGACGTGTTACATTCTGTCTTCACTAGTTCCTGTTAAATCCTTCTCATCATTGAT
Organism: Pantherophis guttatus; assembly: GCF_059756535.1. Classification (NCBI taxonomy): domain Eukaryota; kingdom Metazoa; phylum Chordata; class Lepidosauria; order Squamata; family Colubridae; genus Pantherophis; species Pantherophis guttatus. Next base: position 38,143,689 of record NC_142067.1, on the reverse strand, counting down.
TCTGTTAAAAACATTTCTAACTCAGTGTCGCTCAAAAAATAATCAGTTACTGACAGTTCCAATAATTGAGAGCGGCTTTGCTTTGAGGCTCCATTTTCTTTTGCATCCTTTTAACAGCATATGGATTCCATATGAAATACTTAATTGCTCTGAGAGTTTTGTATTCACAGGAAAACACCATCATCAACCCAGTATAGCCTGTGTTATGTTTCCAATTGGAGATTTTTTTTTCTAATTAAACTATGACACATCTCATATTAAAATGTCCAAAATTAGTCAAGGGAGAATAAATTCAATTCTATTAATTGAGCATCTCATGTTTTAGGATGGTATTGTATATTATTTCCTTATTTCCTTTAATGAAAGGATTTCCTTCTCTTAATGCCAATGAAAAGTTGTAAAATAAACAATATTTACTTTTCAAGAATCTGATACGGAATATGACTAATATCACTCTTCTGATCATTTTCTTTACTGTATTTTATTTTTTATTTAGAGCTTTAGTCTTCTTTAAGATTTTGAAACAAGAGACTTGAAAGCTTGTGAACAAAATAAAAATATTTATTTTCTCTTTTTTTTTTCTTTTTTGGCAGAACTTTTACATTTTTATACACACCATGTGAAATAATGGCTGCCAGTTCTTTAGCTCAGGTTGGCCTTCATTTGAATGAAATTCTCCTCAAGAACTGAGGATGTTGCAATGTTTTAGTATAATATGTTTAGATCCAGTTAATGGAAACCTTTGTAATCGACAGATGGAAATTTTGTCAATATGCAGATTTCATACAGTTTATGTTGTCGAAGTATAGCACCCAATGTTCTCATAGCTACTGGGACCAATGCCAGTTTGTGCCATCACATCGTTATGGGTGGTTGCATAGTCAGCCAGAAGTTTAGTCTGGATTTGGCATTTTTATCCACCTATTGAGTTCTTCCCAAGGCCTTAGGATAGATATATGTCTACTCCTGTTAGATTAAATTAGGCAGGTATTGTTTAATAATATTAAAAGTATCAATAAAGCAGGGTATACGTAGCTCCGATTTGAATTGTGAAACCTTTGGTGTTCTCTGAGTTTGGTTGTTGGCTTGCAGACATATCATTATCCAACTAGGTAACATTGTCAGTGCTAGAATGGTTTGCTCTCTGATAGTAATCTAGGAACTACCAAGGGGAAAACAAGACCCTCTCCCCAGCGCTGACCAAGCTACTATATAGAGATAAAATATAAATAAATATACATAGGATAGCTAGATGGTGCTGTTTGAATGTTGTTAAAACTAACAACAAGTAAAGCTGTCAAACAAGTTCCAAGTAGTGCTGTCTTTTGCAATTGACTGATGTGGTTTTTGTCAGTGTCAATGGCTTTCAAGTGGTGTTCCAAATGTTTTGGGATTACACCCAAGTTGCCTGTCTTTACTGCATTTTGTTATCTTCTCCAGTTCTTTTTCTCCGATTTTGCTGCCTCCAGGCACTGCCATATCCACTATCCAGATTTTTTTTGTTTTTCTTATTGACAATTGTTAAGACTGGGATGTAATGTGGCCTGGACTGATGGGGTTTTATATGGGTTTTTTTAACTTTTATCTGGTTTAATTAGGTATTTTAACTTTGTACTGTGGTTATTGTGGATTTTATTGTTGTGAGCCACTCTGAGTCCGTTAGAGATAGGGCGGCATATAAATAAATAAAATAAATAAATAAATAAATAAGTAAGTAAATAAATAAATATAAATAAATAAATAAATAAATAAATAAATAAATAAATAAATAAATTATTGTTATTATTGTTATTATTATAGTCCATAGAGTCAACTCTGAATCCTGGTGACTACAAATCTATGCAGTTTTCTTAGCGCCATTTTTGAAAGTGGCTTGCCAATCCCTTCTTCCTAGAGTGACTAGTTAATAGTGGGCCTAAGTCAGGGATGGGTTCTACTTACCTTTATTATCAGTTTGCAGTGGGACCACACACGTGCTGTTCTGCGAATGCGCAGAAGCGTTTTGGTGACATCGGGGTCAGTGGATGGGGCCTCCCGCTGGTTTTACTACCAGTTCTATAGAACCAGTGTGAACCAGGGGCAACCCACCACTGGCCTAAGTACACCTAGTGGGATTTTGTGCCTAAGGCCGAGCTTGAATTTAGGTGTCAAGGTTTCAAATCCTGTGCTTTTCACTATTACAGCAGGCTAGCTACATGTATGTTGAAATGATTTTAATCCCTCTTCAAAACTAATTAGTACATGAATATAATATTTCTGACACAGAAATGTCATTTTTCCAGCAAAATGAAGGTGAGAATTCTATAATTCCATGCCTTATTGAATCGTTTAGTATCAATGAAGTCACTTCATTGCAATTTATTGCAGCCAAGACTATCAACCTTAGATTTGAGGTATTATTTTTTTTAAAAAAATAATGTTTGTGCAGCATTTCCTTGCTTTATAAAAAATGGGCAAAGCACCTATATTGGGCACATTTTTTATTTATTTATTTATTTATTTATTTATTTATTTATTTATTTATTTATTTATTTATTTATTTGTCATATTTCTATGCCGCCCACTCTCTGAAGACTCTGGGCGGCTTACACCAAAGACAGTATACTAAATAGCATATTGCCCCCTAACAATCTGGGTCCTTATTTTACCCAGCTCGGAAGGATGGAAGGCTGAGTCAACCTTGAGCCCGGTGAGATTTGATCTGCTGATCTGCTGAACTAGCAGTCAGCTGAAGTAGCTGCACTACTGCACTCTAAGCACTGCGCCAACTCGGCTCTTGTAATAACTCTTGTAATAAACAATTGTAATTGTTTATTACAATTCCATCATGTTATTTTGTAAGTTTAAATCTTTTTTAGTAAGATCATTTATAGATCCTGAAAATAAAAAAACCAATTAGGATTTTAACTGATTGATTTAGTAGTTCTGTAAAACCTGGGATATTGAGGGGTGCCATCTGATTGAAAGGAAAAATCCTTCCTCGCTTATCTTTGTGCTTGTTTTCCCCTCCTATATCTCAGAAAATCTCAGGCAATGCCAAAAGGAAAAGTGGCAAGGTTTTGGTAATGAATATATATAGGAGAGTTTAAAGTTAAAAGCTCCTAAGTCCTTCTAACAATTAAAAACATCTCCTTGTCAACAAAAGCTAGATAATTCGGCTTGCAAAGACATCATGTTAAATAAGGACAAGAAAGAATGACAAACTCTGTATTTCCTGCATTTTCAGCCAGATACACTTATTTATTTTATTTATTTATTTATTTTATTAGATTTCTATACCGCCCTACTCCCGAAGGACTCAGGGCGGTGCACAGCCAAACAATAAAAACACATACAATACAAAATTTAAAAATAGAATAAAATCAAATTAAATAATTTTGGCCCTGACAAATTTAAAACCCCAAACTTTTAAAACCAATTTAAAATTGAATATATAAAATACTAAAAGATATTTAAAATTTTAAAAATCTTTTATAAAAGAGGGGGAAAATTAGGCCAGGCCGGCCTGGTGAAATAGTAAGGTCTTTAAGGCGCGGCGGAAGGTGCGCAGATCCGGGATCCTCCGTATCTCTGGGGGGAGCTCGTTCCAGATAGTAGGTGCCCCCACAGAGAAGGCTCTCCCCCTGGGGGCCGCCAGTCGGCATTGTTTGGCTGACGGCACCCGGAGGAGCCCCTCTCTATGGGAGCGTACCGGCCGGTGGGAGGCTATTGGTGGTAGTAGGTGGTCCCGCAAGTACCCGGGTCCTAAGCCATGGAGCGCTTTAAAGGTGGTAACCAGAACCTTGAAGCGCACCCGGAAGACCACCGGGAGCCAGTGCAGCTCGCGCAGGAGGGGTGTTACATGGGAACGCCATGTCGCTCCCATTACCACCCGCGCGGCCGCACTCTGCGCCAGTTGGAGCCTCCGGGTGCTCCTCAAGGGGTGCCCCATGTAGAGAGCATTGCAATAGTCCAGGCGGGAGGTGACAAGGGCATGAGTGACCATGCGTAACGAGTCCCGATCCAGAAAGGGACGCAACTGGTGAATCAGGCGAACCTGATGAAAAATCCTCCCGGTCACGGCTGTCAAGTGCTCTTCTAAAGACAGCCCTGAATCCAGGAGGACGCCCAAGTTGCGAGCCCTCTCTGTGGGGGCCAATGATTCGCCCCCAATAGTCAGTGATGGCGTCAACTGACTATATCGGGACGTCGGAAACCACAGCCACTCAGTCTTGGATGGGTTGAGCCTGAGCCTGTTCCTCCCCATCCAGATCCGTACGGCCTCCAGGCACCGGGACATCACTTCAAGGGCATCGTTGGGGTGATCTGGGGTGGAGATGTACAGCTGGGTGTTGTCAGCGTACTGATGGTACTCCACCCCGAAACCACGGATGATCTCGCCCAGCGGCTTCACATAAATGTTGAACAGGAGAGGTGAGAGGACCGACCCCTGCGGCACCCCACATATGAGGGGCCTCGGGGTCGACCTCTGTCCCCCTGTCAACACAGACTGCGACCGGTCAGAGAGAAAGGAGGAGAACCACCGCAACACAGTGCCTCCCACCCCCAACTCTTCCAACCGGTGCAGCATGATACCATGGTCAATGTTATCAAAAGCCGCTGAGAGCTCTAACAGGACCAGGACAGAGGAGCACCCCCTGTCCCGAGCCCTCCAGAGATCATCAACCAACGTGACCAATGCCGTTTCCGTGCTGTACCCGGGCCTGAAGCCCGACTGGAATGGATCCAGATATGTCGTTTCATCCAGGTGCTGGGGGAGCTGTTGCGCGACCACACTCTCAACAACCTTCGCAACAAAGCGAAGGTTGGAGACCGGATGATAATTTACCAACATTGCTGGGTCCAAGGAAGGCTTCTTGAGGAGAGGCCTCACCACCGCCTCTTTCAAGGCGGCGGGAAAGTCACCCTCACTCAGCGAAGCGTTTATAATCCCCTGGAGCCAGCCTCGTGTCATTTCCGGGAAGCCAGTACTAACCAGGAAGGACACGGGTCCAATAAACAAGTGGTCGCGTTCAGTCTACCCAGAATCCTGTCCACGTCCTCAGGGGTCACAGGATCAAACTCATCCCAGATAACATTCTCAAGACCTGCCCCTGTCTCTCCCCCTGAGACTACCCAGTCGGAGTCCAAATCTTCCCAAATCTGAGTGATTTTGTCATACAGATACTGAACAAAATCCTCGGCTCTACCCTCCAAGGGGTCCTCCCGCGCTTCCTGGTGGAGCAGGGAACGGGTCACCCTAAAGAGGGCGGCCGGGCAATTATCTGATGACGCAATAAGAGCAGCAAAATAACTACATTTCGCTGCTTTTATCGCCACTAAGTAATTCCTAATGTGGGATCTTACTAGTGTCCGGTCAGATTCAGAAAGACTGGCCCTCCAACTACTCTCTAGGCGTCTTTTCCGGCACTTCAACTCCCTCAGCTCCTCGGTAAACCAAGGAGCCAATTGAGATCGGCACCGGGTCAGAGGCCGCAAAGGCACGACCCGATCCAGAGCACCAGCAGCCACCCTATCCCAGGCGGCCACCAGGTCTCCAGTCGAGGCGTGTGCCAGAACCTCAGGAAATGGCCCAAGCTCCGTCTGGAATCTGTCAGGTTCCATCAGGCACCTGGGGCGGAACCATCTTACCGGCTCCACCTCCCTGTGGCGGGGTGCAGCGGTTCGAAAGTCGAGATGAAGGAGAGAGTGATCTGACCATGACAAGGGTTCAGTAACTATATCCCCTATATCAAGATCCCTCAACCACTGTCCAGAGACAAAAACCAGATCCAGCGTGTTTCCCCCTGTGTGGGTAGGGCCATGAATTAACTGGGTCAGGTCCATAGCTGTCATGAAAGCCATGAACTCCCGAGCCATCTTTGACGTCTCACCCACGGACGGCAGGTTGAAATCCCCCATGACCATAAGCTTAGGGGTATCAACCGCCACCGCGGCGATGACGTTGAGTAGCTCGGGCAGGGCTGTTGCCACGTGGCAGGGAGCCAGGTATGTGATCAGCAAACCCATCTGAGCCCCATGATCCCATTTCACAAAAAGGGATTCACAGCCGGCTGTCTGAGGAACAGTGGCCTCCCTCGGTCTCAGACCTTCTTTAATGATAACCGCTACCCCCCCGCCCCTCCCCTGTGACCTCGGCTGATGGAATGCTTGGAAACCTGGCGGGCACATTTCAACGAGGGGAACCCCCCACCTCCTGGCCCAACCAGGTCTCCGTAATACCTGCCAGGTCCGCACCCCCCTCTTGAACAAGATCACAGATGAGGGGGGCTTTATTTACTACGGACCTGGCATTGCACAGCATCAGCCGAAGGCCTGGGTCCTGAGGGTCTATGCAACCTGAGGAGCGAGTAGAGCCTTGGGGGCCAGAGCACGCCACCGCTCGTAGACAGCGAGTGCGCACTCCCCTAACACGATACGGCCCCCTGCTCCCGCCATATCTACCCCTCCCACCTACAGTACTGATGTTCAAAAAACTATCCGGACAAGCTCTAACCCCCCCTCGATCCCGGGTCCCCCATCCCCCACGCCACGCTTCACTGCCAGACCCGACCCTCCCCCTTGTGGGTTATCCCCCATACCCACAGCCCGAATTCCAATCTGACCCTCCCCCTCCCTAGGACCCCTTAAAAATTTCACTAAAAATTTTGTTAGAAAACCCCTCAATCCCCTTGTTTTCACATGCTTGGTAATCTCCAGGGTAAGAGTTACCAAACAAGCTTTTCAATAATCCAGGAGGATTGATTTGTAAATTGAAATAAAAGTGGCTTATCCATTTACATTCATTTAAATTGCAGATATAACTGTTGGCATATTTATTTTCATTCTCTGTGGTAAGGTTAGGAGGTTCCAAGTCAGGAATCTTCATTGCTCAATTATTGCAACTATTTCAACATATTGGCAGTCTGAGAAGACGGCACTCCCTGCAGGAGATATATATTCTTAGAGAGTTCTTGAATCCAATGTAAGTCTTTTTTTTTGTCCTATGTTAAACTCCTGAGCAATGCTTTTAAAATTCAAGGAGGAAAAACTTGTCTTCTGACACCTGCTTCCTCTCTAAATTCTCCTAGTAATCCTCAGTTTTATTTGTTTTCAGAACTAACACAGTTGCTAAAGTCATCCAAAAAAACCAAACTTAAGAATACATTCCATCAAGAATTATTTATTCTGTTAAGTAAAAATGATATTTTTCCCAAGTCTACAAAAAATAGCTACTATGGGGGTTAGATATTCTAACTTTATTAAATAATTATAAGAAATTTAACAACTTTGCAATTGATTTCTCACGGTTAAACCTTTGTCTGTTTTGTATGTTATAGCTATAGTGGTGCAGGCAGCTTTCTATGCTCCAAAATCAGCATATGTTTCAATGAATTTGGGGAACACATCAGGGATAGGTTCTACTTACCTTTACTACCGGTTTGCATCATGTCCGTGCGCGATCTTCTGTGCGTGCGCAGATCAACTTTGATGATGTCCGGGTCAGTAGGTGGAGCCTCCCAATGGTTTTACTACCAGTTCTTGCAAACTGGTCTGAAAGGGGGCAACCCACCACTGGAACACATACTCTTGGACCCAAACTAGCAACCAATGCAGCTCTTGGAGCAGAGTAAACATTATGCTTCTATTAGAATTTACTCATTGCTAGTTTGCTTCCAAGTTCAATTCAAGTTGCTGGTTATGATCTATAAAGCCCTACATGCCATAAGGTTGTGTTATCTGAGGAACCAGTTCTCCCTGCTTACATCTATCCATCCCATCAGATCTGGCAGAAGGAGCATGTTATAAGTCCCATCAACAAAGAAGTTTTTTCTGATAGAGTATTGATCAATACTCTCTTATGTTTTATGTTTTTGGGGTAATTTGTTTTTGTTTTAATTTTTATTTATATGAGCTTGTTGTGTGAGCTACCCAGGATCATGTATGAGTAGCTATATAAAATGAATGAGAATGAATGAATGAATGAATGAATGATTGGAAAGTCCAGATAAAAGATTTGCATCAGGAAAACAATAGGTAGAAAGAGATTGCTATAAGCACACATTTCACATCAGGGGTGAAAAGCTCCTGATTTGGACCGGATTGCCTGATCCAGTAGTGATGGCAGCGGGTGGTTCAAAGAACTGGTAGCAAAAATCCCTGCCCCCCCCACATGCCCAGCTGAGCCGAGCGAGCATCAGAGGCTTTTTTTTAATTTTTAAAAGCATTTTTTCTACAACCACTTCGGCTGAAAAAATGCTTTTAAAAGTGTTTTTTAAAAATGCTTTTAAAAGCCTCTGACGATCAGGCAACTCAGCTAGGATTGTCAAAGGCTTTTAAAAGAAAAAAAGCCTCTAATGATCAGGCAACTCAGCTGGGATCATCAGAGGCTTTTAAAAGCATTTTTTTTTTAGAACTTCTTCAGCTGAAGAGCTAGGAAAATAGTTTTAAAAGTAAAAAAAAAAAGTTGGCCATGCCCACTCAGTCACATTACCACCACCATCATCAAGCCACACCCATAGAATCAGTAGTAACAAATTTTACAATTCACCACTGCTTCACATACTGCCTACAGCTACAGTAACTTATTTGTAAACTGTAGAAAATATTTCCTACTTCAACCCTAATTTAATCCTAAAAGAACAATTTTGATAAATACATATCAAAGAGTCCTGACAGGTTTAAAACTTCCTATCCATTCTGTGTTCTGAAGTAGATGCAGGAAGTTTACATAAGGAGCTTTCCTGCAGAGGATTAAAAAGCTGTACATTTGGAGAAATTCAGCATATAGAAAACCTGTCATTTAAAAGCCTAGGCACCTTCTTATGCTTTCTGTGAGCCAATGGACCTTTGACTGCTCTTTTCTCAGCCTTAAAACACTTGCCACGTATCACATGTATTCTGATAAGACGATCTGGGACCCTCATCATGCCAAATTCTATTTTCATACTGTTTTAAGATTTTTATTTCAGTTTTCATCTAATAACTTTTGATGCAAAGTTAAAACTAAATGTGATGCATAATGTAATGTAAAACTAAAATTTGCATCTGAAGATGTTTTCTTTGAAAATTTCTATACATCTCCTAGAATTATTAATACAAAGGTTTGCAACAGAAATATAAAGGAAAGGAAAGGAAAGGAAAGGAAAGGAAAGGAAAGGAAAGGAAAGGAAAGGAAAGGAAAGGAAAGGAAAGGAAAGGAAAGGAAAGGAAAGGAAAGGAAAGGAAAGGAAAGGAAAGGAAAGGAAAGAAAAGAAAAGAAAAGGAAAGAAGAAAAGAAAAGAAAAGAAAAGAAGAAAAGAAAAGAAAAGAAAAGAAAGGAAAGGAAAGGAAAGGAAAGGAAAGGAAAGGAAAGGAAAGGAAAGGAAAGGAAAGGAAAGGAAAGGAAAGACAAATATAAATTTAGGCTGTATCAATGTAAATAGAAGTTCCAAATTATAGCATAATATATTTGCTTTATTTTGTTTTATCTTCAGTACTATGCCAAGGAATACCTTTCTGAGAATCAATGTAATCCTTTAACAAGAATTAGAATAATTCAGACAGTGATAACGATCAAAGGTGCTGAATGTGCTAAGCATTGAGAAGACTGAAAGTCAGTGTTTTATCCCACTCTATGGAATAGTGGTGTGATAGTTTCCAATGGAAAGTTAGAAAACGGGAAAAAATCAACAACCCTCCTAACAATAAGAGCAGTTTGACAATGGAATAAATTAGCCAGGAAGATTTGATGGACATTAGATCTATGTAAATCGATGCTAAATAGCTATCTGCCTGGGTTATATCTAACTACCCCACGACTACTGGAGACTCAAATATGAGAACAAGGAAATTATTTAATTAAAGTGATCCCTGACTGTTATGCTAGAAGATTGAACCTGTAAAGTGGACATAAAGAGGCTTTTGATAACTCCTGGGACTATTTAAACAGAACTGATTGATTTCCTATGGGATGCAAAGAACAGTGATCAGTGTACTTCTTCAATAGCAATTTTTGAATAAATGGTTCTTGGACTACTGGACAAAAGTGGGATTTAAAAAAAAATAAGAGGAAGAAATAAGTGGAACTTTGAAGGAGATGGCGTTGATTTTCCAAAGCACAAAGGACATCATGGAGAAAGGATTTAAGGAGATTATGGAAAAAATGAAAAATACTATACGAGGGATGATAAATAAAGATCTAGATGCTCAGAAAAGGGAGGAGCTAACACAAGGAATGGAGGAAAAGATAGAACCAAAGAACCAGTGAACAAAAGAAGAAGACAAGGAGGAGATATTGAAAATAATAGTGATTGATGAATTAAACCAGGGAGAAAATATTTTAAGAGAGTTGAAAAGACAATTGGAAATACAGGAAGATACTCTTGAATGGGAGATAGGGATTTGGGCAGATACTTTGGAAACTAGGCAGTTGAAAAGGGTAGAGATGGGAAAATACTTAGATTGTATAGTCAAGAAGTAGATGCAGACAGAGATAAAGATCCAAGAGAGGAATATGGGAGGCAAGTAAAAAAAATAGCAACTAAAGTATTGAAGCGGGCAAGAGACGATGGTTAGAAAGGAAAGGGTTTCTCTTTTTTCTTTGATGTTTTGCTTCTCTTCTCTTTTTCTCTTTCTTTCCCTTCTTTTTTAGAATGGTGGCATGATTAGAAGTTAGGTACAAAAATAAGAGAAGGGTAAAATATTTGTATACACATACCTTTATATAATGAAATAAAAGTAACAATAAAATCGGAAAACTAGAGATTGAATGATGGTATTATTAAGTATATTTTAATAATATTGTGATTGGCATTGCAATAATATATTGAAACACTGAGCAATTAAATAATGAAAGAATATACTTTAATATAAACATGTATATTACTATCAGAATTATATAGATTTGATGACTGTAAAGAATATGATTAGACTAATTTTCTATGTCTAAATAATATTGGGATTGGTATTAGAATTGTGTATTGAAACATTGAATAATAAAATAATGAATTATTGTATCTTAATACAAATAAATGTAAAGAGTGAAATATGAGAGGTAAGTTAAAAATGAACAGGATTCAAAGCACCAAAGTGGTGAGAGATGTTGGATAGAAAGAAAACATATTTTAATAAAAGGGTGACATGATTAGAAGTTAGAATAGAGAGAGAAATAAGAGAAAGGGGGAATATTAGTGTATACATTTTTACATAATAAAATAAAAGCAATAACAAGAGGGAAGCTTATAAATTGCATGGCAGTATTATTATGAATGAGCAAATAATAGGGTGAGTGGCATTAGAATAATATATGAAAACATGGAATAATTAAATAATTAAATGCAGCTTAATATAAAGGTGTATTATTATTAGAAATATATAAGTTGGTTGAATGTAATAGCAATGATTAATTCTACTACTTTTATTTGTATTAGAATGTATGACATCCAGGTGCGACACTGTTCACGCATTGATATGTATATGTAAAATAAAATTAAAAACTTATTTTAAAAAAGAATTCAAATAGACAAGCACCTGCCACACAACTTCCCTGATTGATCAAAAAAAAAAAAAAAAGAAAAGAAAAGAAAAGAAAAGAAAGTCTGGATAGGGGAGATTGCTGGAGACAGGAGAATGGGGGGGGGAGGGGAGAGAGAAATTGGAGAAAATCACAAAATACAAATAGTTCTGCAAACAGAACACAAATAGAACATCTGTGACAAATAAAAAGAAAGATAGTACTTATAGTAATAGTCACCTGGGTGTAGTCCCAAAACAACTGGAACACCACTTGAACACTATTGGCATTGATAAAACTATCGTCAGTCAATTGCCAAAGGCAGCTTTACTTGGAACAGTTTATATCCATGAGAATATACCTATAGTTTAGGAAGAACTTGATAACTGGACAAAAACGCCAAATCCAATTTAAACTTCTGGATAATAATTTGTCACAATGCATATGCCCTAGTAGTCAGCCTTGATCTTTCTTTAATGATGTTAGATTTTTGGCATTGATAGCTTCAGATTACAACTTAATTAAATCAGCTTTACAAGCTAATGTTGCTGTGAAGAAAAACAAAGTGAACTATGCTTCATTTTCAGGATTTCAACCTTTCAACCACAGACAATTTCTGGCTTCTTCCTTCAATTGACATTTCGGTTAAATGCGATACTTAAAAGTAAGCTTTGGCTTTTGTAACATAAGCAGTGTCTATTTCTTTTCACGTTTGCTTTTTGGCAGACAGAAAACTATGCTTTCATCTATGCTTTCAAGAAAAGAAAAAAAATACGAATGTGTTTCTCTGCAATTTTGTAAGATCAGCCATTGCTTCTTGTTTCCAGACTGCTATGTGCAATCAGATACTTGCTATATTTACTAGTGACTAATGTAGTCAATGTGCAGTTTCCACTTGGAGTGAACACTGATGGGATATTATTGGCAATAATTTTTGTATATCTCTGCCCCTTTCTTTGTTGTGTTTGCTATTTGATGAAGAGTTGTGGGATATAGAGTTTTTTCGGGGGGAGGGAGGATGAAATAAAAACAATGCCTTCCAATGATTTATTTTTTCTCGCCTGGAATTTCTCATTGATCTTATTAGTGAGCTTCGGAAGGTGTGTCTGTTTATTGCTGTGCATGCTGTGAATCACTTTTCCCCTTTGAATCCAGAGTACTATATAGTCCTCCTAGGTATATCGATGTGTTTTGCTTATAGCATAGCTGTGCCAGTTGTTCAACATGTACTTGAACGCACTGAATTTGTGCTTTCCGGTATGAAGTTTTCCTTATATAAAAGCAACACTAACAAGAATTAATGCAAAAGTCAGAGGCAGTGGTGGTATTCAGATGGTTCTAACTGGTTTGGGCGAATTGGTAGCGGCAGCTGCGGGAAGCTCTGCCCACCCGCCTGAACGTCATCACGTCCCGTTTTTGACAATCTGCACATGCGTGCTCGGGCCCACATTTATGAACGGATAGTGAAGGTAAGTGAATTCCACCCCTGATTATAGTGGTCATTTGTTAAAACATTTTGATAAAAAATATGATTTGTTTTGATTCCTAGTTCAAAATAACAAATCAAGATCACACCAAGAATGACATAGCATTTTTGGATGTTGTTCAAATAATCTTATCCCATTTAACAAATGACTTGTAATTTATATTAAGCACTCATCTATGTCCAAGACAAAGTGTGTGCGTGTGTGTGTATAAATAAATAAATATTTATGAGGAGAATATTGATTGGATGATTAACAAATAACCAATATATGTAGATATGCACTGAAGCAAAAATCTTATTTGCCAGTTTCCATGACTTTCCCCCTTTACTTAACAACAAAGGAATCTGACAAATGGACACAAGCCCATCAATTTCAGGAGAAAGAGAATGGCAGAAATTGCTTTGGGGAGTACTTCAACTTGCCACCACATGAGAAGTAAATGTTAATTCCAAATGGACACATGGTGCCATCTCCCAGAGGGCCCAGAATGAGAATTGTTCTTGGCAAAACATCAGACTTTGTCATTCCAATAAAGCTACTGGAAGCAAAATATAGATTGGATTATTTTCTAAGAAGGATGCAGGCTAATTAGCCTTCATTTGTGCACCTGCCACTCCAGAATCTATCTTTTAGCAATTATCAGAATTTCTGCATGAATGGAAGGAAGCTCAAGGTTTTTTTTTAATCTTCTTAAATTGTTTTTCATCCTTCAGGGTGATTGGGGAAGGTGTGGATATGGAAAGGATGTCTGCAGTATCTCCTGATTTCTCTTCCGCAGAATTTTTTCAGTTACTATTTCCATAAAAACCTACTCTATAAGATCCCAAAATTACAAGTGAATTAATCTGTGTTTGGCTGCATTAATTTTGTCATTATTTGTGGTTAGATAAATCGACAGAAAAGAATTGGGTAATGATCCTTTGCCAGGAAAGCTGTAAAACATCTAAATTTTTATGAAGAATCCCTACATATGCTTATCCATCCAGTACAGTTACTGTACTTAGCAAATTGTAATGCTACTTGATAAATTTATCAGCTGCCCCTAATCCTTACCTTCCATTTCCAGCATGATGTCTGATAATACCTTATGCCAAAAGATGAAGAGAAATCTACTAAGACTTCTTAATTACTAATGAATCTTTTCAATTCACATTCCAAACTATGATCAAAATATGTAGCTTATGTTGAATTAATATTTACAGTCACAGACAACCTTATGACAGTCATTCTTGTGTCTGAACTGTAATGCTGGTGTTTAGTCCATGATTTAAATAACCTTTATCATAAGATACACAAGGTAGCTGAGAGCTAAGGACAATTCAGCATTTTCCCAGTATCTTACAATAATAAGAGGTATTACCGAAAAGTGTTAGTCCTAGAGTTGTATTTCAATTGGGAAAGAAAAGGAAAACTAAATTACCCTTTTCCTGTGGGGAACAGTTTTTTCTACCCCATTTTATTCTTGGAAAAAACTAGATACTTGCATAAATTGGTAAAAGGGATACAAAACCAGCTATAGAAGACGGGAAACTATTCCTGTCTTGAGTCAAATAATGAGTGCCTCTTAATGCATCTACCACATCACCATAAATCCTTACATATAATACAGTGCACTAAAATGATAGATTATTACTACTGTGAGTTCAAAGAACATGGGACAGATTATATGTCATCAACTTCTATCTATCTAGGGACCTAGATGCAAATGGCAAGGAATTTTTTTTTAAAGTAGCCCTTAGATCCCTTTGACAATTTAAATGTGTTTAGTCAAGAAAATTGTATATGGATTTTTGCCAGAAATCTTCATATAGATGAGACATACCTCATTAATTGTGTCTGTAATTGACATAACTTGCATTTAAGGGCCAATGATTGGAAATACATTGTTCCCCTAAGTCTATTTTTATATGAAACTTGACTTTCTTTTTTTGATATCATTGCCTAGTTATCTATTCAGGAGTTCATTTCAGTGTTTGAAGGATTCTAACTATACTTTCCACAAAAGTATTTGACCATTAATTCCATTAGAACTGCCCTTAAACAATGGCTTTCACATAAAAAAGATAGAAAAATCATTAGCAGATCAGAGGGAAATGTACAAGAAAAAAAATACAGTTTCTTTTAAAATCTTTTGCAAGGCAGGATTTATTTAAACAAAATATACCATGCTTACATGTAGAACCTTTCCACTTGCAATTGAACTGTACATAAAATAACTAAATAACTATATAAATGCAACATTAGCATGATTTGATAAAGCTCACGACAGTAAACACTGTGAATAAATATCTATTCTGGTCAATTGGTAACATCTCCCTATTTCTTTAGACCATATTATTGTACTTTTCTCCAACCAACATAAAAGATGACTCAATGGGTCGTTTTCTGTGCCAGGCTGCTTACTAATTTACATCTAATCTGATAGTTTGAATGGAAAAACCCACAAAACATAAAAACACTTTAGTAGTTCTTATTATTGGATTCCATATAGGTCAAGCCAAAGCTTTAATAAAAGCACAGTTAGCTGCATAGTAGAGATGAACACAAATTGCATTGGAGGTCTTGCCAAAAAGCCATCATATTCTTGAGAAATGTTATTGTTCTTTCAAATCTACATGCCAAGCAAACGATGTTTGTTTTTTGTTACTTTTGGCAAGGGCACTACCACACTGTTAGTTTATTGTTCAAACTGAGCTAGCAAGATTGTATTTTATTTAACATAAACATATATTCAGAAGCATATGCAATGGATATTGAGACTATCCAGAATTGGTAGAATTATTATTATTTTATTTCTGGTGTTATATTGGTCTAAGAAAGATAGTCATTCTACTTGTTGAAGGACAGTGGTTTTTTTCCCCATACTTATTTGTAAATGTATTGTTCAAGGAAAGAGAATGAATTTCAAATTAATTAGTTTTATTTTGTTTGGCTAATAATCTTTTTTTAACCTTAGTTGTTTTTTACCCTTTTTTTTTAAATGATGTATTAAAAAAGGTGTGCAGAACTGTAGTAAAATTTAAGGTAATTCTTACCACTAAGGCATGTCTCTGTTTTCCAATTACTGAAATCAGATGTTGAGACTAACACTAGAAGACCTCAAAGTTCCTTTTCAACTCTGTTATTCTACATTCTACGTTCTCCTAACATTGCGCTGAATATCCCACTAATACAGTATTTGGATATTTAACAAGAATAGTACCTGTCTAATAAAACCTTCAAACTATTAAATGCCAAATATATAAAAACACCATTAAAATTAAAATTAAAATCAGCAGTTTCTATTGTCTTATGCCCTCCTGGAAAAGCCAACTTTTAATAATTTTGTGGAAAAAAAATTAGCAGAGAAGTGGCAATCCAGATGTCAATAGGCAGAATATTCCAAAGGAATAGGTCTGCCATTGAGCTATCCTAATTCAGGATTTCAATTGACAAGAGATGGTTCCAAAGGTAACCTAGATTCAAGCATGTACAAGTCTATGAGTTATAACCAGAATCTAATATTGAATTTGAGAACCTATTGGTAACCAACACAGTGTTTACAATGTAAGTAAAGCTGTAAAGTTGCTGAAGCTACTCTTATCAACCAGCATGTACGCCATTGCATTTCAAACCAAATTTGGCTCCAGAACCGGTTGACTATATTTTCTAATAAATGTATGCCAATATAAGCCATGATTGTTGCCTCTCTGCTACCACAAGCTAGCATCTTATTTTGATAGATAGCTACAAACTTCACACCAGACAGAAATGTCATCATGTAGCCTATATATCTTTTACAAATCCATATTTTTAACAAAGAGCAATGGTACTTAGACTTATATACCACTTCATAGTGCTTTACAGCCCTCTCTAAGCAGTTTAAAGAGTCAGCATATTGTCCCCAACAATCTGGGTCCTCATTTTACCAACCTTGGAAGGATGGCAGTCTAAGTCAACCTTGGGTTGGTCAGAATCGAACTTCTGGAGTGAGCAGTGAGTTAGCCTGCAGTACTGCGGCACCACGGCTCTGCTTATCCAAAACCAGAATTAATTAAACCTTGAAACAATTTATTACCCAAGGATTGATACTATTCTACAGGCATATTGTGTTAGCTTGAAAATGACATTCTTCTCCAAAATACTCATTCTCTATGATATCAAGGAAACTGATATCCAAGGAGTGGGATGTAGCTGTTCCTGTTATATATTCCATTATTCCTGGATATTTGTCCCTTCTTTCTGCCAATAGTATCCTCTAGCTTGTCTTGCCATGCAGTTCTCAATACCATTTTTTCTGCTGCTTCAGAGCATGTCCCAATCTTTTGGAAATGCACAGGATGACCATTTGAATAAATAAAGAAAACTGATGCTTCACATCCTTTATCAGTGGGAATCTGATAAACATAGTCTTCATTTAAGACACAATATATGTACTGATCCCAAATAAATTAAGCCATGGTGGCAAATTCATCTAGTAAAAATCAAGGCCGTAATACTATGACAAATTCTGTGGCTCAATATGTTAGATATCAATGACTATGATAACATACAATTTTAAGTAACTGTTCAGGAAACCGAACAAATTTAAACTGGGTATTCTTCCCAGAAAGTTAGATTTCTGAGTTCTCAGGAACTCAGACCAATTAAGAAAGGTGCCTCAGTCTTAATTAGTATTCTTGTCAAGCGGAAAGAATTATAATTATTCGTCTTGCTAAACTTCTAAAACTTGTAAGCAGGAGCTATTCTATCACATATTATTCTGCACGGTAAGCTGCTTTTTGCCAATTGCAATGCTATATCAAAGGATTTTCTAGTACAGGCACATAGCTTCAGTAATGATTTCAACCTTCTGCTTTTCTTTCCCCTCGTCTTCTGATATAACATGCTTTGGAATGAAGTACGGAAAATCTATAAGGGATAAATTGAACTTGCATATTTTTAAGAAGGGAACTGGAGATTGTAAGCCAAGCTCTTCTTGGTAATAATGGTATTAACTAGCATGGAATGACAAGGCCTATTATTTTTTTTCTGATTCCACTTCTCAGGTACGAGCAGCAGAACTTTAATCTTGTTGGTTTTTTTTAGTCAACTGTGAAAGACATGGCTTAGAGTCAAATGTGAAACCATTCCAAAGAATTTGGACAAAATAGCAGGTATTCAATGATAATAGTTGCATTTCTCCAGTCATCAAACAACTGCTATGAATTAAGCTTTCATGTACATACGATTTATAGAAATCCATACATGTTGGCAGCATGAATTCAAGATGATCAGTAATTCACAACTGTTTATATACATTTATATACATTTATGTGTTATTGTCCTTGAAAGAGCCCATGGGGATCAACAGGAAATAATCATTAATTAGGATAGTTTAGCAGTTTATTAACTTTAACTTCATGAATTTAGGAAGTTAAAAACTTGGAAAGCCTTAAGAGAAAGAGTTTTCAATTGCTTCCTTAAGTACAGTATAGTATCACAATGTATCATATCCAATGCTAGGTTTTTTCTTTGTAGATAATTAGTATTTTGGTGGGGGTACATGTAATTGTTAGTGAAATGAAAGTACAGCTTGAAAAGGTAAACAACATACTGAAAAAACTTTATTGTACATTTTAAAGTACAAGTCTTTACTATCTGATTGACCATATGCACCTAATGCATAGGTATTCAGAATATACAGCTGCTCTGCTAAAAATATTTGCATGTAAAAATTTAATGTATTGATTTTTTGTCTTACAGTTGTATCTGTATGAATTATGTCTTCAATGAATGCGGTATATTTTATTTAGATAATAGAAACAAGTTAAGACATTGTGTGTACTAATATACATGTCCCAGAAAATGCTGAAACGTTGATCAAATAATTTCAGTTAACTTCCTTTTGGGGAGATATAAACTTATATCCCACGCATGTATTGCCTAAATATTAAGCATTATCATTAAATGATAATGCTGTGGCCGGGAGGGTATTTTATCAGGTTTGCCTGATTCGCCAGTTGCATCCCTTTCTGGATCGGGACTCATTAAATATGGTCACTCATGCCCTCGTCACTTCCTGCCTGGACTACTGCAATGCTCTCTACATGGGGCTCCCATTGAGGAGCACCCGGAGGCTCCAGCTGGTCCAAAATGCGGCCGCACGGGTGGTTATGGGAGCGACGTGGTGCTCCCATGTGACCCCCCTCCTGCACGAGCTGCACTGGCTCCCAGTGGTCTTCCGGGTGAGCTTCAAGGTTCTGGTTATCACCTTTAGAGCACTCCATGGCTTAGGACCAGGGTATTTACGAGACCGCCTTCTGCCACCAGTAGCCTCTCACCGACCAGTATGCTCCCATAGAGAGGGGCTCCTCAGGGTGCCGTTGGCCAAACAGTGTTGACTGGTGGCCCTCAGGGGGAGAGCCTTCTCTGTGGGGACACCCGTCATCTGGAACGAGCTTCCCCCGGAGATACGGAAGATCCCGGACCTATGCGCTTTCCGCCGTGCCATCAAACCATTTCTATTTCATCAGGCCGGCCTGGCCTAACCTCTCTTTTAAATTGTTTTTTAAAAAATTTTAAATTTTTAAATTTTAAACTTGTCTTATGAATTTGGGATGTTATAAATTTCATTTTCCAGGCCAATTATTTAATTGTATTTTAATGGTTTTTAATGGTTTAATGGTTTAATAATAAAATGGTTTAGAATGCACCAAGAAAAATATAGTCTTCAAGTCAAGGGAACTAATAGTTCCATTCTGTGCAGAAATGAGTACATTTTTAGAATTGAAACAAACTGATGGAAGGAAAGGTAAACTTACATCTGGTATGTAAACTGTGGGAAAACTGGGAATCCTAGGTTCAGAAAATGACAGCCAGTCATTTGAGTATGATGTATTGCTCTTCATGTATCTGAAGTGGGCTAGAGTGTGAAAGCCATACCCTGTTGTCCATTGTCTCAGATGGAATGACACAGAACCATGGTCTTACGAGACAGGAAAGCAAATTCCTAGGCAATAATTCCTAGTAGTAATCTTCCTATTACTACTAGTATGTGTAGTGAGACAGTAGAAAAAGTTACTTAGAGATGGAGGAGAGTCCTCTTCACTAGCTGTTTCAAGCAGTGATGCAATAGATATTCACCACTAATGCTTTCAATTGGGTTTCTTCTCTGAAGGAACTATATGACTTAAATGACCCTTTGAGTATTGTATATTTTTTATACATCGAAAATAGTCAAACACGTGATCAATATTTCAATAAAGTATATTGGGATAATTATGAGTATACAAATGTCAGATATGTTTTTGTATTTAACTATTTATATACAATAATATAATATATTTAATTCATTTCATAGGGTTGTTGTTGTGCGGAAAATAGAAGGAGGAGGGCGTGTTGGATATATTGACTGCCTCGAGTTATTTGTAAAAACAATAAAAGTGGGATTCAAATAAATAAGCAAAGTATTAATTTATTATTAATGTGTCTTCTGTTTTCTTTTTATGACATTCTTTTATTTTAACTTCTCCTATTTTGCCAAAATAGATACAAGGGGAAAAATATTTATCCTGATGTTGTTTGTGAAACACTAGGGAAGGATATTTCAAAACCATATTTGATCAACAAGAAGTGTGCATACCTCTGCAACTTGTGGATGGTACAAATCAATAGAATGAATCATCAGATCTCAGAGCCAGCAAACCATTTTAGTTAAGTCTTTATAAAACAGCAATGACCTGCACCTGTTAGCAAAGATGACTGTCATCTTTTTGCCCAGTTTGCTCCACAGGAACATGGCATTTAGCCAAGGCAAAACAGGTCAACAATGATTTTATTGTCCTGGGTGTCCTAAAATAATGAATGTTCCCTTCTTTCAAAGGAGATGAAAACTTAAGCTGCCACTTTTTTAAAAAACTTTTATTTGTCAAGCAGCTGTGTTTTTAAAACCAAAACAAACCACAAACATCCTACTTCTCATTACATATTTTAGTTCTGGTTTTAAAAAGCCTAACAAAAAAAATACTGATTTAACTTACATGACTGACTATGAATTATGTTTCATCAGTCCAATGTACCCAATCTTTTTTTTTCTATATTGCTTTCCATGTCTTATTAATAAAAAAAATTCTCCTCAATGGCAGTAAAACTATTTCCCAGAGACTCAACGAACAGTAGAGAAAGGAACAAAGCTAATTAAATACAGGTTCTGGTTTGTTGATCCAGCCAACAAGCCACTCATGATTGCAACAGATGTTTCTCCTTCTTGGGCCAAAGGAAACTTTGAAAGGTTTTCCTCCCCTATGGGGACAGATGCCAGAACAGTCAAGCAATAGGAAGTTTATAATTTGTACACAAGTGTACATAATGCAAGAGAAATGAGGAAGTTGATTTATGTATGTGTGGGTGTTAATGTAAATGGACAAATTCTGCTATAGGTTTACAGATGTGAGTCAGTTCAATTTGACTAGGAATGAACTCGTTGGAGCTTAGAAGTACATTAAAGAAAAAGATCAACATAATTAAAGAATTATACATGCATAATTATATATACAATATAATCACTACTACTTTAGACATAATATTCTGTTTGATACAATTTTATAAGCATTCTATCCAGGAGAAGAAATTTTACTAGTTTATTACAAACAGATAGACAAAGCTGGGAAAGTATTATACCAGGCTATTACATTTCATAGTAAGAAGTTGCATCTGGCATAGAATGCATTTCTTCTTTTGCCCAGCAGCACTGAATATATTATCCTATATAGTGGAGAGGATATGGAATTAAAAACAAGATAAAGAAAGCATTCACATCATGTCTTTTCAAGCTTTTTATCAGTAGTGATCAGAGCACGGATCTGTATTTTTTTTCTATATAATAAAATAACATGTATCACTGTTTTTCTATTTGTTTATTCTCTAGTGGTTGTGTTTATATATATCTGGTAAAAAGGGGATGAGCCACATATATCTGATCCAAATCATGTGACACGGTAGTGGGTTCCACTTAACTTTGCAACCGGTTTGGAATCGGGAGTGTTCTTGGGTGCATGCTTGCTTCGTTCGCACGTGGCACTTCTGCGCATGTGCAGAACTTTTGTGATGACATCCGGGCAGGTGGGCAGAGCCTCCCTCCACCACCACTACCGGTTCGCCCAAACCAGGGCAAACTGGTAGAAACCCACCACTGATGTGACAGAAGGAAGAGGGAGTGGTAGTTTAGAACATGATATTTGCCAACCTGCAAAGTCATACTGTTGCTTTCTTAGAGATTCATTGTTTCTCTATCTCTCTCCACACACACACACCCCCTCACACACAGACTTTTTTAAAAAATCTGGTCCAATTTTGAACTTGATCTCTCTCTTTGTGGCATTGATCACCCTACCAGATATTTGTTTCAGGAGCATTTGTCATCATAGCAATTTGGTCCCATTCTGTTTTGACTTTGGAGAGTTATCATGCTGAAGACCAGAAAGACAGAGTTCTGAGCAACTTTACATAGTTTCTTTACAACATTTCATGGGGTTGGAAAAAAATAACAAGAATATGTTGAAATGTGTTCCCTAATCCCTACATCCTACAGAAAAGAAGAGTATCATGCTTGAAGATGCAACGTTCAGTGAAATTGATACATGAGGAAATCATGAAACTTTCTGAACATTTTACATTTAGCCATAATGTATAAGCTAAGCAGTGTTTTTGCTCCATGAAGGCATTCGACATGTTTTGTCCAGTGTTGAGAGCTTGCTTGCATCAAACTGCTTCAACATGCCCGACTCTTCATTGGTGTGTTTAGGATTCTCTCTGATGATGATCCTTGTTTTCAACTCTGTACTCAATTTATCATCTCAATAAGCATCTTGAAGTATTCCATAAATACATATAAACAGTCCAATAAAATAATTGAAAGACTAACGAATATATTTTACAATTTGAGCCCGTCCCCCTAAAAAACTACTCAGATATTCACAAAAACAAGCAAAATGTGTATTCTTTCTCAATGAAGAAAATTAACAGGATCAGGACCAATGCCCATGTGGTTAAAGGTTATTTGACGTACAGTTTTTAAACTGGCGCATTAAAGAAGCTTACAAATATAGACTGTAGGACTATACTTTGTCCATCAGCATTTAAATTTGTTGGGCAACTATGAAAGCAGACTGCTGGATTTTGTGGGCCATGGATCCAATTGAACAGGGCTTATGTTCTTAAATTATACTGCCTGTAATCATTATTTCAATTTTCACAAAACTTGAAAACTCTTGAAATATTTCAAACACCACTCAGCAACACATACTACAGCTGGGAAGGGACTTCAATTTCTTTTCTTTTGTTTTGCAGAACTGTGGAGAGAAAGAAGGGAGACCATGGATGAGAGTGAGTGGTTTGCTTAAAGTCAGAGAAGTTCACAAATGTAAAATGTTTTGTTGGAAAATTGCTGCATACCCTGAAAGGCAGACTAAATGTATTTTAAACATAAATATTTGAATTATGGATTTTCTGCCTCATTGTTCTCACTTTCAGTCATTGTGGCATGTCCATTCTCAAACAAGGAAGATTAATTCTATTCATCATCTATAGCTTGTGATTTATATGTATAGATTCAAAGGGAAGGCAACTATAAGCTGTTTTTTCTTCCAACAGTTACCATATGAGTTTTAGTGACAGTTTCCTTTTTATCTTTTACTCGGGATTTTTTCATTTACTTTGATGGAGTATCCTTACAACATCACAGCCATATTATTGTAAGGTCCAGTCTTTTCAATGTCTATTTCTTTCATTCTTTTCAAGCTAAAATTGTGGTCGCTTTAGCTCAATGGAACTGGGATCAAAAAGGTTTTTATATATTAAAAAGAAGAGATGAAACACAATTGAACACAATGTAACATAAAACCCTTACATAGTTTTACTTTTTAGTTATTATTGAAAGCAAAAGAAGCACATTATCACAAAATAAGGATTAGTAGTAAGGAAGGTTATTTCAATTCTAGTAGATATGGAAAGCAGAAAATATGATTTAGGAAATTGCCTGTTTCAACATGCATGAAGTAAATTGCCTGTAGATTGAGTCATAAATTGAATAAAATTATTCACTCAAAGATCTTTTGTTATCTGGTCTGTTTTTTTCTAGGGGATTCTTGCAGTATTCTTCCTAGTATATCTTTGAAAATGTTACATAAATATTTGATCCAAGTATAAATTTAATTGTCTTGCAAAATAGAGTGTATATTAGTTTAGTAGCCTTGCATTGGCTGAGAATTTTGGAATCAGCAGATCATATGTATCTGAAAATTGCAGCTTGGGGAAGACTATGCTACACCATGCTATGAGGTATTAAAAGGTTGCTTGACTTGAGAATCTGATTCCAATTCAATTTACCACTTTGTGTTCAGGTGATCAGGTTGAAATTTTTTTGTGTTCCATCTTCTATCAGGATATTAACACATATTATGAATCACCATCAATATTAATTTTATTTTTGGTATCTTATATAAATGATAGTTACTTTGAATAATTGCTATATATATATATATATATATTATTTTAATTTATATACCACCCTTCTCCCTGAGGACTCAGGGCGGTGTACAGCCAGAATTAAAAAACATGAAATACAAATATTAAAAAACAATTAAAATATATATAAAATTGGACCAAAATTAAAAATACAAACCAATTAAAACATTTAAAAATTTCTTCTTAAGCCAGCCCGGCTTGCTGGAAAAAGTGGGTTTTAAGGGCACGGCGGAAGGCACTGAGGGCTTGGATTCTCCTTATCTCTGGGGGCAACTGAAGGTAGGTGCCCCCACAGAGAAGGCCCTCCCCCTGGGGGTCACCAGCCTACATTGATTGGCTGATGGCACCCTGAGGAGGCCCTCTCTGTGGGAGCACACGGGTCGATGGGAGGTCGTCGGTAGCAGCAGGCAGTCTCGAAGATAGCTAGGCCTGATGCCATGGAGTGCTTTAAAGGTGATAACCAACACCTTGAAGCGCACCCGGAAGACCACTGGGAGCCAGTGCAGCTCGCGCAGGAGCGGTGTTATATTGTTATATTGTTATATTGCCTGGTGATTTTAAAAGGTGATAACTGCTTGACTAACTAAGGTAAAGGTAAAGGTTCCCCATATGTGCTATTGATTCCCGACTCTAGGGGGTGGTGCTCATCTCCGTTTCAAAGTCCCTATTTTCTACTTGCATTTTTTATGTGCTTTCGAACTGCTAGGTTGGCAGAAGCTGGGACAAGTAACGGTTGTATTTACATTTGGATTAGACTTTACAAGTTACATGCCATATTTTATTGTGGTATAGTATAAATGTTCCAATACGTTTAAAAAAGGTGGTTTATGTAGGTTCAGTATCATAGTTTAGTTTTAACAGACACAGATTCTTTTCAATTTTAGGTTAATATGATTTTGTATTAATTATTGCTTAGTTTTATAGCAGTTTTATAGATTTTAGATATATTTGTAGTGCATATGTTGGTCATTGACTCAATGAACTTGTTCTTTCTCCTCTGAGGAAGTATGCTCTAAGTTGGCTTACCTTTGTTACACATCACTCCTGTGTCTTTTTTAAAACAATACATAGTAATAGTATTCTACTATTCTACAAGTTATTCTACTTTTTTTAATTAACAATAAAACAGCTGAACCAACATCGGCATACCAACAAAGTGTGATATACACACTGCAAAAACCCAGAAGGAGTATTTCATTGTTGCCATCTGGTAGATCTCACAAACAACATATGGAGTACAAAGCAAGCTGATAGCTATAGGGAACCTTCAGCCTCATTGTGGTTTTATTCAACCTAATACAAATAGAAACCACTCACATTAAAGGCCATTTCTTAAAAGCTACTCCTTGACAGAAATTGAGGAAGATTTAGGTTCAAAATGTATTACACCTTTAAAACAAAATATACCACTAAAACATGATTTTAAATCAAGTTTCATGTGTATGTGTATGTGTACACACACACACACACACACACACAGTATAAAAGTAAAGGTAAAGATAAAGATTTCCCGTCTGGTCATGTCTGACTCTAGGGGACAGTGGTTTTTTCCATTTTTTAGCCAAGGGAGTCAGCATTGTCTGAAGACATTTTCCATGGTTATGTGGCCAGCCAGCATGACTATACATTTCTGTTACCTTGTCACCACAGTTACCCACTTGCATTTGCTTTTGAATTGCTAGGTTGGCAGGAGCTGGGGCAACTAACGAGAGCTCATCTAGTCATGCAGTGCTCTGTCTCAAATCCAGGCTGTCAGCTTTCCAGATGAAAAGTTCAGTGTCTTTAACTGCTGAGCCATCACATACCACATTGTTATGGCTATGGCTATGGCTATGGCTATGGCTATGGCTATGGCTATGGCTATGGCTATGGCTATGGCTATGGCTATGGCTATGGCTGTGTTGTGTTGCGTTATATTATAATTGTACACCACCTAGAAACTCTATCTGAGGGAGATAACCAGTTAAGAAATATGAAATATAAATAAAAATTTCATGCTCATAGGAAAGGCAGGCAGTAAGTCAGAATTAATATGAAATATATAAGAGAAATGTACAATGCCACCTGTGCTTTTTCAATATTATTATGCCTATTCTTAATGAATTTTTATAATTTTTTGGTTCCATAAAATGTGTCCCATTCTGCATGTGTTTTATTGGCTGATATTTGAAAGGCAGAACTAATTTTGTAAAATTAAAAAAGTAAAATTTCCATGGAGAAATGTTTTGTCATGAAATTATGTATTGTAGAACTAACCTAGTACATTTTCTTTATAGTACAAAGGTGACAAGCATGGTTTCTTGAAATTACTGCGAATGGTTTTCTAAAATAATATTAAAGTAATGTGACATTATATCAGGTTTAATAAGCAAGAACTTACAGTAGATAAATACTGATACTGGGATAATATTAAATAATTCTTAATGAAAATGTGACAGCACTGATAACATAATTTACCACACTCTTTCTGCTTTACATCAACTATGAGATCATAATATAAGCAGCTGCGTCTTTTTCGCCGATGATGTAAAATTATTTAACACCACTGGCAATGCTGCTGCCCTACAAAGTGATCTTGACTATGTGTCAGAATGGTCATGCAATTGGCAACTCCAAATTTCAATTAATAAATGTTCTGTCCTATGCATTGGCAATAAAAATCAGAATACCAAATATAAGTTGGGCAGAAGCAATCTCGTAGACAACCCTCACTCTGTCAAGGACTTAGGAGTACTCACCTCAAATGATCTAAGCCCCAGAGCTCATTGTAACAGCATTGCCAAAAAGGCACTAAGAGTTGTCAACCTAATTTTGCAAAGTTTCTTCTCTGGTAATATTGTATTGCTAACTAAGGCATACAAAACCTTTTCCAGACCAATTCTTGAATACAGCTCATCCGCCTGGAATCCACACTGTATTATGGAGATTAATATGATTGAGTGGGTTTAGAGGTATTTCACGAGAGGAGTACTCCACTCTTATTTATTTATTTATTTATTATTGAATTTCTATACCGCCCTTCTCCCTGAGGACTCAGGGCGGTGTACAGCCAGAATTAAAAAACATGCAGGACAAATATTAAAAAACAATTAAAAGATATATAAATTTGGCCCAATTAAAACTCACTACCAATTAAAACATTTAAAACATTTAAAAACATTTAAAAATTTCTTCTTAAGCCAGCCCGACTTGCTTGCTTGCTTGCTTCTTCTACTCACAATAGAATTCCCTATGCCACCAGGCTTAAAATTTTGGGCTTGGACAATCTGGAATTGCACTGCCTGCGGTCTGATTTAAGCATAGTACACAAAATTGTCTGCTACAATGTCTTGCCTGTCAATGACTTCTTCAGATTCAACACAATAGTACACAGGCAAACAATCGATGCAAACTCAAGGTAAATCGCTTCAAACTCAATTGCAGGAAATACGATTTCAGCAACAGAGTGGTCAACACCTGGAATGATCTACCTGATTCCATTGTCACAGCCTCAAACCATCACAGTTTCAATCTCAAACTGTTTACTGTGGACCTCACTCCACTTTTAAGAGGTCCATAAAGGGGGCATGCATAAGCACATCAGCGTGCTGTCTCGGTTTTACTGTCCCTATTTATTTGTATTTACTTCCTTTGTTTAAGTTTATGTTCTTGTTATCTTGTACATGTTTGACAAATAAATAAGTAAGTAAGTAAGTAAGTAAGTAAGTAAGTAAGTAAGTAAGTAAGTAAATAAATAATCCTGGCTTGGCATATTGCTATATAATTGGGATATCATTAGGATTCATAAGAACCACAATATTTAAAAAATACTACAAATACTAATACATTAGTTACTAGTGGGTTAGAAAATGTTTTGAACTGAAACAGCTGTTCTAACATTAGTGACATACTGTAGTCTCAGAATCATTTCAAACTTGGAATTCTTGTGATTTGAATGGTTGTAGATACATAAGAGTCAATAAAACCAGAACAACCAATTTCAGACTCAAATAATGGTTTACATTTTAAACCAATTTGTACACATTAATGGGAAACATAATTGGTGAAAGGACAGAAAATAATATTAAAAAAAAAACATTACTGATCATGTTGCTTCTTTTCCCCCTCAATCTGGCATGCTATGTCTAATGAGCAATTCTCCCTCATATTTTTTTTAACCATTTACACAAATAAATGGGAACATATTATTAGGATGTTTTACATCAACATGTTGGTTTTACTCACAAAAAAGTAAGAAAGTTTTTCCAGGAAGGCAAGAAAGCTTTTTCATGAAGATTATGGATTCTTGGGTATTTTAAGAGACTGACTTTGAAGGAAGATGGTTACAAATCAAGAGACTGTTCATGTACTTGTTATTAAAAATGTCTTATGGATATTTCATTTAATTTATTTTTCAATGAGGATGAAGTCCCTCTGGATGTCTTTGAGTAGACCTAAGACAATTCATCAAAAACCATTCAGAAGTTAATTAAGATTTTCATTTCCACTTACAGAGTGAATGCAACAGACACAGTAAGATCCTTGGAAGACATGCTGTGGCTCCTAAGAATGCTGTTATTGTTCTCTATGGACTTATTTTCAGGAAAAGAGATATTTTTCTCAGCCAAAGTAGCCTCCCACTTCCATCTCATCTGCACCTGCGGTACAGAAAAAAGACGAAATTCAGGAAAATTGAATGAAGTACAGGGTTAAAAACTTGTATAGTTCAATACACAATAATAGAATACTGGGGGCTTTTTTAAAAAAAGTTTAACGACAACACAGAATATTACTATCTAGGGACTTTATTAGTAGATTTGAAACATCTGGATAGTTTTTAGCATCTGGGTTCAGTCTTTTTCACCATTTTTATTTGGCTTGGGTTAAGCAAATGATGGCAGTGAAAACAAATGGAATCTCTTCCATTGGTTTGGAAAATTGCCAGGAAGACATTCTATAGGTTACTTCATGTAACCTAGAAGTTATTAGACTCTGGATCAAAAAGATTTCACACTCTCTAGAGAGCAGGTGTGATTGTACACATATATTTATTTTGTCATTCGATTGCAAGCTGGCTATTCAACTGAGGGGCACAGACATAATCATCAAACTATGATTGAAATCTTTTAGAAGTTCATAAAAATATTGGTCTGGAAACAGAAATCAAGAAGGGTATTTCTTTTTAACTATTTTCAGTTATAAGAAATTATTGTGTGATATAATTGAAGAACCAGCATGCGTGAAACGATTCAAACAACCCGACTGGCATATTAAGGTTGTACTTGTCAGTGATCATAATAAAGTATTCATTTATATTGAAAACGAGAGCTCCACACAGAGTCAGTCAATGAGACAATTGCATCAAAGCTTACACCTCAGCTCATGTTTGCATGCCATAATTAATTTTTTAGTATAAAAGTCAGTTGTTCTCTTAAATATTTTGCATTAGATGAATAAGAAAATAACTTATATTGTCTTCAATAGGAGGTCAGTCTCCTCCAGAAAAGTAGTTACCCTCACTCTGTTCCTGAATGTCTCTGCTTTTCTAAATATTTTTTTCAGGTACAAACTGTAACTGAATCGCATGCCTTTATTTCCTCTGAAATATTTTTTCTGACACCATTGTCTTCTTTGTAATACGTTAAAGATACATTCAATTCATAAGAATAATATGAAGAAGAAGAATATCAACAATCACTGTACAATTACTGTATCGGGCAGTAAATTTATAACCACTTTAATTGCCCCAGAAACTTGAGATATACCACAATAAATAAATTAATAACAATAAAACAATTCATTAACTAACCATAAAATAATCATGGAACCTAAACTTAGAAGGAGGACTTCTTCTCTTGGAGATGCCTACCTGGATTCTGTGTCTCCCCAGCCATGACTCCAGGGGAGACAAAATGGGATGACAGCAATCATCCACACGTTATCTGTTTTCAGAAGTTCTTCCGTGTAGATAACAATTTCAACTTCAACGTCAACCAGTGTTACATTCACTGGTTGAAGTTGAACTCTTGGGAACTGGTGGGATTATTGTTGTTGTGCTGCCCTTTATGCTTCACAGCATCTTCCCTATCTGCCAGATTGCATTGCTAGATTAGTGGCTGAGATCTTGAATGTTATGGTCCATGGGGATTTCAATTTGCCACCCAGTAATAGTGAACACAGGATAGCTCAAGATTCACCATGGAAACCATGAAGCATGTCCCAGGTCATTACAGACCCAATATATATCAGGGGTTGCACATTGGAATTGGTTTTTGTCTCAGTGCATTGAGTTGGATCATAAGAAAGGCTGAGTGTCAAAGAATTGAGGGCTTTGAACTATGGTGCTGGAGAAGACTCCTGTGAGTCCCTTGGACTGCAATGAGATCAAACCGCTCAGTCCTAGAGGAGATCAACCCTGACTGCTCTTTAGAAGGCTAGATCCTGAAGATGAAACTCAAATACTTTGGCCACCTAATGAGAAGGAAGAATTCACTGGAGAAGAGCCTAATGCTGGGAAAGATGTAGCGCAAAAGAAGAACGGATGACAGAGAATGAGGTGGCTGGATGGAGTCACTGAAGCAATAGACATGAGCTTAAATGGACTCCAGAGGTCTACTAGAGGATGATAGAGGGCAGGAAGGCCTGGAGGAACATTGTCCATGGGGTTGCGATGGGTTGGACATGACTTCGCAAATAAAAACAACAACATAGTTGGATCATTTTCTGATGGATTGTTTTTCAATTTGCTGATGCCAACCCACCTTACAGACAGACAAGCAATGTTAAATTAGCCCATGCCAGATAACAAATAGAGATCTGATTTAGTCTTACAAGAAACTTGGGGGTTTCCCTGATGGTCTCTTGGGCACCGAGGTTGCCCTGATGGTCTAGCTGCAGTCAGGAATAAATACATATACAAAAGGAATGGAACTTTGATAAATTGATATATTGACAAATATCTTTATATGTTGCTGATAGTACTATTGCCGTATTTCCCCGAAAATAAGACCCTGTCTTATATTTTTTTTAAACCCTGAAATAAGCACTTGTCCTTATTTTCGGGGAGATCTTATTATTTTGGGGTATGTGGAGCAAGATGGCTCTCCTCTTGCCATCTTACCTGATTTCCAGCTCTGCATTTAAATATTTTTGGGGAGAGCTTATTTTTGGGGGGAGGCTTATTTTAGTGCATGTGCAAAAGCCCAATGGGGATTATTATCAGGGGATGTCTTATTTTCAGGGAAAAAGAGTACTATAAACACAACAGAGATAACATTGATAAAAGTAGTAGCAACTATATTGCTTTCAATGGTAAATATTATTTGTTGTAATTTGGCTCCGCACACATTTTTTCTGTCCACTTCAGGAAAGGCATGATTTTGAACAGGGGATAATTCTTGACCTGAAAAATTGTCAGTCTTCTACCTTAGATATTCTTTAAGGACTCCATCATGTCCTGTGTTAATTAGCTTACAATAGAATCTCTGGTTTTTCATGTAATCAAAGAAAACCAGAAACCACTTCAACTATTGTAGTTTCCACTTACTCCCCTCCCTCACAAACACTATTGCTTATTCTTCAGATGATATATAGTTTTGTTGAAGAATCAATTTCAGTGTGCAATTGTGCAATGAATCTAAAGCTTTTAAAATGCTAGCAATGGGGTTATTAACTCTTTCTCTATGTGTCACACACATCTCTCTCTCTCTCTCTCTCTCTCTCTCTCTCTCTCTCTCTCTCTCTCTTCTATCTATCTATCATCTATCTATCTATCTATCTATCTATCTATCTATCTATCTATCTATATCTATCTCCATCCATCCATCCATCCATCCTTCTATCCATCTATCCATCTATCATTCTCTCCCTCCCTCCCTCTCTCCCTCCCTCTCTCCTGATCTGAACTAATCAATTGCTTGCTGCATTCTTAAATAGATACTTGGCAGTTCACAACATGTAACAGAATAATATAGAGTAATAAAAACTACAGAAAATACAGAAAAACCTACACCCAAGAAACTTCTGTACACTATTCCAATTTTAAAGTTTGGACTGCTGGAGTGAGATCTGTATATTTAGCAACAATGTCTATAAAACTAGCTCATAAATGCATGTTTTCTCATATCTGGACATAGACTATATAACCAATAATTAAAAAAATGTAACGCCAATGCCAAATAACTGAATTTGAAGAAATTGGTGCTGGCATTTTTGAGTGTATGCTGAACTACTCCATTTATTTGAGCATATGATTTCAAGTGTTTAGCTTTTACATTTGGATAAAGGGATTAGCCTGTGAGCAATGTCTGACAACCACCGTACATGGTTTATTTGCTTTAAAACATCTGTCGGATCTGCTGAGGTTCAAAATCAATAAAAAAAAATTAAAAACCACCATCCAACAATATACAACACTGGAAAGTAATTTGCTTGAAGACAAATTTTCCTGAATGGGGAAGAATTAAGGGAGGCCATAAGTTATTTTAAAACAACACATGCTATTTAGATGTCTGAAACAGCAAAAATCCATTCCCTTAAAACTATTTATATTGGTGATGCAAAAAAAAAATTACAAATTTGACAGGAAGAAAAACAAGAGAAAAAAGAATAAGAGGCTAAATTAATACACAGCTGAAAGATTTGTTATTGTTGTTGTTGCTACTCCTTTAATATGACAGAAACACCTAGGACATGAGATTTAAGTAATACAGATGGCAGAAATTTAAAAAAAAGCTTAAAGGAGAGCATTGAAAACATTGTCTTCTTAATTTAAATAAATGGTACATATGCAAAGAATTTGGGTGGCACTGGCTCTTCTTGGTTTGTTTGTTTTTTTAATTCCTTGAGAAATAAGATATGGTGTTGATGCACATGAGGAGCTTCACAGGAAATGACTGTATAACCAGATGGAAGATATTCCCTCCCTGATCTTTAAAAGAAAACAGAGTAAGGAATCACAGTTTTCTTTCACAACGAGCATTATGTAAAATAGCCATTGGGTAAATAACTCTCTTCCGATTTTTAAATTCAATTCTATTAATATTCTTTTTTTAAAAAGAATAAAGATTTAAAAGATTTTTTTTAAAAAAACCAAATGCTTATGTGATTTAAATGTTACTTAGCATATTTTAATTTGCATGTATGTGAAGGAATTGATGAGCAGCTTGGAGGAACATACTGTCCACCAAAGGAGGAGGTGAGCAATATTGAAGAGTTTCTTTCAGCTTTTTCCCATAACACTAGCTCTATGACAGTAGATCAAGAAGGTTTTCAAAGTAAAGCAAGTTAAAGGAACTTTCCCTTTGCTTTTAGAAAGAAAGAAAGTACATTGCTTTATAAAGCAGTTCAAGGGACTTGCAACCTTTCTCAAAAGCAAACATTCCTTTGAAATTTCACACAGGTCTAAATATTATACTACTCAGTAGTCAAAGTTTTCTAGTGATTTCTACACCGAAAATCATATTTTAATAAGAGTTTTAATAAACAGATAGTAATATAATTAAATAAATTAAACATACGAAAGTGTAAAAAATGCAAATATAACCCAAGCAAAAATGTCAGAAACTAAGCAGTGTCAGAGATGGCTAATGTTTAGACAGCAGATTAGTAGAAAATGTCAGGACTATAGACCCACTGGGAAATTTAAATAAAATGAAATGAAATGAAATAAAATCGTGGAAGAAGCAGCAGTGCTTCTGTCTGTCAGAAGAAAATGTCCCACAATGACAGGGAGTCATTGAGCGAGTTTTGCTCAATTTTACAACCTTTTTGTTGTGTCATTAACGATCCAGTATGATCGTCAAGTGAGTCATATTGTTGTTAAACAAATTCACTTCCTTCATTGACTTTGCTTGTTGGAAGCTCCATGAAAGGTTTATAAATAATGAGGACATGACCCAAGGATGTTGCAACGATAACAAATACATGTCAGTTATCAAACATATTTGATCTCATTACCATGGGGATGCTGCCACAATTATGCAAGGACTTCTTGTAAGTCACTTATTTCAGCACACTTACTGTATAATTTTGAATAATCATTAAATGAATGATTGTAAGTCAAGGACTACCTGTAGAAGGTTACTACTGAACAAGCCTTGCATTGGTACAGTGACAAATAAACAGAACATATAAAATGTACACAATCATCCTTTGTTTCCTTATGCCTATCTGTGGCATACCATTTGTTTATATTTTGATGAGGGTGTAGCACAGTAATAAAACTTCAGCTTAGCATGAAGAGCATTTCAAATTTGTTCCCATGCAACTGCAACTTAGGCTAGGAAAGATGTCTGCAATTCCAGTGTTGAAAATTGTTATCTGATTCAGTTAGTTCCTGTTTATATTTTGGCAAGATTTTGAATATATATATATATTCCACAGTTTCATATTTGGCTTGTTCTACTGCTGGCTCCTTTTCTAAATTCCAGAGTCCTTTAGCATAAAAGGTATATAGATTCTATACACAAGGGAAACTTGCCAATTGCACCAGCTTTATACCATCATCATTTTCCACTTTGTTGCCAAATTTATATGAAAAATAGAGGAAGCTGTCAGTGGGAATGGTGATAACACCACCTATTTACTCTATTTCTTAAGCTTTCCAAAGGCAACGAACCCTTGGAAATCTGCCTAGAATTACACAGTGCAGCAGGGAAGGCTAAAAGTTACCATTTTCAATTTCTACTGATTTGAATGATTGCACCATAAGCAACTGCCATATAGATTTCCCAGGAATCTTGAGATCATCATCTGTCAAGACAGCATCACGGCTCATATATTTCCAGTTCTGCTAATTTTAACTAGACTGGGATTTCAGAAAAGAAAAAAGTAATAATGACCATTTCTGAAGAAATTAAGTTTAGTTATAATTAATGCTAGGATATGACACAATTTTTAATGTATTTGTTCCCACTCTTAGTTATGATATTTTATTCAATCCAATCCATTCTTCTAACTATAAATGTCAATGAAATATTTGATCTTTCATTGATGGGAGTAACTATGTACTGTAGAATGCAGGCCATATATATTCACAATACACTATATCAGTGTTGGCATGCACATGATCTACCTGGTCTTCTGGTTTCTGGGCACATGCACGCATGAAGACCAGATGTCCAGTGCACATGTGCCAGCTCTGCCTGGCCTTTTGGGGGTCCTCATGCCTCCCTGGCCACCCCCTGGTCCCTGTCGGGCTGGCAGGACATCCTCACTGATTACCCAGTTCCATGGCCCTGGACAGGGAGAGAGTTGGGTGGGGAATGCCACCTCTCTCTGCTAGAAAAGCAGAACCCCATCCCAGCCTTGGAGATAAGGGGTATCAGCATTCCCGGGGTTGGGTTGTGGGGCCAGCAGGCAGGAGAGCTTTGCCCCAACTCTGACTGGGATGAAGCACCCCCCCCAGCCCACCACCGACAACAAGCCAGCCCAGCTCCCTCTTTCCAGCTGCTTCCCGGCCAGTGTGCCTCTTACCCCTCACTGGCATCTCCATGTGTGAGCAGTTGCGCTCTCCTCCAGCCCTCCTGGATCAGCTTGCCTTCCCGATTGCAGTGCCTCCTCCTTTTCCTCCTGGCTGCTCCAGCATCCCGGCTGGAAGCGGCAGCGCAAGACCATTGCCGCTCCCTTGCCCCTTGTGTTGGCAGGAGCACCGTGCAGGCGGATGGCTGCCCAACCAGAAAACACTGCCCCGCTGCCCTGTGCATCCAAGCCAGCCAGGTGCTACAGACCATGGATGTACATTGGTGCTGCAGGCTGGAGGACTGGGGCTGTGGAAAATTCCCACTCGGGTGGGAAGGGAAGGAAGCCCTGGTCTGCCCATCCTGGCTGGCAGCTCTGCTCCCCTTGTTCTTCCGGGTTCCAGCCACTTGGTCTTCACATGCGTGGGAGTGCCAGAAGAGCATCCGCCTGGTGCACATGCACACACCGGGAAGATTACCTTCTGGTTTCCAGTGTGTGCATGGGCACTGGTATGCATGCCAGAAACCGGAAGACTGGTGGCTGCTCTTTCAGTTATGCCACTCCTGCACATTGAAGACCAGTTGGCTGGGGTGCCAGAACCCGGAAGAGCAACAGGCAATGGCTCGTGTGCCCAGAGAGATGACTCTGTGTGCCACTATTGGCACGCGTGCCATAGGTTCACCATTACAGCACTATATTGTTTCTTTTCCTATTCTTCCAGTCGTTCCAGATGGAAATGTTTTAAATTAATTTGAGTAGTAACATTTCAAATATGAGACTAAACATGCTTCCCTTTTCTAAGAAAATCAATATAGCCAGCTTATGATCATATCCTGCTTCAGAGTCAAATAGACTGTGGCAGAGTTAATGAACACAAAATACAGCAGATGGAAAAAAAGTTTCCCTTTTTACATCATGGGCAACAACTGACTAATCCTCAGAACAAGGATAGATCTGCTATAAAATGATGTCTGTTTTCCTCTGTGAAGTTTTAAGAAATGTGACTCCAGCATCTACATCAGGCTGACATGAGATGATGATTTAAAAAAAATCTACTGACTTTAAATACCATGCTGACTTAAAATAGTTGCCAGAAAGCTACCTGTAATCATCACAGTCATATTCTTATATTGAAAATATTCAACCAGAGTTTACTATTTCAATATGTTATGGAGGCATGCTGGGGGAGGGGGACGGAGAAAACTTGGGGTTAAGCTTGATTTTTCCCTTAGAATTATATAGTGCAATATTTTTGTGAAGATCTATCGGCATCTAAAACGTCTGTGTTTAACCAACACCCATTTAATATTTTTAATGTAACTTACAAATTCTATGTTCTAAAGTGCCTTAGTACATATTCCTTATCACTTTGTAACTGACAATTGTAAGGGAATACTTTGAGTCTAACAATAGAGGGAATAACAAAGATGGTATACAGTTGTGTACTGTATATAACTTTACTGTTCTTTTATATTTGTTACATGAATGTAGGGTTTTGGATGAATAAAATGGTAGTGAAAAGTCAGCATGATGCTAGCTTTTACACTGTTGGTACTTTACCTAAAATATTTAATATGCAATAAATCAACTTTTATTTCCTGAAATAACTCTTAATTTTCACAAACCTGTTTTGGATGTTCCAAGAATTAAACAAAAAATTTAAATGACTAATTGGTTATTGTATTTAAGTTATGTAGTAACATTGGAAATGTTATAGAGACTCTAAGTATTCCATATCCTGTGTGATCCCAAAAAGCTAAGCAGGGTAAATGCTGGTTAGTATTTACATGGAAGACCAGATTATCAAACTATTGGAAAGTAAAAAAGAAAATCTCAGCAAGGTGCCAATGCAATCTACTTCCATATTATTGCCAGGAAAATTACTTTTCGTATCTATAAAGTCATTAGCAAATGAGCTAATCTCAAAGGAGACATTCTTTAAAAAAAAAAAAGCCAAAATAACTTGCAGAGGCAAGGCCATAATATATCTTCCTGTCTTGCACGGGTATGGTTGGTGAAATGACGTGATTAGCATGGGAGAAGCCAACACATGTTAAAAATGTGTTTAGGTAGATGAATGGATGGATGTTAAAAAAATAAAATACATTATGATTAGAATAAGAGCCACATGTAAGCCTTTGTAAATATGCACATTTAGTAAAACAAAGCATGTCTAGTGTTTATACTGTATAGAAATTCACACCAACCTCATTGCTATACAAATATCCAGGACACTCAAGGCAATATTATATTTTCCTGCTGCTTCTTCATCCCTGCCACAATATACAGTTTTGTCAAGTTCTGTGCAGCAACACTCAATATTATTAGACAATAACTTCTGGCTCATGCACAGCACCTAACCATAGGTGCTTAGTCTCAGCATGTCCCTTGTCTGCCACTATTGAGTATTTTATAGCCTAGAATTTAACAGTCTTTTAACTTATTTTATATGTCTTTCAAGTTATTTTGTGTCCCCCAACACCTTTTTTTACCTTTTATTTCCGTGCTTCTTTTATTGACTATATTCCTCCTGTGTGCTTTATGCTGTTTTAAAACTGTAATCAAGATTTGAACTGACTGCTACCACAATATCTTAACATTTATTAGTTGCGAGTTTTATATCCAGAAGAAAACAGTCGACAAAAACTAATCTAGGGAAATAAGCAATGTAGATAAGCTGCAGAGAGAAAGGAGAGAAGCTAACTAAATTTTATCTTGGAATAATATAAATATAATTTACACATCATGGAACCATCATTTTACTGCATTGGTCACACCTCACCTTGAATACTGTGTTCAGTTCTTCCAATTTTAAAAAAAGATGTAGACAAATTGGAACAGATTTAGAAATTGTCACAATTAGAAGACCAGTAACTAAATCCTATGAAGAAAGAGAGAAAGAACTAGAGATCTTTGTCTATGAAACAGTAGCTGAAGTGTTATATGATAGCACTCTTCAAATATCTTAAAGGATGTAGCAAAGGACAAAATCAAGATCCAACAGCCATCATTTTAAGTGCATGACATGAAATCATGGATTAATGTTGCAAGAAGCAGTTTCAGGGAATTTTAGTGAAAAATTTTCTCCTTGTAAAGCTGTTTCATAGTGGAACTAACTGATCAGATAAATAGTGGCTTCTCTTTTGATGGATGTATTTAAGTCAAAGTTAAATAATTATCTGGCATGGATATTTACATTTTCATACCTTTGTTGAGGACAGATTTTTGAATCAGTGGCACACACACACACACACACACACACACACACACACATACAAACAAATTTATACACACACACACACAATATATATATGACTATAATTAGGAAATAATAGAATTAACAGTTAAAAGTCCATTTGACAAAGAAATGTGAAGTTTATATATGAATATACATTCCACAGCACCTTTAAAAATGAAAAGAATATTTTACTTTACTTACACACATATAAAATCTGCTTCTAAATCAATCTTAATATCAAATATTAAAAAGGTAAAGGTTCCCCTCACACATATGTGCTAGTCATTCCTGACTCTAGGGGGCAGTGCTCATTTCCTTTCAAAGCCAAAGAGCCAGCACTGTCTGAAGATGTCTCCATGGTCATGTGGCCGGCATGACTAAACGCCAAAAGTGAATAGAACGCTGTTACCTTCCCGCCAAAGGTGGTCCCTATTTTTCTACTTGCATTCTTTATGTGCTTTCGAACTGCTAGGTTGGCAGAAGCTGGGACAATAACGGGAGCTCACACCGTTACGCGGCACTAGAGATTCGAACTGCTGAACTGCCAACCTTTCGATCGACAAGCTCAGCATCTTAGCCACTGAGCCAAGGCATCCCTATACATACAGTATATGACTGTAATTAGGAAATAATAGAGTTGACAATCCATTTGCCAAAGAAATGTGAAGTTCATATATGGATCTAATATATATATTCCACAGCACCTTTAAAAATGAAAAGAATATTTTTCTTTACTTACACGCATATAAAATCTGCTTCTAAATCAATCTTGATATCAAATATTACCACTCAGCAAATTCTTTTAGAATGTATGTGTCTTCAGTGTCATCTTGTCACATTTAATACTGGTTGGGTTTTTATAAAAGGTTTCCAGGAACTAAGTTAACTTCCTTTCTTCCCTTTCTTCAGCCTGTTCCTGCAGAGCTTGCTTGACACTTCATGCACTGACAGCATGAAAATCCTGGCAGTGCTTTAGTCTGTCATCACTAAGACATACCTTGTCACATGATTTCTAGTATGTCTTCAATAAATAAACAAACAGATATTATTCTTTTATAGATATGCATGGTTCTGTGGCAAAAAATGTCAGAAGACATTTAATCATGTTTATACCTATTTTTATTTTATACCTATTTCATTTTCTATTTATGTTCATTCTCTGCATTTGTTTCTTTGGAAAGTTGCTTTGCTTAGGAATATGTTTAAGACTTAAGTAGGGCTTCACAAAGGGTAGGAAATATAGAATATTTTAAATATCTTAAAATATATTATATAAATATGCTATTTTCTACTGAAATAGATGACACTTCATAAGGAGCTGTCATCCTTACATTGAAGACAATCAAGGAACTCCAACTACTCTCTTGTATAAGCTTGTTATATCCTAGAATAACAGTTTTTGGTGGGCTTACCTAGCTTCATATTTCAAATTGCTGCTTACCTATAAGTCCCAAGACAACACAGGGCAAGAATATCTAAAAGACTGCTTCCTCTCAGAGGATCTTTTCTATTGGATTATCTCAATTTTGCAAGCTCTGCTCTGCAATCCATCACCAGAAGAATCGCAGTTGGTGGGAATTTGTGACAGTCTCTTTTCTGTAGCAGCCTCTTTGCTGCAGAATTATTTCCAGAGGATGTGAGATTAATGGTATCTCTGATAGTGTACCATTATAATCAAAACTTATAATAATGCTAAATATAAAGTTGAAAGATTTAGCCTTTTGATTTTAAGATTTTAGCTTCACAGTGTTTTACTTTTGTGGTTTGATTCTGAAATATTTGGTTTCATTTTGTTATTTTTTTAGACAAACTTTTGTATCTTTCTAATAACAATGTTTTATTTAATAGTTGGGTAAATTTTGGTCGTAAATAATATTTTCAGGAGTAGTGCAAAAGATTATAAACACTTAATTATTCAGGAAATGTATGTGTTACTAATTATAAATTCCCAGATTCTTGCAGAATAAAAAAAGTAAGGATGCCTTTGAGCCGAATTCAACTTCACATAGTTTGTTGAGAAAAATATCAAAGTGTTTTTTTTATTACCATCAATTGTGATTTTTTAAAAAACTTTCTACCATACTTCGCAATCTTGGTAGAATTTCATTCAAGTACCAAATTCAATCATGCTTAACTTTTTCTTTCTTTCTTTCTTTTTTTGGTTAGCCAACATCAGCTAGTTGCTGCCACCTGCTGTAACTACCAATACAGAAAAAAGCAAGCAGAATGGAATAATAATCAATGGAAATAGCTATAACAACTATAGTAGAGATAAGCACTATAAACACATAGATACTACATAAATATACATTGCAGCACAGGAAGTATAGAAAAAATAAATGTCTCAAATAAATAAATACTGCACAAAAGATAACAGAGAGTGCCAGACAGAACTCTCTAGTAAGGGAATACCATAATCGGTGGACATAACTTAAAAGATTCAATCGCAAGAATATGAGGGCATTTGAAACAAGGTCTAGGTTAGAAGTACAAGGTGTACTATTTCAGATACAATGGCCCCAAATCTTGAAACAGGTATTTCTCTTTGTTTCTTTACTTTCAGTTTTGCCATCTTTGTGTTGAGTTTCAGCAAGCAGCCTTGTCATTGCCTTTGGCTACATTACATTTCTGAAAGCTTTTTAGATTCTCTAGAGAAAGACAAAGATACATGTTTCTTTACCAAGCCTCACCTCTCCAAAAATAGAGGAAAAAAAGTACAATTGTGCAATTTTAAGGCAATTGAAAGTCGATTTCTTTATCTTTATTTAAAGGATTCTGCAATGACGGAGTCTTATAAAAGCAGGCTTCCCAGAATTTTGTACAAAGAAGAAAACTTTCCAGAAGAAATTGACATCCATTGTCTTTGTATTTGAATTTAGCTTCCTGTGCTGAATTTATCAGACAGAAAATCATTGTGAGCATTTACTTTCATGAAATATATATTTAACAAATGTTAATCTGTTGGTGAACTTTGGTGCTGAAGAAGACTCCTGCGAGTCCCTTGGACTGCAAGGTGATCAAACTGGTCAGTCCTAGAGGAGATCAACCCTGACTGCTTTTTAGAAGGCCAGATTCTGAAGACGAAACTCAAATACTTTGGCCACCTAATGAGAAGGAAGGACTCACTGGAGAAGAGTCTAAGCTGGGAAAGACTGAGGCCAGGAGAAGAAAGGGATGACAGAGAACGAGGTGGCTGGATAGAGTCACTGAAGCAGTAGGCGTGAGCTTAAATGGACTCCAGAGGATGATAGAGGACAGGAAGGCCTGGAGGGCCATGGGGTTGTAATGGGTTGGACACGACTTCGCAACTAACAACAACAAATCTGTTGGTTGTGACAGGAATTGTTGCCAGAGCCTATTGACATTGCTTTGAGAAACATGACTGGCTCAAAGTCATCCAGCCAGTTTTCCTGTCTAAGATGGGACTAGAACTCATAGTCTCCAGGTTTGCTTTACCACTAAAACAAAGTGATTTTCTGGTATAAAAAATAGCAATACCAAAAGCATTTTAGGCTTCTATATAGCACTCTATAGGGTTTTGTTTTCTAGGCAATTTACAATGTACGAATATTTGTATATTTCTCCCAACAACCTGCGTTATTATTTTATCAACCTCAGAAGGATGGAAGTCTGAGTCAACCTCAGGCTCAAACTCTAGGCTGTGGAAAGAGTTTGCCTGCAATACTGCACTTTAACCACTGTGCCACCAAGGTTCCTTAATAAATAAATATAAACTAAATATATTACTGAAAAAAACAAATTTGACTTCAGTTTGTTGAAGTCATGTGTCCAGTGTCCAGTGTCCAGTACAGATGAGAAGTCATGCTATTGTATTACTGAATGCAGTGAATCCTTTTGAATGATCTAGAGAAAGACATGACTTGTGGGATTTTCTTTCTTTTGTGCAAT
Organism: Pantherophis guttatus; assembly: GCF_059756535.1. Classification (NCBI taxonomy): domain Eukaryota; kingdom Metazoa; phylum Chordata; class Lepidosauria; order Squamata; family Colubridae; genus Pantherophis; species Pantherophis guttatus. The sequence continues at coordinate 38,100,659 of NC_142067.1, read as the reverse complement.
TTTTAGTGACAACCATATAACAGATTCTGATTCAGTTAATTATACAACTGGACATAGTCTTGATCATACTCTACATGAACATAAAAAGGGACTTCACTACAAAAGTGAAAGTGCCACAAATGTGAAATGAAATACGAAGAGAGTAGTGAAATATTAGAAATGTGGCTTATGGTTAGAGACCGGGAAAGAGAGAGAGTGTGCTGTGAAACATAAGACAGACTAAGAAAGAGTCAGATATGCATCACTATGATTTGTATCCGAGCAGGAAGCTACAATAACTTTGTGGTTATTTATTTTTTGGCAAGAGATGTATAATAAGTCTTGTCATCAATATGTTTCACAGTATTCTTGTTCACATCACATTGTACATTTTAAATGCCGATTCCCCCTTTGGATTTGCCGGTCTGTTTTTCATAAGGAACACCAAAAAAGACAGCTTTTATTCCATTCCTTTGAGATTACTGGAACACTCAATATATGCTCAAATCTGTAATAAGGCAAACCCTTTAGGAAAGAGGGTTTAGGAGAGAGTTCTTAAAAGGCATGATATCTGTGCCACACATAAAATTATTCTATCTTGGACTGAACACAGATATCATACACAAATGGGTCATATTAGCACATTTCCTGCCATTAGTCCATTGTTAACTGAGCTGTCAGATACAACAGTAAATTGTAGGCTAGTTGTGGCCCAAAGGAAACACGGGGATCTCTCTGTTCTTCTTCTTTTTTTTCACATGCTACAGCATTATCTTCTTCTGCTCAATACTCCTTTTAATCTTCAAGATGGGAAAAAATAATTCCCCAACTGAAAAAAGGAGAGAAAAAGAAGCAACAGCAAGAAAAAGAATTGAGCTAATTGAGGCCTATTTGTCTTTTCCAATCCATATTGTATTTGTTATGCTGGACAGTTCAGTTTTAAAAGCATAAAATGCTACTGTCTCAAACAGCTGATTTCACTTTTTCCTTTAAATTATACTGATAGACTTTCCCATTGTTCCCTTTTGCAACAATGATTATACCTGACATATGCTGCCTACATCTTGTTAAGATCCTGAGAGGCCTAGGAAAAAAATACAGCATTCATTTAAGCTCCCCACTTCTACTTTCCTAATGCACTCTGTTTCAAGGTATTTTTTAAAAAAATCTTTTGTCTATTGAAGACCCACTTATAGGAACCTACCTGTAGGAGGAAAAATTGAAATCTTGGAATTATATTTCACTGCTTTCATTGCAAAGAATCAGTTCAGCTGAGTCATACTTTGGATGGCATCCCTCATAATTTGAGCCTTGGAAACTTGTTCTACTTATTTCCGCTAGAAGCATTGCTTCTATAACTACTTCTGCAGGCTTTTGTTTTTTTATTTATTTCAATTTTAAAACTTGTCTGTTCAATTAGCATTACAATTTATTTTGTTTATTTTGGGGTAAAGCAGGGGTGATCCCAGCTGAGTTGCCTGATCGTCAGAGGCTTTTTTTTCTTTTAAAAGCAAAAATCCCTCCCCCCCCATGCCCAGCTGAGCCGTGCGATCATCAGAGGCTTTTTTTAAAAAACTTTTTAAAGCATTTTTTTCTACAATGGTGGAAAAAATGCTTTTAAAAGTAAAAAAAAAGCCTCTGATGATCGCGCGGCTCAGCTGGGATCGTCAGAGGCTTTTAAAAGCATTTTTTCCTGCAACCTCTTCAGCCGAAGAGGCTGTAGAAAAAAATGCTTTTAAAAGCCTCTGACGATCCCAGCTGAGTTGCCTGATCGTCAGAGGCTTTTAAAAGCATTTTTTTCTGCAACCTTTTGGGCCGAAGAAGTTGTAGAAAAATGCTTTTAAAAGAAAAAAAAGCCTCTGATGATCAGGCAAGTCGGCTGGGATCGTCAGAGCCTTTTAAAAGCATTTTTTTTTTACAACCTCTTAGGTTCAGGGCCGGATTTTCCTATAGGCTAACTAGGCTTCAGCCTAGGGCCTCAAGATCAAGAGGGGCCTACATTCAAATTGTTAGCAAAATTAAAATTACACTTTCACTATAGGTGAAAGGGCCTCATAAGTGGAATAGCTTAGGGCCTCTTTTCATCTAAATCCGGCCCTGCTTAGGTTGTAGAAAAAATGCTTTTAAAAGTTAAAAAAAAAAGTTGGCCACGCCCACCCAGTCACTTTATCCCCCAAGCCACACCCACAGAACCGGTAGTAACAAATTTTACATTTCACCACTGGGGTAAAGTACTCTATTTTCCCAATTAAGAGTTACAGAACCATGTAAGGATCCAACTAGATATGAATGCCATTTTCTGTTAGACAATTTTTATATTAAATTGTTTGTATGTTTATTTAATAAAAAGAATGCAACTACTGAGCCTGCTACCATAGTGTACTCATCTGTTTCTTGCTTGAGTCACAAACCCCATTTCTAGAGCTGAAGCTGATGATGGAGACAGACATTTATGTAAATCTATGGAATTTAGTGTCCCTACTTACTGCACCCTATACTTCTTTTATGATGCAAAAGGAGAAAATGGAATTGTCACATACGGTTTCACCAATTCCCATATTATATGATCACTGACCTGAGGGGAACTGCTCTTTTGGTATCCAAGATAAATTTTAATACTCCGTATTAATTTAACTATAAATGTCTCCACTATTGTACAACATATTTTTTGTGAGTCACTCTGTCAGTGAAATGGGTTTGAGATATTTTTGGGGAGATTATGTATGTATGTATGTATGTATGTATGTATGTATGTATGTATGTATGTATGTATGTATGTATGTATCGTCATCTCAAAAAATTTCAATTTTCAGCAATACCAGTTTCCTCAAACAGAAATTGGGTACAGGAATTCATTTTAACATGAGATTTTGCTTCCATATGTGTCAGATTAAATATAACTTCAAAAGTACTGAAACCAGCCCCATCTAATTAACATCCCTCCTCCTCTTACACATGAAATGCAGTGGGTTTCTTTTCAGGCTACTGATTAATATCAGTGATTAATGGCTGTGTCTAAACAAGCAATTCATTAGCTGCAATCATATTTAAAATGGATCTTTCTAGGTTCAAAATTCCTTACCTTCTACGTGTATCACAAAGACACAGGGAGAAAATAAAGTTAAGTAAGGTATTATCACAAGAGAGATTCATCCCAAATAAATGTTATTATAGAAAAGTGGCAATTAGGATTCCCTTATTATCCCCTAATTATCCGTCATTTTCTATTTTTCATTGTAATGTTAGTTTAACAATACTTTATTAAATCTGGCTTGATGACAAACAGTCTCTGGCAGTGAATCCTGTGGAGTAACATACGGTATTACACCTAATGAATATTAATGCTCCGAAGTGCAAATGGTCTTTTTAGATTATTACTGATGGCTCGGAAAATGCCAGCAGGTTATCATTATTATGCAGGAAGGTGAAGTCAGTTTCTTCCCAATTGTCTAGTTTATTATTTCTGATAATGTCTCCATAATACTTTTGACTGCCTAGTAGTTTTAAACATTATAATACACAGCATCTAAATATTTACAGGAGAAAACAGATTTGTCCTCCACTGGCTCAATTTATGTGAAAGATACAGTGTTAAATCGAAAATCAGTTTGCCCTAGCAGTTAAAGAATCAGATTACAAGCTGGAAGATCAGAAGAGGTAATTCTGCTTTAGGCATGGAAGCCAGCTCAGTAACTTTAGGCCAGTCAGATTCTGTCAGCCTAAGGAAATAGGTCAATGCCAGTTCTGAAAATATTGTCAAGTAAATCCAGATATCAGGGAAATTTGATCAGAGAAAGGGAAGACATGTGTTAACTATTCCCCCCTTGGGATGGGGTAGGGGCATTGTTCAAACATATTTCACAATGAGCTGTTTTATTACATCCTACTTTAAAACCAATAATACTGTGAAAGCTGGGGTTTCTACATCAATTTCCTTTTTTTCTTCTTCTTTAGGAATATTTTGCAAATTCAAGGATGGTTTATTAGAAAGCAGGTCCAAAGATTTCAAACACACTTTGTACAATTTTAGAGAGATGCAGGGAGATGAATGGTTGTATGGTTGCATAATTTTAAACAAGAATAATCAACTACCATAGGATAACATCATCATTAAGGCATCAGGTTTGCTTATAAGGTCCATTTTAGGCAGGCCTACTCTTAACTGTCTATCATACAAAGCCACGTGAAAGCTTAATGTTCTTTAATAATTCTTATCTTCTTTGTTTCCCTATTTAAATTGATGGTTGTATACCATCAAAACTTCAGGGGAATTTCTTTGAAAGGAAACTTCAAAGAAGTTTCACTTCTTGCCATGCTTTCAGATAGCTATTCATTTTTTTACTAAAAAAGCACAGCAATGTCAGAAAACAATAGCTACTTTAAAAAGAAGGAGGTATCAGAGGTGGTTTCAACAGGTTCTGGAGAACTGGTAGTGGACATTTTGAGTAGTTCGGAGAACCAGTAGTAAAAATTCTGACTGGCCCTGCCCCCATCTTTTCTCTGCCTCCCAAGTCCCAGCTGATCAGGAAGAAATGGGGATTTTGCAGTAACCTTCCCTTGGAGTGGGGAGGGAATGGAGATTTTACAGTATCCTTCCTCTTCCACACCCACCAAGCCACACCCACAGAACTGGTAGTAAAAATTTTTGAAACCCACCACTGGAAGGTATGTATTCCAATAGTTGTATCTAATCACATCTCTAGTACAACACTTTTCTTGTTATGAATCCTGCTTTCATTTTTATGGTTTGTCCAACAAAATTTAGGTAAAACAAACAACTTTGGATATTATGTCTCAATGAACCATTGCATAGATAAGACAGGTAGTTAATCTTGGAAGAAATACTATGATAGTCTATGTTCCCAAAGAATTCTTGCCAATTTTCACTACTCTTAAATGAGAATTGACTGTATTAAACATCTTTTCATTTCTGAATGTATTAGTAATTTCATAAACACTGGCTTCCACTTTATCTGAATCATAATTAGAAAATAATTAGAAAACATAATTAGGAAAAAAACACACATGTAACAAAATAAAGAGCTGAAGTAATGCTAACTTTAAATATTGAAAGTTTTCATTGAAGTACCGAATGTACAATATATGCCCAGATTACCCCACATATTTGTTGACAAAAGTTTTGAAAAGGGAAGTAGTTGGATATTAAATTGATTATATGTAGGTATTTCCATAAAATACAGTACATGCAAACACTTTTGACTCACATTTGGCACTTGAGTTGTGTTTGCATAGACATGAAAGCATACATGCAGGCTATTATTTCATTTAACTAGTGATTTTCAATACCAACACAGGGAACAAGAGGGAAGTTTATGGCTTTCTGATTATGATATACTTGAATTTAGATTCTCCTGATTTCAGGATAGCAGACAAACAGCAATGATAATTGATCTCCTAGGAACCAATAAAACAACAACCAAAACCCAGGAATACATCTCTTTCAATCTATGGATTAAAACCAGAGATCCCGGGGCTGCTTGCAGTTTGTGGACCTTGGCTTGCCCATCCATGACCTAAAAGCTACTGAAATTACACACACACACACACACACACACACACACACACACACACACACACCTACCTTTATCACTTACACTGGTGTATGTAAAGCCATGTACCAGGTCACTTACCCAGTGGATGCATTGAAAAATTGTTCCTGAAATTTGGGAAACACTGGAAAAAGTAAGTTATATGCCACGGGAAGTAAAAAAACAATATGATGTGCTCTGCCTTACGCAAATAATTCCTTTAAATCCACTAAGATATATAACTCAGTTAAGTGTTTTATCTTTCTATCCTCTCATCCTGTTTGAGAAGGCTTTTGGTATTGTATATGCAGTAACTTGTGACTGGTCATCATAATGTTAATCATAAATTTAAATCTCTGAAATCTGCAGAATTTAAAGATTATTAGTACGATTGGATTTTTCCCTGAATATAAAAATAGCTAAGATTGTTATTAAATTTGTAATTAACTCAGTCTCAGACCTGGTTAGTACTTGGCTCTAGGCAATACCAGAACTGTGATCAAGAATGAAAACACTGAAAAAACATCCCTGATAAAGGTAGTGGCAAACTGCCTCAATATTGTTCCCAAGAAAACTGAATGAATATAGAGCGTGCATTAAGTCCCCAGGAGTTGGGTTTAACTCAGAGATGTATTGTACATTTTGGGAAGTTTTTTTTGTAGGGGTTATTGATGGAGGGGAATCAGTGCCGTTTTTCAACTTCCACTTACTCAACCTCACCAATCCTTTACAAAGCCTTTTTTGCTCTTTAATTGTGGGATAACTTCCACTGCTTTCATTGTAAACGCAAGGACGATTATCCATCGCAGAAACCTAATTTGTCTAAGGCCCAGCTGCTCTGTACTGTATTTAATTTAATGGTTAATCTGAGCCATGCGTGGCCTGTTCAAAGCCAGAGCACACTGTCATACATTTATGCAAGAATCTCAGCTTTTATATTTTTTAAAAAGTTCCTTGTTAAAAAGAGTTCATGGTTAATGTGAGAAGCTTGAAAATAAGCCCTGCATATGTTTTAATGATAGTTAACACTGTGACTTGAACTATCTCACACTATGTTAAGCTGTGAAAGTTTGCAATGTATTTCCAGGATTTGGGAATTCATCAGCATTTAACTCATGTATTTTGTAATTTTAGCTCCAGGGCAGCCCTTTTTTAATTACACGATGAACATGTGTTTGTCATTACCTTGGAATGGGTCACATTTCATTGAAGGATTAACTTGGGTGAACTTAATCTGGAAACTTTCAGGTGCAGAATGTCTGATATTTATATCATGGAGGCATTTCAAATATGATATAAAGCAGTGACAATTTTGACTCCTGTGAACAATGATGAACGTGCCCCTAAAGATTCAGATTTAATCTCCATAGGCGAAAGAGCCCATATGGCTCGCAGTGAAGAGCAAGTCTTTTAAAAAGAAGTTGAGGGAAGTTGGGGAGGAAAAGCATCTCACTAGAGAAGTCTATAAGAAAATTATATAGCTGGATAACCTGAATAATATTTTATCATAAGAATTGGCTGACATTGATCTGAAATGTCCAGGTGATATGCAGTGTATTCATATAATAGGTCTGAATCAGTCAACTTGTTACACAGATTTGCACTGACATGGAATTATAGGTGAACTCCTGCAAAAGTAGCTACAGAAAAATAAGTAAGATCACAGAATGAGATATAAAAAGTACCCACTAATAAAATTATCTTAGTAACTTGTCTCAGTACAATAAACCACTTAAGGGGCGTGCATAAGCGCACCAGCATGCCTACCATCCCTGTCCTAATGTTTTCTTTTATTCGTATCCTTTTCATGTATTTATAATTATGTTTACAATTGTATCTGTCATAAAATACACGCTTGACGAAATAAAGTAAATGAATAAATAAAAATAAATAAAATAAAAGATGCTAGTGATTAATTTAAGCTCTTAGAAATATTTCAGAAAAAGTAACAATTCTTTGAATAGCAAAATATGTCACAATGATTACTGAGGGAAAGATTAATTGTCTTCAGAAAACAATGCCTGCAAGAAAACAACCAAACTCTGAGAGCACCAAGGATTCCTTATTTCAACCCTGAGCTACAAATATTCTCCTTTATTGGTACTTCTGAGGTATATAAAATTTAATTCATTCCCTTCCTGCTTCTCTCTCTATATATACATTTATATATCTCAGGTGTAAGAGCTTTTATAAGAAATGTGTGACTTTTAAGCAATTTTCTTAGGATGGTATTTCTTGCTGCATATTATGTAGTACAAAAATTACTTATACTTTCATAGCACCTTTAACAATGCTAAAGTATATTTTACAGAGAAGAACACTATAATGATCTGTATACTGTCTGTGAAAGCTTATATCTTCATATGTTGTGTAACTTCATAGTTACACAAGAGGCAACATAAAAATAAAGCTCTGTCTGCTATAATATTGAACCAATGTAATTTGCACAAGCCAGACTAATAAATGGATCTGCAGAATATTAAATAGTTTTATTATGTATTATAATCCTTGGATGATATAGTTCTCTATATTTTAGTGCAGTTTTTAGCTCAAATTTATACAGAAATGCAAATTTGAAGAAAGTTACAACAATAACAACAAAAATACGGGAACTACATGAGAAATGTATCTATTTCAGGGGGAAGTGTATAGAATTCAAATATGTTTAACTTTTAAGAGCATCACACTTCAATGATAGGAGAAAGAGTTTCTCAGTTTCTTACATTTTCAGCCTTAAGTTATTGTCTTCCACTTCTACATCATAATGATTCAACATATATACCCAAGGATTTTTTTTTTTATGTTTCTAGCAATCATTCTTCTCAGATATTTCTCTTATATCTAAGAAACGTAGTTGCCATGTCTTATTGTACCATTTTTAAAGCAACTATACCTATTTTATTTGAATGTAATTTTCATTAATATATGCATGTTTGCATCTCCCCTCTGATGTTATTTCTACAGCAAGCTTGTCCTTTTGATTGGAGAACTGCACCACAAATTCATTAAAAGAATAATATTTTGCATTTTGGTTTGTGCATTTGCTTCAAAGGTACACATTAAATATAAATATTTAAACTTCTTCTGTTCACATCACTGTTTAAATGACAATATCTGTTGGGGATGAGGTGTAAAGTAGCAATAATAAAACATCTGGTTGGTAACTGAGAAACAAAGAAGCCAGATTCAGATGAGTCTAAGCTCAGCCAGCAGGTCTATTTTGTGTTCTTTTGTGCTCTATTGTAGCATAAGGCAACAATAGCAACAATCTATAATTCTAAGAATCCCAAGTGTTCCAAAACTAAATGAACAGTTGTAAGGTTGACTGTTTATAAAACAATTGATTACTGTAGTTATTAAGTTTCTAGTGTCAAACAACATTTACTGAACTTTTACTAAAGATAAAAGCATGTGCCAGTTTAATCACATGGGGAGAACAATCCCAGAGTTATTTATGAGAATACCTGGCTAAAAGACTACAGTACAGAACTGAATTTATGAAAAGAAATTTTATTAAGACCTTTGATTGGTCTTTCATTAAGCTAGGCAATCTTGCTATTATTGGTCAAGTAACAAACAACAACAAAATAGAGATGACTCATACAATCTGCATTCTCTAGCAGTCTGAATTTCTATATCTATGGAACTTTTGGGTTAGCAGCAAAAGCATTCAAAAGTAACTTTTCTGTCTGAACCGATTCTTTGTCTCATATCTCTGAAATCTGGGCCAGGTAGCCTTTAACTTCACTGAATGAATTTTCTTTTCTAAGAGTGAGATGGCATCAGCTTTAATATGCCTGCAGTACTTTCTCGGCACTGACACCATTTTCTATTATTTTCATCATCAAATAATGAGCTGTCCTGAACAACCTTCTATCTGACTTTTTTAAAAGAATATACCATACTTGCTAGTTTTATATATAGCTGGAGTTACATTTTTTTTTGCAAACTAAGATAAGTACAAACTGGGCCCCTTAGAGAGAGGGATGGAAGGAGGGAAGGAGGGGGAGAGAGAGGGAGAGAGAAAGGAAGAAAAGATGGATAAGGGGGAAAAAATCAAATTCATAGCAAAAAAAAGGAGGGGAAATAGGAAGAAACAATCCTAATGTCCTAAAATTTGGCATAGTTGCCTAAGAGAAGCTTTCACCTACAATTTGTTTCTTCATCCTGTGTCTATATCAAGATGGGTGCTTGTATGGTATCAGTAGTGGCTTGCTACCGGTTCAGGCCGGTTCCGGCAAACTAGTAGTAGTAGCGGTGGGAGGGTCTGCCCACCCACCCAGACATCATCAAATATGCTCTGTACATGCGCTCTGTGCATGTGCAGAAGTGGCGCACATGCAAGTGAACAGGTAGCAAAAGTAAATGAAACCCACCACTGAATGGTATGTATGATACACGAAAATGTTGAATGTGTGAATTCCTTCAGTGTTAGTGCTGGATTAAGTGCTGGCCTTTTTAAAGCAGTACACTAGCAATCTACAAAGGGAATGTTGGGACAGAACAAATAGTATATTGAAAAGAGATAAGTCTGGTGAACGTGGTGGAAGAAATATACAAAACTATAGAAACTTCTTGACTTAAGTGAAATCTATAAATAATAAAAATAAAATAAGTGAAGTCTTACTTCACTTCATTAGGATATGTAAATCAAACCAATATTGTCATTGATCTTTAGTTTATCTCACAAGAAAGAAGTGTAGACAGGATGCTAAACATAAATTGCCCATTAATATTGCCAGGAATGAAAAAAAGTATGTTCTGGCTTATGAACAGGAATATATATCAGGGATTGTAGGAAAAGATTTTTCACCCATTTTTGCAATGGGTAAAGAAAGGCAAAACTGCCATTTCTTGTATGTATAAAATTGGTAGGAGGAATTAATATTTGTTGTTAATAACATGATCTTAATTTTTATTATGGCATTTAGATGTCATCCTCAAATAAATTAATTCAGTACTGAATTTATGGCATTTGTTCATATCTTCCTGGACATAATAAAATTACACTGTTCAAAATATACTCAAAATTGATGATCAGGCATATGATCATAAATTGATACTTTCTGGGGAAAAAAATGAGATATATCTCAGTACACTATATATTGGGAAGCAATTTTTTAATTGTCTCAAATTTTAGGCCCATAAAATTTTCTCTTTTGCACTATCCAAAATATGGTGCACTATCCTTAAATGTGCAGTTTAAGGACAGAAAAAGTAATATATATCCTGTTTTGATCTGCTTTTCTTTTTAATACATTAGGGAGATATTTTCTTAATGTGCCATTGGTTTTCAAGATGATATGATTTATGCCTGTGGTTTTATTGTTAGAATGATCCAAGGTCATTAAGTGGCATTTTGATACTCCCTGTGATGAGGTGTGCTTTTCTTCCCTGAGGTGCCAGTGGGATCTCTTAATGCTTCTGAAGAATAAGTACTGGATTATGAACTGGATTTTCTTTGTATTTAGAAAATTTTATTGCTTTAACCAGAAAGAAAAAAAAATGAGATTTTTAACCCCCAAACCCAAAACTATTAGGAGAAAGAAATCCATTGAACCAATTTAGTTTGCATTGTGCCAAATTTTATGTGATCTATATCACAGTTATTTGTATGGCATCCATACTTTTTCAAATAAAGCAAAACAGCTTGCATCTCAAACTTCTTCCTGAAACAAAGCACTGTATGTTAAAAATGCATATGTTAGCTAAAAATAAATGCATATATGCATATGTTATAGCACCAAATGCCTAGTACTGACTAAACCTGACTGCAAAAAGTGTACATTAGGAAAATTGAATGCAAAAGTGAACATTAAAAGAAAATATATTTCCTAGCTTGGTTTCTCCAAATATTTGCAGATTAATGCAAAAATATAATAGAATAAACTTGATAAATTGAGTAAATGGACAAATTCAACCATTTCTAAGAGAAATTGACAAGCTAAGAATTAAAGAAGAAAATAATTAAAGAACCGCAGCTAATTTTCACACATGTTTTGTGTTGGGCTTCTACCTGTATATGTGTATGCTAGTATATGTGCTTGTCTCTATGTGCATATAATATTGACAAATAAACTCTTAAATGTTGGGGGAAATAGTACATTAAATCTGCAATTACTGAGACATACATGGTTTTTTTTCTTTAGCCTAACACTGAAATGAATAAGTTGTTCAAAGTAGTGAAATTGGACCTCAAATATGGAATATTGTTTTTCACACTCCAATGTGAGAATAGGTAATGGTTAAGACAGTTTAATCAAAAAAGAAAACAAAAGTACCATCTTCTATGAAATAAAGTATTTTTTCACAATTTTCACAGTATTTTTCTACATAATTACTTCATGTGTACACCATCATTTTTTTTGAACTTTTTTATTTTATTTTATTTTTACAAACACATCAATGCATGAACAGTGTGGCACCTGGGTGTCATACATTCTAATACAAATAAAACTAATGGCTTTAGTCATAGTTATTACTTTCAATCCAATTTATATATTTCTTATAATAATACATATTTATATAAAATTGCAATCTATTATTATTCAATTATTCCATGTTTTCTCTTATTATTACTCTTATTTTATTATATAAAGGTGTATACACTAATATTTCCCTTTTCTCTTATTTCTCTTATTCTAACTTTTAATCATATCATTCTTTGTTAAAAAAATGTTTTCTTTCTATTATAATTCTATTATAATTTTTTTGAATGAACTATTCATTTAGAATGGAAAATAAAGATATCAACGTGGTGGATTCTGCCTTATAGGATCAACCTTGGTTGATTGGGTATAGGAAATTGAGTATGTTTAGTCTAATGAAAAGAAGGACTAGGGCTGACTTAATAACACGATTCCAATATTTAAGGATCTCCTACAAAGACAAGAGGGTCAAACTATTTTCCAAAGCACCAAGAGGCAAGACAAGAAACAATGGTTGGAAACTAACCAAGGTGAGAAACAACCTAGAATTAAGGAGAAATTTCCTAATGCTGAGAACAATCAACCAATGGAATAGCTTGCCTTCAGACATTTTGAGTGCTCTATTACTGGAGACTTCAAAAAGAGACTGGACACCTTTTGCTTGAAATGGTATAGGCAGGGCCGGATTTTCCTATAGGCTAACTAGGCTTCAGCCTAGGGCCTGAAGATCAAGAGGGGCCTACATTCAAATTGTTAGCAAAATTAAAATTACACTTTCACTATAGGTGAAAGGGCCTCATAAGTGGAATAGCCTAGGGCCTCTTTTCATCTAAATCCGGCCCTGGGTATAGGGTCTCCTGCTCGAGCAGGGGTTTGGACTAGAATACTTCCCAGGTCCGTTCCAATTCTATTATTCTATGTTCTATATTCTATGTAAAGGAACAAACAGTCAAGAAATACAGTACAGACTTGCACTTGTTAGAGTACCATGAAGATCTTGGAAAAGGTATTCAAATGCCATGATGTGTTTATAATCTACAAAGAACAGAACTGTACAAGCATGGGATTTTCTGTCACAATCTATGGAAGCAAAAATTGAACATTAAAGAAGCAGAATTTTCCAACACTAAAGTTCAAAGGTGTCAAGATTTCCGAGAATACTTGGAGCAGTGAAAAAAAACAACTAATAGATATAAAACAGATCAACTCCAAATTCTCATTAAATGCACAAATAACCATGCTCATATTAGCCTACTTCGTATTATGTGAACATCTAGCCATTTAGAAAAGGCTCTAATACTGGCAAAGAAAAGAGGTGGATGAACAGAAGCAAGGTAGAGACACTCAGTTATATGGATGATGAGTATGCCTTTGGGAGACTTAAAAGAACAGGTTAGGGATAGTTCAACATGGAGAAAGTCTATTGAAATAGTTGCTAGAGTCAAAAAGGACTTAATGGAACATAATCAATAGATTACAGTAAACTACAGTAAATTATAATTCATAAACCATATTTTAGAGATTAAATAAATCCTCTCATTAATTTCTTCAAAATATTACAGAATTGCCTGCTCTTATTATAAGGATTAATTTGGTTGGTCACTGGATTAATGTGTTAATATTATATGTTTTAAGAAGTGAGGGTTGACCATGAAAAAATATTTCTTTTTTAAAATATCAAAAAATTCTGTTGGGCTTTAGCTGGATTTTTGAGGAGAGCTGCAGCTGGTGTAATGCCACAAGCAGATGATATCAGCCAGGCCAGTTAATTTTCCAAGTAATCCAAGGAGGATGAGATTATAAATCTGCATGGCTACTTAAAGAGAGAAGCTTCTCAGCATGAGAAACTGATTTGGAACAAACAGTTTTCTACTTCTGAACTAAAGTGGAATTGTAAAATCAGCTAAAAATTTGAGAACATCAAATCAGATTCCATTTGGAACTCTACCTTCTATCTAAAAGTATAGTAAAGAAACATAATTAAACTATAAATAGATTTGATCGGATATTTTCTTGATATTTGGGGAAATATAAACTCTAGAAACACAACTACTCTCTTCCATAGCTAATATTAGCTCCACATTTTTTCAGATTTTATGCCCAATTATTTGATGGCACCACTATTATTTGAGGTCCCCCTCACATTTTCTTGGGCCAGTTTGTACCAAGTAAGGATTGCTGAGAATGCTGGGAATGTATGCTAAAAGTATAAAATCACAGCAGGATCACTGAAGGCATGAAGGTCATACCACCTTCCCAGATCAAGCAAGCAGGCAACTATATCAGACAGTAGCAATGTAGGAAGATATTGGTAGTAGATGATCACCTTAGTGAATTGACTACACATTATTATCTTAAGCATCAGTAAATTGAAATGGACTTGAATTGGATACTTTCAATCGGGAAATGATACTGTTTACTTTTAAGGACATAAAAAAGAGAGGGAACAGCTGTCATAGTCAGGAAGGATATTGCAAAATCACTACAAGGCTTCAATGCAATTAATGATTGGATAATATCAATCATACTTCAATTATATAACCCATTAATATAATTAACCATGTTTATATTCCAAATACTGTTCCAAAAGAAAAGAAGATTTGTTTTTTTGAGCAAGTTTAATCTCAAATCAATAATATTTAAGCAAAAATGGAGGCCAATTTAGTGTAATGGTTAAGGTGCTGACCTAGAAGACAGTGTTCAACATTTTTAAGGTCTAATAAAGCAATTACTGTAAATGTGTGAATGTTACCCAGTTTTTGATATGCAGGAAAAGAGTCTCTTTTTCTGATTGCTATTCTTAATTCTTGTGTTTATCCTACAGATTTGAAATTAATTTTAAAAACCCCTCTTGATTTACAAGGCATTTAGATTATTTACAGAGGCATCTGCACTCCATTAGATTGTATCACACAATTATTTGGACACTTCCCTACCTCTTGTGGCAAAGACTAAGTCTCCTGACAGCATGCAAAAAAGATATGATTAATGATGGTAGTTTTCTTCCAATTTTAGGTACATTTTCCCAAGTGGAACAAGGTGAAAGAAATGTCTTCCATCACCAAGCTAAATGATTGGCCAGAAGCTACTGCTTCATCCACCAAAGACCATTTCCTCCCTAGTGAGGATGTGTCAGAAGCATTGGTACATATAAGATCATAGAAAAATTTCTTTATATGATTATGTCAGAAACTACGTATTATGCACAGTATGACTCCATGATGCTGAATGCTGGGTGGCTGGTCTCCTTCAGTTTCCTTTTTTTCTTTTTAAATACTTTTATAGATGAGATGTGCTTGAGAATGGACCTGAAAAACTGTTGAGAGTTTTGGAGAATTCTGGAGTGGTGTAAAAGCTTCTTTCAATAAGCTTTTCTTAAATATAAAACAAATAATAACCAGTGCCAGTTGAATACACAAATGCAAAACTAAAAAAAATAAAATAAAATACAAACACTCATGTGTCATACAGAAACAAAAGCATCCAAGCCCATATGTAACTATGTACATAATATAGAGACGTTTCACTTTTAGTAGTTTTCATGTCTTACTTTTTAAAAGAGCAGAGCAGGAAATTGCTTTTTAATGAAATAGGGAGCTTTTCCTTTACAACAACCACATTTTAAGAAGCAGTATTCCTCTAAACTAATTAATCAGCATATATCCACTGAAGAGAGCAATTCCATAAACATATATTAAACACTTCAGAATAAAGGAAGTCAGGCAGGCTACAGATATAAGTCATTTTCAGTTTACATTCACATCAGCCCAAGTCTTTAAGATCTGTCAGAGGCACTGGAATGCCCCGAGTGTGCTTTAATGAGTTTTGTTGTCAGCAGTTATCTACTGTTAAGCAAAATCTTTCCTTCAGGCAGCCCACAAATAAACTGTGAGATCACACTGCTTGCTTTTGAATACGTTCATTACCTACTTAGCATGTTCAAACATAAAAATCATAGAAAATACACTTGTTTCACTTCTTAGGACACATTTAATGTTGTTGTTTTTTTCAGAAACCAATGATGTGAATCATATGATATAGTGGTCCATGCTTCTCTCTTATGAAGGTCAGGCAATATCGACTCTGCAGATGTTGTTGGGCTGTAACTCCCATATTTTTTCATCATTGGGTATTTTACATGGCATTGATCAATGCCTATTGACATGGCTTCCCACTGTCTCTTTTGAAGAGCCTCTACCTGGTTCCTGATATTTTGGACAACTACCACCCAGTTGTAAATATTCCTTTCATGGGAAAGATAAGTAACAGTTATTGGATATCTAAGTACAAGCACACTTGTGTAAATTGCATCTCTTGTTCCATTTCATTTTGGGTTCAGGTTTGAACTTTATACAGAAATAGCTAATGGTTGTTAACCTTTATCTGGAAAGAGACTCAAGGGAAGTTACATATTGAATTGCAGAATCTTAACATACAGCTCTTAACACACCTGAATATACGATATTGTTAAAATGGCTTAGTAAACTTGGAATTGGGGCTTTATATGATGGCGATTCCAGCCTGAAAATCAACCAGCAGAGTAAACCATGGGAGCTGTATGATATTATGGAGAACAGTTATGCAAGAACTATGGTTTAATATATCAATATGCTGATAAAATCAGCTTTGTTTCTCCTTCCATTTGAATCAGGGAGGCTTGCATGGCGCAGTGGTTAGAGTGCAGTACTGTAGCTACTTCAGCTGACTGCTAGTTCAGCAGATCAGCAGATCAAATCTCACCGGCTCAAGGTTGACTCAGCCTTCCAGCCTTCCAAGGTGGGTAAAATGAGGACCCAGATTGTGGGGGCAATATGCTAATGCTAATGCAATATGCTAATATGCAATACGTTATATGCTAACTTTGTAAACCGCTTAGAGAGGGCTGTAAAGCACTATGAAGCGGTATAGAAGTCTAAATAATAATAATAATAATAATAATAATAATAATAATAATAATAATAATAATAACCCCTCCGAGGAGCTCTACCTTGTCGTGGTGGAGGGGCTTGCGTGCTCTAGTGATCCTAAGGGCTATGCTGAACAGGTGCAACCATATCAGACAGATCTTAGGTGAAGGGCCAGACAAAATCTGCTCCACAACCCATTCAAATATGGTGAATACCGAAAAAATGAAATTTATGCCGGCTGAACCGTCGCCCGGATTAACAAGGGTTCCGTTGGATGCTATGGCTCCTGGGCATTCTACGCAAAATGAGTTACAGGGCTCAACTCCCTCTGCTAGGCAACCAGGGCATGGAGCTGACAAGCTACTGGAAGAAAAACCCAAAAAGCGAAAAATCTGGACCAGGGAAGAAAACACCTCTATTATGAAAGCTTACTATCAGTCTGAACCAGCAAAACATGGATTTCAAAAAAGAATGTATCAGATTTGGAAGATGAACCATACGGACTGTGACACCAGTGAACAAAGGTTAATGGACCAACGACGTGTAATCCTAAACCACAAATTTTTCACTACAGAAGAATTAATAGCAATAGAAGAGAAAGCAATTAATGGTCTGAGTACAACAACAAAGAGGAGTAACATCAAGAATGATTTCCAGACTCAAAAGCAAATTGAGGAAGAAAGGGAAGAAGAGGATACTGAAATGGATGAAGATAAAGAACAAGGAAGCACTAAAGAACAAACACCAACAGATAGTGCTCAATTAGCTGGAAAAATAAAGCACCAAATGGAAGATGATGAAAGAACACGTTTGCCAAAGCTGAACCAAGTGAACCGGAAAGAATTGAGAAATGTACTAAAAAAGGTCAATGAGGCTGTGCAAACTATTCGAACCACTACATTAGCTGAAACTAACCAACTAATGTATGCAGCAGCTGTCATAACCACCAAAGAACTGGGGTTGAAAATACAAAAGAACCAAAGAGGCAAGAAGGGGAAGCCTAAGTGGAAAATTCGGTTAGAATTGAAGATCAAAAAAGTACGTGGAGATTTGAGCAACTTGAAGAACCTAAGGCAAGGTCAGCTAAAGAACAAGCAGGTCAAAAGCAGCCTGGAAGCAAGATACGATCTAAGGAATAAGGAGATTGCAATAGTAATTGAAGAGCTGAAGCAGAGGGTTGTTGCCATCGCTGAAAAGATTAAAAGGTATGAAAACCGAGTAACTCAGTTCAAGGAAAACTCACAGTTCAGAGCAAATCAGCACCAGTTTTATAAGAATTTAGAAAATGGAAATGGAGTAACAACAAATGAAAAGCCTGATAAAGAGAAAGCTCTGAAATTCTGGAAGAATTTGTGGGAAAACAACAAGAAGCACAACAGAAATGCAAAATGGATCAAACAGGTTGAGGACTCTATTAAAATGCATAAAATGGAAGACGTGAAAATAACAAAAGCAATGGTGCAAAGACAGTCAAGAAAAGTGAAGAACTGGAGTGCACCTGGACCGGATGAGCTGCATGGCTTCTGGTTAAAGGCACTTACAAGTCTGCACAAAAGATTGGCAACCCAGATGAACCAGATCCTAAAAACACCTGAAAATGATGGATGGATGACAACTGGAAGGACATTTTTGATCCAAAAAGATAAAGAAAAAGGAAAGGACCCTGGAAACTATAGGCCAATCACCTGCTTGCCAACAACATACAAGCTTCTTACTGGTATCATTGCAAACCAAATCTATGGATACCTGGAAAGAAATAACTTGCTTCCTGTAGAACAGAAAGGATGCTGCAAAAACTCAAGAGGAACAAAAGATCAATTGCTGATCGACAAGATAATCCTAAAGAACTCAAAGAAAAGACGAACCAACCTGTTCATGGCTTGGATAGACTATAAGAAAGCATTTGATTCAGTTCCCCATAGCTGGATCAAGAAATGCCTGGAAATATTAGGCATCAGCAGCAACATACAAAAATTCATGGAATCTTCAATGAACCTCTGGAAAACAAAACTTATGGCTAATGAAGAAGAACTGGGTGAAGTTGAAATTAAACGAGGCATTTTCCAGGGCGATTCCCTTTCACCCCTACTTTTTATACTCTCAATGCTACCACTGACAATCATTTTGAAGAAGATGAACTGTGGATACGAACTTGCAAAGAAAGGACTGAAAATCTCGCACTTGATGTACATGGATGATTTGAAGCTGTTTGGTAAAACAAAAGCTGAACTGAATTTATTAATTGAAAACACAAAAGAATTCAGCCAAGACATTGGTATGCAGTTTGGAATTGACAAATGTGCAACAATAGCAACCAAAGCAGGCAAGATCATAGAAGAGGATGGAATAGAACTAGAGAATGAAGAAATGATAAAGGCAGTAAAATCAGAAGAAGGCTACAAGTACTTGGGAATTTTAGAAGCCTCTGACTTAATGCATAATAAAGTAAAGGAATTAACTTCAGCCAAGTACATTCGACGAATTCGTAAGATATTAATGTCCAAATTGAGTGGAGGAAACATCATAAAAGCCATAAATACCTGGGCTATACCTGTGATTAGATACTCTGCAGGAATAATTGACTGGACCCAGATGGAGTTAGACAATTTGGACAGAAAAACAAGGAAGCTTATGACAATGAATCATGCCTTGCACCCTAAAAGTGATGTTGACCGATTATATTTACCAAGAGCAGAGGGTGGTCGAGGACTCCTACAAGTAAAGCAGACTGTGGAAGAAGAAAAATGCAGCTTGAATGATTACATCCAGAAAAGTGAAGAACCAATGATTAAGGAAGTAAATAAAGGAGGCCTTTTAAAGACAACTAAAACAAAAGCAGAATATAAGAAAGAAGTAACTGAGCAGCGAGCTGAAAATTGGAAACACAAAGCTCTGCATGGCCAATACTTGAAAAGTATTGAAGGCAAAGCTGACCAGAAACTAACTTGGAACTGGTTAAGATCAGGAGTACTGAAAAAAGAAACAGAAAGCTTTATTTTGGCAGCTCAAGAACAAGCCCTAGCCACAAACTGTATGAAGGCAAAAATTCAACATGTTACCACCAACAGCAAATGCCGCCTCTGCAATGAAAAAGAAGAGACAGTTGACCACCTGATCAGTGGGTGCAGCAAAATTTCACAAACTGACTACCTACAACGCCATGACCGTGTTGCTAAAATCATTCACTGGAAATTGTGCCAGAAGTTTGGATTTGAGTACAGCAAAAACCACTGGGAACATCAGGTTGAGAAAGTTTTAGAGAATGAGAAACTCAAGATCTTGTGGGACTTTAGGATTCAGACTGACAGGCACTTGGTCCACAACACACCTGACATAACAATAGTTGAAAAGAAAAAAGTATGGTTCATTGACATTGCAATACCTGGTGATGCACGAATTGAAGATAAGCAGCAAGAAAAAATCACAAAGTACCGGGACTTACAAATTGAAGTTGAGCGACTGTGGAAAAAGAAATTGTGTGTTGTCCCGATTGTAATTGGAGCCCTCGGAGCAATACCCAAAGGGCTACCCCGCTATTTAGAAATTCTAAATTTGCCGGACTTGAACATTTTGACTCTACAAAAAACCACCTTACTCGGAACAGCTTACATCCTCCGACGATACCTTAACAGTTCCTAGGTCCTTGGTTAGGACTCGAGCTGCTGAGCTATTAACCAGCCTCAAAGGCTGTGAATCTCACTAAAGATTAACCAATAAATAATAATAATAATAATTTAATCAAAATGACAATAAATGGGTCTTTGTAGAAACAGTATAAGAAAGGGGTCTTTGTAGAATATATGTGGATAATTAATTTCCAATCCTAATAACTTTTTTAACACCTAGGCATCCCCTTTCATAAACCTCATGTAAGAAAACACATTTTCCATTGGCAAGTATGATGGAAGCCTCTTTTTCTTTGTTTGCATCTCTGCCAGCTTTTTAAAAAAAAATTTGGATTTTTTTTTTAATGCTTAGATGTTTTGTAAATTACTGAGATTCACTGGGAGTTGATGGCACATTTCATTTAATAGAAAAAGAAAATCAACCATTGTTTTAGCAACCACAATGAACACTATTCTGAAATGTTTCTATTCCCAAGGAAGGCAGTTGGTTGCCCTGCATTATAAAATTCTAAGGTGAGGTGATCGCTCAGATGCTATATGGACTGGGATCTGATCTGATGATATGATAAGTTTATTGCCAACTAGAACTAGTCCAAAACTAATTTATAAAGAGATTTGAGACTCCCCCAAGACAGAAGGGGACCTAAACATGGTGGTAGGATTACTTTCCATCATCATTACAATACATCTTGCATTGATGCGATAATACAAAAAACAGAAAGTCTTCAACTATCCCTCCTCAAACCTTGCTTTTTCCAATGCAGTAGCCTTTGACTTAAAACCACAATTGGAATCAGAATTACCATGGCTCAGCAAGGCAGTTTTTAAGCGAGTCCCTCCTGATTTTGCTGCCATTTTTGCCAAGTTTAACACAGTTGTTAAGTGAATCTGATTGTTAGGTGAATCTAGCTTCCACCATTGACTTTGCTTGTCAAAGGTTGGTAGGAGGGTAAAAAAATAATGACATGACCCCATGATACTGCAACCATTATAAATACATGCCAGTTGCCCAGCACACACATTTTAATCATGTAACCATTGGGAAGCTGTGATGACCATAATATGAAGACTAGCCAAAGGTTAGTTTTTTAGTATGGTTGTTACTTTGAAGGGTCACTAGTTTAAAACAAGGACTACTACTACACACTGCAGAATCAATAAACAAAACCTTTGTTACTGATCCTACAAACATATTTCCAATCCTCTTTGGGAAAATGTGAAACAAAGCAAATATTAGAATCACGGATATCAGTCAAGATGCTACTTTTGTATAGTCACAGATATTGGTATTATAGTCACCAGATAATCTGGTTTTATCATTTTTAAAAATAGTATCTGGTTAATATTACCAGTATCTCATTTGAGAAACAATTCATATGCCCCATCACTTTCAGACCATTGCATTGTAAGCAATGTCTTTGCCCTGGTGGTGTTGGCCAACTGGAGGATATTATTTGCAATGTCTTTCACTACCTCATTTTGATGAGTTCAGGATCAAATTATTGAAGGTAGACAAATTCAAGGGCTTGGACCTTAAGCAGTTGAATTATCTTGCAGATGTGTTTCCCTCCGTTAATTGTCAAGTGCTTTGCTGCCATTTAAACTTGGAAAGAAATATTTAAATCTTAGTTATAGTCCTGTCTTTTTTTTATTTTGACCTCTTTGCATCCAATTAACTTTTTTTGTTATTTCTGATTTTTAGTTTTATTTCATTTTATTGACTACATTGTGCTACATTGTTGTGATTTACAACAGTAAATTTATTGACTACATTGTGCTACATTGTTGTGATTTACAACAGTAAATTTATTTACACATAAACACAAAAGAATTGTAATCAAAGCATGATTAAAAGCTCAGGAAAAAATAGCACACTCAATCTAATTGTGTAAACATAGTACTGTCTGCAAATCCAGTCACAGTTGCATATAAAACAATACTTCCATATGTTGGGTCTGTTGTTTTCTGAAGGCTTATTATCACATTCGAAGCTTCCCCTTAGTTATGAATTCTAGCTTTTACTTTAGCAATAAAAGGAATGTCTAAAACTGGTTTATAATTAAAAGAATATTCCAGACTTCTTCAGTAAAGCGAGTATAACTGCCTCCATTAATCCTGCAGGGACATATTCAGACTCAGGGAGGCACTGATCATTTCCTTTAACTATGAGTTCAGACTGAACTTCACTAATTTAATTAGCCAGGAAGGCCAAAGGCAAGTAAACAAGATCTTATATCTCTGAAATGTCTTTCTACAACTCAGAGAACTACAAGTTGAAAAGAATCTATATCATCCTGGGAAGCAATTGCTAAATATACTCCCCTATGACTTACCCCAATACTGGAATTTGAATCAAGGAGTATCCAGTGAACTTTGTCTGAAAATCATGAATAGCGCTTGCAGCAAGATTCTAACATTCCTGTGTTCCTTTCTCAAGATCTTGAACAATGTGGGAAAGCTTTGCCATCCTGCTCTGTGCAGGCACAATGGAGACAAACAAGTGAGTCTATTTTTACATCAACCATTATCACAGAACTGAATTTCAGTTAGAAAGAAGCACTATTCCAAGTTCCAATTTATCACAATAATTTCTCCATTTGTGCACCAGTTATCTATCTACCTGTTTCATCACACCAACCTCCCTAATGAACAAAGGTGCCAGCAGAGCAGTGCAAGAGGGAAGAGAGCATTCAAAAGTGACAGTGCCAACCATCAAGGCATCTCTATTCCATAAATTGACCAGGACTTTAACAATATTGCCAACAAATGATGTGAGAAAGAATGTTTAGAAAGCATCTAATTCTTCACTGTTGTAGGTTACAGAAGAGTGATTTGTCTAATGAAGGTACAGAAAAATTCTCTATTTTTATATTACTGATATCAGCTATGCAGAAAACCTACTCCATATATGGACAAGATAAAATTGAAAGAAGTCCACAGTCATCATGGCATATATAAATTTGGGGTCATGCAACCTTGGCATGGATGTTGAAATGTCTCAGAGATCATCTCCCTGAGTTCAGGAGCAAAATTAGTAAATAAGTAAATGATGCAAATGACATAATTTTCCTGCATTTGTGATGGATACCAAGTGGCAGAAAAAAATAATATTTTTTTACTATTATCTATGCATTATTTGTATTGGTATTTCTACACATAATTCACTCTTTCTCTACCATTTATCTAACTAACCACTTTATATTTCTATGCAGAGGAAATGTCACACACAATGAATACATAAACAAAGAATTTGGCATCTGCATATACATACATAGGTACAATCCTGCCTGATTTAGATCTCAATAAACCTAAATTCACTCCAGCTGGCATGTAAAGAGCACAGCTGGCAAGAAATCCTTTTATTCATTTTTCTTCATGTTTCCATAAAAATAATTTGAAAACAGTTTTGAGAATAGCTTTGAATAGTTTTGGTTGACAACGGAGTAAACTTTAAATGTATGTTAACTATAACCATAAATAACCAATCAAGCAACATTGATGTACATCCAACTTAAGATTTATTCAACTTGAATGGGTTATGGACTGAATACCAACAGCCTTTGAAAAGCTGCTGCACAATCCAGATGTGTAATGCCTCCTCATTTATTTCTTGAGGATTCTAGTGTCTTTCCCCCAAAATAGTTACCCATTTTTTTCTTCCACCTCTTTTTCCATTAGACCAAACAATATAGCCACCAATATACTAGAACAGCTGTGTTTTTTGGTCAGTGCAATGTTTAAAAAGAAGAATATAATTATATACTTGACCCCCATTTGATAATGATTAGGATACCAAGAGTAAGCTGACAAAATTGCTGTCATTACTTTTATCTCAGTTTGGGGATCACTAAAAAAGGATACATTTTTAAAAGTATCCCATTGCCTAGTACTATTGCATGAAACTACTGGTAGAAAATAGGTGAAAGTATAAAAACCAGAAAAGTAACATGGTCCAGTAGACCTATATAATATATTATTAATGTTATATAAACTAGTAAAATGGTTTAAAAAAGCTTGATATTAATGCTTGGCTTTGTTATGCTTTTATACCCAATAGGAAATACTTATATATTCTAACTTAATGGTAGATAAGGTCACCATTTACATTCTGAGGTAAGACTTCTCAAATTTTGTATTATAAAGCGCTCTATTATTATTATTATTATTATTATTATTAATTTAATTTGTATACCGCCCTTCTCCCAGAAGGGACTCAGGGCGGTGAACAGCCAAAATTAAAAAACATACAAATGCAAAAGTTAAGATAATTAAAAGAATTAAATCATTGGCTACCCAAATTTAAAACCCCAAATCCATAAAATTTAAAATCCCAATTAAAAACCATTTAGGCTAGGCCGGCTTGATGAAATAAAAACGTCTTCAGGGCTTTACGGAAGGTCCGGAGGTCCGGGATCAATCGTATTCCAGGAGGCAGCTCATTCCACAGGGCGGGTGCCCCCACAGAGAAGGCTCGCCCCCTGGGGGCCGCCAGCCGACATTGCCTGACCGACGGCACCCCGAGGAGGCCCTCTCTGTGAGAGCATATTGGCCGGTGGGAGGTTATCGGTAGCAGCAGGCGGTCTCGCAAATACCCTGGCCCTAAGCCATGGAGCGCTTTAAAGATGAGAACCAACACCTTAAAGCGCACCCGGAAGACCACCGGGAGCCAATGCAGCTCGCGCAGGAGAGGTGTTACGTGGGAGCGCCACGTCGCTCCCATAATCACCCGCGCGGCCGCATTCTGCACCAGCTGGAGCCTCCGGGTGCTCCTCAGGGGGAGCCCCATGTAGAGAGCGTTACAGTAGTCCAGGCGTGACGTAACCAAGGCATGAGTGACTGTGCACAAGGAGTCCCGATCCAGAAAGGGGCGCAACTGGCGTATCAGACGAACCTGATAAAAAGCCCCCCTGGCCACGGCCGTCATATGCTCTTCTAAAGACAGCCGTGTGTCCAGGAGGACGCCCAAGTTGCGAGCCCCCTCTGTGGGGTCAGTGACTCGCCCCCACTAGCCAGCGATGGCACCAGCTGGCTATACCGGGACACCGGCATCCACAGCCACTCGGTCTTGGAAGGGTTGAGCCGAAGCCTGTTCCTCCCCATCCAGACCCGCACGGCCTCCAGACACTGGGACATCACTTCGAGGGCATCATTGGGGTGGTCTGGGGTGGAAATGTACAGCTGAGTGTCATCAGCGTACAGATGGCATCGCACCCCAAAACCATGGATGATCTCACCCAGCGGCTTCACATAAATGTTGAACAGGAGCGGCGAGAGGACCGACCCTTGCGGCACCCCGCAAGCAAGGCGCCTCGAGGTCGACCTCTGCCCCCCTGCCAACACAGACTGCGACCGGTCAGAGAGATAGGAGGAGAATCACCGCAACACGGTGCCTCCCACCCCCAGTCCCTCCAGCCGGCGCAGCATGATACCATGGTCGATGGTATCAAAAGCCGCTGAGAGGTCTAACAGGACCAGAACAGAGGAACAACCCCTGTCCCGAGCCCTCCAGAGATCATCCACCAATGCGACCAATGCCGTCTCCGTGCTGTACCCAGGCCTGAAGCCGGACTGGCACGGATCTAGATAGACGGTTTCATCCAGGAACTGTGGGAGCTGTCGCGCAACCACACTCTCCACAACCTTCACAACAAAGCGAAGGTTGGAGACCGGATGATAGTTTGCCAAAACGGCCGGGTCCAGGGAAGGCTTCTTGAGGAGGGGCCTCACCACCGCCTCTTTCAAGGCGGGAGGCAAGAAACCCTCTCTCAGAGAAGCATTTATGATCCTCTGGAGCCAGCCTCGTGTTACCTCCCGAGTGGCCAGTACCAGCCAGGAGGGGCACGGGTCCAATAAACATGTGGTTGCATTTAATCTCCCCAGGATCCTGTCCACGTCCTCAGGAGTCACAGGGTCAAACTCATCCCAGGTAACATTCTCAAGACCAGCCTCAGTCACCCCGCCGGGATCTACCCAGTCAGAGTCCAAGCCTTCCCGAATCTGAGCGATTTTATCGTGCAGATACTGTGCAAAATCCTCAGCCTGCCCTTGCAAGGGGTCCTCCCGTGCTCCCTGATGTAGGAGGGAGCGGGTCACCCTAAACAAGGCGGCTGGGCGGTTATCTGCCGATGCAATAAGAGCGGAAAAGTGGTTACGCTTTGCCGCTTTTATCGCCACTAGATAGGTCTTAATATGAGACCTAACTAGTGTTCGGTCGGATTCGGAGCGACTCGCCCTCCAACCACTCTCTAGGCGTCTTTTCCGGCGCTTCATCTCCCTCAGCTCCTCGGAAAACCAAGGGGACGGGCAGGTTCGGCGTCGGGTCAGAGGCCGCAAAGGCACGACTCGGTCCAGAGCACCGGCGGCTGTCCTATCCCAGGCAGCCACCAGATCTTCAGCCGAGTCGTGTGCCAGAGTTTCAGGAACTGGCCCAAGCTCCCTCTGGAACCTATCAGGGTCCATCAGGCACCTGGGGTGGAACCACCTGGTTGGTTCCGCCTCCCTGCAGTGGGGTGCAGCGGTCGAAAGGTCCAGTCTCAGGAGAGAATGGTCCGACCATGACAGGGGTTCAATAACTATATCCCCTATATCCAGACCACTCCGCCACTGACCAGAGATAAAAACCAAGTCCAGAGTGTGTCCTCCCACGTGAGTGGGGCCATGAATTAATTGTTTCAGGTCCATGGCTGTCATGGAAGCCATAAACTCCCGAGCCATCCCAGACGCCCCACCGGTAGATGGCAGCTCTAAAATGTGTAACCTCAACAATTTTTAAAAAATGATTTAATTATGGATAGGGTGGGCAACAATATTTCCTTTCTTCTATTACACAAACAATGTAAACATAGTTAAAATCTGTACTTGCTTAGGGATGTGAGCAATATCTTCTGAAGGCAAGATATTGTGAAGGCAAAGCAGTCAGCAAAGTCTGGAACAAACTTTTTTTATTTTATTTTTAAAACAACCTTTATTAAGTACAAAAAGATAAAATATCACATTAACTACATACATTGTAAAATATGAAATAAAGAAACAAACTTTTAAAAGCCCATTGTGCCTGTGTACAGTTAGATTTTTTAAAAAAAACAATGGATCCATCATCCAGTTGCTCATGACCCCTTGGAAATCAATAAACAGTTTGAACATCCTTGAACTCAAGGCTTTGAGTTCAAAATGTCTACTTGTATCTAAGACCAACCCATCACATGTATGATCTTTCCATAAAGACCAATATGCCTATAATAAAGAAATATCTGTATTGCAGTTGTACTACTGATTTGTGAAAATGCTTGTATAGCATAATATTAACAAGTTTTAAATGAGAATTGTAGGTGTTAACATAGCTGGACAATTAAAACTTAAAGGGTGCAAATGAAATTGCATCAACAATTTTCAGAAGCTCCCTTAACACATTTTGAAAGATCAAATGGAACATGATTTTATTGCTTACAATTTTTTAATATCTCAGTCTAAACTGAGCATTTACGAAAAGTACTAGAATATCAAACTCACAACTAAGGGCAAAACAGTGTGTGCATTTCTTTGACCAATGTTGTTAGAGATAACTATCATTATTTGTAATCAGTGCCTTTTCTTTTTCCTAGGCCAGATAAAATAGACTCAAACTGAATTGGGTTATTTGCATTCTCTGAAAGCATGAAGTTACATGTAACAATGAAAGCTCTCCCATATGCATTGATTTACTCTGAAATACTGTATCAGCTAGATCTAATCCTGCTATTTTCTCTACCCATCTTATTGCTTTATAATTTACATCCTTAAAGCATATAAGTCTGAAGTATTTGGGACAGGTCATCAAATAAAGCCTCTGGACAAACCCTAATATAGCAAACTTATTAAAAAATGATGAAAAATATGTTGCTGCATCAACACACACACATACACGTTAGTTATAAAACTTAGCCATTTTTTAAAAAAATAACCCTTGAATTTGTACCTTGGGAGAACATTCCAGAAGGGAATTTGCCCATAAACACTCTGCTATCACACTTGTTTCTTCATCCACTGATTTACAAGCTGTGAATGAATGGTAGCCTTCAACAACAGGAAGCTCTGCCATTGAGAAACCTGATCCCTTCACATGGAGCCGGAGACTAGCCACAGTACCTACAGGAAAATTCACTCCAGGAACCTCCAGGAATCAGAACTGTTAACCAGAAGGAAATGTCTTTAGTGCACTTACATGGCTCTTAATCAACTCCTGTCAGAGCACCTTTGATCAATGAGTTTTCAAAATGAGATTAACTACAGTTTACAATATGTCTACATACGTTTCACAGTCAATCCCAAATGTACACATTTAAAGAAATCATTCAGTCATGAATTTTTTTTAGTCCCCATTTGATTTTCTTATATCTTGGAAAACTGGATCAAAATATATTGGAGTAATCCCAATTATTATAATTTTATTTTTCATTGAAAACACTTTCACCTTCCAAAATTAGCAATGCAGTTCTATCCTTTCATTCAGAATACGGACTTTAATACACAGTAAGTGAATACCATCTATGAAAACATGTAACTATATTAGGTGCCTGAATTTATAAAATCACACTGTAGAGTTTAAGGAAGGTCAAATTATTTCTCAGTAAAAAGTTATTATTGTCAATGATAATGACTGTGATGTTTGATTTTGAAAAATTACAGTAGATGTATCCAATGACTGTTAACATTGCCAGTAGTTAAGATTCTTAACTTAATGTAACTATCAATGAAAGGGAAAATCAATTATTTCATTTAAATCCATTAGTTACTAGGCAAGGCATTAGAAATAATTTAAATAAGGGAAATATCCTTCTGAGATGCAAATCTACAGCAAATACTCACAGCACTCTTACCAATTTTGTTTTTAATACTTATGAACAAGAAACTAATCAGTAGAAGAGAAAACACAAGGGATCATGTCCCATTGAATTCAGGTTTGAGGCACTGTTGGGCAATGTCATGCAATGGCCTTGCAACCAATTAAAAAAATCATCCTATCTCCCATCCTTAGATTTTATCTGAGAACTCCAAAACTACCAAGTTAATCATGCAGGTTCTTATGTGAGATTTCATGTAGCCCCGCAATCAATAAAAGATCTGAAAAATTTAGGAATCAAGTAACCTTTCTGTTTTAATGAACATTTAAAAAAAAAAAATTTAAATGTGGCATCTGAGGCTACTGTCAAAAGTAATACAAAAGTGTAAACCTTTGCTTTAAAGAAGCAAATTTGTTTTCAGTACGACACTCAGATCAGTACTGTAGATTGGATACACACAACCTAAAACTCCAAGACTACCATTCTTGGAGGGTGATATCCAGAGATCTTTAAAAGTTAACACCAACATGTAATTTTAAGTCTTTGTATTTTAAAATTTAAATGAGAAAAGAGAGGAAAAATATTACATATATGATTGGATAGTAATTATATCAACTGTACATAATTCATGAAATCAAAATATTGGCATGTTCCATCTCCTGTGTAGGAATCCAAATTCAAGTCTGTATACATCCAGTGAAGGATATCCTAATTTCCTGGATAATTGATTCCACTGCTGAGCTTTTCTTACAGTTAAAAAAAAAATCTTAGTTTTTAAATTAGTTAAGTGCTGACTTAAGGGAAAATTTGTTCAGAATCAATGGCTTTGAATTTCACTGCCAACTTTCTTTTTTATTTTTTTTTAGTTTTTATTTCTGCTATTTCTCAAAATTGAAATTTTTGAGGGGGGAACTTTTAAACCACTCAAATCAAACTGACTTTGCACTGCGTATTATTTTCCAAGTCATAAGTTAAAAATAGACAAGATAAATATAAATAACTTAGCCAAAACAAAAGTTAAGAAAACCATAAATCACAATACAACTAAGAATTTAAACATTCCAAATCAAAGGACCGATCTTTGTCCTATCTTGAAAACCCTTTTAGTTAGCTAGAACATAAAACGCATATGCATATGTGTTTAATATCAAGAAACTACATAATATTAGCTGGTGTTGGGCACAGTTAAAGAAATTAGTTTAGTTTAAATGTATGACTGGAACTGAAAAATGGGAAATTATATGATTTTTTGTCACAAAAATATTATAATTTGGTTGTTTTCTTTTAAACAAAACATGGAATACTTCACAAATTTGCATGTCTTCTTCATGCAGGGGATTTATTATACAGGTATTTCTTAATTTATGATTGTTCATTTAACAATGATTCAAAGTTATGAGGCCTTAGGAAAAAAAGTATTTACTACTCGTACTCACAGTTTCATATATCACTCTACCCTGCTGCCATGTCACCATAACTTGAGTGATTGGATAATGTCTTACATTTACAACCAGTTGCAGCATCCTACAGTAATGTAATCACAATTTGTACATTCCTTTTGTCATTTTCCAGCAAAAAATGGCAAAAAAACATCTATGAAGAATCTGGATTTGCTTAATACTCATGTGATTCTCTTAATATTTGCCATAAAATTGTTGTAAAATTGGGTATAATTTGACTTATGACTGCAATGACCTACAATGGAAATTGTGGTTGTAAATAAAGAACAACCTGTAGATATTTTCTAGGTTTTGGTTTGTTTGCTTTGCTTTGCTTTTCTTTTGGTTTGTTTGCTTTCTTTTAATTTTGTCTAAGTGCCCACAATTTTTGCATGCCTTCAGGAATGCATCTGCCTATGCCTAGCCAACCTCATAATACTTTCTTCAAGTCCTAATTTTCTAATCACTGATTTGTCCAATCTGTTTTTCTCTGGGAATTTCCATTTGACAGCCTTCCCATCCCTCAATTTCTCTAAAGCATTCCGAAATTGAATGGTCAATCATCTTAATCCCTGCCAAGAATGGAATGCTGAAGACAGCAGGAATCACCATGGGCTAATCTGTGTTTCCTCAAGCAGACCAACAGGCAAATGGATAAATCATAATTGTCAGCATTACATTCTATGACAGTTTGTAGAGTTGCAAACATTCCCCCACTCACACTCTATATGGGCAGAGTGAAAATTCATTGTTAGCACCTTCTTCTACATGTTCCGATCAATGAAGAAGAAAGCTGACTGGTCATTAAAGTATCATTCTTCCTTTATGTAAATTCCTACTGAAATCTGGAATGCCATACTATTGTAGTTTTGTAATCAGATTTTTTTTACAATGTCAACCATGTTTATAAATTGCAGTATGGAATCTCTATGTATTGAGCTGAATGGAACCAGAAAAAATACAACAACACACCACACTCAGAGTTTTACCAATTGCAATCAAAATTCACAGGGGGAGGGCAACTTCCTAGGAACACAGTGATTTGGTACAGCGCCACAATCAATTCATATATTGAGGGACATTCTACAGTATATTGATTAGAAGCAGCGTAAAGTCCATATTCTAGAGAGTAAAAAATTCTTATTGTATATACTGTATGCATGAATTAGCATATCTACTTCTGACTATTCTATATTTTTTAAAAAATAAAATAATTGCTCAAAAAGAAAATAATTCTTAAACAATCTAATTTAATTATTTCTGAAAAGTCAAACCTGCACACATATTTTGCTACTTCATAAACCCACTGAAATATCATAAACTTTGATAGAATTGTCTGCAACTAATGATTGGGAAGAGAATTATGCAGGAAACGTTGCAGATTATTTATGAAAGAACTATATTCCAAATCCATCAACTTTTGTGATTAATGTAAATGTGCTGGTCGATAAAAGAGGGTATTGGGAGTCTATGCTTAGTGTCGTAATGGATTGAAAAAAGAAACTCCATTGTATTTCTTCAACACTTATTCTTAAAAACATTTGCCTAAGTGATATTTCACTCTTTTGAATTACTGGTCTGAGTCTTTTCAGCACTGTGGATCTATAAATGAATATGTGGGGAGGAATGTGTTTATAGTTAATGGGACCACAATTATGCTTGCAGTTCAAGTGAAGCAAATTTATGAAAACGGCTTATAAGATATTGCAGCCTAGTTGAACTGCACTATGGCAACTACTGTACATAAAAGAATCCGCTTTTATTTTCAAGAGAGACGGATGACCCGGAAGATGTAAAAGATGAAAATGGTGTTCATTAAGAAACATAAAATTGCTTTAAATTCTAGATTAATCAAATATACTCTAGCCAAATGAATACATCTTAATTAGACAACCAACAATGCCCTCATTTCACCTGGTGGTGACTTGTTACAGCAGGGGTCTAAAACTGTAGGTGATCTAATGTACAACATGCAGTGTACTGTTTAGCACATATGGTATATACATTGAAGAAATGTAACATAAAAGATTACCCACTGTTCTGTGGCTTCCTTAATAGAGTACCTCTTCACCACAGGATAGAGTTAAAGAACAATTGTAACTTTAACACTAAATTTCTTATAGAGTTTGGATTCTGCAACAGAAAAATAAACCAGATTTACATAAACTTAATCCATAGTTTTAAATTTTATTTCTCTAACAAATGTATATAGCTGACAAATTAGAGAACAGATAAAATCCATTACTGCATACTTAAATATAATTCCATTTATTTATCAATAAATAAGCATAGGAATGTATTAAAAAGATTATGGTGGCTTTGTATTTTTACATTATGGCTTGAAATGTGTGGTCATGCACTTTCAATGAAGCTATGAATTAAAAGCATTAGCTTATATTTTGTAGTAATGATGATTTGTTGTTATAGCTAAACTTCTACAAACTGGTTATTTATAAATTTGGTCCCAATATCATATAGTTACTTTTTATTAACTCAGGTGATGGGAGCTTTAGTTTTTGGAAGTTCTCTGAAAAGAGAAACAATTGGAAATTTGCTGAGGAAAAGATACCACGTAACACTACATAGTAGTGAACATTATGTGGTACTGAAGAAGCTACGGTACTTCGATAAGCAGAAAAATGCTTCAAAAGAAAAAAGAAAAAAAGAAGTCCAGTTGCCATGATTCAGCTCCCAGACAACTCTACCTGGAGGACTGAGAATCTATCAACGTTATGTGGTAAAGGTGCCATTATTAGTGGAGCTCACCAAATGTTCTGGGTTAGAATACCTATATAACACAGCCAGTTGTGTAGTCCTATAGTATACAACATATGGGTAACACTCTAAATTATTTTGGTAATAAATCACCTGTAGTTAGTTTGTCATCAATACTGAAGCCAAACTTTAAATTAATATTTGCTTAAGTGTTATTGACAAAAGTTAAATGAGAAGCCAAAAATGGAAAACAATGAAAGAAAAGTTAAGGATGGCTTATAATTTTGATGATGTTGCTCCTATTCCAAATTAATACGTATTACCTCCAATCTTTAATATAGTAATTATAACCATCTGTGTGTCCTAAAAATGTTTTGCCCCTAAGAGAATTTCAAAAATTGTTACCAAATTATAATTTATTTTGTTTCCTTAGAGTGACATATTATAATTCTCCAATCTATTGCCCATTTAGTCTATTACCATCATTGATTACATTTACATAATACAAAATTGACCAAATACGTTGAACATCCTGAGTCAGCTTTGAGGTATTTAAAAGAAAAAGAGATGGAAAAGAAAAAGGCCTGGATCCAAACTCAGCTCAGAAAGCTCTAACTCAATGTTTTTCAAACTTAGCAATTTTAAGATATGTAGACTTCAGCATACTGGTTAGGGAATCCTGGGAGTTGAAGTCTGCACATTTTAGTTGACAAGTTTCAGAAACAGATTTAACTCCAATAAACAGATTCTCTTGTTTTTCCTACCTGCCCATTATTGCAGCGGTGGCTAGTAGTGGTTGAAGCCTGAACTCCTTCACCACTGAGAAGGTAGAATGAAGGAGGATTAATATGGGGACTGGAAAATTCTACTGATGCCTCTGGGTCAGCCCAATATACTTAGAGAGATTTAGGCAATTACTAAATCACACATTTTGAAGATATCTCTTCAGAAATCTGGTTCCCAATATAGAGGGACACACCTCTTCAATATGTTCTCCGATTCATCTTGGAGCTTGATTACAACTCACTTAATGAGAATTATGCCAGCCACACATCCCAAAGCTTGTGTAATGATCATTTGTGCATGAAAATATCCCAGTCATGGTTTCCCATGCATTGTAATACAAGTCAGAGCTGCATTTTTGCAATTTAATAATCATATATTTAATTCAAAAGATATTTTAATGAAACTATTTATACATTTAAAGGAAACTTGCTGTTGAGGCTCACAATGAACAGAGCCTCTTAAGAATCTTAATTTAGTCAGCTGACGGAGCAGCTGAAGCTTGAACTCATTAGCCAGAAATGATTAATACAGATGGGAGCAAATGGTAGATCAATCCCTTAGGAAAAGGTGAAGCAATTACAGATATAAT
Organism: Pantherophis guttatus; assembly: GCF_059756535.1. Classification (NCBI taxonomy): domain Eukaryota; kingdom Metazoa; phylum Chordata; class Lepidosauria; order Squamata; family Colubridae; genus Pantherophis; species Pantherophis guttatus. Next base: position 38,065,822 of record NC_142067.1, on the reverse strand, counting down.
AAATAAGATTAATTTTCACTAACAGTGGGGGGTTTGTCTGGTTAGGTTATGACCACAAGTCTCTACTGGCAAATCTGAATGTCCACATTAATAAGATCCACAAGCATTTCTCTGTATCTGTTAACTACAGTATGGCAGACTTCAAACATTACAACATTGTTGTCTCTGTGCATGTTTACATGTAATTTGAAAAACCAAACCATAAATAAACAAAGGGGACAACTGTGCAAGCACCAGGACAAGAAGGACCTTGTTTGCTGACTTGGAGATTGAAAGCAGATGTCCAATGCTGTAATTAAGCACGATTCAAGCAAGCTGCCTGTGGTGCATAAAAGCAGTTGTTTGGGAATCATGGAGGGGGACAATCTAACATAAACATTATTTGTCTTTTTTGCCACACATGGCAAGAGATTAAAGCAAATGCTAACACATTAATCACAGGAAAAATAGTCGACAGGGAGGGCACTTATGTATATACTTCTGGTATCTTTCAAAAGTGAAATGTTTGGAAATCAGCATTTCTGCACTTATTATTCAGGCATAGTAGCACCTGAATAGTTAAGGTGCAAGTCCGTGAATTATATATTGGAGAGATGGTCATATGGTTTGAATATGGTTGATAATGAATGCGAGCATGTTGACGCGTCTTATGCTGTTTGCTGTAGCAAATTTGACATTTGACAAAGTGAATGGGAAATAATTTGAGGGGGGGGAGTTCTAGTAACATGCCCCCTATTATCATCAGTTCCATACTTCCCTATTCAGAAGTAAGCTTCGTTCGTTGCAAGTAATATATGCAGATATTAAACTTACTCTAATATTTTTATGGAAATTATATGCCAAAAGTGACTTGTGGCAATTTACTGCTTTGAGCTATTAAGTCATATTTAACAATAGTAACAATAAAAATTCTACATTCTATCTTCTTGCAAATGAAAATTGAATACTCTATTTATTATAGATTATCACCTTTGCATATTGCATTGCAACAGCAAAAATAACAGTAATAATTTATTAACCCTTTCTTATTAATGAAGTTAGTGAAAATATCTTAGGTAGAGTGCAGCAATTTTGTAATTATGTTACATGATGGTCAAGGGCTGCTGTGAATATCCTTTTCTTTACATCCTTTTCATTGATCATTGACAATGATCAATGAAACAACTTTAAAGCATCCTTCACTTTTCATTTTTCAATGAAATCTCAAAGGAAGACATCATGTGGGAGCTACTGAACATTTTAAAAGCAAGCCAAAAGATATGTAAGAGAAACAACAGTACTGGCAATAGCAAGATCAAAAACACCAGCAAGAGAAATTCAAAATAATTTATAAAACATCCTGAGAATGAAGTAGATAATTCTAAACCTCTTGTTGGAGGAAGAAAATTATAATTTAACTTCATATGTTGAATTTTCAGCATGTTAAAATAAAGTATGACATGTCATTGAAGTGAAGATAGTGGCATGGTGGTTGATAATTGTGACAGTAAGCCATGATGGTCATGTGACCAATAGGGCATCATGGAGTGTTATTACCTTCCTACCAAAGTGGTACCTTTGCATGAGAGTAGATGCTAGCAGCTTGAAAAACTGGATGGGCAAGAGAATATTGATAGTAGTACAGTTTTATTAAAAGTTTACTATAGACACTTTTAATTTCATGCACAAGACATTATTGAGGCCACTTGTAAAGTGAAGTTCATGGTCTATCAATTTGTAATGTTCTTGATTTTCAAAACTAGTTCATTATGGAATAACTCAAGACATAAATAATAGCAGAAAAGCCAACACCAGCTATAGCCCAATAATTCATGAGTCTCATTAATGAAGAAAATATTCATGTTTTGTCTACTCAGTAGTCAACTTATACATTATTACTTCTTAAGAAAACAGGAGATAGAGATAGGAAGATTAGTGTGTAGGAGACATAGGTGATTATCCTAAATAACTATTGAATTATTTATAAGTTTGATTCATATCTATAATAAACATCTCTCTTTTCCCAGTGCTTGTTGACACCTTTGGCAATTATTCTCTGAAAGGTAACTTTCTGAGGTGCCATTTCTACCTTCTTAATTGCTAAGTACCAGCTTACATGAGACCATCGTTGATGACAAGTGACATTGCCATGTCAGCTAAGTAATTTGTTGGGAGAAAATGCCATTCATGTTCCCCATCCTTCAAGATTCCTCATGCAAATGAAATATTACAATTATCACACACCTTTCCTAAATGCTGTTTGGCAAGACCACTCTATCTGTGCTACTACTTTTGTTGTATCTTAGAAAAACTCCTGCTAATGATTCATTTTCAGTACAGGTTTCTACTTTTTCCCATCACCACCAACCAATATAAAGTATTGGCAGCAGGTGCTCAGGTCAAATATGACAGATGATTGTTTTTCCCAGCCTGACCAGAATAGACAGAATCTCAGAAAGTTCTGTATAAAAATCAGTGTTTATTTTTGCTTTGAAGAGTAAGTTTCCTGCTGTGAATAAAGCAAACTTTGAGTCCTAATGCTTTTGTTTTATGAATTAGAACTTTCTTATACAGGACCCTGATATGATGAAATCAAGCCATGATTCATCTGAGGAGGCTGATCAATCACAGGCATTACCTGATTAATTGACACAATTAGATGATGATGCATAATCCCCAAGCCCCATGTCTCAGTACATGTTGTGACAAGCAGAGAAATGCCATTCAGTGAGACTCCTTGTTTGCAAAGGTCCTGAGCAATTGTAGGCTGCTACCTGCAGACAGATTTATGTAACGTCTTTGCTTTCAGCCTTTGCTGGAATCAACCATTCATAATTCCAGATCATAACTATTGTTCTTACGTTTCCTTGCTCTTGATCCTTTGACTATTGGCTCAGCTGACTACCTAATCCTTTGACTCCTGGAATGAATTTGGGCGACTCTATTGCTCATTGACCTTCAAGTGAACTGGTTCAGGCAAGTATTCTTTCTATACAGACCTTATACAATAGGTCCTATTTACTGTTATCTATTTATCTGTAGTAAATAACTCAGTTCCTTAGCAACTCTGTCTGCATGCGGTATGGGACAACTCACCACAGCCAACTTACCATGGACAATTCACCGCAGGACAACTCGCCATGGCCAACTTACCTCAGGACGACTTTCTGTAGGACAATTTAACAAGTCAATTTAACTATTTAAAATGACAAAAAATAGTTTATTTTTTGTCATTCACATTTCATTCTGTCCCTCTTTTTTGCATCTTTTCTTTAAAGTGCTGTTAAGTAGCACCAGCTGCCTGCAATTACTGCAAGTTCGAATCTCACCAGGCTCAAGGTTGACTCAGCCTTCCATCATTCCGAGGTAGGTAAAATGAGGATCTGGATTGTGGGGGCAATAAGCTGACTTTGTATAAAAAGAACACTGCTTTGGGAGGGGGGGGGGGCAAAGCCCTACTAAGCAGGTATATACAAAGTATGAAGGCTATTGCTTAACGCATTGTAAGCCGCCCTGAGTCTCTGGAGAAGGGTGGCATATAAATCAAACCAATAAACAAACAAACAAACAAACAAACAAACAAACAAACAAACGATTCCATTCCACCATTTCTTTGACATTAGTGTAAGTCTTGTCCTGCAGCAAGTTATCCCATAGCAAATTGGCTGTGGCAAGTTGTCCCACAGTGGGTTGGTTGGGACAAGTTGGCCGTGGTGAGTTGACCATGTGAGTTGGCTGTGGTGAATTGTCAAAGACCCATCTGCATGTACATGTGTGCAATCTGAGACAGAACAATGAGCAAGTTGCAACTGTAACAAGGAGAACTGTAACAAGTCTTTGCATAGATCCATCTTGTCTGCTAATTGTGTCCTTATGCCTAAATCAACTGCAGAGTGGATTACTACATGTGCTTTATCTGAGCTTGCATTTGAAGACAACTTGGCAGTTACAAATGATTCAGAATGCAGCAATGTACACAGTATTGAATGACCATATGCTCACCCATGTTACATTTTTATTGCATGAGCATACTGGCTCCCAGTTTTCTTGCAGGTACAATCCAAAGTGCTGGTTATTACTTTTAAAGCCCTACATGGCATGGGACCTAGTTATTTGTGGAACCTCCTCTCACTAGGAATATCTTCCAATTCCCACTAGATCAAATTTGATGGGCACATTCCAGATCTCCTGGAACCATGTCTTTTCCATGGTGGCCTCCACCTTGTAGAACACTCACTGGCAATTTGACAAACCCCCACCTATCTAGGCTTTCAGAAATCCAATAAAACCTGGTTTTTGGTGACATGCTTATTGTATAATAATATACAATAATAATGTAATAATATTGTATAAGTGTATAGTATGGAAGTGGGGCAATGGGGGCTGCTATGGGGCTTCACAAGGAGATGATTAAGAAGTTTTGTTTATTGTTTATTGTTCAGATAAATGGCCATATAAATCTTTTAAATAAATAAATAGATTAATAGAAATGAAATGAATTTGGAAACCACTCTTTCTAGCTGGCAAGAATTTTTTTGTTGGTTAGTTGATTATGTTCTATCATGTCTTTGTTGACTCTTAAAGACCACATTTAGCCATTCCTGCAACCTGTAACCACAGGTATGGTTGGTGAAGATAGATGTTGCTGAGATGTCCAATGGGAAGCTCCTTATGGACTTTTTGCATGAACCAAACATTGAATTTGACAATTTGATAGGATAGATTATAGAAAGTATATGCCATAAGCGGAATAAATAAATAGAAAGTATAATGTTGTCACTTTGTAGAAAGAGGTAAATCTACAACTATAATTGCTGTAAAGAAGATCAGAACTATTTCTTTATATCTTCTTTCTTTCTTTCTTTTTTGCACTTTAATTTACTGTTTTTATTTCTTTCCTTTCTTTTTTCCTTTTGAGTCTATTTTAGTTGGTACCCAACTAAATTTTTAATTTAATTTTTTAATTTTTACCCTTGTTTTTAAAACTTTAAATAAATTATATTAAATTAGCACACAAACTGTCGCACTGGGACTCAAATTCCACTCAACCAGAAGGCCTTACATTCAATCCTTAGGCACTACATTATATTGAAAAGCATCCTTTCCTAGCCTGGTGCCATTTCAGAATACTGATAAATATAATCCCAATACTACTTTGGGACACCAGGAAGGGAAAAACTACTATAGCTAAATGACATTATTCCCCAGACCCAAAATAGGTCCAAATTAAGTAGTATCAAATTTATTAAAGGGGGAGAAATGTAATAAAATTTAATTTAATTGGGAGGTCAGGTATGTTCTGCTATACAATCATCACAAATTTGATTAATAATAAATAAATAAAATAAATAACAAGATTGAGAAAATACTCTGCATAAATCTAACATGGTGAAACAGTACATAAAGGCTATTTTTAAAGGGAAAGATATAGTGAGAGTCTTGTTGTATATAACAGATTACTAACTGAAATGATTTTAATAAAATTAATTTATAGTTATAAGAAAGTAAGTTTGTTTTAAAACATATTTTGTTTTAATTTGAAAGAAAATTCAGAGAAAACAATTTAGCACAAAACATAATAAAAACAAAAAGAATAGAATACCCTTAGAATTATTATATGATCAAGATACCTCAAAATAATTTTCATATAAAATATACCCATAAATCTATTTATTAGTTTCAATTTTATTCCAAATAGAAATAATTGGACCAGTATTGGATAATATTGGACAAGAACATTGACATACTCGTTTCTTACATCAAGAAGAATATCTACAGTGGTCTGCTGCTAAAAGTTTAAGAACTGCTCTGCCTATCCCATTTCCACTGTTGTGCCATATTGCTAGCCATTTGATTGGCATACAGGCTCATCTCATTTGTAAGATGTCAGTTGGCTTACAAACTTCCAGAAAAATGTAACAATTGATTCTTGCAAACCAGTGTGAGCCAGCTGCAACACATCAATGCCCGCAGACCATTTTAAATGATATTTTGCTAAATATAACAATGTAACAATGCAGCATAATATAACTATTACATACAAAATATATATTCTGAAATATTAATATATTCATGAGTACAGACTACAAAATCTAATCTCATATATTGAACAATTTATCAAATCCCCCCAAATAAATTTGATTTTTCCCAATGAATCATATAATCTGAATATTTATCAAATTGTTGAACCACCTACATCAAGTTAGTCAATGAAGGAATTATCCAATTTTGCCAAAAGGTATAATGTATAATAATTAATACTCAAAATCTTCCAAGTCATGCCAATTGCATAACATGATTGCCTAAAGTTAATTCCTAAAGTCTTTTTCCATTTGTCTATTCAATCATTTTTCTCTGAAGGTAACTAAAAATGAGGGAAACTGAAACCTAACCCACCCTACCCCCATTAGAATAAATCTGCAAAGTATTAGGCAGCTCCCAAGGACTTGATATTAAAAATGATGCCAAAGAGACCAGCAAAGAGTATTCCAAACTTTGATAATCAAGAAGAAGGCAGAGAGATTTCTAACAGAATATTTTTTTGAAAATAAGTTACAGATACAAAACTATTCCAAAATGAATTTGTTTTTTAACAGTTAAGCTTCTTGACTCTAAACTATCAAGTCTCTCTCTCTCTTCTCCCCTGCATCTCCAATCTGTAAACAGGAATTAAATTTAAGAGAAAGCCTGATGTGGTGATGAACCCACCCACTCAGTTTTGTAAACAGACAAAAACCTTGCATATGTTATTAAATAGAAACTTCTGTTTCCTCAGTTCCTGTCAATGTGAGATATATTCAATTCATTATAATGGACTATCTTCTAAAAAACAAGTAACATGCTCTACTGGTTAGCTGTGAAAATTAACTTGCTATCTGACAAGAAGGTGAAGAGCTGATGGTTTCACTTAGCAACTTTCATCTGGGAAACATCTGCAGTTGTCGAAAAGATTCAGCCCTATTTTTGGTAAGCAGCTTGTTTCCCTTGCTTTAATGATATGCAACAGCCTCTTAGGAAGCAAAACCTCTGTCATCCTATATTTCCTATAGTTTCCCAATTCTCTAAAAATTTCTGTGTTCTGGCAAGTTTTTAAAAATAGTTTCAAAAATGATTCCACTCAGCACTTATAAAATGAAATAATTACAGTCTGGTTTCATACATGTTTATTTTGAAATCCTTGAGAATTCAGTGGGATTTACTCCAAAGAGTAGATTACAACTGTGGATTGCCTGCCCTTCACATATGCTTTATTGCATTTTACTGTATTCTGCTTGCCTACATGATGGGACCAATCAAGCGGTTTTGAAATTCCTCATAAATAAACTTCCTATGATTACCAATGACATCAACATACATGAGTCACATTCAAATTGTGGTAAAATTCTTTCTTATCAGCACAATAATAGAAGGCAGGATGAAAGGACGTCAGGATGAAAGAAATAATTCTGGGTTAGTTTGGCTAGTGATATTGCACTTGTTTTCTGTGCAACAATATTTGTATGTCTGTGAACACTGCCATGAGTATTACAGTTGACATGTAAGCTCTCAGAGATTTCCTTCCATCTTTAAAAGTGTCCAAATTATAGTGGACAAGACTGTACGTGGTGAAAAACTTTCTTTATGTGACTCTTACAGAATTTATGCTATTTAATTTATCAGCAAAAAGAACAAACATGGAAGTATATGATCTTTATTTTCGCTACTCTTACTCACTACAAGATGTGGCCTGTTATTTTGGCTTCATGGGCAATCAACTTAAACCTCAGACTTAACTTGAATTTACTTATAAAAAGGGTTCCAATTTCCAGATTTGCCCAAACTTGCTGGGTGGTCCTGTGCTTCTAATTACAGGCACATGTGACTTTCCATCCATGTACTTAAATCTCCTTTTGGCTTTCCACTGAGAAAAATTATGATGGAAATGAACTGCAGTTCAGTAGGAAAATCCCCAGGAACGACAAGAAAAATATGCCACTCGGCAATCTTTCTGGCAAAAAGACAGAGACAGAGACAGAGACAGAGACAGAGACAGAGACAGAGACAGAGAGGAGAGGGAGGGAGGGAGGGAGGGAGGGAGAGAGAGAGAGAGAGAGAGAGAGAGAGAGAGAAATAAATAGATAAATAAACAAACAAACAAACAAATAAACAAACAAACAAACAAACAAATAAATAAATAAATCCTGGTTCTGCATTATTAATGTGTGATAGAAACCCAACTTCATGTAAAGTGATCATTCTTGACCAAAATGAAACCTTGCCAAAGTCTAATTACTAAATATTTTTTAGAAAAGACAGAAAATTCATAACTGGTGTGAAAATTTAGTATTTTTATTTTACATTGGGAATCAATCAACAGTGCAAGATTCCCAACTTCAGTGGTAAATTCAGTCATAGAGCAATGGAAAGGAAAGTCATTTCTATCTATAATATTCCTGCTCATCATAAGCATAGTTTGCCAACACTCAGTAATTCTTTCAATAGCAGTGAGGTTATTTATCACATTACCACTCTCAGCAATTTAAGTCATTTTCTGTCTTTACAGAAAAAAACACAAACGTTTTTAAAAGAAAGAAGAAAGAGTGAAGGAAAAATAAAAGATTATGAAGGCATTTGATTCCAGTGAATATTCAGAGTGATTTGTGACAAGAATGGAGCTTATAATGAAACAATATTTTCTGTTAATCCTTAAGATACATTCATTTACACGAAAAAAATCAATTTTTATTCTCTGGATTTTACCCCCCTTTCCCAGTTTTTAAAATGTTCTACTTTACAGAAATAGATTTGATTTTTTTTCCCTAATATGCCCAACCACAGTTGACCTACCAACAGGCAAAGTTTATAAAAAGCAATTTAAGGTTGAAATATTGTTAATTAGAATGGGTCCATATATAAAAAGTTTTTTCTTCAATATTCAGCAAACTGACATAGAAAAAGGAAGAGTTTGGACATTTTTTTTACCTATTGCCATAAACAATAAGTAATATAGTGCTCTGCATGATTCAGTAGATAGGCATCTTTGATCTAGTAATACTTAAACAAGACATTCCATGAAAAACAATGTGTGTGTACAGCTACCGGAATGAACACTTATGAAAATGTCTCTGCTTGTTTATCAACTGTAATAAACAGAAGGTGACTTAGCTTCAAAATGAAATCATTATGATATCAGAGCCAGTTTGCAATAGGAGTCTGGCATATGTACCAGTTCAGGCATAATGCTTTGCCTAGACTTAAAATATGTTCAATATTTACTGATTTCAGACTTGGCAGTTCTTTAAAAAGAACATTAGCTATAAAGCTAATTCAGCAATGGATATGCTGCCAACTTTCCAAAATATGGAAAGTTGGCAGCATTCTCTCCTGTTGAAATGGTTATAACAGATATAGTTTTGTGAATCTAAATGACTGCCATGGTGTGAAATTGTCTTCATTTGGAAAACCATTCCTTTTCTTTCTTAAAAAAAGACAAGGCAAGGCAATAAGTATTGTCTGATTCAGAGGTCCCCAACCACTGGGCCTTGGTCCACTAATGGGCTGTGGTCTATTTGGAACTGGGCCATGCAAGCGGTGGCTGAGGGCTTGTGCATGCACAGCTCCACATACACCAGCAGCGAGTGTTGTTGCTCACAGCCCCACTTGCGTCAGCAATGGGTACACCCACCTGCCACTTACACAAAACCATCCCCTTCCCCCCCCCATGCTGGACCACCAACCCGGAAACATTGGGGAGTGCTGGTCTGGCTGTAATCAGTCTTTTTCTGAACCATCTATGGATATATAACAGGACAGAAGCTCGTAAAATATTAGATTAGCCACTTGTAATTCACTAAAGTTATTGCATTGGCCTTTCTAGTAACAAAATCAAATTTTGTTTTTTTATAAAATATTTAGTGAATTGTGTATTTCATCTCAGAGTGGCAGGGATGCTTTCATCATAGAATCACAATTTGATGCTGCAGAAAAAATTGTCAACTTAACAATGATCACCACCATTAAAAGAGACTACATACATGGTGGCCAAGGTTTTAATTGTTCTGGGAAGCTTGCTCTTTTCAGTTTCATTCTAGGTTGTATACTGATTCAAGATTTATTCTTTGAAAAAACAAGATTCTGGAAGAATGTTGAACATTCAACTTGGCTTTGTTACTTTTCTCTTTTTATTCTCTTTCTTGCACCTTTGAGTGGAAAGAATTATGTATTCAGTCATAAGTTTTTTTTTAAAGTGGCTTTTATGTTGTGTGTGTGTTGCAGCTACAGCAGCAACTGTATGCCATTAAGCCTGGCTAAGAAGAATAAAAAAGGAAACGGAGGAATAATTACCCCTGGAAATTCTTAGAAAAAAATATTTTCAAGCCTTTTCTGCCCACAAGGTATTAGAAAGGATTTAAGCTCCCTGAAGGCAGCCATTAACAAAATGGTAGCAGATGTGAGTGAAGCCAGAGCACTGATCGCTTAAAGAAATAGAACTGATCTATTATTACAAATCAAGTCCAATGGGAAGAAATCTAAAAAGTATTCATCAGTTCTGGAAAGAACAACACCCAGAATCAGAAATAGTAGAATAGAGGCAAGCAAATCAATGCTGATATATAATATGAAATAAAGAAGTAGAATTAAACAACTGCAAAGGCCCACCTAAGACAAAGAAATTGAAACTTTGCCAGAAGTAGATCAGACTGTAAAGGCAAACCTGGGAGAATGTTACTCCCAAACTAGGTAATAATTTTTTAAAAACTTTATTTATTGTTATTGTTATTGTTTTTACTTTACGTGATGATTGTGAGCTGTCCCGAGTCTTCCAGGAGAAGGGCAGCATATAAATTTAAATAAATAAATAAATAAATAAATAAATAAATAAATAAATAAATAAATAAATAAATAAATAAATAAATAAATAAATAAAATCTCCTTTTGCCTTCTGTCAAAAAGAACAAAGTCCTCTAACAAGAAAACAGGAGTTGAAACAAAGAATAAATGAGCATCTAGAACAGCACAGAAACAACATAGTAAGATTGACTGCATTGAAGCTTGTTCCAAATAAATTGTTAGCACAAGTATTAACAGATGCCAATATTATAATACCAAATATAAGCACCAGCTCATTGCAAGAAACAAACCAACTAATGTAAAGTATGGCTGCAGTGCAGTTATAACTGAAAACCTTGGATGGAAAATTAACAAGCAAGAAAAAAAACAGGACAAAACAAAAATGGAAGTTCCAACAAAAGCTGGAAAATAGATTCCAAAGAAAGCAAGCTAGAACAGGTTAAAGAAAAGAAGCTAAAAATGACACAAAAATACCTGATCAGAAAATATCATCTACAGAAAGATCATAGACTCACCATAAATCGTAAAGCAGCAAATAATAGCTGTAGTCAAGAAGACACCAGACACAAAGCTCAAATTGTATACTATAGACACAATCTTCAATTTCAGTTGAATCAGAAATGTTTCTACGAGTCCATCAGTGGAGAGATTGCAATGAACCAGTTGACATTAGATAAAGAAAAAACAGTGTAGTTGTGGATGCAACCCAACACAAAGAAATAAAATAAGAATGCAGCTTGGATAAAGGAGGTGGGTAAGAATTGTTTTGTAAAGCTAAAATGAAAGACTTGTAATAACAAGAAAATTGGTAAATAAAGAGGCTAGGTAGATCCAGCACCAAGTGAAGATTAACTGCATGAAACAGTGGACCACCTAGCTAGCTGCTGCAAGAAGATCACAAAGATGACTACGAACAATAACATGACAAAATAGCAACAATGGTGCCTTTGAATGTTTTCAGAAATGCCCGAAAGCAAGAACTGGAGGTACCACAAAATGAATAAAGTAATAGAAAATGAAGAAACTAATGTGCTTTGAGACTTTAGAATAAATATATAACTTGCCAAGTAACACCCTAGATTTAACAAAGCAAAGTTAATACCAATAGTAAAAGGTGCCTTGGGTGCAATCCCAAACATCTGTAGCACTATTTGAATACCAACAGCATTGACAAAATCACCACCAGTCAATTGAAAAAAAGTAGCTTTATTTGGAACAATTTACATCCTGCAACAATAGTTTTAATCCCATCAAGGAACAACATCTGCTTAACCTGTGTCCTTGGGAAAGACTCAATAGGTGGATAAAAATGCTAAATCCGGTATAAATATCTGACTGTGTGACCAACCATAGTAATTTTAAATTATTAAATGTATCAGCCTTTTAATATCTCTGTAATGTTTTCATCATATCTTCAATATATTTGCCTAGAGCTGCTTCTTTTTCATTATCTGATGGGAAACAAAATGGGTTGTTCAAAACTAAAACTTCAAATCCAAATCTACTTCAAAGCAGGCAGTTGATTCCACTGAAATGGTGGCATCAGGATAATGTAGGAAATTGGCAGCATTTTCTTATTCATATCTTCAAGCACTGATACATGAAGAAGATCTGAAGTCCTCCTTACAAGTTTCTTCTTAGAAACCCAGTCATTAATCATCATATATTATTCTGTTGTTTAGAGTTTGGGTTTCATTAACTAAGAAAGGTAAACATGCATGGCAAAAATTAATTGCAAAATTGACATTGGTTTGGATCAGTGTCAGACTGTTGTAATTCACAATAAATTAATTGAAGAGAAACATTTAACGGTAAATGTGGAATAGGGAAGAAATTACTTGAATGTGTTTTTTTTTGTACAATTTTTTGTACAATTTTGTACAATTTAGACAATTAGTTGGCTTGATATCTGTGGAATTTCATTTATAGTGGTAATGTCTACCTTTTATCTATATATATCATATTACAAAGTTTAATTTTAACCCCCATTCAGTAGTTTATATTGTTTTCCACTGTGTGTTAAGCAGCTGCCCTGCTCTCTATAAACTCAGTTACAAAATACAACATTGTCTTCCATCATAGCCCCCAGTTTTAGTTCATGGCCAACAACATGTAGCACATATCTTCAACATGCCACACACAATTAAATAATTTATTTATTTATTTATTTATTTTATTGAATTTCTATACCGCCCTACTCCCGAAGGACTCAGGGCGGTGCACAGCCATGAGATAAAACACATAAATATACAAAATTTAAGATCAAGTAAAATGAATTAAATAAATTTGGCTGAAATTAATACTGATTAAAAACCCATAATTTTAAAATACATTTAAAAATTTAAAATTTACAGTTTAAAGGGAGAAGAATTAGGCGAGGCCGGCTTGATGAAATAAAAGCGTCTTCAACTCGCGGCGGAAGGTGCGCAGATCCGGAATCCTCCGTATCTCTGGGGGGAGCTCATTCCAGATCGTCGGGGCCCCCACAGAGAAGGCTCTCCCCCTGGGGGCCGACAGCCGACATTGTTTGGCCGACGGCACCTGGAGGAGCCCCTCTCTGTGGGAGCGTACTGGTCGGTGGGAGGCTGTTGATGGTAGTAGGCGGTCCCGTAAGTAACCAGGTCCTATTATTGATAGCTTTTTTCCATTGTAGACTCTTAAAGGTTTGTGGATAGGAAAACATAGCTGATACTAACAACCAGAATATTCACAGACTCAGTATTTCAATCACCAGCTAACAGCCACTGTTTGTGCAAGCATATGGCTGAGGGCAGACAGATGAACTGTATGCGTGTGTTTTTTGCACTACTTCTGCATCATTTCCAGATCTTCTTGTCTGCATGAAATTGATTCATTTTGTTGGCTATCATCATTTTTCTGAATCTATGCTGGTTTATCTACAGTAAAGCTGGACATGCGCTCCATCTTTGTTTCTTTCTTTTTAAAAAAAATATTTATTAATTATAAAAACACACAAAAATACGCATACACATACAAGTACAAATAAAACAATACACAACATTAATGACATTAATGACATCTAAACATAATGTCAGATTTCTTACGACATCGATAACCTATATTCCTCAATATATATTCCTTCCTCTCACCTTATGTAACGATATTATTTTATTGATATTTAGTTATTCATTGTTAAATCTCATGTCAGGTTTCGATGCTATCTCAAAATGCTGTCTCAGAACTGACATCTCATTTGGTATGGAATTTTATTTTACTCTTTTAGGATCATCTTTTTGTTTGGTTTCTTTATCTCCAACCATTGATACCACCTTTGCCAAACCAGATAGTAGTCAAATTCTTCCTTTCCTTGGATTTCCTTGGTGAGTCTGTCCATCTCAGCACATTCCATGACTTTGGATATAATTCTTTCTTGTGTTGGGACTTCTTCCAGTTTCCAATTTTGTGCATAAGTGATCCTTGATGCAGTCAGAATATGTGTAATTAAATATGTTATTTCTTTTTCATAATTACGTGTAAATATGCCTAATAGATATGTTTCCGGTTTTAATGGTACTTTTTGACTTGTTATTTCTTCCAATTGGGTTTTAATATTGTTCCAGAATTGTTTGGCTTTGGGATACGACCACCACATGTGGTAGTATGTCCCTTTTTGTGCTTTGCATTTCCAGCAGAGTCAGGATGTATTGGGAAACATTTTTGAGATCCGTGCCGGTGGGAGGTGCCATCTATAAAACATATTGTAGGCATTTTCTTTGTACGGTACTGATAGTGTTAGTTTGCTGTTAATTTTCCATAATTTTTCCCATTTATTTAATTCTATAGGGTATCCGAAATTCATCACCCACGTGATCATGTTTTCTTTAACTGTTTCTTCTAATTTATATGCCAATAGGAAGTTATAGATTTTAGTTATTGATTTCTCATTGGGGCCCAATAAAATTTTGTCTAACTGATTTAGTTCTTTTTGGATTCTGAATTTTTCCATATCTGTTTTGTGTCTGGATTTTAATTGTAAGTATGGCCACCAGTCCATTTCCATACCTTGAGTTCTTAATTCTTCTATTGTTTTTAATTTTCCTTCTTCATTTAGGAGATCCTGGTATGTTTTCATTTTATTAGTGCCCATTGTATTTGGATAGATTTGTGCTTCCATTGTAGAGATCCACCGTGGGATCTTATCATAATGGTTCTTTCTAATTTCATTCCAAGTTTTGAGCAGGGTGTCTCTCACGATATGTCTACGGAATTGTTCTTGTTTTGTGAGTTTGTCTTCCCATAAGTATGCATGCCATCTCTTTGTCAAGTGGATTTATTTTGTTTGCTACTCCAATAGTCTTTCTCTGTGTCTACAATTGCATTATAGTCTCCAATGAGACATATATTTGGATAGTCCAGTTCCTTGATTATATTATGTATCTTTTTGAAGTAATCACTCTGCATTCCATTCGGTGCATAGAGTGACACTAATAATATCTTTTTCGTTCCTGTTTCAATTTCGACCATCAACGTCCTGCCCTCTTCATCAGCGAATATTTGCTTTGCTTGTATACGGTTTTGCTATGCCTTTCTTTTTTTGTTCTGTTAATGCAGTATAGAGTGTTCCTAGTCGTTTCTTGTCTAATAGTCTACGTTGTTATTTTTTGATATGGACTTCTTGTAATGTATGATATCTGTCTTCAATTTTTGTAGATTTCTAAATATACGTGATCTCTTAGATGGAGTATTTAGGCCATTTATGTTAATTGATATCAATCTTAGTTCTTTCTCCATTCCAGTTTTCTATCTCCTTGCTGTCCTGAGTTTCCTAGTGTTTTTTCCAGTGATTCGTATGTTTTCCCTTGCTCCCTCTCTTTCGATCCTTTCTTTCTCTCCCCTTGTTCTTCCTTCTCGCTGTACTTCTTCTGGTTGGTCCTCCTGACTTGCGGATTCTTGCTGTGTTTCGGATTCTTGTTCCTCTTCTAGTACAAAATTTCTGTCAAAAAACTGTTGTGCCTTCTCTAGAGTGTCGAGTCTGTGTTTTTTGTCTTGCCATGAGATAAGAATTCCCTCAGGTGTTAACCACCGGAACATTATTTTATGTTTGTTTAATTCTGTTGTCAGAAAGCTGTAGTATTTCCTTGTTTCTCTTATTCTTCTCGGTATTTGTTTTAATGCAATTATTTCTTTTCCCTTATAGGTGATTGGTTCGTCTCTCATTATTTTATATATTTCTTCTTTTACCAATTTCCTTGCAAATCTAATATGGATCTCTTTAGGTAGCTTGATCCTTCGGGCGTAATTGGTGAATACTCTGTAGACTTCATCAATTTCCTGGTTGATTTCTTCCTTATTCTTTTGGGTTGCCTCTGCTAAAATTCCCACCATTAAATCTCTCCGATCCTCTTCTCTGATTTCCGCGATATTTTGGAATCTTAGGTAGAATGATGCCTTCTCCATTTCTAAAAATGAAATTGAATCTTCCAGTTCTTTGTTTATTGTTATTTGGTCGCATTCTAGGTCCTCCAGCTTTTTCTCTGCTTGGTCTATCTTTGCTTCAATGTTTTGGATCCGTTGTTCATTTTTGGTGATGTTTTGCTGAATTTTCTCCATCTTATCATCCATTTTTTAAAAGTTGTCCTTTATTTCTCCTACATCCAACTTCAGTTCTTCGTGATTTTTCCTGATTTCTTGGTGGTGGTTGGCAATTGATTCCTCTGTTTTGTTCATTCCCTCTTGTATCATTGCCAATACTGAATATATATTTTGGATGTTGATTGATTGGGGAGTTTTCTCTTTTTCTGCAAGTAGCATTGTGTCTATCATTTTCTGTTGTGCCGGTGATGCAGTAGATGATGTTTGGTCGGTGATTATTCTTTTACTTGTTTTTGTCGTGGCAGATGGGCTGGTAGTTGTCATCTTGATTTTCTGGTTTAGCAGTTCCCAAATTTTCATTCAGAGTCTATATTTTATAGTGGGATTTCTCTTCTATTGCTTACTGGAACCAATATCTATTATTTAGCTTTTGGATCTGATCAAATTTCTAGAATTCAGTTTCTAATATCATTATATGAGGGATTAATAAAAACTTAGGTGGGGAGTAGGGAAAAAAGATGATATTTCAGCAAGTCATGTATCAATTTCTGTGTTAAATATTCTATTTAAATATTCTATTCTATTTAGTTCTATTAAATTCTTAGTTATATCTCTATTAACTCTTACCAATTTAAAACATCTATACTTATTCAAAACAATATATGGGAATAATAGAAACCACTCTTTTTCCAATTCATCAATTCATCAATTCAATAATATGTCAATCGCTTAAGTTAATATTAAATTATAGCACAAAAAACAACAATAAAATAGAAAAGAAGAGAGTGCAAATAAACTGTTTGTTGTATTATTATTCTTATTCAAAGCCTATGTTATCCTCAAGTTACTTTCTAAATTTATATTTCACCTCCTCTTACTTATACTTAAACTATGTATTTTAAACTTAAACTTAAACTTAAATGTTCCAAGACCGTATACTATATATACTATAATATTCTGTACAATATACTATATATTAAAGTATTTAGTATTAAGGATACTAAAATTGAGATAAGTTAGAAAGAGTTCAATTAAATTAAGTCTCAAACGTTGTATTTAATTTCCGGAATTGTAGTTGTTGCAATCCTCACTTAGTCTTGCATCATTCGAATCGCCTGTCCTATAATTATTGTCAGAGTCCTTCAGTATGCCTCCCAGGGATAATGCTAACATAGCTCCAAAAACTCAATGTTATTGAGAGCCCAATGTTATTGGTTATTTCCAGATGAGTATTCTAGTATAATTCCACTTTTCGTGCACTAATATTGAGTATTGTCACTTTGCCACTGATACAAAGTCTCAAAGTTCCTCCCGGTCACTCTCAAAGTTAATTACCATATCTTCCCTGTCTCTTCTCTGTCGTCTCAGCTCCACTTCCATTTGTAATAAATCCAACACTTGGCCCCATATTCCTTTCACAAATCAATTAGTCCTTGCCTGATTCCAAGTCCCAGTCAAATTCGTAACACTGTATTTAATATTCAGTTGACAACTCTCCAATGTTTCTTTAAATCCACCTTAATTCCATTGCCTGTCAGCTCCGCTTAGTCACCCTCTGGTTGGTCTCGCCAATTTCACTCCGTTTTACTTTCACTTCGCCGCTTCTTTATGGGTTAGCTTTGCCGATCTGTTTGGAGTCTCTCTATTAATTATATTTCCGTCACTTTGTTTGCTGTACCTTTCAAAATCTTATTCTTTTGTTGTTTTATTCAATCTTCGTTTCCTTTCTTAAGACAGCAGTCAATGTTCTGGCCAGCCAAAAAAGAGGCTGGCTTTTTTTCAGTCAGAATTAAGGGGTTTTCCCTGAACCTTTGGGGCGATTGCTGTCACCTCTGAGGTCCTCGGGATTTCCCCTTTAATCTATTGACCTCTTCGTGCTCAATAGTGCCCAAAAAAGCGGCTTCCAGATAGAAAATTGGAACTTAGGTAACGGAGCGCTGTCCCCTTGATTCCTAACACGCTGACGTCACCGCCGGAAGTCCTCTCCATCTTTGTTTCTGTTACCTTTTTGTCTTTCTTTCTGTCTGTCTTGCAGTGCTGGATCATGTAGATTATCTTGTTTTTTAATGGCTTTTCTCTTCCTTGACTATACCTCCCTACTTCCAAGTATACAGATGTTATTGCTCAGTGTACTTGAATATCTTCCGTTCTATTTATCTGTGCTCAGAAATGATCTTTGCTCAATCTTTGCTCCAGATCACAAAGCAGAATCTCCACAATATCACTCAGATGATTTAGAATGAAGGTAAAAGCTGGGTATCATCAACATTATCATACACTGTTTTCTTCTTTTTAACATCTACGTAAAGATGTTAAAAAGAAGAAAAGAGTGTACTGAAGCCTTTGGGTCCATGCAAAACGAAGGCTGAAGGCTGGAACTCTTTCTTCTTTTCAACATGGAACTAACACCAGAGAAAGGAAAAGAACAATCACAACATAGGGCCATTAAACCCCTGATACCAGTCCAGAAGGATATTATAATCAATAGTGTTGAAAGCTCTGCAGAATGGTCAAGAGGGTCAGATGCACTACCCTCATACAGTGGTGGGATTCAGTGGTTTGGGCCAATTCAGGTGAACTGGTTGTTAAATTGCTGACTGGCCTCGCCCCTTACAGGAGTCCCCACACACCCTTTTTTGACACCCAGGTAAGTGCAGGAAGGCCTACTAGGCCGAAAGCGGGGTGTGGAGGTGTGTGACATGGTCCCCTGTGGTCCTTTTTTGCTCCCAGGAGGCTGCAGGGAGGCCTACTAGGCCCAAAATGGGACATGGAGAGGTGCCCCCCCCCATGGCCCATTTTTGCTCCCAGGGGGCTGCAGGAGGCCAAGTATGCCTGTCATACTTCATGGCCATGCCCACCACTGCTCTCAAACTATTCCTGTCAGAGGTCAACTATAATCATGATTAATGCTGTTTCAGTTCCATTATCTAGGTTCAAATTCCCAGTGAATGTGGTCCAGATAATACACTTCTTTCAAAGTTCTCTAGAGTTGTCATACAACCATCTTCTTCACCCCTCCCCCCCCAAAAGGAAGATTAAATAGTTGGATCCAACAATGATGTTCTTGTAATGTTCTTTTGAGGAATGGGAAAATCATTGCTTCCTTACAAGTCCTTTTCTCAAAGAGGAATTTACTACCACTAAGACCGAATCACATATCTCTTCCTTCCTACTAATGTTTCTCAATTTATGGATATATCTATGAAGGACTCAGAGCATGTTGCTTGAAGCAGGAAAGATGAAATATTATGCTTCATAGCAAGAAGCTCTATAGGAAATGAATATGGCTGCAAAGGAATCCAACCCAACACATTTTATTTTAATGGTTTGCTAATGCAATCTAGAACAGGATAAAAACCTCTTTATTTTATATAAATTGTCAGTATTTCTCTAGGTTTTCAGGTTCACTAGTCCTGGAATATCCAGCTTTGAGGATCTTTATGAACACTAAATAAATTATACAAATAATGCCTTCATCAGAATAAGCATTAGAAAATATAGAGTCATCAGTTCATGTAACCAAAAGGATAGTCACCAATGGTATTGCATAGGTTCAGGAGTTGTGAAGAAATAACATGGTGATAAATGCATGGCCCTTTCTTAGACACTCATTCAGGTTGACAATGTTTCAAGCATGTGTGTGAATCTATCATCCAAATTTTATCCTTGCAATGGCCAATGACCAGAAAAACTGGATATGCTTTACATTCAGAAAGTTTCCTGTTCAGTTCCCTAATATCTCTGGTATAATACAGAAGATTTATCTAAAAAACTCTTTGCAATAAACTGAAAGATATTCCCACTGTGCTCTACCTTTCAACTTTATAGTAAGAATAAAAATGTATTAATTGCAAGCGAAAGCTATGGAAGGAAAATGTAATGTTTAGGTATATATGATAACATTAATGACAAATAGAAAGGACCTAATCCTTTTGAAAACAGTGAGAATAAAAACATTTGTCAATTGCAATGCAGTGAAGTACTATTGTACCTTAGGTAGATAACAATATATCTCCCCCCCACACACACACACCATCACCTTTCTCTGTCATTCAGAACTGATGGTTTCATTTACAGGCTTCCAGGCATAATTAGTATGCGCTGTTAGTGCATAGGTCCTACTGATATGAAAGTAAAATAATCTCTACTCTGATAGGGGTTTCATGCCATACTAAATCAGCAATAACTGATGTACCATTAATATTCAGTGTCTCACCACTCCCAGAAGAACAGCTTGTAAACCTGTTATAACTGAACTTTCACATTTACTTATAGTCTGAAAGAAAACAACTGCAACAAAAAGGTGTGCAGACATAATAAGATTGTTAGAGTTAATCCTAGTTTCTGCTTTATCTTTAAAGGTACAGTATTTGGAGTGATCAAATATATATAAAATAATATAGGCAAGTGGATAGACAGTGGTCAGACTTTTCAAAATGTCAATGGACTTGTTATAAAACTCTCACATGGACTAGAAAACAGGATTTGTTGAATTGTACATAGTCAATTCTTCTTCTTCTATCATACTCTGGTAATTATGACAGATTTATTCATGCTCTTATCTATTCTGGAGTACTGGCTTCTTGCTGCAAATTTGTAGATGTTTCAAGGAAGCTAAAAACAAACAAATTTCCAGGATGATACTCCACAAGTGAAAGCACAAAGACTGGGTTAAACCAGAAGCCTTGAGGTGATTAATTTTGTTCATTCAGGGAAGATAAACAGGAATCAAAACAGTGGTAAAATTCAATTTTTTTACTACCGGTTCTGTGGGCGTGGCTTGGTGGGCATGGCAGGGGAAGAATACTGCAAAATCTCCATTCCCATCCCACTCCAGGGGAAGGATACTGCAAAATTCCCATTCCCTCCCCACTCCTGGGGAAAGGATATTGCAAAATCTCCATTCCCATCCCACTCTGGGGCCAGCCAGAGGTGATATTTGCCGGTTTTCCGAACTACTCAAAATTTCGACTACCAGTTCTCCGAAAATTTCTGCTACCAGTTCTCCAGAACCTGTCAGAACCTGCTGGATTTCACCCCTGCATCAAAAGCACACATGTGCTTCTGACTAGAATATGGGATTCTACACATCTTGACTTCTTATGCTTAGGCAAAATGATGGTGGAAGTGGGAAGTCAATGAGAAAAGCATGGAAGTAAAAGAAATAAATATGGAGCATGACCAGTGGCACTAACTATTGGGAAAGAAAAGAAAAGATGTACTGAAGCATAAGGATATGTACATATAAACAAAAAGAAGAAAGATAACAGGAGTCTAAAAATGAGCTGGTTGGAGAAAATTCATTTTCAAGGAAAATAAGGAAAAGTTATGTGACTGCAGAGAGTGAAAAACAGATGGCAAATCTGATTCTTAGCTATATGTCTTATAACAGTGGTGGGTTCTAACTAGTTTTAGCACCGGTTCGTATCACGCATGTGCTTTGCGTGCGATCGCCACGAACATGCTCGCTTCGCTCGCACGCGTGCCAATCTTACACTTCGCGCAAGCGCATTGAGTAAAAAAACAGCTGAGGCATGGCAATCCATTCTGCCGCGCCTTACAGCTGAGCTAAAAATAAAAGAAATAAAGGTAGGTATAGCACGGGGGCGGGGGGAAGGGCGCAAGTGATGTTCAGAGCAAAGCAGTTCGCTCTCCTATCAAGATTTCCA
The DNA here is from genome assembly GCF_059756535.1 of Pantherophis guttatus. NCBI lineage: Eukaryota > Metazoa > Chordata > Lepidosauria > Squamata > Colubridae > Pantherophis > Pantherophis guttatus. Next base: position 38,043,791 of record NC_142067.1, on the reverse strand, counting down.
CTACCGGCTATCCTGAACCAGGGAGAACCGGTAGCAATCCACCACTGGTCTTATAGTAATCATGGTTTTCCTACCTGTAAGCCTTCCAAATATAACCTACATAAATGATTTTCTCCGTTTACATCAACTTCTTTCTCTATGTCAGAAAACTTCAGTTAAATTCTGCATGCCAGAAGCAAGTTCACTCAGAATTTTTAAAATTCTGGACTGCAGCTAATCTATAGTATTCATTTTTTCCTTCATAATAATTTCAAATTAAATTTTCTTACAATAAAAACAAACATTAGAATTTCTATGAGAACTATCAAAAATAAGTATTCTACATTTTTTCTTGCATTTTGTGTACTTGACATATTTTTTTCTATTGAACATAGATAAGTCAGATTCAGTTTAGTATTACTTAATTTCATGTAAATATATTGACTGGGAAGCTGAAAAATGTTTAAATGGCTAATAGCAGTAGTGCTACAAACAAGAAATAGAAACATAGCACATAATTTATTATCAATAACCTCATATTCTGTCACAAATGATAATATTATTAATTTTTTATATATTAATCTACAAGGTCAAAATAATCCATGATACAGGTATCCGTCATTTTATTTCATTTTTTTCAGTAACATAGCTTAGATTGAAAGATATTCAATGAACTTCATGGCTATATGAGGATTTTAACATTAATTTCCCCAACTTTAGACCAGCAGTCTAATTATGACAACATACTGTTTCTCATTGCACTGGGGATATTTCCATGTATATATGCCTGTGTTACACACTGTGGTTACTAGCTTAATAACTGTCTTTAATTTAAATCTTGCAGACACTTTACATAATTATTTTACTTTCCAAACCCATTTTGTTCTGAGCAAAAACATATGACACACTGCTCTTATTTCAGTTACATTTTCTCAGCTGAAATCCTTGGGGTAAGATTAGCAGTACAGCCATGATTTCTTGTGACTAAGTTAAGCAAACAAGAATGCATTGATCGACCCTTTAACTTTTCGCTGATGTTTGGTCCCTATCCAAATATCCCCATACATTCTTTTCCATGCATACATGAAATTTCCGATGTATCCCCTGTGACTGCTAGTATTTTTATTCAGAAGAGGATATAAATGTTCTTTTTGCTTTAAAGTGGCAAGTTCTTCTCAAAAGACACATTTTAGTGCTTCAATGAACACACAAAGTTGTTCTTGCTCTTATATTTACATAGAATGTTCCAGATGTACGGGTAGCACAAAGAAAATGTAATATGTTTCAAAACTGTAACAATTTAACAGTGTTCTTTCAGATAATTTCTGGTTTTTTATTATATTTTGTGTCTATACATTCATTAAGGAGGGAGAAAGAACACGTATTTCTCTTTCCCTGCTCTCAAAGTTTTTTATTTCATTTTTTAATTGCTTCAGATGGAACTCGTTTTTCTTGACCACTGCGATAGAGATCTGTATACAGAAATAAACAGTAATATTTACTGTACACAGTAATAAGTACCATATTGTGAAAGGAATTGCTGTAGAAAGAAGCTAAAAAGAAAGTCAACTTATATTAATAAATAGAAAAGTAAGCAAGTTATAAATGAACACTACTTTTACATTCTGATGTTTCATGCAAATTACTCACCAGATTTTTTATAGCATTATACAATGTATGGGGGTACAATGACTTAGCGGTTAAAGATGCTGAGCTTGTTAGCTGAAAAGCTGAAAGCCTGGGTTTAAGACCCAAGCACTGCATGATAGACTGAGCTCCTGTTACTTGCCCCAGCTTCTACCCACCTAGCAATTCGAAAGCATGCAAATGTGAGTAGATAAATAGGTACCACTTCAGTGGGAAGGTAATAGCATTCTACTGTATGTTCCTTGGCATATAGTCATGCTGGCCATATGTCCACGATGCTAGCTTCCTCATCTAAGAAACAGAGATAAGCAACATCCCCTTGAGTGGAACATAACTGGACAGGGGAAATTTTTACGTTTACACCATTTATTTATTTATTTATTTAATCAAATTTCTATACCGCCCTACTCCCGAAGGACTCAGGGCGGTGAACAGCCAAGATAAAATACAGATAATACAAATATTAAAAATCCCTTAAAATTATTAAATATTTTGGCCGAAACACAGATTAAAAGACCCAATTTATAAAATCACGAATTAAAAAATTTAAAAAATAATTTAAAAGAGGGGAGTTAGGCCAGGCCAGCTTGCTGAAATAGAAAAGTTTTAAGAGCACGGCAAAACGTGCGCAGGTCTGGGATCTTCCATATCTCTGGGGGGAGCTCGTTCCAGATGGTAGGTGCCCCCACAGAGAAGGCTCTCCCCCTGGGGGCCGCCAGTCGACATTGTTTGGCTGACGGCACCCTGAGGAGCCCCTCTCTATGGGAGCGTACTGGTCAGTGAGAGGCTATTGGTAGCAGAAGGCGGTCTCGTAGATACCCCGGTCCGATGCCATGGAGCGCTCTAAAGGTGGTAACCAAAACCTTGAAGCGCACCCGGAAGACCACCGGGAGCCAGTGCAGCTCGCGCAGGAGGGGGGTCACATGGGAGCGCCACGTCGCTCCCATAACCACCCGTGCGGCCGCATTCTGGACCAGCTGGAGCCTCCGGGTGCTCCTCAAGGGAAGCCATGTATTATATGAGGAATACCGTTACAGAAATGGTGTTGTACGGACTTTGTAGTCTTCAGATATTTTTATTAGAGTTGGGTATGCTCTGAATCATTAGTGATGGTTTGAAAAAGAAGTCAAATAAGCCGAAGAACAGATATAAATTTTGGACCATTTTTTCTATAAAGCAAGCATCTATAAAGCAATTCAAGGTATAGATCAGCTGTAACATTTTCTACATTGATTTTTCCAACAGTCTTAAGAGAATAATGAAGATACAAGGATAAATTTACTGTTAGAGTCAGAAAAATGCTACAGAGATAGTCTTAATGCTGTGTTCAAATACCTCCCCTAATTTCCTAAACAGTTTCTTTCCATGTCGGGCAAAAATAATTTATATTATTCTAGTTCACTCTCAGAGCCCTTTAGAATTCAGGGTTTTTTTGGGGGAGGGGGGTGAGGAGTGAGGATGGGATGGTTTCTCAGATTAATACAGGCATATATAATACACATTATGCACATACGTAGGACTCCAAGCTGCACAACTTTCTTTGAAAGCAAATTCTTTTCACTTTCTTAAGAATAAATATCATAGAGATATTTTGGCACAGTATTTTTAAATACCAGAATAAATTCTTCAAGAGACAAGAAATGTCAGATTGCTCATGGTGTGTTGTGGCTCTAACTGCAGACACAATTCTTTGTTAACTTAAGCTGTAGATTTTTTTTCTAATTTCTAGTATGGTCTGGTTTATAAATGCATTTAAGGGTTGTGGTACAACTCAATTAAAATCTAACAAAGGATTTCACATATTTTAACTATTAACTGTGATTTTATTGTGAAGTATGCTTCCTGTACAAGAAATTATTGTTATTAGATGATCATTTAATCATTTGTAGAACCGTCATACTATCATTTATGGTATCCTTGAGAAGCAGTTATCCTAGACCATATGCTTTCTCAGGCAAAAGGATAATTGATTATCTCTGTGATCCTTGTCCTGCATTATCTTGCCTTACTGGTGGCAGCATCACAATTTACCATGTAGCCAGACAAGTATCCAACTGTTCTAAGGAGACCATTTTGAAAGGATACCTAGCCTTTGTTGCATGCATTATTTTAGGAAGCTCTTAGAGCAGCATATAAAAGATAGCCTGCCAGAATATGAAACAGCTCAGAAAGCTGATTAGAAGATGGGCATCTATATAAATTGTACACATAAGTAAATGATAAAATATTTAAACCTGTCCTAATTACTACCCATTGAATCTAGCTGAAACTGGTAATATTCCAGTAATGACTTTGAACGATTGGCAAAAGTATATAGGGAATGTTTGTGGGTTCACCCTATACTAACAGAGGAAAGGAAGCATTGTGGCTGTCTGAGCATTGGATTAAAGAAACCATAAGGCTGGCATTGATACTATCTATATTGCTATCTCTGCTCACCATAGCTCAGCCATATATCTACTGTGACATCTTTAAATTTATAATAAAACTAGCATATAATTCAGACAGTTCCATTGCCAGAGAAACTGACACCTGCTGATTCCTGTTGCCATATTATCACAAGGACTATATTTCTTGCAATTATTCATATTTTACAGCAGTTTGTATCATAAATTTGGTTAAAAATAAATGGAGAATGGCTCTGGAATATAACAGATAAAGAACTATACTGAACTTAACTGAAAAGTCTTAGCAGGAAAGCTGTGGAAAACTTTGTCATATTGAATTGAGTGAAATGAGTCAACACAGAGCCATTTTTTTCAATTTGATTCATTTTATTTGATCTGAGCCCTAAAATGTTCCATTGTGCCTGCACAAGAAAACCAATTTTCCAAATCAAATCAGAAAATAGAATTGATCCTAATTAATTCAATTCGATTTTACTTTCTCTATTGAACTGTAATAATGAATTAGAATCAAACTGAACTGATTTTCTGAACTGAATCAGTCTAATAAATCAGACTGGATATGATTTGTTTCTTTCTGTTACAGGTAGGCCCATTATAAAGGCTCAAGATACTATCTTGATTAGTCCTTTATTCTGTTAATGTAGAATATTTTTTTATAAAATGAATTACATATATTCATCGTATTTTGGTATTCTAAAGAGTCCTTTAGGAAAGCAAGGAATACACAATAAATCTTCCATCTTCTTGTGAACCTCCAAAGGAAAATTAATATTATGAAACTGTGTTTCCTATTGAGGAAGACTTGATTAGTGAGAATATTACAATAAATATATACCTACATAGTTGAAGACTAAATTTAACCATTTGTGAATTATATGTTTTAAAGAAAAAAATCTATTAACAACAACAACAACTAGTAAAGTTAACTTAGCTTACATTTCTATGTAATTCAAATCAGTGATTTTTAAACTGTTACTTAGTACAAAAGGAAATAGATACATTTAAAAGAAAATACATACCTCACTCTGCTGTTTTGGTTTTATTTTCATAATGCCCTCAATGGGAACGATAGAATTCAATTAATTAGTCATTGAAAACTATATAAATGCTTTAGGGGAGTGAAAGCAACACACTTCTACAACAGTGCTGTGCACCTTTCACGTCAATTGCCAATTCAGTTAAATTAACGAATGTAGCATGATTATCACAGTGTTGCTAGAGGAGAATTGTATTATTATAAAATAAAATATTATAAAGGAAGCTATGGCTTTCCTTCTCTGCAGTTTTACTCATTTAGGTCAAGATAAAAGATACATTATAGGAAACATTTGTAAGTTTAAACACGAACTCTGCAAGAGTCCTGTCCATCCACTAGATGATATCAATTCAGTATTGCACATAAGACAAGAACCCCCCAAAAATATGTTTGCTCTGTTATCACAATGTTTGTAACAAATATACTATTGTGAGATGTAGACAATGCCACCGTGTTTGCTGATTTGAATGATTTAAAGTTGAATGATTTAAAGGAAATGTTAGGTTCTTTGAACCAACAGCTGGTTCAAAGTAAATTTGAATTTACACTGAAATTAATAAATGTAGTTGTGTTTGACACAGAATATAAAGTGAACAATTGCAAGATATACATAACAATGAAAAACTATAGTAAGTATATACGTGTATACCTTGGTAAAAGTTTCCTGAAGGTGAGGAAATGGATGAACAAATGTTAAAACATTCAAATAATGGTGGAAATAGTATGTGGCCAGTTTTGAAGAATGAAAGTTTATTGAAAGAAATGAAAATCGTCTTTTTTTATATGTAAAGAAAAATATACATGTAAACCGAACTGTGAGAATGGAGTATTTAAGAAACATGTGTGATAAAATAATGCCAACAGAAGAGAACATATGTTGCTCATGGTTGAACTGTTGACTTCCTGGTGCTCTCTGAGCTAAGTTGTTTTCTTGCAGACATTTCATTACTCAGCTAGACGAGTATTTCTGAAAAAAATAAAATGACTTACCTGAGCTTTTATTTAGATCTCTCAGTGTCAATATTTCACATGAACACAGATCAAATTTAAACTTCCTTAATGCTCCAAACAGGTATTGTTATATTTAGTGGTGGAACAAACATTTGAATTCTCGAACTAAACATTTGCCAAGGTGTAAAAGCAGTCAAAGAGTAACATGTGGTCTTAGCATTTGTTGAATGGATTCATTGGAATTCAAAAAGAAGTAGAAGTCAAAATATAAGCCAACGATAAAGTCATAGCCTTCATATGAAAACTGCAATTTAGTTAGAGAAAACTTTGTCAGGAAAGGGCTGTAAGGTAGAGAAACGTATGATGAAAAGGCAGCAAAAAAGATAAAACTTTTAACTTTCTACTGTCATATCTGACGGTTTGATTTATTTACTTAATATATATATCTTTGCATAGTGTCTTCAGATGTGCTTCAGATAAAGCATATCTGAAGACATCATAAATGCTTAGTTTTACACAGTTAGGAGTCACATATTCATGTTTCTATTCATGTATAATTACTTCTTTGGTCAATCTGTAGAAAAAACAGTGCCAGTAATGTGCTTAAAGAGTGTAGAAGCCAAATTATTTTAATAGAAACAAAGATTGACTTTGGCTTAATGTCCCCTAAATGTGATTTGTACTATTGAAGCTGTAGCCATTGGACCCAGGTCTAGCAGTAAGAATGATTTACAAATAGCCATCTATCCCTGGGAATTGCCAATGAAGCATCTTCATGGGTATGAAAATTGAGATCAAGTAAGAACATTCAGAAGTTTTAATCTTATGGTAAAGTAGTTTTAATAATACCAGTTAATGCAATGAAGCCAAACCTAAATCAGAAATTTAGTTAAGCAGATGCTGCAAATTTAATGCAAAACCATAAAAACCTATGCAAGTTTTAAACAATCACCTCCGCATTCCAATATGTAAAAAATACTTTCATTTTGTTTATTATAAAAATATAAAGGTTTCCACTACAAATCATTTTACATTAGTAACAGGCCATCTATATTTGCACAACATAATAAACTAACTGAGTAAGTAATGCTTTGAAATAAATGTTAAAGGTAAATTCAGATTTGTGAGTTCCAATTACATCTATACATCTCGAGTTATTGGATTCTAAAGTACAGCAAAGACTATGTTATATGTTAACAGAAATAAATAATACACATAAAACAATATTTTAAGATACAAAATCAATTATTACATATTATTTGTAATGACTGTGGGGTTTTTTTTTTTTTTTTTTGGATGTAAATAATCAAAGGCAGGTCCTGTACAGGAAGATGGCCACGAAAATTTTATTTCCTCTACTCCACAGTTAAAAATTTTACACTGCTAAGTTTACATATGTACATGGGATAGGGAAATGGGGGCTCTAGAATGCCCTTCAGGAGTACAAAAATTGTAAGAAAGAGAAGACTAAGAGCTTTTTAAAAACCCTCTTAGGAGGAAAAGAAGCAATTCTTCTGAACAAACTATGATACCCATTCCAAGTAATGAGCATACACAAAATAATGTTCCCTGGCCTTGCTAGATACTGTGATAAAATTAAGAATAGCTAAAACTGAAATCTATTTTGAAATTTTGATGATGACCTCTTTTTTCCTTCCTTTTATAGGAACTGAAAATTGATTCTAGGATAATTTTTCCACATGCTCCTACATTGCTGAGATGAACAATTCTATTATTTGTATTTTACCTGATTGAATGTTTGCAATAAGGCATTAATATAAATTTTAAAAAGAATGAAGGTCTTGTTAATAGTATGAAAGTATTAATTTAATCCAATTCAATTTCTTTCAGAACTGTTACATCCTATCAAAACATTTTAAAATGTGGTGTACTTTTCAATGCCCCCAGAATATCATGAAAAATGAAATCATACTGGAGGGATAGTAAAATTATAGAATGAGCAAAGAAGTTCCATGTATACGTAACTAATATTTTGCAATGTTACTTTATCCATTTTCAAATATGATTACATACTACCTTAGATGTCACAGTTTCTGCAAGTTTTGGATTACACTAAAATAATCATTGCTAATTACTATGGTATAAAACAGGATGTTCAAAGAAGGCCAAATAGAGCAAAGGGAAATGAATAAGATGGGAATTCGTTTAAATAAAATTTCATATCCATATCCAAATGCTGCCTTGTAACAACATCATTATTTGACCTATATTGTGACCTGTAATTCAAAGTGAGAAAATAATATTTCCCAACAGATAGCTTCTAGTGTTACTGATCAAAATACATGATAGGTAATTGTGTTTTGTGTGTGTGTGTGTGTGTGTGTGTGTGTGTGTGTGTGTGTGTGTGTTCAATTGAGAAAGAAGATGGAAGAAATTCTGATTAACACAAGAAGCTAACAAATGGAAGACAATGTTGTTTGGACCCTTTCTACACAAGAACATCCTTGTCTGGAAGCACCTAAGAGTATCTTTATTTTAATCCTAGGGCAACATAAGCAAAGAATTCTACTATCAAGTAACCCATTAAACAGTTAAACATCTGATACACTCCAAAACTATCTGAATACTGTAACGTTTAAGTACATGCAATTAAATAGTTCCCCAAGAATATTCCCCATGTGAAATAAGATTGTTATATGGATTGTTCTGTGTTAAAAATGTTGTGCATGAAATTCTTCATATTTGTATAGGATGTACGGTATGTTTATGACCATTCTTGTATGCACATCAGTTCCTTTCTAGTGATATTTTTATTAGGAATAAAATCACATGGGTTTTACTGATTTTTTCCCCCTTAAATATTGTTGACAGCCAAAATGTAAAGAAATTTGGCATTTGGCAGTCATTAATCCCAGTCAAAAACTATATAAATATAAACAAGAGGAACATTTTTAAAGGAAATAAATATGCATTTTATATATATAAAAAGTTTTGTTTTTAAAGAACACACCCAGGACAAGTATCTGTGAAGTATTGCCTTCATTTTCACTCAATTGTCATTCAGATTTACCATCCACAGTCAAAAACAGAATATTGCAAGGATATCATTGCAGATATGGCTAGACAAGTCTGAGGTATTATCCTCGAATATGCTTACAAGAATTAAAGAAATAAAATGCTACGTGCCTATCCTTTCCTCATATTAAAAAAAAAATACTGTTTAATGCTGTTGACAGTCATTCCAATCACAGTATTACATCCACTGTTTCTTTTGCCTTTTACGATAGTCAGTCTATTAACATTTGAATGGCTTAAGGTTACATGGATTTTTTTAACACACTTTCTTTTTTCTTCCAAATGCATTTTATGTTTGAGCAGTCCATTATTACTGTAGGGAAGAAACCCTCCTTCAAGAATAAGAGATATAAAATAAGTTTTTCATTCCTATTTTAAGGCAATTGAACTCAACTTTATGAGTCTTTTAATGGGCTTGAAATTTCACATTTGTTGCAAATTGCCCCATTTTGTTGCAACAGTGCCTTTTAAGTCTCACAATTTTCCACACATTACCAGGACCTTTTAGTAATTTTTCTCACTTTCTCCAGATGAGTCCTGAATGCCAGCATTTGATAATTTACACAGGAACAGGGCCATTCTTTGTATGCATTTCCAGAGATTTAATACTGCTAATAAGTTTTTTCTGTGGTCCGACAATCGTCACCCCAACTTTCTTCATGTCACTGAAAAATAATAGTAAAAAAAGTTTTCTAAGGTTTTTTTTTAAAATAGGAGACAAGTGACTCACTTTAACACACACACACACACACACACACACAGTGTAAATAGTAATTACCTTTCTCTGCTCCTGCTAAATATTGAGCTGAAATTTAGGATGGGAGATGGAAAGAATCCTATCCAGTCTTCTAAAGACGAAACATGTCCAATTCCATTTATACCAACGAAAAAGAAGTACTGTTTTCCTAGAACTTAGAAATGCATTATGGGAATTTCTAAGTTCAAAGAAAACAGCCATTCTTCTTTGTTGGTATAAATGGTATTGGACATATTTAGCCTTTAGAAGACTGGATAGGATTGAAATATCTAAATGGATGCCATCTAGAAAAAGATCAAGACACACTTCTACTGTTTCAAAGTGCAGGATATGGGGCTATGGATCTAGGTTATAAAAAATAATTCAGCAATGAAATCAATTATCCAGACAGGTGATGAGCTCTTCCGCATAATATAAAGGTTAAAAGAGAGGCTGAACAGCTAACTATGAGTGATATGTTAAATTGGATTCCTAAACAAATCAAGAAGTTTGACTTGGTAGGCAAAATAAACCTCTCCAGTCCTAAATAGTATAAATACTGAAAACTAGTAACTGTAATATTTGTAAAGAAATTTCAGATCTTGCATGATTTCACTGTTACGGTAAAAGACTAGAGTATGAGTTAGACAGGAATGGCAGCTGCCCTGGATATCAATGGCAGCATGCCCTGGCTACTGTGCATTCTGTTATTATGTGGATTTTATAGCACAAGGTTGCTTATAATAACTATTAGCATGTGGGTTTGACTAAAGTGAATGAATTACTCAAATGAATTACTCAACTGATACTAGGTTACAGGTGTGAACATTCCTTAATCCTTATGATATCTATGTACCCTAAATTAGAAATATGAGTGCTGTAATAAAATACAAGATATTTGCAAGATAGCAAAGTGAACAGAACAATATTGGAAAAAAATATGGAAAATATCAAAAGTGTCATATTTAAAATAATTTAGAACCCCAACACACCAATTTCATAATTTAAATGAATGAAAAGTTTTATATCAGAATTTAATGGCACCATAGGTATGCAGCTCCAATGGTTATTAGCAGGTTGTAGATTTTTAAGACACTAAAACTTGGGAAATTTTTGTTTCGATCTCCAATTAACCAGGAGTCCCACTTGATTTGAAGGGTTTGGGGAAGAGTAAGTGGAGATGGAGAACCAATATAGATTTCACTGAAGTCCTTGATGAAAATGTTTAGCTACAGAGAGAATGTCTTTCAGGTCCTCCCACAGTGTTTCCCTTTATTTTGGGATTTAAGGATGAGCTGGATCTTAGAAGATTATTTTTCACTGAGATCCCTTTCCATCTCCAAAATTAGACTTCAGCACTGAATGTCTATTTAATGTGGCCTTCTCAGATACCTTCCTAATGACAAGGAGAGAACAGTCTTAATTTGGAAAACTGCAAGAGAATTGAAAAATATGTAATAATATATCTTTAATAAAACTCTTACTCTGAGGAAATATTGGCTATTGTATCACATGAACTGTATTCCACTCCTGTGAATATGTCTTTGCATTGCCCTATCCGAATACCATTGAGCCAGTCACCTGTTGAGCGGAAGGGTGAGATTTCAATGCTACTTTGGTCCAGTAGGAGGTTTGATGGCCTGGAATAAAATGAAAGTAATAGTAAGACAAGAGAAATAAGCCAAGATTGGATTGCAGCTAAATTTATTGTTAGTCAACACAGGTGACCTATCTGTACACATGTACACAGCTGTCAAGGCAGAAGATATTTTGTTTTTTATTGTTTTGTGTTTTATTGATTCAATGCAAAAAATCAGGAGTTTCAGATTCTTTTGAACAGAGAAATTTCAGCTGGTCAAAATAGCAATAGCAATAGCACTTAGACTTATATACCGCTTCATAGTGCTTTACAGCCCTCTCTAAGCAGTTTACAGAGTCAGTATATTGCCCCCAAACAATCTCGGTCCTCATTTTACCGACTTCAGAAGGATGGAAGGCTGAGTCAACCTTGAGTCTGGTGAGATTCAATGTGACAAACATTGAAGGTGGTGATCAGCAGAAGTAGCCTGCAGTACTGCACTCTAACCACTGCGGCTCATGCAAAAATATTTCAATAATGGTTTTGTCATATTATACCAAATTACACCATTGCTATATAAGATATGCTTATTATCAATTTGTTGTTATATGCAATTCAAGGTATTGTTTATTTTCCATAAAGTCTTGTAAAGCTTAGGGCCTGGTATCTTAAAATGGCCTGTCCTAATACTCACATAAACCAAATATACAGAAAGCACCTGTTGAAAGCCATGTCCTATTAGGAGACAAGCTCCAAAGATATTCTCTGAAAGGAAAGAATGTATAATTGTTCTTCAGACCTATACTTGGCTTTCATATTCCTATTTTCTATTCAAAAATAATTTCATTATGTTTACTTTTATTTGTTTACTTTTATTATTTTATGTAACTCTCGTTGTCATTTGCATATTTAATACCTTCCCCCTTCCTTAACATTTATCAAATATACAATTTGAGGGAAATCTCCTAAGCCTTCGTCTAAAATTCTTGTAAGGTTATGAGCAGATCTGTGGTTATATTTGTGCATTTCTAAAGATCTGTGCTTTAATGAAATTCCTTAAACATTTTTAATAATATTTGTGTTTTACGGATGACACAGAGCATAATTTTCTATTTCATACTGCCTCCTGCCTCAGACTTTTTTCCAACTATCACATTTGACAAAAAGTTTCTAGTTGATTTTGCTCAAAATTGTGGTCAATACTATGAGATTTCTTAAACAACAACAGCAAACCAGTGAAAGAAACTCAACATGAATGGATTTTCAGCAATGATGTTGCTGAAGGAAGACATCGGTCAGTCTCTCTTTTCATTTTTGTTCTCTTTTCCATATGTGATGCATTCAACAATCTTATGTCAAAATTGTTGACTAATATGAATTTTTGCCACTCTAGCCAAGATATGTAGTACTGATACTACTGGGAGAAATGGTCCATAAACGTGACCAGTGTAGCGTTTTAAGGTTACAAGCTGGCCTTGCAGCACGAGTGGAAAAGGATGAGTGCCGATTGGTTGAGACGTCTGACAGCTCACATATAAAAGGAGCTGTCAGATGGAATGTTCAATTAGTTCAGTTATAGCCGTTATAGGAGTTGCTTGTTAATGAATAAAGTCTAGTCTGTTATGTTTAATCTGCCTCGTCTCGGTTTGTCCAATTCTGTCACTAAAACAGAATAACTGCTAACAACATGTTATAGTGGAGGTAAAAGACAAGATTATGCTTTCTACATCCCACATGCAGCATTCGTAAAGTGAATCTTACAGCTCTTTTCTTCAAAATCTATCATGACACCTCTCAAACTTCAGTCTACATGCCTCATTTCACCTAATAACAGGGCTGACCTTATCTCAAATTCCATAATTTCTCCCACTGAGTGCCCCTTGTCTCTTCACACAATTACAGAACTATTAAAAAGTATTGGATGGCACAGGAAAGATTGTATGTATTACACAATAATCAGGATGTTTCGTGCTTCTCTTTGTGTCTTCTACATGGGGCTCCCCTTGAGGAGCACTCGGAAGCTCCAGCTGGTCCAGAATGCGGCTGCGCGGGTAATTATGGGAGCGACTTGGCACTCCCATGTGACACCTTGCCTGCGCGAGCTGCACTGGCTTCCGGTGGTCTTCCGGATGTGCTTCAAGGTATTGGTTCTCACCTTTAAAGCGCTCCATGGCTTAGGGCCCGGCTATTTGCAAGACCACCTTCTGCCACCGATAACCTCCCACCGGCCAATTCGGTCCCACAGAGAGGGCCTTCTTAGGGTGCCGTCAGTCAAGCAATGCCGACTGACGACCCCCAGGGGGAGAGCCTTCTCTGTGGGGGCACCCGCCCTCTGGAATGAGCTACCCCCAGGAATACGACTAATCCCGGACCTCCGGACCTTCCGTCGAGCTTTGAAGACCTTCCTATTCCACCAAGCTGGGCTGGCTTAAAAGGATTATTTTAAGGGTAATGGGTTTTAATATTTTGGGAAGCCAATTTGATTTAATTCTGCTTTTAAATTATTTTAAATTTTGTATTGTATGTATTTTAATTTTGGCTGTGCACCGCCCTGAGTCCTTCGGGAGAAGGGCGGTATACAAATTTAAATAATAAATAAATAAATAAATAAATAAATAAATAAATAAATAAATAAATAAATAAGGAGTGGAAACCCACTGGGGAATTTGCAGATTATTCTAAACATTATAATTGTGCTTATTATTATTATTATTACATTAATATGGAAAATACTGTTTAATGAATACTATTAATAGCATAATATATGAATTATATTATATCAACTACTGTTGTAAAACTAGAATGTGCCCATTTATTTAAGCACCTGTTAGCCACCTTCTTTAATATGAGCTGATGTTTAGAGTTTTCTTTTGAATGGCTTGTGACTATTAAATAGCTGAGGCTAAAGAAAGCTTTGAGTAGATATGCAATTCTTCAGGACCACATATTCACATATGTCTCTGGATTTCTGCCAGTTTTTCTAAATTTTCATTCAAAAATAAATAACAAACACGTTTTATATTAATCATATCAAAAGTGACTATTTGTCTCATTAAAATGACATTTTTAATTTCCAGTTTACCTGAGAAATATCCAAGGTGTATATAAATATTGAGAATTTGTAATTAACCTATCCTGCTCCTTTTTTTTATGTTTTATTAAAAAAAAAAGATGCATTAATTTAAGCAACTTAAAAAAAAGAAGAAACCTGGGAAAGAACAAAAAATAAGCAGGATAATAACAATGTGCAAAAACTATTTTTTTTTCATGTTTACTGATATAATGAACAAAAATATTAACTAATTTTAATTCAAATAATCACAACATTGTGTACGATGTTGCAACAAAGCCAAAAGGCTATTTTCTTCCTTGGAGAGGACATCTGGACAGTTTATCAATGAACAGGAATTTGTTTCTTGCTGTGAACAGTCTGTGATGTCTCCTCATGAGCACCAAGGGAATGCAAAGCTTTCAGAGCATCTGCATTTACTAGCTTCTAGCCCCCCTCCTGCCTTTGACCCAGCCCCTAGACAACAGGTCTAAACATGAAATTTATGGACTGGGTTATATGCACCATAAGCTCACACTTTTACTAGACAAATTAGATAGACTGCAATGCGTACAGCTGTAAATGATGTCCTGCAGGGTTCCACCTGATCTTTCACAGCTTTTCATAAATCAGGTCCTACTAGCGTCAGACTGCAGCCATTAAAAAGAAATCATGGAAATTACATGTTTGCTTACTAGAAGTGCATGAATTTTACCCAATATATTTCTCAAGCTCTAGCTTTGCCTTTCCTCTCTCCCACTTACTAGATTCTTAAATTGTTCTCCCTAGGGTGGTGCACACATATCAAGGTATTTTTTGTATAATTGCTATTGAACAGAACACTAAGCATAGCAGGCTGCATATGGTGTCCATAAATAAAAGGACAGCAGTCTACTCAACACTGACATTCCAGGGTATATGTTCAACCAATAGTCTCTTGCAATTGGCTTTTATGCACCAACCTGTTATGTTAACAGCTGGAATTAACCTTGTTCTTCTGCAGGAGAGCCCTGGTTTGCTGTCATTAAGATCGATGTTGCCACATTGCAAAGAATTTTCTGTCTTACAATATCATGTCTTGAAATAAACATATACATAGTAATGCTTTGCCTCCCACTGATATAAATCACTGTTCTGAGAGCATCAGCTGCTCAGTGAAAAAGAGATATCTCTATTTCTAACCGCTTGCTTGTATTGCAGAGGCACCATTATGCTACTAATAAAACTTGATTTGATTTGATTTATTTGATTTGTTATGGCTGCCTATTCCAGAAGACTTTGGGCACTTTACCAAATCCAGAAAAGCAGTTAAAAACAATTTGAAACCCACATAAGTAGTCAACTACAGCAATAAAGAGTATAAAAATAAAATAGGGGCCCAACCAAGCATAAGAATCTCATAAATCATAGGTCAAAATCTGTGAACAAAGTCAAGACTTTTGAAGAACTCTAGGAAAGTGGCTGTTCTTCATATCTCTGGAAGGATTCTATTCCAGAGACCACGATTAATCACAGAGGCTAGATAAGGAACTAGAGGGGCTTCTGGATTTATTTTTATTATCTTATTGACAGTTTACTACACTCTCATTCTAGAAAGCAATTATAGCCATGGCGGTCCATGAAAATAATCCAAAATAGTATGTCTCATCATTGTCTCTAATTAGGTTCAACTAACACAGTGGTTCTCAACCTTCCTAATGCCACGACCCTTTAATACAGTTCCTCATGTTGTGGTGACCCCCAACCAGGGATGGGTTCTAAATTTCTTTTACTACCGGTTATGTGGGCGTGGCTTATTTTGTGGGCGTGGCTTGGAGGTCATGTGACTGAGTGGGCGTGGCTAGCTGGTCATGTGACCGGGTGGCCATGGCTATGTGTATAGGGACTACTCAGAGGGCTGAAAAAAAGTCATTTCTGACAGGTCCTCGCACTTTTGACTGGTCCTCACACTTATGACCATTCTCACATTTATGCCTGTGCAGCATTCTTAACAACCATGTCACTCATTTCACAACTGCTTCTCTTCAACATGGTATAAGATAGGGCAAAAAACGTAAAATGTGAGGACAGTTGTAAATTCGAGGACTGGTCAAAAGTGCGAGGACCAGTCAAAAATAACTTTTTCAGCCCTCTGAGTAGTCCCTGTGCACAAAAGGACTACCCAGAGGGCTGAAAAATGTGATTTCTGACAGGTCCTCGCACTTTTGACTGGTCTTCGCACTTATGACTGGTCAACATTTATGCCCATTGTAGCATTCTTAACAACCATGTCACTCATTTCACAACTGCTTCTCTTCGCCATGGTGACAAGATAGGGCAAAAACGTAAAATGTGAGGACAGTCGTAAGTTCGAGGACTGGTCAAAAGTGCGAGGACCAGTCAAAAATAACTTTTTCAGCCCTCTGAGTAGTCCATATGCATAAAAGGATACAGCAATAGAGAGGGATGAAGGAAGGGAAGGGAAATTAGAATAGGAGTGAAGGTAAGAGAGGGAGGAAGAGAGGAGGAGAAGGAGAAAGAGGAAGTAGGGAGAAGAAGAAGAGGTGGGAAAGAGAAAGTAAGTAAGAAAGAAAAGACAAAGGTGGTAGGTTTGAGGAGAAAGATTGCTGTACAATAAAAAAAGATGAAAGGGAAGAAAGCCAACCCCAAACAAATATAAAGATATTAAGATAAAGAATGAATTGTTAAACTTTAAAGAATAAAAGAGAACAAATAGGAATAAATAGCAATAATTAGAAACACACATACAAACATACAACGTATTTTCTTTGAACGGAGTATTTGGCCGGTCCACAAATTTAAACAGTTGTAGGAGGTTAGCAGCCACCCCTTTCCTAGAAGAATGAAATATTTTGGGAAATATTAAAAAGGCAGAATATTATATTTCCCTGGATGAGAAATGGAGAAGCATATTTTACAGACAAAGCAGCTCCCACCTTCCTGCCCCCCACCCTTTGTTAATGGGCCAGAGGCAGAAAGTCAATCCTTTGTCAAAGGACATTTGCAACACAATAGCAACAGAAACTAACATAATGGGCCCCATCAAGCCATGTGATCCTGTCCACTATTAAAACATCTTTCCAAACAGTCTCCATGTTTCCAGTGTCTTTTTCCCCACTTGGAGCAGAACCCAGAAGGATATTTCTTCCAACACAGTATTTAGTCATTTCAATTAAATTTACAATTTCTATATTTCCTTTTTACCATATTTATTCCTCAACTATTTTTTAAAAAAACTAATATTACCCTTCATCCTCATCTCTAATCTTAATCAAATTCAGTTTTTCCCTTCTATTCTATATTATACCCCTTTGCATTGTCATCTATTTTTATATCCATCCTCACACTGGTTAATTATGTAATACAGTTGTTTAATACAAATTCAACATTTTAATATAAATCAATTAGTTATATAACTATCTTTTTTGTATATTTATCAATATGAACATGAATATTCCAATTCTTTCCATGCAATCCAATTTCTTACAAATCAATTAATTATATTTACCAATAATAATAAACCAAATAATTTCCCCCATATATTCCTCCAAACCACAACTTAACCATTTCTGCTTTCAACACAATATACAATTAATAGTATCTCAATTATTACAATTCCCTAGTTAAATAGAGCTTTTTTTCTTTTGTGTTTTAAAATCTTGAACCTCCTCTTTTGCCCTAAATTTCCCATTGTTTGCAGTTTTGTACCTACCTTTTTTGGTGAGGAAAAAGAAAAAGAAACCTCTCTGCCTCATTTTGTCACGTTGCAGCTAAGACCCTGCTTTCGCTTTCTCTTTTCAGTATAGCTAGGGGGAAAAAAACTTGCTCCAGGAATTTACCTCTTTGCAGCTAGCTCTTTGAAGCCCCCCGGGCAAAAATTTAAAGTTTTTTTCCCTCTAGCCATCAGCTGGGACTCCGGAGCAGCAATAGATTGGGAGTGGGCAGGGTAAGCGAACGGCGACCGGGCGATCCAGCAGAGGCAGAGGGTGAGTGAAGGCGGGGGGGCGAGAGAGGGCTTTGGCGACCCCTGGGAAATGGCCGTTCGACCCCCAAAGGGGTTGCGACCCCCAGGTTGAGAACCGCTGAACTAACAGAACACAAAAATGTGCAAATTTTTGAACAGCGTAGACCTCCATTCAAAATCAAGCAGGTATCATCCAAAATAGGAGAAGGTAAGAAGCTATCTTTTCTGTTACTCTGCAATTATAAAGCTATACTTTAATTATACTCAACCATGTGTCAGGCACACAAAACCAAGAGCTGGGATAGAGTTCAAAAGTACTATGAATTTATTTCATGCTACATATACATAAGAATTTGATCTACTAATAGTTAAGGGAAGTTGGCATTATATAAGAGTAAATGGAATTCACTAGGGTCTAGATTTAGGTCTTTTCTGGGAGCGTAAAGACTCCAAATTGATGATGCATTTGACCCTACCCTCAGACTCAGGCTAGTCATTTCCTACATCAGGCTGGTATTAAAATAAACTCCAGGATTAAAATTCTAAAAAAAAAATTACAAGATTACTTTATTGTGTATAGACTTAAAGAAACAGTTTTTTCTTCCAATATTAATTTTATTGCCAAATGCACTTACCAATGTATCATATATTATCAGGAGTCATGAAAATTAAAGACACACTAAGAAAGCATTGTATAAGAAGTACTATTTCTGGTTTTACAGCTATTTATACTTGCTTTCATATTGTCATTGAATAAACAATATGATCTTAGTTATTAAATATGATTGGTGTAGCAGGGATATGGCTGGGTTCAAAAAACATGGCAGCTATGACTTTGTGATCAAAGAATATGCAATTACTATAAAAAGAGACAAGATTTCCATTGTGTTGTGATTGACTTTTTTACTCCTGTAGATACCCTTGTAACCTAGTTTCTTCTGTTACTGCTATCTTGTATTCTCAATGATGATTGTATAGAAACATTTTTGAGCTAAGCTTCTATGTCAACTTGAAAACAAAATAGCAAAGCATTTTAGTTAAAGAACTTCTCATATTTGATTTCTCAAATTCTATTGCAAATACTGAACATCCTCAAATCTGTAATTGTCTACAATTGCTGGTAGATACTTCTGTTTGTACTTTGGTTACATTATGATCACTGCACTGAAAACCTATGATCAGAGATTGTAAAATTCTAATTACTATTTAACAAAAGAGTGGCCATAAAAGTTGAAAGAAAGAAAGAAAGAAGGAAGGAAGGTAGAAAGAAAGAAAGAAAGAAAGGAAGAAAGAAAGAAAGAAAGAAAGAAAGAAAGAAAGAAAGAAAGAAAGAAAGAAAGAAAGAAAGAAAGAAAGAAAGAAAGAAAGAAAGAAGGCCAGTTGGAGGATGGATGATCCTTATATATTATTGAGTAGTTACTCAAGAATTGTAGAATTGGGTCGATATTTTAGTATAGACAGAGGAACCTAGATCAAATATTTGTCTCCCATAACATCTTAGCCCAAATCATTTCTAGCATTTTTTTGCCACAACTAAGTAAAGGATCCATTTTTTTCCAGATGACCAAGTGTTGATCCATTAATTGCAACAGGAACTGACCAACCAGTTAATTGCCCAAATCTGACATCATGGGCTGAGAGTGAGTGACTTATCCAAAGTCACCAATCTGACTTTCATGCCTAAGGAGGAGTAGAACTCTTGGTTTCTAATCTGGTCTCCTGGTTTCTAGTTTCTAACCCTAAATTATATCCATTTTAAAATCTGATCATTATTTTGCCACTACACTGTCTTTGATACTGTTCTTGTCAGTCCTTAAAGTAGACCAGATTTGAATACTAAAATTATGAATACTAAAATTATTTTCTTTATAGCATTACAGTTAACAGAATCTTGCAACTCTGAATATCGTCCCCATTCCCTGCCTTTATTCTAGAGACAATTAAGGATAGTAAAGTCTAAGATATTTTCTAAAATTCCATTCTTGCTTTGGATTCAGATTTGTTTTATCTGACCATTGTCTTTTCCTCATATTCTTCAAGGTTACACTTAGAGCCCATTATAATTCTGTTTAGTTTTTGGAGACAAATCCTTCTAATTAACAGATGGCAGACGACATACAAAAAAGATCCTTAATTATTACATTTATTTGGAAGTATTATTTCAGACTTGGATATATCTACACCTACATCACTCTATCTCTCTTATCTTTCTATCTATCTATCTATCTATCTATCTATCTATCTATCTATCTATCTATCTATCTATCTATCTATCTATCTACTCAGTTATAAATATAAATCCTAGTGAACACAAGCAAATGCAGCTTTAAGCCCAATAATTTAATAAATGATTACAGCATAGGTCTCCTCATGAGAAAACATTTAGTGAAATGTAATTACCTTGTAATGAGAATGCGACTTTTGTGAATCACTTAACAGTTGGCTTTATAAATACATAGTTTGGAATAGCTATCACTGAAAATGACATATGTATACATCAGACTTTAACCTTGTTGTCATTTCTACTGACTGTTGTGGTTCTGACTCTTAACCCTAGACCTCAACTTTGGATAATGGACACTATTAGATATTTCAACCTTCAAGTGAACTCTGCGTGTAAATATTGGCCTCGCTTCAGAATCTGCTTTATGTTGTCTTCAATATATTGTGACCTGTGTTTATGACATTATTAGGTGCTTTAACAACCCCCCATGCTGAGACAGGACATAACAGATAGCCCTATCTTCCATTATTTTATGTAATCCCCTTTTAAAACCATACCACACAACTTTGAGAAGACTGGAAGCTTTTGTTGATACAAGGTTCCTTTAGAAACCATGCTGTGAATTGGCTTGTTAAATACAATTAAAATTAACCATACTTTGTTGCTTTTTGACAACCTGCAGCTTACTCTAGCCAGCTTTGAGCTCCTTTAGGCAGCCATTAACTTGGAGTAAATTTCTCTTTCCCTTATAGAGAAAAGATGCTTCAGGATTTTATTTCTTCTGGTTTTTGTTTATTTTGTAAGTAAATTTGATTTATCTATTTAAATCAATAGGGATAACTAACTAATTGCTCTTTAGGTTTTCCACATTTTGCTTGTTTTTAATTTTTATTCTTATTTCAACTTTTTAAGAAAATGGGTTTTTGGGGAGGAGGTAAGGAATTTATGCTTTGAACTGAAATACTTAACAGTAACTTTCAAAGCTGGAAGATAAAATAATAAAAAAAGTTGTGCAAGAAATTGTTTTTTTCTATGAATGGATTTTATGATCTCTTTCAATATTGCATTCTTGGATGAGAAATGAAAGGTTAGATCTAGGTTAATGATGATTCATACATCCTACTGGGCAAACCATATAGCTCCAAATGCCAGGGACTAATATTGCTAATTTTGAGCTGCAAAATGTTAATCATCTGGAGTAATATTGCAATTAGTTTTCAGTGTTGCATCTTTCTTTTCAGAACATACTTATGCTTCCCCCACTAATTTTATGCAGTGATTCTTATCCCTACATTTCTTTTGTTTGGCTTAAAATATAATTGCAACTTTGTGTACTATATACAGAAGAGTCATGTCTTGTGATTTGAATGTTTCTGGTCTGAATAGTTAATCAACAGTAAAGTGCTCTTTCATCATGCTAATCTTCACATACACTCCATAGTATTTGCTGAAAGAGCACACTTCAGAGACATTTCCACCTCTCCCTCATAAAAAGGAGACTGGATCACCTGGCAAAAATGCTTCATAGGCTGCATCTTGCTACAGCTAATGAACACAGTAGTTTACTAACTATGTCACATAAGGTCATATCTAAAGCCCTGCTTATCTTGGACCCATATTACCTCCAGTGGTGGAATTCAACTTTTTTTACTACTGGTTCTGTGGGCGTGGCTTGGTAGGTGTGGCTTGGTGGGCATGGCAGGGAAAGGATACTGTAAAATCTCCATTCCCACCCCAGTCCAGGGGAAGGTTACTGCAAAATTCCCATTCCCTCCCAATCAGCTGGGACTTGGGAGGCAGAGAATAGATGGGGGCGGGGCCAGTCAGAGGTGGTATTTACTGGTTCTCCAAACTACTCAAAATTTCTGCTACCGGTTCTCCAGAACTGGTCAGAACCTGCTGAATACCACCTCTGATTACCTCAGAGAATAATTTATATAACATTTCTTTCCTTGCTCTCTGTGGTAATCATAGGGTTAGAATAGACCTTTTAAGTTTTCAATCCAATGCTTATCCCACAACAGTAATCCTGTACCATTCCTGGCATATGGTGCTTAATTATACAACCTTTGCTTAATGGCCTGCAGTAATGGAACACTTAGGGTTCTAGGAGAAGGGTGTTCTACTGCTTAATAATTCTCACAATCAGAAAATGTCTCCTGATATCACATTTGGACTTCCCACTGTAAAATTTCTATCAATTGATTCATCTTCGAGTGTAAGTGATCCGGAGAATAAATCCACATTCTCTTTCCTGTGATAGCTCTTAAATATTGGAAGACTGATATCATGTCTGGTCTTATCTGCTTTACTGAGCTTGTTTCAACATTTTTCAGAGGATTTAGGATCTAGGACCCTCACTGTCTTTGTACTCTTTCCAGTTAATCAGCATATTTCTTGTACTGTGTCAACCAGTTATCCACGTTTGACCAGCGGAACATACAACAGCCTGGAACTATTCAAATTTCAACAATTTGAAAAGGTTCATTTATAATTATAGTGATTCTATCAAATTGAGCTGTTCTTACAAATGCATTATCTATAGGGTTGAGAAGCAGAAATTCTTTGTTAAAAAATCCTTGAAAGAACACTTTGCACATTTTTTTTAAAATTGAGAAGTTTAATGTACAGTTAAAATATTCTTAGTTTTATGGGTTTTTTTTTTACTGTAAATTGTAATGATACTTTGGTACTTGATGGTTTAATAATGGTTGTTGTTCAATCGGAAGACAAAGAAGACTCGTTGCAACCCCATGGACCATACCAGACAAGGCCCCCCCTGTCTTCCGCTATCTCCTGGACTTTGCACAAATTCATGTTCATTGTGGCTATGACACTATATAATCATTTCACCCTCTACCATCCCTTTCTCCTTTTGCATTCAATCTTTTCCAACATTAGGGTCTTTTCCAATGATTAATAATGGTAAATTAATATTAATATTAATACATAATATTAATAAAAGAAATTGATCCTATAGTAAATTATTAATATTATAATAATATTAATAAAAGAAATGGATCCCATAGTACAAAATCCTCCTAGACTTGGGAATTGAAGATTCCTGGAGAGTAATACTAGGACTACTGTAGTCCCTTAATATATGGAGCTTATTTCTGAGAGATGCTATCAGACCTGTCTGGATTTCTATTCTGTTTTTTCTCTGCAGTTTAGTGAGCAGTATAATTGTACTTTTTCCTTTTTTGCAATGGATAATGAAAACAAATAAACACCGCCGTCCTTTTTTTTACTTGCTCATTTCAATTAGTTATTGACAAGTTTGCAGTAAAAAAGTATTGATACATGTGGAGTTTAGGATTGGGAGTGGATAAGGATATGTATTATACAAGTTGTATACCCACTTCAAAAGAATGCAAGTTTTTAAAATAAATACATTGGCTTTTTGTATTTTATTAGTGGTGCTCTATAATCAGGCTTAATATTTATAATTATAAAGAAATGCACCAGGATCTAAAAAAATATTAAGTTTTAAATAGAAAGCAATAATGGAAGTGTTCAAAATGAACTTGCTCTGAAAAAAAGTCCAAAATTTTATATGTAAAATTGAAGATATTTAGAACTATTAAAAAAATCAAATAAATTATGGTTATTACTCTATTCTAGTAATAGAATAATAACTTAAAAAGTAACAAAACTTGAAAGATTGTTCTGTGGTTTTTCACTGCACTCAAAACTAAAAAGGCTAGGTATATTGAGAGGGAAAAAAAACCAACATTGATGCTGAAAATCAAACCAATTGGTACAGTTAGAAAGACTCTTAAAATTATTTAATGCTGCATATGGAATTATTGAGAAAAAGTAGTTCAAAAGTATTTTCACAGTAGCAAAGGATTTGTGCAAAATTATTCTGATATGCAAACACTTAGTGTGGAATTCTCTGCCCTATAAGATATGTCATCACTGATTACTGTTCTTCAAATACATAAATACATTTCCCTTTTTGAGAAGGATTTGGCCTCAGTAGTGAATTGTGTTTTATTTTAGATATCAATACACATGCTGTTTAAATTCTCAACATACCTAGGCTATTCAGGTCCTGAAATTCAACTAGCATTTATGATATACTTTCAAGTTATATGCTGAGAAATAGACAAATGTACTCCAAGTCATACAGAACAGTCTTGAAATAAGAGATAATTGGGATCAATTCTTCTGATGTTGTGTCCATACTAATTCAACATGATCACTCAGTTGCAAAGTCTTGTTTTGATATTACTTTTAAATCAAGCCTAAAAAATGCCCTGGAATGCATTACTGAACTGGGGTATTCTGTCTCCCTAACTAATATCTCACAGCAAACATTTCTTTTGCCACATATTCAAGTTATAGCTAGTTATAAATGTATAGATTTTGTCACCTTGCAGCTGCATTGGTGATAATTTTTAAACTGCTGGGATTACGGATCAGCTTGTCCAAGATGCTGACAATCTGTTCAAACTTTGGTCTGTTGTTTCTGTCTTTTTGCCAACAGTCCAGCATCATCTGATACAAGGCAGCTGGGCAGTCCATGGGTGGTGGCAAACGGTATCCTTCCTCCACTGCTTTAATTACCTGCGCACAAGGAAGACAGTTTGTAGAACCTGAAGGACATTCAGTTCACTTCTCCTTCCTCGGTTCTGAAAATGATATTCATTACATAATCCAATGTGGAGGCTTAGTAATTAAACAGATGTATTTTATTCCTGACTATTGTGAATCATGCCTATTCTTTTTCATCTCCAAAATAAGCCACTTGACAATAAGAGATACAAAACATGACGGAAAAAGCAGAGGATAATTACATATCTTTGAAGAAAGTGACACTCAATCTTGTCCAATGTTTAAATTTGATTAGACCAAATACGACTCAATTTAATACATTTCCTACAGTACTAGCTTAATTACTCCGAAGAGAAAACATCTGGATCACTGCTGTACATTCATCCCCACCTCCTTCAATGGTCTTATAGGAATTGTTATTTGAGATCATATGAACTTAGAAAATTGCTTGATACCAGTCCATAGTTTAGCATTATTTACAATGACTAGCAACAAATCTCTTGGGCTTCAAATGGAGGACAGTTTTCTATCTTTAACTGGATTAGCCAATGACTGAAACAGAACATAGCCAAAAACACAATAATCCTGTTTTTAATCTTTAAATATTTCAGAATCTTCATTTATCGAAAAATCTTGCCTTGGATATGATCCAATAATACATACATAGAAACTCCATATGCAGGAAGAATCCTATATAAACTACTTTTATTAATATAGAAATATGGAAATGTAAACCATTAATGTAATTTACATTTCTGGTTCAGGCAAAAAGACAGGACTTGACTTATTAAATATACATTATTGGCTAATAGTATTACATATATATGTATGCATGCATGCATGTATGCATGTATGTGTATATTTTGCCCGTTGATATTTCAGAATTTCAGATTTGTGAAAGCCCATAAATATTATTAGGTTAAGTCTTGAAATATTGTGAACCACATGGTTAATAAAATTGCTAAAACTTTCATAATTAGCATTTCTATGATGCTTTGATTTGAGAATTGCAGTGCTTTGGTTTATTGGGTTCCAATCAATCAAACTTATTCAGAAAATGATCCAAAAGCAGCAGAAAGCTTTAAATACATTGTGTGTGCATCTATTTTCTAACTTTTTATAGGTGGAGCAATTATTAAATTAATTATTTCTAAATAAGATAGATTTATAATTATATTTATAATTTAATCATATTTATAATTTAATTATTGTACTACACATTCAGTTATGGAACAAAATGATACGTTGACATTAAGCTGTATACATACAAGGTTACACATACATTTATCACTATATTAAAAATATCAGCAGCTGCTAAAAGGTTTCCAGACCCAAACACAGTTATAATTAGAAACCAATTTAATTAGGTCTGTGTGTGTTCAAACTTTATTTTAAAGTTAGTTATTACTGGTGTTAACAGTCATACAGTTGTTATATGATGGCTGATACTGAACAATTGTAAGGTGCTTATTGATATGAGCACCTTAGATGATTAGATGATTAGAACATTCATTTCTTAGAATACTGGCTATGTTGGGAAATGTTGTACATCTCAATGCATGAACACAATATAAAGTCAATTCAAAAAATAGTAAAGGAACTTGGTACATGAGAATCTAAAAAATAAAATTATGACAGAATTTATAAGCTAAGTAAGAAGATGACTATATTAGTTTTTAATTATATGTTTAAGACCAGAGCAACTTTATTTGTGATATATGTATAACATTAGAAGACCTTGTTCTGTCAAGTAAATCAAAGTAAATCAAGTGCACAAAATGACATTTATGTTTATTGAGAAATACTATATTCCAAAGAAGTATAACTGCAAAGCAAAATATAATTATTTAAACTGTTTACAGGAAACAGTTCTAAGAAAACCAAATAGTCACTTCACATAACATATGTAGTACTTCAAAACATGTTCTAATTGTTAAAAACGTATACACAAATATTTACTTTTCCTTTATAAAGTTCAATTTAATCTAATCTATAACACTCATGGAATAATTCAATTAAAATAAATCAGGAGACATTTAATGAAGAACTCTAATCACTGAAATTTTAATTTAAAACAGTTTGCCATTTTATGACTTACTTGAATCCCTTTTCTTGTTCTATTGTGTAAAAACACTAATTGTTTAAAAAGCTTTTTTTAAAAAAAGAAGCAAAAAGTCTCCTAACAAAATAAGTCTTTACTAACAAAAGGGTTTTTAAACTTTGATAATTTTTTTTGCATAATAATTGTCTATATAATTCAATGTACTCACATCTTGATTAGACATCTCCCAATAGGGCCTCTCTCCATAGGACATTACTTCCCAAAGAACAATACCATAGCTCCATGCGTCACTGGCTGATGTAAATTTGCGATAAGCAATAGCTTCTGGAGATGTCCAACGAATTGGAATCTTGCCTCCCTATAAGGCAAAACCACCATATACACTTATATATCTGTGCACTCTTATCTTTTGAATAGAAATCTAAACACAATAAAAACATTGTTGATTATTTATTTGTTACTTACTTACTTACTTACTTACTTACTTACTTACTTACTTACTTACTTACTTACTTTACTTACTTACTTACTTACTTACAGGATTTATATGGCCACCCATCTCATAAAATGACTCTAGAGGGCTCATACAACAATCCATGTAACAGTCTTTCCCAATGACAAAGCCAAGAAGCTGGCTTCATTGTGGCAGTTTAAAGTTTGATCTAGACACGGAACAAGCTAATTACCCAGAGAACATAGTTTAAACCTTACCCTTCTCCCCAGGTGCCACACAAAATATTTTCTTAAATCGTATTTTCCCATCTTGCACTAGTTTATCAGGATTAGTTCATGTATGTATGAAAAAGTGAAAAATAATGTTACTTTGACGGGCGAAATATTCCTATATGACTATTTCGTCTTAATGAAAGGGTCTGTATATTTCATAAACTGAAGTTATAGT
Organism: Pantherophis guttatus; assembly: GCF_059756535.1. Taxonomy (NCBI): domain Eukaryota; kingdom Metazoa; phylum Chordata; class Lepidosauria; order Squamata; family Colubridae; genus Pantherophis; species Pantherophis guttatus. Next base: position 38,015,659 of record NC_142067.1, on the reverse strand, counting down.
TATATAGAACAAACACATACCATGTTTTTCCAAAAAGAAGACCTATCCCCAAAATAAGCCTACCATGTTTTTTAAGTGTCGGTATAATATAAGAGCCTGCACAGCTGGCCGACTGCCCATTCCATCTGACTCCTTGCTATGCAGCAGACACAAGGTGGGGTGTGTGGAGCCGCCTCATGCACCTCACACCGGCTTACCTCAGGGCATCTTCAGCCAGCCCATCCATGCTCCAAACCTGCCACATGGTGGCAGCACCAACAGCCATGTGCAGCAGGAGGCCACATGGCCGCAGGCCCATTTCTTCTGCTCACAGCCGCAATGGAGCAGAAGACTGAGTGGTGTGCTGGTGTTAGTGCTATGGCCGCAAGGTGAGGCATGTGTGGGAGCATGGATGGCCTTGGCTGCGGGGGCTCAGAGGTAAGCCAGTGTGTAGCGCGTGGAGCAGCTCCACCCCCTGCCATGCCTTGTAATCATGGCACCAGTGTGTTGCTTGGCCTCCTGCGCCATTGTGGTCACGAGCAAGCAGAAGAAGTGAGTCGGTGGCCACGCAAGATCTTGCTGGATGGGGCTACTGGAGCTGCCTCTGCAAGGCAAGGCAGATGTTAGGGCATGGGTGGTCTGGCTGCAGGGGCGCTGAGGTAAGCTGCTGCAGAGTGTGTGAGGCAGCTCCACCCCCCTGTCTCGTGGCAGCAGTACCAGCATACCACGCGGCCTCCTGTCCCCTCCCATGAGCTAGCAGAAGAAGTGAGCCTCCTGTACATGGAACAAAATAAGATATCCCCAAAATAAGCCCTAGTGCTTACTTTGGGGCCCAAAAGAAAATAAGACCCGGTTTTATTTTTGAAGAAACACGAGTATGTACTATATGTCTGGCTAGAAACTACCTTCTGTAGAACTAAAGAGAATAGAAACAAATAATACAGAGTTAATTAGCAATAATAAGACATAAAATGGAATCCTCTAACACTGTACTTCAGTATATATATATTTTAACTTAAGAGGACTTAATGCATATTACCATTTGAGGATTGGTTGGTCTGACTGTTGGCTTTATCTCCTCAAGAATTCAAAAGCTGTTTGATGCTACATGGATTACAAACTAAAAGCAGAAGGAGTAGGAAGAATCATGCATTCTGGTTTAAGGATCTTCAAAGAAGAATGCAATTTGAAAAAAAAAGGAATAAAAGCCTTAGAGTAGTTCAGGGTTTATATAATCTTTACCATTGTGTTTGAACACAACAGAGCAATTAAAGGGCAATGTTCTTGCTATCACTATACTGAACAATTGCAGTCAGAATAAAATGGTTGCATAGGCACAAAGTATCTGTACGTAGTAAGATTTATCTGCAGTTTCTCCATATTATTCATGACTGAGATAACTCTGCTTTGTTGCAATAAGAACTCACCCTTGTTGTATAGGCAGCTTCTGGATCATCTTCCAATATGCGGGAGAGGCCAAAATCAGACACTTTGCATACTAAGTTACTGTTGATGAGTATGTTGCGGGCAGCAAGGTCACGATGGACGTAACCCATATCTGACAGATACTTCATGCCAGATGCAATTCCTCGAAGCATTCCCACCAGCTGAATGACTGTGAATTGAGCATCATGTTTCTGCAAACAATTTAAACAACCTTTTAGCCCTTCAGTTTACATAAGGCTTCTATTCAGAAATAATCCTCACAAGTCAGTATAGCTTGGTTTTGAAAATAGTGTGCCGAAATGTACTAGTTAAAGCAAAGATAAATTTAATACGTATTGCCAAATAAGACATCTCTCTCTCTCTCTCTCTCTTTCTCATTCACTTGAACTCTCTCTCTTACACACACATAATTGAAACATAATGTTTACTAATCCAAACCAAATGTCTCTGATTGATGAAAACTTTTCATTTTAATTTCCTACATTAAAATAATACATGAGAACTTTGATAAACTAAGATTATGTATATTATGGATTCAAAATAAAGCATTATATCTAAACATGATCTTTGACATGATCTATAAGTCTAATACAGCTTCATTTTTTTTGGCAAAACCCGATGGCTGTTAGCAAACTTAAGCAGTTCTATTATAGATATAGCAGCTGAAGTTGCAAAATATGTTAACATTAATATTGATAAGATTTCATTTGTTTTTTGTAGTTTACCTGCTGAGTAAACCATAGTCATCTGGCTACAATATATTGTGTAAATCTATAGTGTAAATGTTCTCAAGTAACTAGGTTAAGAGTGTTCTATGTAACCAATATGCAGATCATCCATTCTTTCCAGATATTTATATGTGTAATTTATTCTAGAATTGAAAGGGAAATTATGACTCAAGGTATATATATAAACTTGAGTCATAATTTCGATATATATAAGATACACACACACACACACACATAGACATGTGTGTATCATAGATATACATATCTATCTACATCTCTCTCTCTCTTTCTCTCTCTCTCTCTCTCTCATCTATCTATCTATCTATCTATCTATCTATCTATCTATCTATCTATCTATCTATCTATCTATCTATCTTCAAACAATATGAATTTCATCTAAAATGAAATCTAAGTTTAAATGCTTAGCGATTCTGATATTAGAGCAACCACTGCATGAAATAAATACAATGGTCTGGTGTAAAATGATGGTGTAAATTACCATTCTTCTAAAAGCTGTAGTTGCAAATAGAGCTTCATGTTGGGATAGTTCACAGAAACTATGTGCACATTCTGATATATGCAAAGACTTAATATATGCAAAAACTAATAATGCTTATAAAAGAATAGACTTAGATCTTGACTTGTTTTTTTGCTTTGTTGACAGTGATGCTTGATTTTTATCACTCTTTTCATAAAAAGTAATAACATTTCAAAATAATTGAGGTTACATTTATCTAGATATTTATCTCTTTAAGATAGGGGAAGATAATTTTTAAGATAATAATTTCAGATAATTATAGGATGATATGAACAAGTCACTTACCCTGAGAAAGCTATCTAAAGAACCATTTTCCATATATTCAGTAACAATCATGACCGGTTTACCTGAAAAGTGTATTAAACAAAGCAATTAATTGTATAACCATGGCTGTATAAAAAAAGCCAAAATGAAAAACTCTGCAAAATATCAAAAACATGCTAAAATATTCCATAGTATTCCAAAATTGAAGGTTGCTTTTAGCTGCAAGAGTTGAATATAGTGGGCCTGTGTATACAAGTTCAACATTCCATCTCTATATATTTTGATAAATTGCATATATTTTCTCTACATTTATTATTATGTCACATTTATAGAAATGATATTAACATGAGGATGAGGTCTCTACACAGAGTCCACCTTTTATTACAGTAAGTAATAAAAGCTACCAGTACCTTTTATTACAGTAATAATTTAGCTATCAGATAAATATTTTTTTTTATTTGATTTATATGCCGCCCTTCTCCGGAGACTCAGGGCGGCTTACAATGCGTTAAGCAATAGCCTTCATACTTTTGTATATTTATACAAAGTCAGCTTATTGCCCCCACAAACTGGGTCCTCATTTAACCTATCTTAGAAAGGATGGAAGGCTGAGTCAACCTTGAGCCTGGTAAGATTCGAACCTGCAGAAATTGCAGGCAGCTGTGTTAATAACAGGGTGCATTAAACCACTGTACTACCAAGCCTCCTATAAATATAATATTTATTTATTTAGCTACTGGTTATTTTTTTTACCTTTCTTTATTTAGTAATTGAAAAATCACTTTAAATTATAATATTAGTTCAAAAGTAAAGCAAAACTATAATTATAAATAGATTTATTGGAAGCAATCGTTTATTTACATATATTATATAGTATAAAATAATTAAAAATATTAAAAATGATCAAATTTAAACAGATGAAATATGGTAATATCTACAATAATATTATTGCATAAACCTTCTAGGTTTTTAGGTATAGTAATTAAGTAGAAATTTCCATCTTAACCTATATTCAATCCAGAATGAACTTAATGACAATTTAAGGACCCAAGCTTCTATTTTTCTGAATTTTATTCCTATATAACAGGTATATTAAGAAAATGTTCATAAATACACATGTACTGTTTATATGTATGTTTATTCTATGAGAATGCATAAAATAATACAAATATTAGCTCTAAACCAATTGTCCCCAACCTTTATGGCACCAGGGACCAATTTTGTGGAAGACAATTTTTCCATGGACCGCAGGTTTCGTTTCCATTCGTTTGCTTGCTGCTCAACTCCAGCTGTGCCGCCTGGTTCCTAATAGCCTGGGCGTTGAGGACCCTTGCTCTAAATTATTCACTAACAGAACTATGTACCATGGAATTGCATACAAAGATACGTTTGGATTATCTATTCTGCATTTGATGCAAAATGGGCAGAAACAAACTTACAAATCGTTAAAACAACAGAACTGTTTAAAGGGTGTATAATCTGTTGTCTTATATCAAATATTTCTTCCTAAATTTCCTTTTCTTTATTTGATTCTCAGAGCTCCAATTCAGAAGAAGAAATATCAGCATCTCTCTATTCTATGAATTCTAGTGCCTTAGATACTAATATATAGGACATTATTGCTATTGTTGGCAAAAGAAGACGAAGGTTCTGGATAAGTAAGGACAAAAGATTACCATAGCAGAGTGCCATGATACTCCACTATGACTAATTAGCCAATGGCAAATGTGCTATGTTTAATTATCCCAAGTGCTAAGTAGTTTAGGAATAGCATTTTGCATCCGCTATTCTAACAGCCTTTTCACTGCCTAATGACAACTGAACACAGTTCTTTCATGTGGCCTTTTGTGAAGAAACACTGCCATGATTATGCTCCAATGAATCTTTACAACCGCCCATAACTCGAATGTTTCTAGTCAAGTCTGACATAAATTATGGCCTGGGAACCAACTTCCTCCCTCCCAACATACATACATATGTTCCACTTAGCAACTGCTTTAGCCCATTTGGGATAAGGTTTCTCTTATTCACCACTTTCAATTCATTGTCCATAAAAACACCTGAGTGTAGAATGGTATTGACTTAATTTATTAATAATTACATTTCATCTGAAAACAGGTGCCAGAATTATGGACTGCTTTTGCAGTATGATGCTCTTTCAGTGGAAACATTTTTTAAAATGACTCTAGGTATCTGGACTGATAAAGTTAAACCGCTAATTTAATTTTAATTCATTTTATTTTTTAATTAATTGAATTAATTAATTTTAATTTTATCACAGAAACACAGGCTTTATACCTCAGCCAGGAAAGAATTTGGCATAATTGGAAAATTGTGCATGTTTTAAAATAATTTCAACCGCATATTGCTGTATTCCATCTCAATTTTCTTTGGACAAAATTAAGAATATTTTTTTGAGAAACAAAGAACATGTAATAACTTTCACATTCTTAATATGATTAAAAAACTTAAAAATACTCATAAATGATTTAAACAACTAATTAAAATACAATTGATTTTTTTTAGTGAAGTATAGTACTTTTTGATAAATTCATGTAAAATGCAATGCCACAATGCAATAAGAATATCCAAAATATAAATTAATAAAATAATGAAAAGCATTTAAAATTATTAAATGCACATTTCCTTCTTTATATTTATCCTATCTGAGCAGATTTTCACATATTTAAGCTGGAAATGAACAAGCAATCAGAAACACATGTTCTAAGGTAATCCAACTTATTTTTAGAGAAACATACTATGTTCATTTATCAAAATGTAGCCATTTACATGATAACAACTTGTTTCAACAGTGTTTCTAAATTTTATTATACTAAAACCTGCTGTAAATTATTACTAAACTAACCAGAACATGTGTGTTGGCTATTAGAAGTGCTGTCTGTAAAGCACCTTGGAGACTAGCATAGGAGACTAGCATAGAAACAAATATGAAACAGGGGAATAATTCAGTGTTGGAAAAACAGACTGAACTCTTCTTTAGCCTGTGCACCTTATCATATCTCTAGTGAGCAGTAAGCCACACAGCTGCTGAACAATATATGTGCCAATGTTACAATTAAGGGTTTTCTACAGATGACAGCCATGAAAGTTGTTAAGAATTATCCCATAATGTGCAATCAGCATGAATAGCTTATTTGTAAAGGCTATCCATCAAAATTTGGCTTGCCACAGAAAATCCCAATGCCAATTAATCATATGTATCATATAGGAAGGTATGGTTGGCACATTCCTTTCAAAAAGAACACCCATGGATAATCTGCAAACTTCCTCTATTTCTTTTAAATAATTCTAGCCAAACTTTAAGGATTACATAATTACCGGTAAAATATAAGTCAAAAGCACTGGAAGATTTTTCATTATAATGTATCAGTACAGAAAGAAAAATATACCCGGCTTTTAAAAACTTAGTGATAATTCAAAACATTTTTTCACAAAAATAATTTGAAAGCCAAAAATAATATAGAGTATTTTCTTATTTTCACTTTTACTTTTGCCTACAACAAATAACTTAGAATGTACCTAATATTTATTAGGCTGATCTACAATGATGGCATGCTAGTGACTATAAGTGCTAACACAATAGATTAATCACTAATAGGTTATTTTCTCCCCCTCAAAAAAAAAAAGTTTTGTGAGTAGGCAAGGAACTATGGTTTAGAAATTTATTTGAGAAGTGCAAAGAGTTAAGAAAGCTAAATTAGGGAGAGACTATAAGAATAACCTCTTAAGGAAGAGAGAAAATATTGCAACAGACTAAGAAATAAGAACTCGGGAAACACACCGGAGAGACAAAGCAGCAAGAAAAAAAATTGACAGAAAAGAACTACTTATATATAATAACAAGTTTCTGGAAGAACAGAATACGCACCATTGCCACTGATTGGTTGTATTGTAAAGTACATCTGAGGAACTTACAACTTTTTTTTTGTATTTTTTATAGTGAGTCCTGCATTTGGCCTTTCACTATAGAATGTTGAGTGGGGAGTGAAGAGACTGGTACACCCAAAACAGGATGGAAACAAATATGCTGAAACTAAGTGAAATATGTGATGAGGATTTCAGTAGGGTCCTACATCATATATCTAAAAAGTTTGTCTTCTTATTCTTTTAATTATATTTTAATGGCAAATTTGGAGAGACTCTGAAAGACATGTCTCAAAGTTTTATGGTCTGAGATCTGAGATCATGACCCTTTTTGTACATATAGCTAAAAGTTCTATGCACAAGCAAAGAGCCTCTGCAAAATGTGTCACCAGCAGTGCCCAATGTTTAAGGCTTGATGGCCCAGCTATTGGAGAGAGGGAAACTGGACCCCGTGAGTGCCGGGCCAATAGTGCACATGTGCCCAAAACTCTTGTGCAAGTAGCATGCCAGCATGCATGCACACATCTCAATGTGTGTGATAGGGATGCCAGCGTGCACATGCATCAGGGTCCACTGTCCTGCTGCTCGCACAAGTTGACCTGTGTGCACGCGCATTCCAACCAGTCACTCACGCGGTCCATTTCTAAGTAAGCCACTGCCTGGTAGGGGCTGAAGCTTGGGGTTGGGGACCCCTGCTATAATGCATTTGAAGAAAGAAGTCATTTAGAGAAGAGGTACTGAACCAATAAACTGGACAAGTTCTATATTACTATATTACTACAAAAGAGAGCTAAATAGTTATGGTGCTAAAGACACTGAACTAAAGTTTATAACAATATGTATATTAGTTGTGGATGAGAAGAAGAGAGGCCTGAGGCTAAGGTGGATATAAGCATAGGGATATGAGAAATGGAAGAAATAGAATAGGTCTCAATGACTCATAACGGAACAAATAGCTCCATTAACAAGAGTAAATTATATTCTTGTAAATTGATGGAGAATTTCCAAAAAAATGATGAGCTCCAGATTTAAAAAATTATTGTTTGGGTTTCTAGTAAACACCATGTAAGGATATCATTAATATAATTCTAGCAATTTAATTAAACTTTTAAATATGTTAAATATTCAGTTTGTTTTCCCAAAATATTATTATTTTTGTGGCAATATTACCAATAAGAAATGTAATTTTATCAATACACTAATCAACAACACTTGGCACGTTATCAGTTGGAAATTCATGTTTGCTACATTTATGCTTTCACTTATTACTGCTGTTCAAATAAATGCTGAGTACGAAATTAAAGTATTACAAAGTTCAATTATTAGTTTTTTGTTTGCTTCCTGAATATAGCTCTTCAAATATTTGCCAGATGCTGACACCGTGAGGTAATATGCAGTATGATTTTCCAAGTCTAGGCAGAATGCCTGCAACTGTTTAAGAGCAATCAATGTCAAAGCAGAATCCAGTACTTTCTAATACTGAATGACAACTGTAAAACATTATCATCTTTGTTACCACAGGAGGGTGTACACTGCACATTATAATTTTAAAATCTACAATGGATTCATAGCAGGGTTTTTCACTTTCTAAAATTGTATTTCAGTATAAATTTAAGTTACTATGTTGAAAATGTTGTACTTCTTTGGATATTACAATATTTTTCATTTTATAATACTAGCAGATATTGTAGTATTCAGGAGATGCAGTTAAGTATAAGCATTCTATGAACAATGCCAACATATTTATAGCTCAAACTATATGCTGCATTGCATTATAGTCTATTTTACCCATAACTAATTGCAAACATTTTAGCTAAATTACATGATATGGTAAAGGCATAGCATATATTATCCTTCTGTTTTAAAATGTATGCAAAATTCTGAGTGTTGAGACTCTGCCCAGATTAAAATTAAAACCTAACATATATGCCATGGTTTTAGAAAAAGTTTCCACTGACAATAATGGCATTTTTTTAAAAGTCTGACTTTTTTGCAGATTTCATTGTAGCTTAAGTGTTACAAAAATCAAAAATAAAAGAGGGGCTGCTAATTTGGAAATGGATACAAGACACTCTAATGCAAATATTTAAAAAAAAACAAGAAGAGGAAAATGTAGCAAATATTCTATGGCTAACAGAAGCTAATGGTTCTCTCCATCACCCAAAGACCATAACTGGCTAGAAAATGGGCAGGCAAGGTCAGGTGAGTGGTAAAAATCCTGTCTATACAAAACTTACAGAATCCAAAAATATATAAGTAAATTAGCACCCAAATATGAACTGCTGAGACAATGCCTGAGACATGAGAGAAAGATCAAGCAGAGGTAGTACCATAACAAGACAAGTACCATAGTATAGTATAGTACCATAACAGACAAGGCCCTGCATGGAATATATGAACTAGTGATAGCTGAAAATGACAGCCATTTTCAGTGGAAATGTGACTGGAATGTCTGAATTAAAAGATAGCACTGAGGCATTGATCATAGCAACACAAGAACAGGCATTAGGCATCAGATCCATAGAATCAGTAGTATACCTGACAGGATCCAAGGTGCAACCTATGCAAAGAGGCCTTAGGGATAGTTTAACAGATAGTAGCAGAGGGTAAGGTACAGGAAGGAATAGCACTGAGTTAGAAACCAAGAGACTGAGTCCAGCCTTAGGCTTCAAATCCGGCTTAGTGACTTTGGGCCAGTCACTTTCTCTTACCCCAATCTCACATAGTTGTTGTGAGGCAAAGACAAGAGGAGTAATATGTATGTTTACAAAGCAATAAAAAGTGGTATAAAAATCTAAAAAGCAAAACAAAACACACCTAAATTATGTGGGAATATTGGTGACATGCAAATTGGCTGATCAGTTCAGATATTTTTAATGAAATAACACTGGTTGCAAACAACTTTAAAACTGTGAGCTGGGTTGTAACTGCAGTCAAATTGCCCTTTCCATGCATACTACCAGCCATCAAAAGAAAAAAAGAGGGGATATTTTCCTTTAAATTCAGATACCCAATGAAAATAGGCCTCAGCAACTTTTCTTTCAAGCAGATCTTTCAAAATGTTTTCTGCTAAATATTGTTTATTTCAGCAGTTAACTTACTTTTGGTGACCACACCTTCTAACCGGATTATATTGGGATGATCAAATTGTCCCATGATGCTTGCTTCGCCAAGGAAATCTCTTCTCTGTTTTTCTGTGTAACCAACCTTCAGGGTTTTTATTGCAACTGATATTTCCTTTTTGGAAGGAAGTTTTAGGCGGCCACTACATACTTCTCCAAACTCACCTGTCAGTAAATGAAAAGAGAAAAAAATTGAATTTCTAGCTAGAGATCATGACAGATTAACTGGTTCAGAAAGTACACTTTCAGTCTACACTGTATACTCTGTGGCTTTTTACTCTTCTGGAATATTGCACATAGTCCAGATGTCCAATTCTGGAATCCGCCTGAAACATTTCTATTTCTTGAGATATATATTTTATGGACCTAATGTAATGTCAAATCTCTACCTTAGAGGTTAGTTGCAGCATTCCAGCAGAGTAAGAACAGATGTTTCAAACATCTATTTTAAGCAAGACTTAAACATGCAAAGTTTTATAAAATTCTTGTCAGTGAACAGTGATGTTCAACAACATAATGCAACTGTTAAGTAATCTGATAAAACAAACTTTGTGATGTGTGCATATAAAAATGTTTGTGCATGATGGCAAATTTTAAAAAATCATTTTGTTTAAAGAGTCATGGGAAGACTTGTTTTTTTAACTGAAGATATAAGAGATAATATAATGCATTCAAGAAACCATAAAAGCAATAACAAGAACAAAATTTACCGGTATCTGACCTTACATGAAATCACGTCTACCTGTATAGTCTACTAAGGTCAAAATTAAAATATGAACATTAAGTAAATGCCATTAATTTAGAAGAACTTATTGAGAATTGAAAATTGAAACTCAATATTATACAGGTTTAAGCAAAAAAGAAGAAGAAGAAGGGGGAAAAAAAAAGAAAATCAAGTACTTGGAACAAATTATGTGCAAGCTTGGTGTTATATTTTTAAGACTCTCATAGCTATTTATGTTAAGGTTTTAACACCTTTAGCACCTAAACTGTTACCACTATATACCTATCACTGTGTTATAGTCAGAGGCCTTTTATTTATAGTCTGCAAAAATTTAGCTATTAATGATACAAAATAGCACAGTAAAAATTACAGTCATTTTGAAGCTTGATGTTTAACAAGTGAGCTTTCTTTTCCCTTAAGATGTTCTCCTTATACTGATATGTAGTAAATTATATTAATGAGTAAACATGCAGTTCAAGGCTATTTTTCTTGATCTTTCATAAAGCCCAGTCTTTTTTTTCTCCAGAAGCCTTGTACATGCTTAAAGCTTTCTGAAATCTTATAGGCATTTAAGTTCTATTATTATTTTTGGTTGGGAAGTTGTCTGAATATGGAAAATTATATTGACCCCATATAAGAGTATTTCACACCTTTCTTTTTTAATTCTAGTAGCCTAGCACTAAATACATCATATTCTAACCAAACATCTGTTGGCTTTGGATGGGATGTGTGGGTCTCTTCCAGTGGTGGGATTAAACCAGTTCACACCACTTCGGGAGAACCGGTTGTTAACTTTCTGAGCAGTTTGGTGAACTGTTGTTGGAAGAAATCATTAGGGCAGAGAACCGGTTGTTAAATTATTTGAATCCCATCACTGGTCTCTTCTAATCCTTTCTCATATTTTCCAGAATATATCAAACAAGTCCAAACATGGTTGTTTGATTATATAAATTATTAGATCACTTACATAAATGTTGAACTCTATATAGGATGTATCAACAGATGGATAGGATTATGAGAGAAGAATGGGTAAGTAAAATGATTAAATATAATTTATATTTATTAAAAAGTAATAATTAAAATGTTTTAACTGTACCTAAATAATGGTCTTCTACCTATCACATTAAGTGTGTAATTTGATGGTGTTTACTGAAAATCATAGATTCTGGTTACAAAAATACATAGGTACCATAAACATGTATCTTCCATATTTTTGTTTTGTTTATGTTTAAGACAAGTCTCAGTGTTTGGTTTTCGTAAATACTTGGTAAATAATTCCATTAGTATATTCAATTACAGGCTGCAATAGTAACTATGTTAGGTTCACTTGTAATTCATTGTTTACTTCTGTTATTTTAAAAAAAGTCCTGACTTTAAATCTTGCAATCATGTCATTTCTTCTGATGCAATTTCATCTATACCACACTAAACATAAATAAATGAATACTTCATTATCACAAGCATTATTAGGAATTTAATGTTGTTAACAGTCTCAGGCAGCTTCAGTTCAGTACTGTTCTATGAACAATGCTCTCTGGTTTAAAGTACTTCATTAGAATATGGCATACATATTTAAGGTTTTATTTTAGATTATGTGATCAATGCGATTAACAAAATATGGGAATTCAGCATGTGAACTCACATCTTGCAGTATGGATATAAAAAGGCAAACATGCTGCCAAATTATGCCTGAATTCTAGTGATTACATGACATAACCAGACAGCACTCTTGGCAACAGTGCAGAAATGTTTGCCACTGACTTCTTGTTAAATTATTTGCAGCCTGATATTCTCCAGAGATCGTTTAACTCATATGAACCAGGTCTAACCTTGCTTATCTGCTGAGCATCAAAAAGGTCAGCCAGATGCTGCCACCTGCTGAGACTTTACGCATTTACACTCTATTAAGCCATAGGCATTCTGAAGATAGGAAAGGAAGCAAGCAAATGGGAAGTGACTGATGATCTGCAATCAGATGAATATATTATTCAACATAGTCTCTTAGTCTCAGGTATCTGTCATAGATCCAATGAGCTATTATGATCTATAAAAAATTAAAAAGGTCTGACTTTCCCCATCCTGTGTTTTAGGGGAAGATAAGGATCTATGACCCTTCTGTCCAAGCAAGAACCCTAGATGACTTTCTTTAAAATTTTTAAAATTTGGTTCATATTACAAGCTCTTATAAGAGTGATTTGTCTGGTTTCAATCTGAACTGTATGAGAATAGAAGGTTATAGACGCATACAGATAAATCATGTGCTATATTACATTATTTCAATCTACTCAGAAGATCTGGGATGTTTCTATCAATTTAGGCACTTCCTGCCTCAACCACTTCCATTTTGGTAACAATTTGAACATGGGGTAATAGTAGATGTAATTGTTTTTTCTTCCCAGTTAAGTATGCTCTAAATCAAATCCTTGTTCAGCAGAGTTCTCCTTGACATTCTTTTTCCTGCTCCAGTAAGACAAATGCCTTACATGAGCTGAAATCTTTTGTGCTGAAACCTTCATTAGTGAGAACAGGATAATCTATCAATGCTAGGCTAGATAACTCAGTAAGGAAGGAAATAACATTCATTCAAGGAAGCCTTCATGAATCTCTCATTCTCAACTGTGAGAATGTTGCTTTTTAGAGAACTTAGAGAAGAGCAGAGACAGATCTGCCTCATGACATTCACATCAAAATGCTTTCCCTTAAACCATTCTCTCTGCCATCAATTTACACAGTTTAGTTAGACTGATTTTATGCAGAATTGTGTGTGAGTTCTTTTTGCATTGCTTTGTTCTTTAGATTTCCCCATTTTTTTCTGGTCAGCTTCCCCCCCCCCTTTCAGATTATCTAGAGACCTGTTGGTTGAAAAGTGACTTCTCATTAAAATTGTTCCCCATTTTTGTGCAAAATTGCAGAGTTGCACAGCTACTCCCTTCAGAATTGGGATATGGTTTGCTGAATTCTGTAATCCTGCCTCTGGGTAGGCAGAATTTTTTTTTTAAGCTATAAAACTGGGCTGAACAAAGAAGTCCTTGACAAAAGTGCTAAGAATGCTCCAGCTGGAAAAACTAGGATGTGGCAGGAGTGTGACCTATAGGTTCATTTAAATATACCATGAATTACCTAGCACAGGGCTGTCAAATTCGCAACCCATGGGCTCTGTGGTGAAATTCTACCAGTTCGCACCGGTTCAGGTGAACCGGTAGTGATAAAAGCTACTGGTTCGGCAAACCGGTAGTAAAAAAAAGCTACCAGTTGGTCCGAATCGGTATTTCCAACAATCAGCTGTGCCGCGTGATTTAATTCACTAGAAAGCAGGGAATCCTGCTTTCTAGCAATTCTAAATAGTGTGGCACAGCTGTTCCCCCGTCACTGTTCTACTTACTTTGTTAAGCGTCCTTTTTCCACGCAAAGTGTGTGTTTGGCGCACACTGCACATGCACGCAGCGTGCATTAGGTGCACAGTGCACCTGTGTGTACATGCAGTGTGCATTTGGTGTGCACTGCGCTTGTGCATGCACGTAGCATGCATTTGGTGTGCACTGTGCATGCGCACACACAGCATGTATTTGGTACAGAGTGTGCATGTGTGGGCAGTGAATGGTGGCAATGGAGGATTTCACCACTGCATGGGCTGGATGTGTCGTGCCTGGTTTAGCGAAGGGGGGAAAGTCATGATACTTCATGTGATGCACCCGTGACAACACAAGTTTGACACCCGTGACCTAGCATATTCATGGTGTCCCTTTTAATTGGGTTATATTAAAAATATCTGAGCCATAAAACAAGTTAAAAGTACATGTGTTTTAATATTAAATAGCAGAATGGACTAGAGGGGAAGAATGGGATTCCTGTTGCAAATTGCACATTATAAGCAAAGAGTACGAGGTAGAGCTGTCTTCATTTTAATTAGAAATACAGCAAACCACATACAGTATTTGACTATCATTTCCAAAAGTGACGTGAAGAGCCCATTGTTAAGTAGTTGTTAAAAAAACAATTTAATTTATCTTAAAGTCTTGAGAACAAAATGAAAGATGTTAAGATGAAATGGCATAGCATTTTTCGTTAAATAAATACTGCAACTGTTAGAAAGGATAAGAGTCTTTTGATTTGAAAACTTTTGGAGTTTTCCAAACCCAATCATACCGGTAGCAATGGGATATGGAACCCGTCCCTGGTCTGGATGATGTTCTAAACACAGAATGAAAGATCAAAATTCTTTAATGATTAGTTATACAAGAAATTTTAGTGAACAAAATGACTACATCTGAAAAGTTTGTATTAGCAATTGCAATGATATCGCTTAGTGATTCTTATTATTAATATTTTTACCTGCCCCGACAACTTTATCAATAGCTATGCTGGAAGCCTCCAGTTCTCTGGCAAATTCATGAACAGCCAGATTGGGATCTTCATATGTATGTGGATCCACATATGTCCTGAGTCCTGGAAGCTTCACTGTGTAAAAAACAATCCAAGATATATGGATAAATAATCACAAACACAAAAACTTAATGATTCCATAAGAGAACATGCACAAAATGCTTGAAAGAAATTCTTTTGGAAAAAAATGTACTTTTTATAGAACACCACTTTTTAGGACAAGTAATAATTTATTTCAATAGTAACAATTATGAATGACTACAATTTGATCATTTTCTTTATATTACAGCTTTAGTCATGCACTATGGGCTAGATGGTACCATAATATCAACAGTATTTCTCACTAAATTTATCAAAATATTTTCCCTTGTTTAGTAGTGTTAGCTGCCCCATTAAGGAAGAAAGACATTCCCTCAGTTAAAAATAAAGATTATCTGTTTAATCAATTAATTTATATGATTTCATCTCATTTCACACAGGTAATTCTTGGTGGCATTCAAGAATTAAAAACATAAAAACCTGCAATATACAGGTATATTCTGGAGCATGGGTCCCCAACCTCTAGGCAGCGGCCTACAAGTGGGCCATGAACAACTGAGTCATGGAAACGGCAGGTGAGCATGAGTATGAGTGGTGTGTGCAAATGCAGCTGCACACATGCATGCTTGTCAGCTGCTCATGAGGAACCATCCCATCTCTTTCCAACAGTCCACAAAGCTGGAAAGGTTGGGGTTCTTGAGTCTGTTCTTGAGCCTGTAATTAGATCAGCTTTATTAGGCCTTCTTTGCTAATGGCTTGCTCCTATGTCCTGCCCAGAAATATTACAGTTTTATTACAGTTCTATTTATAGTTTCAAAAAGAATGTAGTAATTGTGACGGATTGTGCCTATGAAGGGGATATAGTGTGATGGGCTACAATGAAGTGATAGGAAAGACAGTGTGCATTTCAGGGAGGGGCCAAGCAAGAGACAACACAGCCCAAAGCTGGATAGGATACAGATGAACAGAATTAGGATTGCCATTCCCTAGAGAAGGGATGTCAAACTGGCGGCCCATGGTCTGGATGCATCTGAATGGGAAAAATATCACGAAACATCATATGATGGCAAAGTAAATTGGCGAGTTTGACACCTGTGCCCTAGAATCTCCCAGGATATATCCCTTGGGATGGGATTAGTAAAGGTTTAGTCTGACAAGATTCTGCCTACTCAATGTAAGCAAATAAAGTACTGAACTTTGTCTGGGTTGCTTGATGTTATTCTTGTGCTAGGCCTGATAGTAATTGACTTCAAAGGTTGGGTGCTATCTCTGTGGTAATGCTTTGGAACTTTGGAAAACCCATTCATTGAAAATTAGACACCTGCTTTTTATATGTGCTCAAATTTGAAGTGGAATAACAATCATTTTAAAATCTTCTCACCCTCTTCTACATCATTCTTTACCATTCTGTTTTATTTAATGTTTAAATATAAAGAATTGCACTTCTTTATATTTTGCAATTCTTCTGCATCCCATCTACTGTCTGCTTTGAAAAGAGTCATAATAGAAGTAGAGGAACTAAACAGAGAAATTGAAATTCCTTTTCTGGTAATATTGGAATTCAGTGTCAGCCAATGAAGTGGATTGGCAATACATTCAAGCCAGGCAAAATTTCTGCTCAAATATTATTAGGCTCCCAAGACATAGCAAGGCTTCCAAGACTTAACGATTTTGATGATCACTCTATACAGAAATCTACATACAGTACATGGGCAATTGCAGACAGTTGTACAGAGTTTCAGCTTGCCATGTTGAGGTAAATTATTAAACATGTGGTATGTCCTGCATAAAGATACAATGATGACCATCACAATATATGGCTAGTAACCCAAATTAAAAGTAATTTTAATTACCAGAGGTGTTAGATGAATTTGTAGAGGACTCTTAGCAATCTAATGATGGTTGATAGAAAATAGAACATTATGGAAGCTCTTTAGGGAAACACCTGAGTGTGGCAAGCAGATTGCCGAACTGAATATTTCTTCAATCAGATTCACATCAGAACTCTTTATCTGCGCTTGTCTAATGTATAAACCAGTTGCTGTAAGACTTTAAGCACATTACAAATGCTTACTTCCTTTGTTCTAATGCTAATTGCCTCCAATACAATTTAAGGAAACCATTCAGAACAGAGAGACAGTGCTTTGCCTAAAATGACATGCGTTGTTTTCTATAAGACTGAAGTCACTTAAAGGAAACTTTCTGAAAAACAGCAACAATTAAAACCCAGGTGGACAATTTGACAGACGGTTTAAGTCACAAAAGAGTTCTCTGCCATCCATGCTGGTTCTGTTACATATCCTTCCTGCTCCTTAAAACAAAGTAACCTTCCACAATTACAAAACTTGGGGGAAAAGTTTTGTCAGCGCTCAGAAGTGTTATGTTCTATATGACTGTCTTGCAGCAGAAAATAAAACACATACACATATATTGAATTGCAGAACTTTATCACTGCATTTATGAGAGCAGCATCAGTTCTATTTTACCAGATGAATTGCCCCATGAGAAATGAAAAAGTTAAAAAGGCTTGGCCTATGAAGGGCAAACAGATGAATTTAAGGAAGAAAATTATATTTTGATATTGTGAAAGAAGAAATCAGACTACTGGGAACTGTTAATGGCTGAGGCTTCCCCCCCCCCCTAGCAATTCAGAATCAGACTGGAGTAAGTCAGGAATTTATGGACCAATGTGGAAAAAATTTATTCCAGACAGTTTTTGTTTTATACTGTTGCAATTAATCCAGAAGAATATTGTTTGCTGTATTTACATGCACTTCACGTGCCAAGGAACTCCAAATTATGTTTGGAGGTTCCAGCAGGGAAAAAAAAAATTTGTATAAAACTTGGATGATATGCACTCTAATAAAACATGTCACAGTTAAAGTGTTTGGAGTGTTAAGTTTTTAACGACAAAATGTTTAATGTTATGAAGTCATGAAAAGGAAGCAGAAGATTTAAAAAGGTTTTAAATAAAACCAGAACTCCTCAATGCTTGATTCAGAAGCTTGTTTCAAATGTCAGTGTTTGCCCTGGAATTTATTTTAGTAGAATGAAAGACGACCACCTATGAGTATTTTTCTGAGTGCATTTCTATCACCACTTAATACTCCAAAGTTAGCCATGATGATTCATGTAACATTAATGGGACATATTTTCCAGTTTGGCTTCCAGACATTATTAAACCACCAGAATTTATCTTTTTAGAAACAAGTTTTCCATCCTGGCAAGAAACAAACTTTGTTAGTAAATCATAAATTGTGCTATGTATATGTAGGAACACACACACACACAGACACTTGAAAAATATTGCAAAACAAAATAAAAATACTATTATCAAAATAATTTGTTTTTCAGCAAAAAAGAGGGATTTTTCAGTACAGTATGAATTTTGTTATGAAGACTTTTAAAATGTAGTATCAGTTTTGAAATCTAATTGAATATGAATAATTAAGATGTTGTGAAGTGAGGTACATTTTATTAAGTGGGTAGCTTAAGCCCAGATTGCTATTCATTATTGTGCTCTCTTAAGTATCTTACTTAAGCATAGCTTACATGTCTTCATTAAAGAAAGCATGCTGTTACTGTAAAGACTCCAGATATAAACAATTTGAAGTTTCAGTCACTTTAACAGTTGTGTTTGGGTTTAGCCTTTAATTATTAGAATGACAAATAAATTATAATACATAAAATGAATTTTGCTTGTAGACAATCATATTTAAAGCACTTCTATTTTCTTTTTGTGACTTTAGATTAGGAATAAAAGAGCACCAAGTAAAATGTATAATATAGGGAAGATATGTTGCATTGATAAATGAGAAGTTCCTTAAGTTAAAAAAATTAGAATTATATAGATAGAATTATATAGTCCCTTTTTCCCAACCATTTGCTCTTAGAAGGAAATACCAACCATATTTCTTTGCAAGCATTAATTCTGATTTAAATGACTTTCATCCTAATTCAAGACAAAAGGTGTGCAAAAGAAATTTCAAATCATACCTAAAAATACCCTCTTTTTCACCCACACCCCTAGCTTTATATAGCACATCTGTTTGGATCAGTTACTATCAGCAGTTTAAAAGAAGATTTTTCATACAGTAATAAGTATAGGTTCATCTAAAGACATATAGTCCTTCCATTAACAGAGTTTCAAAATGTAATAGTATTTTCACACTGTTCACAAGATGGAATTACTAAAATGTTTGTTGTTTTACAAGATTAAATTTCATATATATAATTATTATTATAATTATTATAATATTATAATATTATATATATATATATATATATATAAATTATATATTATTATTATTATAATTATTATTATAATTTGTTATTGGAAGTACTAATAAACATTGCATAGTGCCAACTGAACAAATCTGCTCAATTTTCAATAATGTCAGAAATAGTTTAAGAAGTTAGCAGAGAGTAATGGTGAATGAAGGTACCGGTATTATTTTATTATTCTGTAAGCAATATATTTTTCTTCATTCTAAAACTCATGATATTACAAATATTACTAAACCAAAGGTTTCATACAAAACTATTTTGTTTTCACTGAAAAATAATTCTGAGAGTTGATTAAAAAAAGAATTGGATATATCTCTGTGGAGCTTCTTAGTCCATGTCATAGTTGTCTCAAAGGTGCTTTTTCAAAAGACAACTGGATTGTTGTTTTTTTCCCCTGAGGAAGAGGAAGAAGATGTTTTGCTTCACATCCAAGAAGCTTCTGGCAGAATGGTGGGGGTAATGGAAGGGTTAGTTCTGACAGGATAGGGAACATTTGGAAGCACCATATTTCTTTGCAGTCGTCTGGTCTTTTTCTTCCTCAGGGAAAAAAATACATTTGAGCAATGGTGGAATTCAAAAAATTTTACTACCGGTTCTGTGGGTGTGGCTTGGTGCGTATGGCAGAGTAAGGATACTATAAAATATCCTTCCCTCCCCACTCCAGGGGAAGGTTACTGCAAAATCTCCATTTCCTCCTGATCAGCTGGGACTCGGGAGGCAGAGAATAGATGGGGGCGGGGCCAGTCAGAGGTGGTGTTTACCGGTTTTCCGAAGAACTCAAAATTTCTGCTACTGGTTCTCCAAAACTGGTCAGAACCTGCTGAATACCACCTCTGCCTTTGAGACAAGAATAGGATATGTTAAACTGACTATCACAAGGAAGAATAAAAAAATACTTTGCCTACTTTGATAAATGGTACCACTTATCATTCATGTCCCAAAGTATATAGTAAACTACTGCTGTGCTAGAGTGAACTGATCCCTATATTTAACCTATAGCAAAGAGAATGGCAAATAGCATTAAAACTAAGGGTTGTTCTTATGTTCATTATTGCAGAGGTAATCATCTCCTATGATTTTATCTAAAGTGTGCTACAACGGGCTTAAATATTGGTAAAGAACATGATTTTATTGATGATTCCAACTCTGAAATATGATGCTATTGCAGAATGGGACAAATTTGAATATAAAGAAAATTTGTCCTTTAATTTGTTTGTATATCCAGATATCTATAGCTACCAAACTTTGCACTACACGATTGCTAAAATGTAAATTTAGAATACATATGAATTTGATTAAGTCAGTAATTGGCACAACTTTTGTAACTTACAATGGCCATTACCAAAATACAGCCTCTTCTCATCAGAGCCATGTTTTGATTTATTATGTCCGCAGAATCTAAAAGCAGTAACATATAAGAATATTAGAAAAGTAACATGTTATAGACAGTTATGTATGTAAATTTATGTGCAACACAAATATACACATGAACAACTTCAGGAGGAAATATTTTCTCTAAATATCTTAACATTTATAGTCTATGATCCCTACAAAGCTGAGGTAAAATTATGGGAGTATAAGAAGTAACATATTGATTTTTCATTCATCTAGTTTTCTGCACAATTGTCTATAAATAGTTGTTTTTAACTAGTTTAATAGAGCTGCTATAGTTAACAGGCCATGTTATCTATTCCTCTATAACTTTTGGCACAGAACATAGCTATAAAGACTAGATCATTGTATTTCTAATTGTGTCAATCTTTCATTATGTACATTCATAAAACTCTTTTATATATTTCTGTAATTAACTTTAAAAAATATACTTTAAATGTCTATTTTGAATGTATTAAAGTATAAATTTCAAATATTTTTCAATATATGTGTATACATTTGTAATATCTTAAAATACATTTTTACATGCTTTGGGTATCAATTTTGAAGTGAGAACTGCAGAGCAAAATTCAAAGAAATATGAAACCCAAAGGATAACCACAGCCAAACTTGCACATTAGTCCAGGAAGTACGAATCAGATCAATTTGCCTTGAAACGCATACCAAATTAAATCCTTGAGTATCCTTGACAGTATCTTGGTGACAGTGCTTATCATTCTACTGCAGGCTTTAAGAAATAAAATCCAATGTGTAAAAGGAATGAGGAACTAACCTCCCAATCAAAATGTAAACCACAATTGTGAGCAGAATAATTGCTACAGCAGCTGAAACAGCAATCATTACAACCTGGCTATTTTCACTGGAGATGGAGAAAGCTAAAAGTGAAAAAGAAAAAGAAAAAAAAAATGAGAAGGATTGAAACAAAATGCAGTAAATGCAACACTGGTGGTAACTGGAGGAAATTTAAAATGTTATTGCCATTTTAGCTTACAAAAGAATTGTTACCCGTTTTCTCCCTCTTTACCTTTAGAAAAACTTTTATAGATATTAAAATAAATTATATGATTGCCAAGAAAAAAGAAAGATTAAAAAAAGCAATATTTGCTATACTGCTGAGAAATGCAAGGTTCATTTGTACAACAGAGTTTCCTGGCTCGGCAACCTTGTTATGCTGAAATTTAAGTTGGGCTAACTTTTAGGACACAGGAACCAGAAAAAGGCATTTTTAAACACCATTTAATTCAACATGCAAGAATTCAAATCCCTTTTTTCCCATAGAGCCCACTTCCCCTTTCTCCTTGAAAGTAAGGACAGAGTGACTAGGGAATGCAACTCTAGTAACATAAAAGTATTGTTTTACTTTCAGAATATTATCCATTTCCACCACAGAAAAGAAATATTTCCTTCCAAGACACCAGCGTTAGAAAGCAAATATGACTTTTTCATGTAGGCACGATGTAGGCAAGAAGGTTTAGTAAATTTAAAAAATGATCAGGTTAAAAAAAAACTTTCTTCCTTTAACAAAAGAAGCAGGTTTCAAGAACAGAATGATTTTATAGTAATAGCGAGAAGATATTTTCTTAGAAGTGGTGTTTTATAACTGAAATAAGACGTCTTTTCATGAAAAGGACACCTTTGGCTATCAGGCATGAAGATAATTATACATTTTTTTTACTAAGGCTAAAATTAATAGATGTCATAGATGTGTTTTTTTAAAGGTCAAATTGGGTATGATATAAACAGAATAAGGATTTATAGGACATTTCTCCTTAATAAAATATGTAGTTCATCTATAAAACTCAAAGAAGTTTTGTGTTAATTCAGTTCCTACAATAAATAAATAAACCTGTGTGTATGCTGGTCATCTTTTGAATTATCATGCTGAAATAATATCAAATATAAAAGGTATTTAATAATGTTAATCTTGACTGGATCATATTCACATTTTCAAGCACAAGCTTTTATAATTTTTTTTAAAAAATTCAGTTATCCAAATTCAATTTATTATGGAAAAGTAATTTATTGCAATCTGTTCTCAACTAATATTAGAATAAAAAAAATATTCTATATGTAACACAAAGCTGTTGTCATCTTTATTCTATTACTTTCACAGTTATTCACACATTTTTATTTCATATGACAAAATGTATGAATATATTTCTTCTCCTTGTTCTCCCATCAACTAAGTTAAAAAAGATTTTAATATATCTGCATATTTTGCCATTTATTCCATAGTCTAAAGTCACTGAAAAAAAATAATTTGTTGAGTAAAAGAGCAACTCTAGCTACTTTATAGAAAGTGAAGAATTTTTTTAAAATATACAAATCTTCAAAGTATAAATATTTCAAATGTGAATGGCTTGAAATAGCAATTAGTTGAAACTCAAACGTGAGTCAGTAGTGTGATATGGTTACCGTATTTTTCAGAATATAAGACGCACCTTTCCCCCCCAAAAAGAGGGTGAAAATCTGGGTGTGTCTTATACTCCGAATGTAGCCCCGGTGATCAGCCTCACAAATGGAGATTTCAGAGGCTGAAAGAAGTCTCTGAGAAGCTTCAGAAAAAAAGCTTCAGAAAGGCTTTTATCTAAAATAATATGGCAAGCAACAAAAGAAGAATCAGTAAAGATTCTAACCAAACTATGTTAACAAATCTGGAGAATGACACAATAACCAACAGATCGGAAGAGATTAATCTACATATCAATACCAAAGAAAGGAGATTGAACAGAGTACAGATACTCTTTCAGAATAAAAGCCTCTGAAAGAAGCTTCAGAAAAAAAGCCTTTTTTTTCTGAAGCTTGTTTCGGAGCTTTCAAAGGCAGAAAAAAGTTTTTTCTTGAAACAGTTTCAGAAGATTCAGAGGCAGAAAATAAGGAAGGCACAGAGCTCACAACCAAAGAACCTGTTACTAAAATTCACCTCTGGAAAAAGCTGATTGGGGGTATTCCGGAAGGCCAATCCACCCACCAATCAGCTTTTTTCTTATTTTCCTCCCTAAAAACTAAGATGTGTCTTATACTCCGGTGAGTCTTATACTCCAAAAAATATGGTACATAAAAACATAAAGATTGCATTAGCAGAAGAATATTTTTCAATTTTTGGATATAATAGATTTTTTTTATTCTGAATAGATGCTTTTTTTGGTCAGACTGCTTCTTGAATACTGTGTCCAGTTCTGGGCACCACACTGTAAACAAAAGAAACCAAAACAGATTCGAATTTCCAACATAAAAGGAATTAACACTCTTCAAAAAATGTCATGAAACTCAAGGCAGATTCTTTGTCCTTTTGCAGAAAGCATGTTTCAAGGACATAAATCTAAAACATGACAATTTATTTAGATGCTCTCAGATACGAGAAAAAATTGGCACATTAAATAAGGAAAACCTCGCTGACACTATCGAATGGAGTACGAAAATTGTAGTATATGTAGGAATGGAAAAATTAATAATTTTATTAATACATTAATATAATTAATTTCATAATATAAGTCCAACCAAATATAATCAAGAACATCTCCCATATATACTGTACTACAGAGTAGGCCAAATGTAGACATTTGGGATATGTTTTTTTTAAGGAAGAAAGTTATGATAGGTAAAAACATTAATATAAATATTCAAAGTAATTTTTAATGTAAAGTATAAATATCTAGGTTGTGATTAACAGTTGTGGAAATAAATAAATGGGAAAGGGAGTTAACCATTAAGTTTTACCATAATGTTTTCATTTATGACTGGAAACTATTATTTGACAGAGCCTGTAAAATTATTAAAGAAGAAAAATATAAGTAAGAATATGTTAGATATATAAGTGCCACTTGAAAATCTGGAATTAGAAAAAACTGATGAATTCACTAATTAACTTCAACTAAATGGAAAGGTTCTCTCCCAAATGTGATTTTACTTTGAGAAAACAATATTGAACAGTTTTGGGAAAGAAAAGGATACAGGAATCTACTTCCAGCTGACTGAAATAAAAATCTTTTTATATATAACCCACTAGCACTGCAATAAACCAGAAAAATTACTGAAACAAATGTACCACGATGTGGCTTTTAAATACTTAGAAAGAAAGAAAGAGTTCAGAAGTTTAGACTTCACAAGTTCACTTAACAAGACCAGATTATGACACTGCAGATACTTGATATTTCTCTCTAGCATCAGTTCCACCTAGTGCAAGATTCATTGAATTCTGGAAAAATAAATAAGATGTGACAGGAGAAAGTACAGCATTTCATGATATATTTCTCAAAACACGTTTTAAGAATAATGACAAAATATAGAATTTATATAATGTTATCCAGAAAGCCAGATCATAAATATAAAATAATATTTGCTGAACTATGGACAATATGAAACTAGTCAGCCATATAATTTTGAAGTTGTGCAGGAAAACATTTAAAATCAATTTTTTTTTTTTTGCAAATACTTACAGTCTGGACTGGTTTCAAACTCAAATTTGCGGCTGTTGGTGCCATATCCTGCAGCAGTTCGGGCTCTGATTTGGAAAACATAAGTGGTATCTGGCTTAAGGCCATTAATAGTAACATTCATAGTTTTTGCTCTCAGAATGGTGTAGCTTGTCTCTTGTTCCTGCTTTAGAAAAAGAAATGGGCCTCATTAAAACCCAGGTAGTCAAACCTGGTTGCCACAATGAATGAGTTTATTTCATTTTCGTAGCAGTTCCCATTCCATATTATTCCAGCTGTGCAAACAGCATTTTTGAGTGCAAGTTAATTGTATTCATTGTACATTTTATCTTCTGTAACCAGAATGGCTAAAGAGATTTTGTGTTTGATATAATCATAGATGCCTTTTCTGAGAATTGTTTTGGTGTATTAAGATTTTTCAATAGAGCGCAATCAATCTTTTTTTATCTTACCTCTTCAAATACATTGTATGATTAGACCCTAGAGAAGGAAGTTCGATTTCAATCCTAGAACCTTTTTTTGTCTTCAAAAGAAGAACTACAATAAAGTTGAAAATATGTACAATATCGTCCCAGATATTTCCATTTCAAATCTGATCTCTACTGTTTTACACCTTGGGAGAAAAATATCTCCTTTTTTTCTTCATGCTTTTTACATGCTATTTGTAAGAAATCATGTCTGATGTTTTGTAAAAATGGGGCCCCTTTTTGAAAATAAGTACATCACTGGTGTCGTGGCTTTTAATAAAAAGGTAAACATTAAGAAACTTATGGACCAACAGCATTAGTGGGATAGGTGTGCATTTAGAGGAGTGGCGCAGAGGAAATGAAGACTGTCTCAGATCAAATTTGCTTCTTGTTTCCAATCTGAGATATGAATAAAACATGCAGGAGTTCCTGGTAATTTGAGTTTGGCTCTCAGCTTTAGCACTAAATTAGTCTGGTTACTGCATTTTAAGATAAGCTAATAATGTAACTTGGATACCTCTTTCATTATACTTAGATATTACTGCTAAAATTTCATTTATGTTAGAAATTATGTAGATCAGAGATTATCTCATTTATGATTTGTCTGGACTCAGGTGCTGGGTAATATGTATGCAGATGCTGTGTATTTTATTGTCCGTGACCAAGTTTCAACATCTTAAAATGGTAAGTTTTTCTCCTACTACTGAAAGGAGGAAATATTCTGAATAGTACTGCTGCACATATGGACCTAGGAATAATTCAGCTTCTGTCATTCATTTTAACATTTCAGTGCTATAGCTGACATTAATGAAAGTTATAAGACTACGATGCAACTCTATGTATGTATGAGGACCCAGTTTGTGGGGCCAATAAACTGACTTTGTATAAATATACAAAAGTATGAAGGCTATTGCTTAACGCATTGTAAGCCGCCCTGAGTCTCTGGAGAAGGGCGGCATATAAATCAAATTAAAAAAAAATGTACCTCAGCTTAACATATACAATATTACTGCCTAAACAGTGAATATTACACTTCATAGATTCCCATCCATACAACTCCAACATGGCATAATATTATGGAATTCCGAGTAAAGAGGTTTTTTTAGAGTTGAAGTAATGCTATATAAGAGTCCTGGTGGCGCAGCAGACTAAAGCACTGTTATTAACATCAGCTGCCTGAAATTACTGCAAGTTCAAATCTCACCAGGCTCAAGGTTGACTCAGCCTTCCATCCTTTCTAAGGTAGGTAAAATGAGGACCCAGATTGTGGGGGCAATAAGCTGACTTTGTATAAAATATACAAAAGTATGAAGGCTATTGCTTAACACATTATATGCCGCCCTGAGGGTGGCATATAAATCAAATAAAAAAAAGTTACTTTCTTTTGTCATAAGGTGTATATGCATTACAGGTACTTACAGGTAGTTGACTTACAGGTAGTTCTTGATTTATGACTGTCACAGAGCTCACTCATTATAATCATTATAATCATAAATTGTGATGATCATAAAACAGGCCATCATAAAACTGGTGACCAATCCAGTTTTATGATTGTGACAGTCAAGCAAGTTAAATAAAATATAATGCAATATAACTGCTACATTTTGCAAGATGGTTAATGCAACTGATTACAGTTGCAAATAGCTAATGTAACACTATTAAAGTATTAATACTTCATACATCTAGTATAACATACATTATGTCACATATGTAATCCAGACATAGTTCATTATAAATGGTTGAGGATAGCAGGAAAAGGAAAACATCCCTACATTATATAAGAAAACTGACAATAACATTTTAAATTTTAATTTGTCCTTGCCAAATTTTTCATTTTGTGACTCTACCTAGAACTCATTTCAAACTTTTACATTTCAAACCAAGAGGATGACCTTTACAAATGTTAATTACTTCCTAGCAGGAAGTGAGAATAGGGAATGGAATTTCTGATATATGGAAAAGTCAGCATTGTTTGTCACTGGCTTTCCTGCAAAACTAGAACTAAGACATCGGAATATTTTGGATGTATTTTTGCCTTGCATACTTACAAAAATTTTACAAAATCCTGATTAATATAAAATACATGATCTAATCTTATTTATGTTATGTTCTTCATAAAGAAAACCTTAAAGAAACCTTACCATAAAGAAAAATTAGATGCTTGTATTCTTAAACCAAGATAACATCTTCATTTATATTAAAATACAACCTTTAAAATATTATGGTAAAATATTAAAGCTGCTTACTTCAGATATACCTTAATATGAGCACTACTACAATGCAAATGTCATTCTATGTTTTGCTCACACTGTGGGAAAGCTACTATATGGACCATGAGCACATTTAAACTGTATTTCACTTTCATGTTTACTTATCTTTATTCAAACTAGATTTGACTTTTCCCTGTCCCTTTGGTGTTGTCTTCTCACCTTTTCATAGTACTTGACTTCATAATCCAAGATGATCCCATTCGGGTGTTCAGGTTCTTGCCAAGACAGAGAGACGCTATTTCTAGAAGTCCGGTCCTTTCTGATTGTTGTAATAGGCGATGGAGCTAGAAGAAGAAAAAAGAAAGGGTGGTTAAGCAAAGAAAACAAATGCACGAAGCCTTGCAAAGAATAGGAGATTTGATTTAAATAGATCCTGAGTATAAACCTGGACTTGGATCAACCCTCAATAGCTGGATGGTAGACTTCTTATTCAAGCCTTGAAGCAGGATAGCCTGAAGGAAAATAAGTTAGACTTATTCTTGCTAGTACCATAGTGGTGAATGAGCAGATGTTTATAATCTGCTACCATAATGTAAGCAATGAAATTCAGTTGCTATATTAAAATGTGAAGCCAAAAGGGAGAGTTTTGTCTATTCATTAGAATCTGTGCTATTATTACTGAAATCTGCAGCTCATTGATAATGTTCCTCCTGTCAGATATACAATGTAACGGAATACATTATGGACAAAATCCCAAGAGGTCCATTGTTAGTAATAATCATTATGGCAACTTGAAAGCTTTGCAAGTTCGGAAACTTGACACATCAGTGTGCTGTTAAATGTCTTATTTTTGGTGACATTTTCCATGTTTTCCCCCATATCTCACTCTGATTAATAAATTTCTCCCACATTTTTTAATAATTTTCTATGAAGCTCAGTTAAAGACAACTATTTCAGAATGTTCACAGCCACACATGCGCAAACACACACACAACAGAGAAAGAGTGAGAGAGAGAAAAAGGAAGGTAGGGAGAGAGAGAGACTAAAAATAAGGTTATTTGTGTATGATGATGGGAAACAGAAATTTGTTAGATATAAATAATCAAATGATTTTTAAAAAAAAATACATTCAAATTATTATTAAAAGTCTTTACTGTCTATTGACCAGAATGCATTATGATTATATTAAATCACTTTAATTTCATTGAGTGTTATAAAATAGAAAAATTCCAATTCAATGTATAAATTATATGTGCAACCTGATGTTTATAAACATTCACAAATACACACACACACACACCCCTAATACTATGAGTCCTGGAAAAAGAGTGAAGACTGAGCAATAAAGAAGATTTAAACATATTGATTTATAACAACTTTAATTGTTATAAACCAAATATTGAATCAGTCTACTTTATCCAAATCTATCTGACAAAAAGGTTCTATGTATTAATTAGTTTTTAAATTTTTATTTTTATTGCATTGTTTTCTGAAAAACAGCTTTTAACAGCTTTGCCATCACAACGAAATAAAAGATGATAAACTAATGTTGAGTGAATGAGGTATGAGATTTTGTTGAGTTCCTTCAATTACAGGATGCCAAGACATGTTTAAGATACACAGAAGCACATACATCATTCAACCACATCTCTTTTAACCTGCTTAGCTTTCCTCTTTGAATTAAATCCCAAGGAAAGATATCATAGTGCAGTCCTATGTGTTTCCCCCTCCCCCCATGACCAGCCATGGGGATTGTAGAGTTGATGAAAAATTCCAAAGTATGTTCCAGCAAATCTGGAAAATTTTGAAAAGGGATCTTCCAAACTGCTAATTCTAAAAATTTCCAAAAATGTACTTCCATCACCACCTATTATACTATTCACTTTGGGGTATATTACGCAAAGAACAAAAAAGTATAAAGCAGAAAAAAATCGAAAAGAGATAATATTTAGTAGTGGGTTCCACTTACCTTCGCTACTGTTCAGAGCTGTGAGCGCACATGTGTGTACTCGCTTTGCTCATGCAGGGCGCTTCTGCACATGCGCAGAACCTTCTACACATGCACAGAGTGTTCATGATGACATGCAGGTGGGTGGGCAGAGCCTCCGCCACCGCAACTACCGGTTCGCTCAAACTGGGGCGAACTAGTAGAAACCCACCACTGCTAATACTGTATACTTGAAAAGGTACTTTCATCAAATAGTGTTAATATTTTAAATAATAAGGTAATACCAACACATATTAACAGTTAATGTAGTGTAGTTAAAGGCATTGGGGCTTGAAAGCACGACAGTGTGACTCAAGTCCTGCCTTAGGTACTAAATAACAGGGACTTTGGATCAGTCACTCTCTCTCGGCCATAGAAAAAGGCAATTGCAAACCACTTCAGAAATCTTGCCAAGAAAACGGCAGAAACTCATCAAAGCAGTTGCCAAGAGTGTAGCTATATATTAAAATAGAAACATTGCTTCACAGGAAAAGACAGTTTTCAGAAAATGAAGAGTTAGGTTTCAGCACAGAATGTATAACGTAGCTTAATGGCTCAAAGTGAGAGTTATAGGGTAGCTGGTCAGCTGGAGGCTGAGTTATGGATTGCTGCGATGTGGGAAAAGATGTAAAAGATGCAGCACATAGTACATGGACTAGTAAGATCATAATATCATGACTTCTATTTTTATTTACAGATTTAATTAAGAGCTTGGAACTATATTAGTAAATTAGTTAATAAGCTGAAGTGGTTAAGAAAA
Organism: Pantherophis guttatus; assembly: GCF_059756535.1. Taxonomy (NCBI): domain Eukaryota; kingdom Metazoa; phylum Chordata; class Lepidosauria; order Squamata; family Colubridae; genus Pantherophis; species Pantherophis guttatus. Next base: position 37,985,012 of record NC_142067.1, on the reverse strand, counting down.
ATACTGCACTAATTCAAGGGAAGGTTGAAAGAACTGGTATTTATAGGAGAAACTCATTCTTCCATAAACAACCTCCCAATACATGATTCTTGAGAAGAACCACAAGATATTAATTGCTTAGGACTTCTGCCATTGATAGGGTGATGCAGAAAAGTTCAGTGGCATCCACCACATTAGAAAAAAAAGGAAACAGTGCTTAAATACTACTTTTTATTCATAAACATAATTAGTTTTCTATGTACATTTGTTCAATCTTTTGGGAACCTCTGGTAGCTGGAAAATAAGACTTAAGGGTCTATTCCTAAGTAGAGCATATGTACATAAGAAAAATAGTATTCACCTAATTGTAGCTTTGGGGACTTATCTTTGAACAAAGTTCCCATAATTCAGCAAAGTATCATAATATAAAGAGCTTAAGGTAAGATTCTTTGAAAATGGTTCTATAACTCTGTTAGCAAAACGATTTAAATAATATTTTATCACCTGAGGAATAAATTTCATACGCATGACTCTGGTGTGGGTTTTTTTTAAATACATTTATTATTGTTGCTATTGTTAGTGTTTCTAAGAACTGAATTCACATATTTACTAAAGCAGATTGTAAGTTTTTTTAAAAAAATAAAAATATTAAAATACAACTAATAATTCAGTGTCATGTCTTTTATATCCTAGTAAATCATTTGATGGCTCTTTAATTCATTCTTATTGTCTCTGTTATTTCATTAAAAAATGAAAAAAAAACCCAAGTATGTCTGTTAAGATAACCTTCATAAATATTTATGACTAATTAAAAGTAATTATTTCCTACCACCTTTTCTAATTATTTAAAATGAATCAATAGCATACTGATAACATCAGATTAATCTTAAATATTATTAATCATAATAATTCTGGAAAAAAGAGATTTTTCATATTTTGTTAAATTACTTAAGTTTCTTTGCAACCTACCAAAAATGTGAATGGACCAATAATAAATTTATCAGAAATGAATTTTCAGAGCTGCTTTACTTTACAAATTTTTGAAGAAGCAGCACCACTACAAACAGGCATATTTCACGGCAGCATGTTTATAACAGAAAGCTTTTTCCATTTTTACTGAAAACATGAAAGAAGTGGCTCATCTTCAGACATCAGCTTAAAAGGTGATTTGGAAAACCACTGACTAATTGGAAAAATCATAAATGAAACATTGACTTTAATGATCAAGATGAAGAATGCCTTTACCCACACAGCCTGAAAACCTGTAGTTATACAACTTGTTCATGAAATAAAAATTAAGTTCAGTCTCCCATTGCTGTTTTGGTTTCTTTCTTTTGCCTAGCCCCATCTGCACTGAACTTGTTTAAAGGTAAAGGTTCCCCTCACACATATGAAGAATGGTTGCAGGAATTGGGTATGGCCAGTCTAGGGAAATGAAGGAGTAGGGGGGAAATGATAGCAGCATTCCAGTATTTGAAGGGCTGCCACAAAGAAGGGGTCAATTTATTTTGCAAAGCACCAGAAGGCAAGACAAGAAACAATGGATGGAAACTAATCAAAGAGAGAAGTAACCTGAAATTAAGGAAAAATTTCCTAACAGTGAGAACAATTAACCAGTGGAACAGCTTGCCTTCAGAAATTGTAGGAGCTTCATCACTGGAGGTTTTTAAGAAAAGACTGAACAGCCACCTATCTGAAATGTTATAGGGTCTCATGCTTGAGCAGGGGATTGGACTAGAAGACCTTCAAGGTCCCTTCTAGCTCTATTCTGATTAAAATATGTCTGAATAGTTCTAGTAGCAAATGAATCCATCTGGATTCAGGGATTCAGGAAATCACATGAATATGGAAATTCTGTTCCCATATTTTCTATGGTAAGAAATAAGCTCAGTGAATTTAGACCAAATAAAGATGAGGCATTTCCAAAGCAAAAACAAACAAATGAAAAACAAGCAAACTATTGTGGGTTCCATAAATCTGGAATTTGTCACATATGGCATCATCCTTATCAGAGGGGGTATTCAGCAGGTTCTGACCAGTTCCGGAGAACCGGTAGCAGAAATTTTGAAATAGTTCGGAGAACCGGTAAATACCACTTCTGACTGGCCATCTATTCTCTGTCCCCGAGTCCCAGCTGATTGGGAGGAAATGGAGATTTTACAGTACCCTTCCCCTGCCATGCCCACCAAGCCATGCCCACCAAGCCATGCCACACCCACCAAGCCATGCCCATAGAACTGGTAGTAAAAAAATTTGAATACCACCACTGATCTGTTACATAGGTTGTTAAACCTATGCTGCTTCTCTCTCATTTTGAACTATTTGTCTCAATGGTACCTTGTCTTCTTTCACCAACTATTACTCTCTCTGGGGAAATTGACAGTGTGAAGTGGAAGAAGATTTAAGCTTCTGTAACCCAGGTACAGATATTCTAAATCAGAATTCTATATACTGACAATACTAATACTGTTTTTAAGTTCAACAACTTAAAGATATAGGTAAAATTATCTCAGAATAAGACAAACTAGCATATGTCTCCTTTAGTGTTATGGATAGTATATTAATAGGGAAGTGAAGGAATAAGTAGGTGACAATTAAGATTTGCTTAGGTTGAAAGGGAGTTGTTAAACTGTCAGTCAAGCCTGGGACTATCTGAATCCAGTAACTGGTATGCAGTTTCAAAAATAGCCACAGCTGACCTCATTTCCCAACAGATCTAGGCTTATTTTTCTATGTATGCATATCAGTAATGGGTTTCAATTTCAGCCGCTACTGGTTCACTCGGGAGGGCACACGCAATGCAGGTGCAGAGACATCTGGGTGGATGGGCAGAGCCTCCTGCCACCGCCGCTACCAGTTCGCCCGATCCGGGTGAACTGGTAGCAACCCACCACTGGTGCGTATCTTGCGAGCTATTTGTCTTTCTGTTCAGTTTACTGCATTCTTATAAATACAAGCTTAGAAAAAAGATACACTTTATATACATGTTTTAAGCATAAGGGTGAGAAATTACTGAAGGATAGAATGATAAGAGATTATGTGTATTCCACAGAGTGTTTGATAGTATCATAAATGGATCTTAGGAAAAACAAAAGAATTTGATGCTTCAGATTCTCATACATTACATGAGTTTTATGGAAAGTCCTGAAAAAGTCTATCTAAATTCAGTTTCTATGTTAGCATTGTTTGTTCTATTTTCTCATCAACATTTTTGTCGTTTCTGTGAATTTTATAAGTTGCATTCCATGCAGATACTCTTCAGTCTGTTGCTAGTTCTTTTATTGTTGTTGTTGTTTTATATCTCCTTTAACATTTTTATTGAGTTATAAAGTATTATAAAATACAAAATACAAAGTAAACAGAAAAGCAGGTGGGAGGGGAAAGAGAAGTAAGGAAATATAAGAAAGAAAAAGAAAAAAGCATTGACTTCCCACTCTCTCTGCTACAGTAAAATAAGTCATTAACATCAAATTACAGCTTTTTGCTTTTTCATAATAATATGAACAAGCCATTTCTATAAAGATCTATCAGTCTAATAGGTAAATTCGAAAGTCAGAATTTCATTCTTCTGCACATCAAGCACGAAGTTCAGAAGCAATATGGAAACAAAAGTACTTATATACTTTTCTTTAACCAAAGTGGTCAGTTTTGTCATTTTAACCAAATCCATCAACTTCTGCAACCATTCATCCATAGTAATCTGTTACTAGTTTTGTATTTGTTTGTCATCTGCAATAATATTTAGCAAGTAGTTTTTTGGTATTTTCTATCCTAATTATATCTTGTGGTTGTCCCCAAAACAGCAAACAAGTTATGTGCTTTTCTAAAAGTTGTAATGTTGAGGAGGAGGAGGAGAAGAGGTTGATATTTTTTAAAAAAAAAATCTTTTTTTAGGCACAAATTTGATTTTATATTGTTTTTACATTTCAACTTAAAAATCAATATTACTGAAATCCTAATAAAAGATTGTAACAAGCCACAAAAGAATACCATAGGTCCATGATGGCGAACCTGTGGCATGCGTGCCTGAAGTGGCACATGGAGCCATGTCGTCTGGCATGCACGGCATCACCTGTTCCTCTTCTAGGTTTCTGCCGCGCATGTGCATGCAACGATCGGCTGGCCTTTGTGTGTATGGAGTGGCGGAAACCAGAAGAGCTGGTCTTCCGTTTTCTGTTGTGAGCATATGTGCTGGCCAGCTGATCGGCACATGTGCATGCTAGTTTCCGGCAGTAACCGGAAACTTGCTGGCCAGAATGCATGCGCGCACCAGAAACTAGAAGTACCTTATTCGGCTCATGCATGCCCCCTGGGCAGCTCCTCTTCTGGTTGTGGCCCTGACGAATGCGTTGGAAAATGCTCCCTTTTTGGCACTTGGTGCTGCGTGCGTGCATGCTCCCTTTTTAACACTTGTTGCCGAAAAGGTTCACCATCACTGCCATAGGTACAAATCTTATTTATTCCTTCTTCAGTACTAAAACGATGCTTTTATGTTGCAATTTTGTTTTCTGTACGCAAATGTGCAAATAATTTTACAAATGGATTTTATACATTATTTTCATGAATATAATAATCTATTCTTTCAAAGCTTCTCTTTACAAGAAAATTGCAATGCAAAATGCAGGAAGAAAAATAGTGAATTTTTAAATAGGTATCAGAGTGCAATATTATACAAATTAACATTTGAATGAAAACAAATTTCTGTCCTATCCTACACCGAACATTTGCAATTTTAGCAAATGGTATTTTTTTTTACCACAAATAGTGTCTCTACTACTACATGGTAGATGCTCTCTAATCTGAAGAGCAGGGCATGTACATAGTGGTATATGCTGCAATTAATGCATGAATGTCCAATGAAGTTGGAAACAATCACCATCAGATGTTAGGGTATGTTCATATAAATATTTTTGTTCTTCTTTTTGGACAATGAATATGGACATTTATGATTCCAAGGAATAACTCCTTAAGATCCACCTACTATAAATTACAGTTTGTCAAAGGAAGAAATTATATGAAGTTGTTCATATATTTATCTGGTTTGATACTTTTAGATCCTTGCTTCTGCAATTTGATAAGTACTGATTAGTTTTACTGTTTAAGAGTAAAGACTGATTTCTGAAATAAATATGAAAATTCTTACTTCGTATTTCTTTAGATATATAACCAATAGGTACTTTTTTCTGCTATTTTTAATTTTTCCTCCTCCTATTTTTCCACAATTCTTGTTCTTTTGCATTTGAATTTATACAGTTCACACATTCCTACATTGTTTGCACTTTAACACTTTTTATAAAAATAACATTTTCTCTTACAATATGTATTTAATTTGTTTTACATCCTAAAGGCAATATGAGTGAACCTGAAAAAAGGTTTTCCATTCCAAATAAATATCTGCATGTCCAGAATCATGCTATTTGTTTTAATCCCCTCATAACTGGAACAATTTTAATAGTTATGGTTTTTTTTATTTTTTCCTGAATTATTGTCAAGAAACTATTGAAACTGATTTAAAAAATGAATTGTCTATTATTTCTCAGCCTTGATTTTCTGTACAAAATAATGTATTAAATATATTGCAGAAAGCTGCAGCAAAGAATATATCTTATTTTCCCCCTACTCTTTATTTTTAATCCAATATTTGCTACCCCAGAATACTCCTAATTAGTACCAGGGTACTATAAATACTATAAAAGATATAGTATTATATTTAGTACAGCGCTACCATTTTCCCCAAATCAAGGTATACCTATAAGCCCAACAAAATTCACTTAAAGAATGTATGGATCTTTAAAACAGCAACCTAAATGTAATGCAGCTACTAAGTTAATATTGGCAAGGGAATCAGGCAAATCTGCATATCAGCTTGTCAGAGAAACACAGCTGTCCATCTTTTTCTGTGTCAGATTCATAATTAGCACCTTGCCTCTAGGGATTGTGAATGTTATATAAATCTCTTGCGGCAGCCAGTGACCCTTCCTAAGCAGGGTTGATTGGTGTTATTAGATAACATCTGTGTGAAAACATATTATTGTGAACTGAGATGAGCTTGTTCCTTTCAGCATGGTTGATAACTGCAGTTCAATAAGCCTTTCCCTTAACAATAAAATGAAGAGCCAACTGATTCCAACTTATCCTATGAGCTTTTAAAGGCATAGTGTGATACTGTCATAATGTCACAAACGACAACAAAGCGAGTTATCTCTTTAAAGGCAATTTTCCCAGAGTCTGGGTTCAAACAGGAGGTGAGAATCAGAAATAAAGTGATGAACATAAGAATATATTTATATTCCATCTCTGTTTCTGCTTATTGATATGCCCTACACAGTGGAAAAGATTTAGAAGACTAAAACTACATGGGACACTCATATGATAATTCCTCACAGCAGTATCCCCAAACTATCTTCATCACAACCAAATCTTCCTTTCTGCAGAATGTTTTCTTGCCCACAAGTAAACATACTGCAACTGAACACATTCAATGTGATGGACAGTAGATATATGATGACAGTTGATCTGAGTTTGTTCTCAAGGGAACAAATAGATTGAGGGGGATTCTTTCAGAACATAATGATTACTTATTTATTTTTTACTATATTTTACTACATTGTTGTAGGTATTTACTAATTTTATTTTAAACCTTTTGCCAGATTTTTAAGGAAATGCAAAGAAATATAATCATTATTTATGGAAATAATGAAAATCCAGTCCATTTGTCAAACTCTTCAATCCACACAAATTTCAAAGGAGAATGGAAACATGAATTAAATCAGGGAACAAATACATCTTCAGTAATGTAGTATTAATACCATTGCATCTTTCTATTCTATCAACATTTGGAAAAATCAATTATTGACCAAAGATTTATGCAAGCTACTAATCAGAAATTATTCAAGACAATTGAATGAAATGTATGCCACCATTGAACTAGGAATAATAGCATTTATTAGTCTACAGACTTATCTGAACTATAACTCCTATCCATTATAGCATTTGGGACTATAAAGTACATAATGCCAGTTTGGAGAACTTGTTGATAATTTAGCCAAATAAATAAAATAGCATTTAATACTCAGCAATAGAGAATTTGTATTAGATTTTAACAAAATAGAAAGGGAGATACAAAATGGTAAATTTCTGCAAAAATCTACAACAGAAACCTAAATTGATGCCAATTTTATAACATAAATAGATAGTATAATAACCCACATATTCCTTAAAATTTCCAGAAAAAAAACTATTTTAAATTTTTTAAATTTTATTCTGCAATACAGATAGTTGTCCAATTTACAGTTTAGTGATCAAAGTTACAATGGTACTGAAAAAGTTGTTTTAGGACCATTTTAGGATCCTTTGCAGGATCCCCATGGTAACATAATGAAAATTTGGACACTTGGCAATTGGTTCATATTTATGATGCTTGCAGTGTCCCTGGGTCATGTGACCTACTGAGAACCAAAGCCAGATTCAAAGCCAATCATGTTACTAATTGCAGTGACTCACTTAACAACTGTGGCAAGAAAGGTCGTAAAAGGAAGCAAAACTCATTTAACAAATGTCCTGCTTAGCAACATAAATTTTGAGCTGAATTTTTATTTTAAGTTGAGGACCACCTGTAAAACTGGTAAATCCGCCAGCTGCATGAATGAAATATGAATATAATTGGTATTGTAAATGAATATTCACATAAAACTAGTGATGATCAGAATCTACAAAGAGAACAGAAAACAAGGATGAGCAGGAAAGCTAGTCTTTTATAATATAAAAGGATTTTCTTCATTTCTATTATCAGAATTAATTAATCTATCTATAAAAGAGAAAACCACTCACACCGTAATCATGAAATCTCCAGAACCGTAAAGCCTACAAACTTGAAATTTGCCACATACGTGTTCCTCTTGGCTTCTAGGTGCTCACTAAGAAAGGGTTTTTCAAAATGACCATCAGAGCATTAATATTTTCTGTGTTATGATTAACACCCTCTGATGCTAAGAAGTTATACTCCCCCTCCCCACCTGAAAAGAAATTTGTTCCATATGCACACTAAAAGCATAAGAAAGGAGTTTCACTTTCAGTTTTACTTTCACAGCAGGAAGCAGCTTTAATACAGAACACTTGAGCTAAGCCACGGCCAGGATCCTTCCTGTCTCCTTCTTGCTCACACAGCAAATACTGTTTCACTCACAACCCTCTGATGCTAAGGAGTTCTACTCCCCTCCCCACCCTAAAAGAAATCTGTTCCAAATGCAAACTACAAACAGAGGAGAGGAGTTTCATTTTCAGTTTTACTTTCACAGCAGCAACCAGGGAATAGGATAGGGGAGGCGTCTGTGGGGCAAGCCTGAGGGAGAGAAGGGAATAGGACAGGGGAGGCTTCTATGGGCAAGGCTGAGGGAGAAAAGGGGATAAGATAGGAGACGTTTCTGTGGGGCAAGGCTGAGGAAGAGAAGGAGGGATAGGATAGGATAGAATTTTTTTGGGCAAGGCTGAGAGAGCGAAGGGGAGAGGAGAGACTGATCATAACTACTCATTAATTTTCAAGCTGTAAGTGTCGATTTATCAAGCCTGACATAGTTTCGTAGTGAAGCACGGGTATCCAGCTAGTTACTTATATTACCTCTATAATTTACACTAGGTATCATTGGCATGAAGTTTTGATTAATAGCTGATTTTATTAATAAAATATCATTTAACAAAATGATATTTTATATTGCTCACTTGGCATGGAAATTATTAACCTTGCTGGTAATAACATCACCTGACTTTAGTAGTCCTTCCTTTAAGAGTAAAGAAACTAAATCAATCTAGATACTGTTTCTCACAATTTAAAACTGAAAAGGAAAAAGTACCATGCAACAATAATGCACAAGCTCTGCCAGAAGAATAATTTTATCATGAATTGCTAAATATATGAGATTGTTTATATTCCCTGTATTCAATTAATGTTATGTATTCTTAATTTGAATTAAACTAAGTCATGGTCTTTACTATTTCTTTGCCCTAAAAATACATAAGGCAGATTTAGTCAACATCTGGCTTACATATTTTGCCATAGGAAGCAATATATTGGCTAGCAAGGTCAGCCCTAAGACATGACAGAAAATAGCATGGCCTTCTATTTGTTCTTTTGTATGAAATTTCTTCAGATACTTGGAAAGTATTAGAAAGTGTCCTCCACATCATGAGCATAATATTGTACAACAAAAAAGCTTGTATCTCCCATGATAAGATACATTGGGATTCTTTACCAGAAGAATCACTCATGATGGGTATGTTATAGGCGGAAAAAATCAGATTAAATGAATTCAATCCATTGGAAATGGAAATAGCAACCAACTGTAGTAGATAATTAGACAATTGCAAGAAGGAGAAATCAACATAATACTAGAAGGTTAAGCTTTCACTCTAGAAAAGTCCAATGGCCTACTGGGAAAGAACAAGGACAAGAAACAATGACACTAGTCCTTATTATGTGGCCATTTTAAAGCCAAAAGGAAGCCCAGCTGTTGTGGATAGCAACAGGAAAGTACAATGCTGAATATCTATTAATCCTACAGTTACAGGGAATGTCAGAACCAGAAACCAAGACAAACTTAACAATGTTACAGCAGACATGTCAAGACTGAATGTTGACATTCTAGGAGTCAGTGAACTGAAATGAACTGAAACTTCATTTCACATCAAAGAAACATCAGGTCTTCTATTGTACACTAGAAAACCACAGAAAAAATGGAATTGCCATAATTATTAACAAACCTAGTGTCAAAGCTAGTGTTTCAATATATCCCCCAAAATGAAAGACTGTTCTTTGTTCGATTCAAGCCAATCAATAATGTGGTAATTCAAGTCTATGCTGTAACAGTAGAGGCAGAGGAAGCTACGGCTGAACAATTTTATGGTGATTTGTAACAGCTTGTCCACACTTTAAAATTGTCATATTAATTATAGGAAAACAGAATATTAAATTTGTAGGCACAACAAAATCTGGAATAATGGGGAAATTTGAACTTGGTGAATAAAATGAAGTAGAAGTGAGACTAATAGCATTCTGTCAAGAAAATTTAAATACCTTGTTGAATATCTTATTTAAACAAACTTAAAGATGACTTTCCTTATGGATACTGCTGGATGGAAAAAAATCAAAATTGACTACATATTGTGTAAACAAAGAAAAACAAATGCCATTCAGCCAACAAAAACAAGATCAAGTGCTGAATGTGGCAGAGATCAAAAGTTCTTTGCAAAACTATCATTTAAAGAAAATGGTAAAGCCAAATAATCAAACCAACAACTTACAGCATCAACAATATTTCATATTATTTTGAAATGATTTAATGGATTATATCTGATAGAGTACCTGAAGAATTCTAAAAATAAATTTATGATATTATTAATGAAGAATTAAACAAAAATATCCGGAAATGGAAAAAAGAAAATTAATAAATATAAACGAGTCTCTTTTCATAAATTGAAAATAGCTGAAGAAATACAGAATGCTGGAGGCAACATAAAATTGAAAACGTAACACAGGGTCAAGAAAAAGGGGAAGGAAAATTATATGTGCATAAGCAGTGTACAGAAAATGAGGGTATTTAAGAAATATATATATATATATATATATCAAGAACATTTTGTGCAAAAATGGAGATCATAGAAATATGTAAAATTATATCATCAATATCACCCTCTCCAAGAAAACAAAGGAAGAAATTGCCAAATATAAAGGTTTGATCATTAAACTAGACAGGCATAATAGAAAATGAAATTTTATAAGCTTTAGAACATATTGCTAACAACAAAGCTGCATGAGTTGATTAAATACCAGATGTATTCTTTAAAAGCTTGCAAGATAATGCAGTTAAAACGCTATAAGCAGTGCCAAAGAACTGGAAAAGATTAGTTTATAATCCTGTAACATAAATTGCAGTGCTAAAGTATGTTCAAACTACCAAATAATTGCACTTATCTCATATAAAACAGTACTTAGAATTAGAATTGGTAGACACACAAGCTGAACTCAGAAAAGGCAGAAGTAAATGCTGCATTGGTAATACTACTGGATAATGGGAAAGACAATGGAATTTCAGAAGAATGTCTATTTTTGCATTATTAATTATATTAAAGCTGTCCTTCAACTGTGCAGATTATAACAAAGTCTACTTACCCTAAATCATAGGTTATTGTGATCAATTGAAACACAATAAGAAACAATGAAATGGTTTGGAATTGGGAAATGAAACTGTCCAAATGTGCAACAGGAAATGCAAATTGGTGGACAAAAGAAAAAATATATTTTATGTTCCTAAATTCAAAAATTCTTAACTTGGCTATGAATAAATAAACTTTTGTTACTTAGGAGAAAATATATCATAGATCAAGTCTTTCTCCCATGCCTGAGGCTTTACACTGATAACGAAGCTAAAGCAAAGACTGAAGATCTTAATGCTTGGGGGTGGGGGAGTGGGTGGGAATTAACTAAAAAAAATTAGTCAGTTAACGTAATACTCTTAGTGATGAAATATGAAATAATATTAATGAAATATAAAAATAACAATTCAAAGATGTAATTATTAACAGACATTCCTGACGAAATAGCGATCGAATGACGTGAGTAGCAAACACAAGTTTCATTCCATGGTCAAATTTTTCTTTTACAAATGCTAAATGTATCCCTTGATCAGCCTTCCTAAAACTTAGTTTACAGTATATTAACCATTCTTGCTACTATTCTTCCAATCTGTTCAAGTTTATCATGATCCTCCAGATCAAGTCAGAACTTGGCACATATTTGAGATGCCATGACAGTAATGAAGTAGAAAACTACTTTCCATTATTTAGAAACTATGCTTATATTGATGGAATTGGAAATTAGGTTTGCCTTTTTTGTAGCAACATTATTGCTGACTCACATTCTACTGATAATCAGCTATAATGCTAAGATCCCTTCCTTCCAGATAACTACAATTCTATTTGCTTGAATTTTTTTTTTTTAAAGGTGTTTTGAAGGTTGAGTAAAAGAAGATGTTAAGCACAGGGATAGGAACACTGAAAGTTCTATCATTCTTTTGTGATAGCAAAATAACCATTTCTGTACTCACCTGCTTGATTGGTTGTAATGCTGACTGCAGCAAATTGTCTTGGGATGGTACTTAAATCAGATACTCCATTAACAGCATCTATCTCAAAAGTGTAATTTGTATGAGCCAAGAGATCCACTACAGTCACAGTCGTATTGGAGAGTCCCATCTGACGAGGAAGAAATCTTACTATATTGCTACATGGTTCACAGAGCTTGCTGGTTCCACATTTCTTGCATACAATGTTGAAAGTGACATCCTTTCTGCCCCCTGTGTCCAAAGGCCAGCTCCAATCTAGGATAACTGAGGTTTCATTGATATTAGAAATAACATTTCTGGGAGCAGAAGGTGGTCCTATATGGGAGGAGAATGAAAATAAGTATTATTTATCCTGTTTGAATTCTGTTCAAGAAATAGTCATTCAAGCACACATTTAACAGTTGTCACTGACATATGGTTTTATGATCTATCTTATATCTCTTAAACAGAGGTGAGGAACTGTGGCTCCTGTATGACTTGTGGACTTCCACTCCCGGAATTCCTGAGCCAGTATGGTTGGCTCAAAAATTCTGGGAATTAAAGTCCACAAGTTATAAAAGGGCCATAGTTCCCCATCCCTGTCCTAAAAAAATATTATATATTATATATTCTCTCACATACTTTTAAGACAGGGGACTGGATCCTGCACGCAGGGTGCTTAGATCTGGCCAGTGGGACCGCCCTGGAAACAGCCAGCAAAAACGGAGCTTGGGAAAACTATGTACGGCCCTCCCAAACTCCGTTTTCGCTGGCAGAGGGTTGCAGGACGCCATCGCAGCTAAAAACAGAGCTTGGAAACCAGCTTTTACTCGGGCCTCCACAGGCGTTCCTGACATGAGTGACATCGGGCTGGCTATGCCCACCCTGGCCACACACCCATCCCCCCGAGGTCAAACAAAAACAAAACCTGATGCGGCCTCAATAAAATCAAGTTTGACATTCCTACTTTAAGAGATATCAACCAATTTTGTAACACATATGTATGCTAATGTCTATCTTTAATCCCTCTTTCCAAATTAACTAATATTCAGGATATTACTATGAATAAATTCAGCAGCACTAAAAGGCAATAAAAACATTTGGTACCACTATATAAAGCACTTTATTAAGAAATTAACCAAACCAGTAAGATTATGCACTGTCTTAATGCTTTACTTTCATTATCCAGCTGATGCAATGTGCCATAGCAACTGAGGAATTAGAGGCCACATATTCAGGCCTGTGAAGTATCAAAGTTGGGGTGAGGGTCAATCCTGTTTTACTAACTGCCATTATGGGTTAAGTGACTACCAACAAGCTGTTTGTGTGCTTGTGGACCATGGGAAGGAGTTGACCAATAAAATGCATATGGCACCGTTGCTTCAATTCAGTAATTTAAAAAAGGTTGCTTTTTTCATTGATTTGATTCAGTGGTGGAATCAGTCAAACTATGTGAGTCCAATCATCCATCAAAGCTTTGTACAGTCTTAATAAAAAGCAGGCCTTAAGTCTAGGTATTCAAGTTCTTAATACATAGCCCTAGGTTAATGTTAGTCTTCCACAACAGCCAACTGTATATCTGAATTTCCAAGAGTGAATGAGAATTGTCACACCCAGAAATAGGGTTAATTAACCAAATTGGAAATCATATTTCCATATGATTGGAAATAATTCTAATATAACATTGTACTAAAATTAACATTATGCTACTGTGCATAATAATGATAATGCAATAAAAGTAGTAATGATAAGAATGGTGGTATACCATACAGGCACAATGTACAGTGTTATAATAAAATTGTGCCTTTTTCAATTTTTTTTTTAACTATAAAAAACTAAAGTAGAAATACAGATTAAAGATATGTCTATATTGTTGTTTATATTGCAGAAAAAATTATCTCTGGGCCAAACTGATCCTACACTAGTGTTTTGAGGCTCTGGATTTACTTGCTTCTACCCATGCTTCTGATTATTGCAAATTGGCACAAGTCTGGTATCTTTCTTTTAACATTATTATTATTATTATTATTATTATTATTATTATTATTATTATTATTATTATTATTATTATTATTATTATTATTATTATTATTATTATTATTAACTTTATGTTGGTGCCTATTTGCCCATAGCGACTCAAGGCAGCTTACAGAATATAAAAACTACATTTAAAAACAGTAAAACTAATAAAAAATCAAATAAATTAATGTAATAAAATCACCCCACCTCACACCTCCCTCCCCGGCGACAGCCGATCACACGATCCATTTAATGGGCTCCATCCCGCTCTGGGTTCCCCAGGCTCACTGGCAGAACCAGGTCTTCAGCGCCTTCCAGAAGAGAATTAGAGTGGGGCCGTTCTAATCTCTGGGGGAATGATGTTTCAGAGAGAGGGAGCCATTACCAAGAAGGCCCTTCTTCTGGGTCCCACCAGGCGTATCTCCCTCGGGGATGGGACCTGCAGCATTCCCTTAGCTGAATACCTGCTTAGTTTTCCAATTGGTATGAACTTTTGTTTCATCCCCTCCAGATTCCAGAGTTCAAGTCTTTGGTTTGTGTTCCTTTCTCTTTCTCTCTTCATAATAGAATGCAAAATTTGTCTTCCAGAAATTTGCATTTTTGTGTTTAAAAATTATTCTTCACCCCTTTTCCCAAACCAGCAATCATAACAATATCTAGTCATGATTAGTCTGGAAACACTAATAACATGGAAATATTCTAAAGTGCATGCCTAGACAACCAACAACATGTAAGGACAGGTTTCAGGATCATCATAATGAGGTTACTCACTTGTGCAAGCCATTGATGGAACATCTCCTTCAGATCGAAAGTAGTTCTTCTCACACTTGCAGTTTGTAGAACCTTCCACATTTGTTGAACTATGAGGTGGGCATTTGGCGCATTTAACATTACCAGCAAAGGCTTTATAAAAACCTGGTCGGCAAGCTGTAAAAGAACAGTAATTGCTTACAATTTTTTCATATTAAAGTTTCATTATTCCTTGCCAGGCAGGGAAAAGATATTTCACCTGAAAACTAAAAGTCAATATTTACAAACAACATATCTGAAAAAAAGATAGTTTGCCTTGGTCTTAGTGTATCAAAGTATATTCCCTTTATGACTTTGCCTAACTCTAAGCAAAGTATATTAATTCTAAATTATATTCGGTAGAATTGGCAAAAATCAGGGCCTTAATTTAAGCCTTCCTTTATTCCTTTCTCTTTTTTTCTTAATCAATGCTAAAGTTTCAGATTTCATTTACATTGCACATGCTTTGCATGCATAAAAAAATCATGGTTGCTATCTTGGATATTTTCAATCTCATTAATCTCTGCCATTTTCCAGGGGGGTTATGAATTATTGTCTAAACCAATATAGGCACTCTTGCTACAGTACCGACTTAGAAGAACTTTGCATAAAACAGGTATTTATGTTAGGAATATAACAGGTCTAGAATATGCAAATTATAACTATTTCTTGTTCAGTAAATTGTCCAGACTAAGAAATGTCAGATTAACTAGCAGACCTCTATAAAGTCCCTGCATCCATGAAGTGTCACCCCATTAAAGTGGGCTTGATCAAGAAAAAGGTACTGCAGGAATTACTTTCAAGAATCCATCTTATTCAGCAATATCACCTTCTTTTTCTAGTTTAAAATAACATGAAACTACAGAATTCCACTCTTTTGAAGAAGATTCCTTTCCAGTTGCACTGCTGACTTTTGGTTTTCTTGCATTTTGAGACAGAGACAAGTCGAAATTATCATAGTTTTAAAAGAAACGGAAAAGTCTCATATATTCTCAGGCTCACTTAGCATGTCTGCATATCTATCACTATTATTATTTTGATCCTTGCTCTATCTATAAATAATTGAAGTTATTTTGTCAATAAAAATTATCTGATCCTATCTTATTTTATAGGGAAAATTATTACTTCTCAAATAAAATATGGATTATATTTGTAATGCTATTCCAGAAACACAAATATTTCCTAGCTTGCAATCTTTCAAATTTACTAAGTATAGTTAGTCAACTATTTGAATAAAGCAGTGTAACTTGTTGTAGTGTAGGTCAGCATCCAAATTAAATAAATAAAGCAAACAAATACATACAGTATCTACATACATAGGGGTTTAAACTGAAATATAACATTTTCATTTGTTGAATATTGACATTTGAGAACTCTCACTTATTCTCCATTTCTGTGCTGGGAAAATTAAAACAATGTGAAACAGAAGCGAAATGAGGTAGGCAGAAAAAGATATAACATTTAACTAGGGAATATGATACTTATAACTGCTAATAATTGCACCATTACTAAAGAATGTGTCCAATTGAAGGGGGGGAAAAATTCTACATTTTCAAATTGCTTTGATTTCTATGTTCTGTAGTGGTCCTTGAGAATGAATTCAACTCTCTAGCAAAGTTTAATGTTTGCAGATGATCCAGCATACTTTGGTTTGATCTTAGTATATGCAAGCAAGCCATAGTAACCATAACAAAATGTGAATAATGAAATGTTCATATAATTCTGAAAATAAGCAAAAGCACAATGAGCTTTTTCTGGTCAAAATTAAATTATCTCTCAGTATATGATTCTTGCACTTACAGACTGCTGCGGATAGTGTCTTAGCTTGTATAATCTGTTAGTGACAAACTCCAGGAGGTGGTGTTTCATTAACATTGGCATGCTCCTTTAGTCTTTTTCATTGCCCAGACTGAGTCAAAACCACCTCACATCATGTTAATACAAAGTGAAAAGTGAGAATGACATAATCTGCAAGTAACTGCATGCCTCTATACTTCATTAGAATACAGTATTTATAATGGGTAAATCCTGGGGATGGGCATACAGCCACAGTGGCTGGACATCTGCCATTACCTCTTCTCAAATGACCATAAACTCTCTTTTATTTATTAACTGAATTACGTATCCTGAGATAACAGCTAATTTTACTGGCTTCAGTTCGAGTGTACCTCTCACACTAATTCTTCAATATTAAAAAAAAAAGGACCATCAAAACCATTTTTCCGATCTACAAAATATATTTAATCACATACAGAAATACACATACACACACACATCCTTCCTTTAGTGTCTTTTAGTCTAGAGACTAATAGATATATCAAAATGGAGATATTTCCAGAAAGAAAGAGCTCCCACTTTAATGTTAATCGTAAGTACCATGAAGCTTCAACCTTCATTAATCCCAAAGTTTTTTCCACTATTAGCAGAAGTACCAGTAAATCATGGCCTTTTCAACTGTGGCCTATTCAGACTGTAACTCCCGTCTAAGCATCTTCAAGTTTAGCCCGATTTGTGATTTTAATGGACAACAAAATCCTTTTTATCCTATCAACCTTAAATGTTAACATTTTAAGAGATAGTCTTTACTTGTTTTATATTAGACCATGTTAAAATTTCCACAGGATGGAGGTTGCCTTCCCCTCAAACATGAGGGGAATTTGTATTGTATAATCTTACAAGCTCCTCAAAACTCTTCTGAGGATTGAAAGGGTCACAATAATAACTGTATATTTATGAATGCCCACCTAAAGACAAAAGCAGAATGCAAGAACCAGGAAGCCAAGTGATTGCAGTTAATGAAGACAAGGGAAGTATATAATAAGAAACATCACTACAAAGCCAGATTATTCTGTTTATTGTCTCTAGAGGCAAAAACTTTGCAATCTCTTTGTGTTTTCTGCATCGCTAAGTTACGGTGCTATAAAGATAGCAATTATGAAGCAAATGAGCTAGTTAGAAGCCTGCTGTCCCAGCAAGCCTTAGTGGAAGAGTCTGATTTGTATCTCTTCTCCCCATCCTGTCTGTCTTACAAGTCTTCTGCCTTTGTATGTCAAAGTGAAAATAAGATCATTCAGTGCTACAATTCTCAGGAGGGGGAAAAAAATAAAGCCATTAATTACATTGTAAATTAAATCCTGGAAAGTGAATGGCGTGAAAAGGTGGCCACATGATTCTCTTTTCTGAACATCATGAAGGATAAGGGAAAGATGGTTACCTTTATCATGAAACATATTTCTTCTCAAGAAGAGGGATAATGGATTTTTAAAATTATCTTTGATTACAGAGCCATATTATCTTTCTGTATATAAAGTATATTTTAGATACGGTATAGAGTATATTTAGATTCAAAGAAAAAGGCTAAGATGTATGTATATTGATTTTTATTATTTTTTAAAAGGAACTATGAAATACAGCTTTTGGTTGTTTCTATAGGTAGTCCTTGAATTATGACTCAGCTGTTTGAAAATAAGACAGTGTTGAACAAGGAACTTATGATTGATCCTCAAAGCTACAGCATCGTGGTAACATGAACAAAATTCAGGTGCTTAGTAACAAACTCATATTTGCAACTAGTTGCAGCAACCTGTGGTCATCTGATTGCCAATTGTACTCTTCCCTGTCAACTTTCCCCAAGCAAAGTCAATGAAAACCAGCAAGGTAAGTCACAAGTTGGTAGGCTTTTCTTCCTTCACACGCATTGTGCCCTCCTTTGCCCCTTTATGCACAACTGTCCACATTTTATTTTTCTAGCCTCCCTGTACTTGCACACACAAATACATGCTTCCTACTCCCTCTTTCCTCAGTCTCAGCCTCCCTTCAAACACACACATAATGCATGTCCTACCTTTTACTATGGCTTCCTTCAATCACATGTATGCCTCACCCTATTTTCCTCACCTCCCTGAAATCACGTGTACCTGTGCATCTATTCCATGATCTTTTTGAGGTCATGCCATGCAAAGTTCTGTCTTTACTATGCAGCCTGCGCTAGGCGTCCTAGACTCTCTCCCAATGGAACCCACATGCCCCTTACTTAGATCTCACTTCCCACTTAATGACCCACACATCTTGGGTTACCAGAACAATTGGGACTGCCATTGCTAATTTATGCAATTTATGTGACATCATATTAGAAATAGCAAAGTTGTGTCCCAATTGCAATTTCATTAGATGATTACCTGTATGTATGTATGTACGTATGTATGTATGTGTGTATGTGTATGTATATATATATATATATATATATATATATATATATATATATATATATATATATATATATATATATATATATATATATATAAATCCTAATTTATATTAGGCAACTAAGCAGCAGAATTATAACATGTGTTATACCTATTGCTAATCTCCTAAAATTTCTTCGTTCTCATTTCACAATAGTCAAGATTTCTAAACCATGATTTGTTAAACAAACTATGTAAGATTGGATCACTTCTTTCACCTTAATGAAAACCACATCATATTAAGTCATGATATATTTTAAATACAGGAGGGTCGAAAAAAGTCACAATGAACATTTTGATTTAAAAAATATCAAATACAGATATCATATTAATGTTTATTCAGAAAATTCCACTGAATTTAAAATTCATCTCTCATATTAATGAGATTGCTTGCAGTACCAATTTCTGAAATAATTTCTATTAGAGAAGAATTAATTGTTGGCAATATTTTTTAAAAAATAATACAGTGAAAGGATTTATAACCAGATTTAAGTTTGCCAACATCTTATTTGAAAAGAAATAGAAGAATAAATTTATCACTGTTTTGAAATTTTAGTAACATGGAGATGTGACAAAAATCTTAGACTGAAATGTGGTCTTAAAGATGATGCCATTTTGTCAGAATCATGGAATATACAACTGTGTGCACAATATTAAATGTATTGTCATTTAATTGAGATAAGAACACTGTCCTAAGGGCACTGACATACTTTGTCTTCCTGGCAATAATTCCTCTTGTTTTCCAGTTACTACAGTTACAATTTCCAATTACTGTAGCTGCTGCTTCCCCCCAGCCCTCCAAATCCCTCCTTAAGTATATATAATAAGGAAACAATAGAAGGAAATATAGGATCATTTTGACCATGATGTCTATTGTTTACTAAGCATAAGAACTGAAAACATTCAATCCCTGCACATTGAACTGCTATAAACTTCTCCTTAAGTATTGTATTTCTACTCAGAACATTAAGAATGGAGTTCCTGCTAGATCATACCACATGCTTCATTTGACAAATAAACAGCTATGTTGACCTTGCACAAATAAGTTAATGCGGAATAGTTAATTCAGGAAGTTATTTTGTTTATCTTGCAGTATTCCATATCTGTTAGTGTATAAAGCACTAAAAAACTAAAAGGCTACTGTTTATGAAGGGTGCATTTCAGAAGTATAATGCATATTACGGTACATTAAAAGAAAATTATAAAATGGATTTATTTGTATAAAACTCTTCAGAAATATACCACATTTTATAATTTTGGAATACAAATAATAAATAAAACAGTGATTTTTCCATGAATATTACATGACATTTAACCAAGGATTAAGTTATGACTGGCATCATCTGAACCTGAATTACATTAGCATGATATTCTTACTATATACCAGAGATGGGCTTCAGCAGGTTCTGACCAGTTTTGGAGAACCGGTAGCGGAAATTTTGAGTAGTTCGGAGAACTAGTAATAAAAATTCTGACTGGCCCCACCCACATCTATTCTCTGCCTCCCAAATCCCAGCTGATCAGGAGGAAATGGGGATTTTGCAGTAACTTTCCCCTGTAGGGGGGTGAAAATGGAGATTTTACAGTATCCTTCCAGTGCCATGCCTACCAAGTCACGTCCACCGAGTCATGCCACGCCCACTAAGCCACACCATGCCCACTAAGCCACGCCCACAGAACCAGTAGAAAAAAGTTTTGAAACCCATCACTGCTATATACTCTACATACTTGGTATATACTTGGTAAAATAAAAATTGACCTCAATTTTTCAGCAAGGAAAGGAAGGATGGAAGGATGGATGGAAGGAAGGAATGGAGGAAGAAATATGAAAATTGAACAGGATAGATGGAGATAAAGAGATAGCCAAAACATGAAACTGAGAAACAGTAAACCTTTTCCTCAGGCTGTTTGGAATATTGCTTCCAAACAGCAATATTCCTGTGGGAAACAAATGTTACTGAAAATAACTTTATGAAGGCTATTCAGCAGCCTCTATCCTCTGTAAAGTCAAACTGCATTGTTAATGGATATATTGCTGCTTATAGGCACAGTCTGCAACATGAAGCTTTCATATATACTGTACATGCAGGCTTCCAAAACACCTTGAACTCTCATTAGTGAAGCACACAAGGGCTTCCTGTTGCAGACATCTGCACTTTACACAGTGACAGCTGATATTTACATACATCACAACACAGCTTTACAAATGGATCGTGCTTTCTACTGCTGGAATGCTCAGCTGAGTGTAGAAAGATAGTGTTTAAAAAGGACTTTCTATTACCAAGAATGTGATTTGATCAAAGCAGAAGCTTAGCCTATCTACCACTTTATATCCATATATAAAATGCATTCACTATTACAAGGTTTTTTTTATAGAAATTTGACTTGTGTCCACTTTCACAGAGCCAAGTTATATATCTATTTCAAATACATATGCTCAGTGGTGGGATTCAAGTAATTTAACAACCGGTTCTCTGCTCTAATGATTTCTTCCAACAACCAGTTTGCCAAACTGCTCAGAAAGTTAACAACCGGTTCTCCCGAAGTGGTGCTAACTGGCTGAATCCCACCACTGCATATGCTTCCTAAGTTCTAAATCAGTATATGAATTGGCTGATAGGAGAATCTCATGCAGTATGCAACAACTACACTGCCCATACGCCAGTCACTTCTCACTACTCTTCAGATCCCTCTCTCCTTAAAGTAGAACAATCTAAAATTGCACTGGGCTTTCCACAAGCCATGTGTGTTGAGTGAAATAAAAACTGGATTTTTCCAAAAAAAAAATTAAACAGCCCTGAAATCTATATTACTAAAATTCTCATAATGACCATTGGGTGCAACAGTGCAGTAGGAAAACAGTTTTTTAAACAAGGAACCATAACTGGGCTAACTTTCAGAATGAACCCAAAATACAGGACTGATGATTCCCAAGGAAATGAAATTTGGAAAAATTGTGGTTCCTTCAGTGCTATTGGCTACTGTTGTGCTACTGCTATGTGCAGGTGATGTTCATTTTCAGTGTTTCCTGATAGTTTCTCAGCCAAAGGATTCTTGCAATCCTTTGCAATCCTTTGTTTCTCTCCCACACAGAAGCTGCCAGTACTGGGCTGCTGGGAAGGGGAAGGGAAAGGGGAAGGGGAAGGGGAAGGGGAAGGGAAGGGAAGAGAAGGGAAGGGAGAAAGGGATTTGATATACTTTTCCTGGCCAATGTCATCCCCTACACATAACCCCCTCTAATTTATTCTGTTCCCTGCATGCATTTCCTAACCCATGTGGTGCTTCTTGCACACTACCATATACCCTGACTATGCCAGCCACTCACAGACCTCCCCTGACCCACACGTTTGGTTCACCTCAATGCATTTTTCCAATGGTGAAATCCAAATATTTTACTACCGGTTCTGTGGGCATGGCTTTGTGGGTGTGGCTTTGTGGGCATGACAGGGGAAGGATACTGAAAAATCTCCATTCCCTCCCCACTCCTGGGGGAAGGATATTGCAAAATCTCCATTCCCACACCACTTGGGAGCCAGCCAGAGGTGGCATTTGCCAGTTCTCCAAACTATTCAAAATTTCCGCTACTGGTTCTCCGAACTGCTCAAAATTTCTGCTACCGGTTCTCCAGAACCTATCAGAACCTGTTGGATTTCACCCCTGCATTTTTCCCAACTCATGCAACTCCACTGTGTCCTTTTACCTGATCCTCTTGGACACCTTCATGTATTCTTTCTGACTCGCCCACCCCACGTACCTTCCCATACCTTCATGGGATCTCTTGCAGACATCCACTGCATGCAGTCTTCTCAACCTCCACCTCCATTTTACACAATGTCCCAGACCTGCTCAACACTCATGACATAAGCAGTCAAGATATTGCAATAGAGTTTGGACTGGACAAATCAACCATCTTCACCATCAATAGGGGAACTCCCTCCCTTCCCCAAAAACTATCAAGTTGCCCTATGGAGATAACATCAAGAATCTTAATGAAGACGATCAATACCAATACTTGGGCACCTTGAACCTGACAGCATTAATGACACGATAGTCAAGAAAAAGGTTACAAGTGAATTCATCAAGTGAAGAAAATTTTAAAATCCAAAATCAGTGGAAGAAACATCATCAAGGCAATTAACACTTGGGTAAATTCCAGTCATTAGATCCAAAGATAGCATAGTGGACTGGACTCAAGCAGAACAAAAGCCCCTGATAGAAAACAGTGACAATGACTCAGGCCTTTCATCCGTGTAGAAATGTTGACAGATTTTACTTACCCAACAGCATCGGAGCACATGGAATGTATAAGAGATTTAATAAAATTCCTGCAAAAAACTGGCCTCTGGTCTATGTGTATAAAGATAGTCATGCATAAATAAATTATTAATTGCAGATTAATTTCATTATCATAGATACTTTGATCATACAGTATGATTTATCTTTTCCTATGAATTCACTGCACTATAAATGGGGAATATAGTTTTATAATTCACATATAATGGTTTATGGTTAATCTTTCTCTTATCTAATTTTAAGTATACATTTTAGTTCACCGACTTACTGTTAATAGGCTGCAATGCTGCCCTATTTTATTTGTACTTAAGCATTTTATATCTGCACAGCTACATTTTGACATATCTTGCTTTAAGCTGGTCATTAATCAAAATAAAATTATCTTTTTATATACGATACCTTTGTTGGAGAGGAAAATCTGTTTTATATCTCAACCATGAGAGAATTTCTGCCATTTACTGTGCACACATTATATTTTATACTAATCTATGACATTAACATTTTAATAAAACATTGACTGTAGTCCAGGTCAAATTATTCAACAGAAGCAGACTTTTAATTCTTGAATAACTTTTACCTACAGAAATATTAATTATGTGTACATAAAAGATAACGTCACCCTTTGGGAATAACAAAGTAGTTTTGTTCTGCATAGTAGTTTCATATTCTATTTATGTAATTTTAATGTAATTGCATTACTATACCATATAGTTTTTTTGAAAGTGGCTTTAACAATAAACATTAAAATAAAAGGTCATCCTATCAAGCAGGTAGTGGTTTAACTGTATAAGTGGCAGAAATCTTACTGCATACAGATGTAAAATTTCTTATATTTTGAACAAAACAATTAGTTTCATTGAACGTTTCAATTCAGTCATTTGTTGTAGTATACAGTTGTATAGCACAGGACAGCATATACTGTATTCTGTTTAAATGACCAAGCTTCAGAAAGTTATGCCAGGAATTATTAGCTATTCAAGATAAGAAAGAAATAGCAGTTTATAGATATCTGTTTTAATGTGGTTAAGGTATTGGAACTGGGTCTTGAGAGCCAATCAAAGCCTGTTTCTGCTACAACTTATACTTAACACAATCAAAGCAAAGGTTTTTCAATTTCCTTCCTATACTTTCTCCCCTCACAGGATTCAAATGTATCTTCCATGCTTTCTTCTTCCTCTTTCTAAACCAAACTAACATCCAGTACATCCACTTCACCATTGCCAAGTTCAATGGACAAGTCACACTTAGAAGATTCAGGCAAAGCTGAAATGTGCTCCTGTTGTTGCCTGACACATATAGTAGGAAACAAAGCATCTAATCTATGCAGAGAAAATGGTTTATTGCACCAAAACAGACATAACAAGATCTTTGATAAGTGCATTGGATCTGAAGGGGACAGGTTAGTTTGTGCTGTGCAAATTGTATATAAGGTAATACTGACATACATAAAAAGAGGAAATTAGCAGGAATTATTGTATTACCGCTTCACCAACAGCAAACTGTAACACACTTATTTGAATAGGGTGTATTTTATTAGCTATAAAAATAATATTCTTAATTTAATGTAGCTGGTAAACAGCATGTTTAAGCCTGCTCTTAAAAATACTTAAAATTTCAACAATCTAAGTCTGTTCTAAATTGACTAAACTAAAAAAAAAGAGTGCTGTGTGAGAAGCAGATTCAGTTGATTAAATATCAGTTTCATTCAATTTAATGAGAAAAGTTAAATGACTTTTAGGGCAGTGCAGGTATAGATTATAATGGGTCTTAATCGGGTTAGTAATACCCTGTTAATAAAGCAATCAGTGAGGGGAAGGAAAGGGGCAGCTTTAATCCAAACTGTTGGTCAGATTATTCTCAGCAGTCATATGAACCCGGTACACTTAGTCAACAATGGATAGTGTCACTGCCCTTCCTAGGCAATTCTCTAAAGGGAAAAAAAGGCAAAGTTAGCAAGCAATTACAAAGTGCTCTGTTACAAAAGAGTAATTACATTAGTCATAAAATTTGCTTTCAAAATTCTGATTGCCTGTAGAATTTAGTCTTGTCCATCACTGCCTGGCTGGCAATGGGAAAAGAGCACTGATCTAATAAATCCTTACTACTGCTCTTCTGGTGTAATATTAATGGGACATTGGGCAGAATGCCCTAAATGTGTAGACATGCTGTATCTCTTAAAATGGAAGCCTTTGACCTGGTTAGCATGAATATCTGCTGGCAAATTCAATAGTATGGAGCTATGGCTGGATTATTGACCAATTAGGTTAAGTGTGGGGTTTATAAATGAAGTGGGTGTCCTTGGTACTTGTGTCATCTCAATATAGATTAATTAGCTGCTATAGACCTAGAAGTTATATTTGCACAGCATAAGTTTAGTCAATGTTAACCTGATTTGCTATTTATAGTTTATTTATTCATCAAGTGTATATAGACACTCATCTCCCTGGAGGCAACTCTGGGCAGCAAACATCAAATAAAAACAAGTAAAAACCAAAATATAAAATACAAAAATCATATAATGAGATATCATAACAGCTAGAAATTCAAACCATGATGCCAACATATTCAGAAGTCTCCCTGAAAACTTGCACTTAGGTGATAGGAAAACTGGAGGCTCAAAGAATACATTGATGTTTGATTGTCTCCATTGTTAGCTTTACATAATACAATTTTTCCTGTAAGAGTTTAAGGCAACCAGCATCATACTCCCCAATTCCAATTTTATCTTGACATCACCTGTAAAGTAGGTTTTCATGCAAGATTGTACCCAATGGCTTTAAGCTGAGTGAGAATTATCTCAATAGTTCTAGACCTCACTCTAAGTGTATATATTCATCATACTATCTGCAGTATTTTTGTCTAAAAAGATAGCAGCATCTGTCTTGCCCCAGATGCTAAATACAATTAGGCCTGGATAGGACTTCTGTGAGATTAGCAGGGAATAGTCTCCATTAGGCTAGACTAAGAATTTAAAAGAAATAACACAGACTGAAGAAGAATGGCAAACCACCTACAAACATTCTCCAGTAAAACTGCATATGTTTCATTAGTCATCAGAAACTGAGCTTACTCAAGAACATTTTTTTAAAGGAATACCGTCTTTAAAATTGGAAGCCAGTGATTATGCTGAACTTTTAAAGTTTGTCAAGTACGCTGAAGAATAATTGTTTTTATTTTTAGAACATTTGAGAAAGAATGTATCCCTCCATGCTAGGTGGATAAAGAAAAATATTATTTTTTGAGTGTATCATTTTTGCCTAAAATAAGGTAGATGCTCCTGTATTTAAAAACAGTTATAAATCCTTCCCTCAGTAAACATTTCTATTACTAATCACATTGCTTTCATGAAAATATATTTCTGATAATTCAATCACTCCATAAGCATAGTAACAATGTGGACTTGAAAATTGAAGTTTTTAAACATAGTATGTTTATACTACATGATAATAGAATAAGTGAAGTGTTTCAATTGGCAAGTGAAGGTTGTTTTTATTATTAGATACAGTCACAATGTATTAGTAGAATAACATATTAAATCATATCTAATGTGAAATGATGTCTCACTGATAGCATGTTGCTGCCACTATAATTTATTCTAGACATCACACTGTCAAATCAAGGCAGTTTTCCATAGATCTGGCACTGGACAAACTCTCGTGCCAAAGCAACTGATTAAGAACTCTTATGCCCACCTGGTGCCGTTAAAAATGTGACATAATGAGCTTTCATTGATTACCATTCTGTAATGACCTGAACACTTAATCTAATTTGGCTCTTTTCCTGCTGAAATCTTCAATCACCTAAAGAAAGCACAGTCAGCAATACAGGCATAAAAGCACAAACTGGATGGTTTAACACTGAAGTTTTTCTTAAAGACTATGTTTATAGTCTATAACCTATAAATCTATGTTTATAGTCTTTAGAATCTTTATGACAGATAGCAGTGTACCTTGAAATAATTTTCACCTGGGAAAGTATACATGGTGGGATGTCCACTGAAAATGGATGTCTCTGTACTGAGTATTTTCCCCTTTGCATTGTAAAATATTCAAATCTAGAGACCATGAGTTTTAGTTCTGCCTTAGGCACAAAGTCAAATGGGCCACTTACTCTCTCTTAGTCCTAGAAAGCAGGCAATGGTAAACCACTTCCAAAATCTTACTGAGAAAATTTCAGGTATTTGTCAAAGCAGTCACCAAGAATCAAAAATTCTGCCAAAACCTCAAAGGCACAAAATATTATATTGACTGGAGTGTAATCCTAAAAGCATTTAGAGAGAAATTATTGTAGAAATAGTGTATTTGGTTCCAGATGACTTATGCATCAATGTAGGTGAATATAAAATTGTATTTTAATTCATTCCAATTAGGACATACATTTTCAAAGGATAAATACATCATCTGTAAGGAAAGATATTGTAGAAATCACATGAATTATACGAGGAGGCAGGCATAATTAGGACTGTAAAGGGCAAAGGGAAATGTGATAGGATTGCATAGACAGGCTATTGTGGAAAAGGTGGTACTGCTAAACAATTATGCCAGTTAAAATTATGAAAAAAATCAGGAATGTTTATATTCATAAATCATTAGTTGGAAACATTTTAAATATTGCTGATTTTAAAAACTGAATATTTGATTTTTAAAATATATCCTATACTGTATCTGTAGAATGTAGAAATCAGTCATTCATCAAAAATGAAAGGAAGAGTCTTGCACATTTCTACTGTCACAGCAACCTAGTTGTGTTGTATAAAATGTCCTCTCAGGAAGGAACAGTTTGACACTTATTCTCTAGGTAGTGATATATTAATTGAGCTATTATAAATTATGTTTTAAGGAAGAGTGAATAACATTCATAAAAGATGTGTACTATGAAAAGGAACTACTTTTGAATAAGCTGCCCTTTATTGTGAGGGTAAATTAAAATAACAGAATTCATTGCTGGAAGTTGACAGGACAGTGGAGCTCCGGTGACAGCAAGTTTTTCCACTCACAAGAGACAACCAAATCAATCACATGGAATGCTTGAGGCTCAGCTTGGATGTCAGCAATTTGTTAGAGGTTGACTTCTAGCCACCTCCCACTTATCTCTACTGACTGTATACTAAAACTGTCATAAGGCACAAAGTGTAAACCTGTCCAAAATGCATCAAGCCTCATCTGGAACATGAATCAGTTCATTAAGAAAAGAGATATTTTCATATATCATACAAGACAGACACATGCATTGCATAAATCAGGCCAACCCTTTTCCTATTTAAGGTTGAAAGTTGGTTCCTTTTCCTCTCAGTAAATTAGAGGTTTTTAAATGGAGTAAATGATCTGTGCACATAATCTCATGCAACAATGAATTTCAAGGTTTTATATGGGTTCTTAAAAATTTCTCAAACTTAGGTATCTAACTTGCCTATAATGAATTTGGGATTTGTAATCATCTATTTATATGTTGTTGTTATTTTTCTTTGCAAGTAAGCCTCTAACTCTTCTAGTTATATCCCTAGCAACTATCTTTGTCAAGAGTAAATTAAGTAGAATGTAATTCATTTTACTTTTGAAGAACTCAGAATAACCATATATATATCTATTTTGAACTATTTATGTAATCAAATCCTTCAATTCTGGAATACTGCAATTTAAGTGTAGCATTAAATGTATAACTTCAGTGTATTCTGCAAATGTTACACAGAAGGAGTCTCATAACTTTGCTGATCAAGGGATACTGGAAGCTAAATTATATGCTATTAAAACACTTTAAGTTAAATGAAACAATAAATGAACATTAAGGATATAATGATTGTGTCCTCCACTGTATAATGGGAACTAAGTGTCTCATTTGATTATGCATTTAGCTGAATATTTACTTCCAATGTTTTGAAATATCATTAAGGAAGTTAAAGTGGCACTAAGAGAACTTTAGTATATCTTGGGAGTTTAAAACAAAAAGAATTGCCACAGAATAATAACTGGAAGCTCCCACACTGGACCAGGGCCTGAACTTCTGTTGCCACAGCTCATTAGTTAAAAACATATTTTTCTAACAGATGGGAAATGCTTTGCTTATAAAATATTTTTTGTTCTATTCTGATAACTCTATTAAGATCGCTGATGAAGGTCTCTGATACCACATCCTGAAATCTCAGAAAGATACATCATTTTGGAACACAAATAAAAAAATCCTGGTCTTTTCAAACACAAGCATATCCTTCAAAGAAATTCTATACCACAGTTACCCAACACTTCCTCTTCTTGGGGTGGAGAAGTAGCTTCCATCATCCTACTTTTCAGTTTGGGGATTTCTCTTTCTTCTAGAATCTAACATATAAAGAAGCAGTTATACCAGTTCCTCAGCAGTGTCCATGCTTCTCTTTCCTGCCCCCCTTGCCGGAAATGAAACGACAAGAATGGTGGTGGGATGATAGCTGCCATTTGCTTTAATATATTGCCCAATTAGGTGGCTGGAGAAATAAATGATTGGAACAAAGGGAGGGAGGGAGGGAGGGAGGGAGGGAGGGAGGAAGGAAGGAAGGAAGGAAGGAAGGAAGGAAGGAAGGAAGGAAGGAAGGAAGGAAGGAAGGAAGGAGTTAATTACCCATACATATTTCAATATGGAAGAATACTAGTAGACTATGTCCTATTTTTTATTCCTAAAATAATATCACAGTAAATTATACAAACTTACAATAAAGGATTTATAATAATGTTATGCTGTATTATTTTTTATAATCCTTATTCATTATTTTGTTGAAATGTAAGTGTAATGGTAATATTCTGGCAACTCACAGGCTATACGTTGAGAAGAATTTATATTTATTTGATCTTATTTGATATTATGAGTAATGACCTAACTACAGATTGAACTGTCAATTAAGCAAGCTCTTAAAAAGAATTGAAAAAATATATAGTACAATGTTATTTAAATAATACCTTGGGTGTTTAATCTAATAATAACTTAACAGTTTGTAGACCAACATTTTGCCTAGAGGCATCAAAATACAATTTAATATTAAAATCAATTAGAGTTTTTTATTTGACCTTAATATGATAGAGGAATTAATCCACTGAAATACATATACATACATTTGCAAAATTTAGGATAAACAGTGTCTTTGTGTGTGTGCATGTACATACATCGTTTAGATGCTAGAACACAAAATGCTTAGCAAAATGCTTGGTATAATTGTTATTGTATCTATTATCAACAATGTTTATAGTATATTCTTATAGAAGTAATTGACCAATTACTTCGGACAAGAATTTCTCAAATATGTGAAATTTACATGGTTATAGTAATATTTGGATTCAGCTTTTATTTATATACTACTAAAACTCTGGTTGTCAGGATTTTTACATCACAGGACAAGAATTTTGAAGCAAGGTATCTCAAATGGGCTAGTACCATGATGGCAAACCTATGGAACGCATGCTAGGAGTGGCACGCAGAGCCATCTCTCCGGGCACACGAGCAGTTGCTTGTTGCTCTTCCAGGTTCCTGCGTGGCGGCCAGGTGGTTTTCATCCCCACAAAAGTGCTGTAAATCAGAAGAGCAGCTGCCTGCTGTGTGTGCTGGGAAGATGATCTTCCAGTTTCCAGCATGTACATGTGCACCAGCCAGCTGGTCTTCGCATGTGCATGCGTGCCAGAAACAGGAAGACCAGGTACCCAGTGTGCATGCATGCGCCAGAAACTGGAAGATCATTTTCCCGGCATGTGCATGTGCACCGTGAGGCTGCTCTTCCAGTTTCCGGTACACACATGTGCACTGGCCAACTGGTGTTTCCACGTGCATGTGCGCCAGAAACCGGACAACCAGATGGCCAGTGCGCATGTGCACTGGGTGGCTGCTCTTGCAGTTTCTGGCACGTGCCGAAAAGGTTCACCAACACTGGGCTAGCATATAGAATGCATCCAAAATCCAGGGTCCAGGATTCCTTGTGGAATGAAGTTTGGGAAAATTGTAACTGTTTCATGGGTACAGGCTACTGCAAAGGCGTTGGGCTTTAGTATTTCCCAGGCAGTCTCACAATAATTCACTTTTTTCTCCACCCAGTAGCAGCCATTTACCTGCCTTCTGGGAAGGGAAGAGAAAGGAAGGAAAGGAAATTTCCAATGCTCCCTACCAGATTCCCACAATGAAACTCAATAACTAGCAGGAAGTCAAAAGTTGTTCCTGCTCCCAGGGCTTTTTTTGCCCGTAGTCATTCTGCTTGTCTGTTTAGGTAAGAAAATATCTATGAAATGTTGATCTAATATAGAACTGAACTAATCTAATATAGACTAGTTAGTTCAGAGTTCTGATACCCTAATACAGTGGTGAAATCTAAAATTTGTTACTACTGGTTCTGTGGGCGTGGCTTGGTGGGGGGATAATGTGACTGGGTGGGTGTGGCTTTTTTTTTTTTTTTACTTTTAAAACCATTTTTTCTGCAACCTCTTTGGTGAAGAGGTTATAAAAAAATGCTTTCAAAAGGCTCTGACGATCCCTGCGAGTTGCCTGATCAGCAGAGGCTTTTTAAAACAAGAGTTTCTATGTAGTGACACTGTACTTAGGAAATATCCTAGTGTTGCTGTTTCTGCTTCCATTGTGGGATGGGGGCAACGGTGACTGGATTTTATGTCATGGATTTATAGTGTCATACGCTCCAGAATCACCATGTATGAATTTCACAAATGTGAATCCCCAAGACCTAATTTGCACCCACTTGCTAAGTCCTAGGAAGTCCAACACTAATCCATCAAGATGCAAGGTTACCAAGTCGAAGTTCAAAGTCCAAGGCACAGGTCCAAAATGCATGAACAAATCCAAGGTCCAAATGTACATTCCATCATAGCACAATCCATGGTCAACCAAAACCAAAACCACAAGGACAAAGCATGCACATGGCAAGGGAATGAACAGTTGTTTCTAACAACTCCCAAATCCACTCATCCGACTAAATAGGGATTTGCCAGTGCAGTTCATCAGGAGGGACAAGACTGCTGCCTCATGAATAGTCTCATTGACCTTCATTGTGCCTGTTTCCTCTCATCCCTGCATATTCACAAGATCAGGTGAAGAAGGCAATTCCTTCTCATTCCCACTGGCCAGTTGCAGCTGTACTTCTCCACCCTGCACTTTCAGTGGGACCTCTGAATTCTCCAGCTGCAGTTGTGCCTTTCCTTTTCCTTCTTCAGCCCGCTGTTCATCTGATCAACTCTCCATTGTTCCTGGCCTCTCCAGTCCTGGCTCAGAGCCTCCAGCAACTTTCTGACTCGCCCTCCGCATCTCCCTCCAAAGTCCCTGGAGCCGGCTCTTTCTTATCATCTGAGCTAGCATCCAGGGAATCCATCACAACAATCTTACATTGATTTATATTGATTGTTTTTGTTTAGTATCCTAGTATGATTTATGTTTGATTGCTTATTTAGTATCCTATGATTATCAATGAGCATTGTATCTTATGATTTATGATTGTTATATTTTATTATGATGATCATGATTTATCACTTGTTGCTTGTATAAACACTGAGAGCTTATGTACCGGAGACAAATTCTTTGTGTGCCCAATCACACTTGGCCAATAAAGAATTCTGTTCTGTTCTATTCTAAATAAATTTGTTTAATAAATAAGATAATAAATAAATATGATGTGAACACTTTCATGTATGTTTGGCCATTAATCAATTCTGACTGAATTATGAAAATATACATTATATTTAATTGCATTTTTCACCAAGTATGCATTTAAAATGTATATTACCCAAATGCTATTTTAAAGTCCCCAAATTATTTTATTGTGAAATACATACAGCTGAACATGTTTTAACTGAAATATACTTAAGCTACATCTACACAATTATTTAAACTCAGAGGTATCTCACAAGCTACTTCCTTTCTTCCTGAGTCACTGAATAATCCATACTCCTTTAAAAAGCAAAAAGTTCTTCTCAACTTACCACTTGAGAAGCAGTAGCAAAATGAAGTAAGTCAGCTTTAGATAATTATAGAAATTCAATAAATTGACAGCACTACGTGTAGTTTCTACAGAAATTGAAAAGTTTACTTAGCCTGATGTCTTGTATCACCTACATGTAAAAGGAAACTGACAGAATGAATCAACTTCTCCTATTAGGAGGGATTCACCATACAATTTATAACCCAATTGTTTGGGAAGCTCACTAGGAAATAAATTTAGAAAAACTCCATTATAGAAAAATTCCAAAATCTATTACAGCTTCCAAATATGGTAATTGAGAAATACTACATGTTAAAAAAAACCTCCCAGAAAGATATGCTACATTATTATATCAAAAAATCCCAGATAATTCTCATTTAAAAGACATAAATGAAAGAAAAATATTGTTACATGCATACAATATGTTGAAGATGCTTTGAGTTTCTGTGGTGAAGAGAGTTTCAGCCTAAATGACCCTTACAATTCAATTATTCTAGATGTTTCCGTTCATCTATAAATAAATAATAAACCAACAGGCAAGCAAGCCTATTTTATCATATCTAAACTTTTTGTTTCTGACAAGAATTGTAATACTAACATTGGGAATTACAGCATTCTCATGAGTACAATACAATTTACTTCTTTTCCCCTAAGGATATCAAGAGAATATACAGGATGCAAACCAGTTTATGGAAAATATATTTTGAGGAGATTCTGCTTATTTTTGTGAACAGATTGTTTGCTCAAAAATAAATGTACTGTGACAGATGTCATTACATGCCTCAGTCTTCAGCAGCCTCTAATGTATTTCAATTCCAGAAGAC
The DNA here is from genome assembly GCF_059756535.1 of Pantherophis guttatus. NCBI lineage: Eukaryota > Metazoa > Chordata > Lepidosauria > Squamata > Colubridae > Pantherophis > Pantherophis guttatus. Next base: position 37,950,835 of record NC_142067.1, on the reverse strand, counting down.
TGAGAAAAAAGTGCCAATCTAAAACAGTTGTTTTTATGAAAATTCCTAGTATATTAATCTGTCAGTTTATTTTTCACTACCATCCAAAAACAACCTCTGCTACGCATATGTGATCAATTCTGACATGTTTCCAATTATAATCAACATGTAGCACAATAATTCATATGATTATTTTTTATTTATTAATCAAACTTTCATCTTTCCACAAGGGTCTTTGGCAGGTCACAAAATAAGAACATACCATAAAGTACAAAATATAGGCATGGAATAAATAAAACCCCAAATTATGGTGGTTTTAGAATAAAACAATAAATAATAATTATTTTACTGTTGTTATGGTCATCCTCATCCTCACATTAAAAATACAATGGAAAAGAAGACTCTTGGGAAGTAACCAAGAATAACTGTTGGAAGTGTAAAACACAGAAGGGAATCTACTACCACATGTGGTGGTCATGCCCAAAGGTCAAAAAATTTTGGAAAACAATTCAAAATCAGCTGGAAGAAATCACCACCCAAAAAGTGCCCCTCAGACCGGAAACATACCTATTAGGAATACTGACAAAGGACTATAAAAAAGAGACACAATACTTGATAATACACATCCTGACCGCAGCTAGAATCGCTTTCGCACAAATGTGGAAACTGGAGGATACGCCATCAGAGGAAAAAATAATACAAAAAACAATGGAATGTGCAGAAATGGATAAACTTACCAAAGAAATACAGGGAAAAGAAGATTCAGATTATTACTTAATTTGGCAAAAATGGTACAACTGGTTAGATAAAAAGAACACGAAATAAGGGAATACCACCCAATGATACAAAAATAAGGAAATAAAATGAAATATCGTTGTATAAACATTGATACATGATGAAGGATAAATATACACAGATATATAGATATATAATTACCGAAGTAGCTCTATTTTCAAAGTTCAAGCTGTATGACTTGATTTTACTGTATAGTTAGTTTATGTATAGTTTGTTTAAATGTCTACGTCTGCATATGTATGTTTGTTTATTAAAAAAAAAAACCTTACATTCTCTGCAGGACAAATATGCAGCTTGGAATTTCTATTGTTCCTTTTCGAGAGTCACCGTATTTTTCGGAGTATAAAACACATGTTTTTCCCCCCTAAAAGGGGGTGAAAATTTAGGTGCATCTTATACACCGAATGTACCCCTGCCCATCCACTGGCCCCCACCTCTGCCTCGCAGCAGTTACCTCCTTGCAAGCAAACAGAAAGAAAAAACAGCTCCTTTCAGCTTCAGCACAGCCTAATTAGCACAGGTTGATTGGATCAGCCTCCCAACTCTCAGCTGATTTGCTCTCAGCTGTTTTGCTGCTGGTTGCTGCAAAGAGGTAAATTGCTGGAGCAGATTTTTTTTTTCCTTGTGCTAATCAAGCTATGCTGAAAATGAAAATGAAAGTAATTGTAATTGTAATTGTAAGCATGCGCAAGATGGCAGTCGTGAGGTGAGGTGCTGCGGCTGGATGGAGGACTTTCTGGGGCTCGAGGGGGTGCTGCAGGGGAGCTCGACCATCAGCGACCCCTGATTCGGTCGGATGGCTTCGGGGCGAGGGTTTTGCGATCTTCCTCGCCCCTGGACGCCCCCGGAGTCGGAGGCGGCGAGGGAGAATGTGGCCGCGCTGCTCCAACTCCGCCGACGCCGCCGAGAGCCGAGCCGAGTGGGGAGTGGAGATCGGCGGCGCTGCTGGGAAGGAGAAGGAGAAGGGAGAGTGGAGCCGAGCCGAGCGGAGAGCAGAGAGCGGAGAACGGAGATATGGAGATGTGGCTTGCTGGCGGCGGGGGGGTCAGTCAGCGGAGGGGACGAGGGTTTTTGAGATCTCCCTCGCCCCTGGACATGCCTAGAGGCGCCGGCGAAGAAGTTGGCTGCGCTGCTCCAACGCCGCCGAAAGTGGTGCTATGGTGGTTTGTTTGTGGGCAGCGATAGCAGCAAGGTGAAAGGGGAAGTATGGCTGTGGGGCAGCGAGTGGTGGCAGCCTGTTGAAATTTCATCTGCCCCACTCAGGAACTTCCTCAGCGGCCCCTGGAAACCGGGAATGGTGGCGTGGATATCAGCGGGGGTGGTGAGGCCGGCCCCAACATTAAACTGGGCCATGGCACACCCCATGGAAGTACTGGAGCTGTTCTCAGGCCCTATTGCCGGAGAAGGAGCCTTGCTAGAGGGTGAAAACTGAGAGGAGTATAACGGACTGGAGAAGAAAGACCCCCTCCCGGGATATCTTGGCAGCTGTAGAGGACCTGGAGGCCCCCTGTGACATCCAATGGAGGCTGGGGTTTGGATTTGTTATCCCGGAAGAACTGAACTATCTGAGGAATGTAGGGCTGGGGGGCGACGGAGGAGTTTTCCGTCACATAGATACCAGCCCTTTTCTCCTCCCCCTCCCAGGTACTGTGTCTGCCTAAATGGGCTTATTATTCGCCCTAATTGAGGGAATCTTCTTTCTCCCCCCCCTTTTCTTCCCCTCTTCCTTCTTCCCCTTCCCTTCTTCCCTTTTTTCATCGGGACTTACTCGAATATGATCTTGAGTATAAGACTTTGCCAAGGATTTTCCATCTTCACCCCTGGCGTGACTCATAGACTGACTGATAGACTGATAAATCTTTCTTCCGACCATGGTCAGCCAAATTGATGCAACTGTTGAGGGGTCCTCTATTACATCATGGCTCTTGTCTGTGGGAGAACTTTTTCAATATACGGCCCCGTGGGGTTCCGCTGTGAGAGGGCGGGCCGGAGGTCGCCCCCATTGGAGGAGATAATTTAGGACCCTCCTGCTGTTGTGGGAGGACAGTTGAGACACCAACAGCACATCGATGAACAATTGGCTGTGTTACATCTTTTGTGAAGTCCCCTGTCTGAGCTTTGGGCCTCCATCGCTGCATTTTGGAGATGTATACGACTGCAGATCTTCTTGCGCTGCGAGATTCCCCCTTCTCGCAGATGTGGCCCTCCTCACTATCGAGGGCCCACCTCAAGGAAGGGTTTTGGGACCCAGAGAGGTGGCATGTGAAAACGAGGGGATTGAGGGGTTTTTTAACAAAATTTTTAGTCAAATTTTTAAGGGGTCCTAGGGAGGGGGAGGGTCAGATTGGAATTCGGGCTGTGGGTATGGGGGATAACCCACAAGGGGGAGGGTCGGGTCTGGCAGTGAAGCGTGGTGTGGGGGATGGAGGGCCCGGGATCGAGGGGGGGGTTAGAGCTTGTCCGGATAGTTTTTTGAACATCAGTACTGTAGGTGGGAGGGGTAGATATGGCGGGAGCAGGGGGCCATATCGTGTTAGGGGAGTGCGCACTCGCTGTCTACGAGCGGTGGCGTGCTCCGGCCCCCAAGGCTCTACTCGCTCCTCAGGTTGCATAGACCCTCAGGACCCAGGCCTTCGGCTGATGCTGTGCAATGCCAGGTCCGTAGTAAATAAAGCCCCCCTCATCTGTGATCTTGTTCAGGAGGGGGGTGCGGACCTGGCAGGTATTACGGAGACCTGGTTGGGCCAGGAGGGGGGGGTTCCCCTCGTTGAAATGTGCCCGCCAGGTTTCCAAGCATTCCATCAGCCGAGGTCACAGGGGAGGGGCGGGGGGGTAGCGGTTATCATTAAAGAAGGTCTGAGACCGAGGGAGGCCACTGTTCCTCAGACGGCCGGCTGTGAATCCCTTTTTGTGAAATGGGGTCATGGGGTTCAGATGGGTTTGCTGATCACGTACCTGGCTCCCTGCCACGTGGCAACAGCCCTGCCCGAGCTACTCAACGTCATCGCCGCGGTGGCGGTTGATACCCCTAAGCTTATGGTTATGGGGGATTTCAACCTGCCGTCCGTGGGTGAGACGTCAGAGATGGCTCGGGAGTTCATGGCTTCCATGACAGCTATGGACCTGACCCAGTTAATTCATGGCCCTACCCACACAGGGGGAAACACGCTGGATCTGGTTTTTGTCTCTGGACAGTGGTTGAGGGATCTTGATATAGGGGATATAGTTACTGAACCCTTGTCATGGTCAGATCACTCTCTCCTTCGTCTCGACTTTCAAACCGCTGCACCCCGCCGCAGGGAGGCGGAGCCGGTCAGATGGTTCCGCCCCAGGCGCCTGATGGAACCTGACAGATTCCAGACGGAGCTTGGGCCATTTCCTGAGGTTCTGGCACACGCCTCGACTGGAGACCTGGTGGCCGCCTGGGATAGGGCGGCTGCTGGTGCTCTGGATCGGGTCGTGCCTTTGCGGCCTCTGACCCGGCGCCGATCTCAATTGGCTCCTTGGTTTACCGAGGAGCTGAGGGAGTTGAAGCGCCGGAAAAGACGCCTAGAGAGTAGTTGGAGGGCCAGTCTTCTTGAATCTGACCGGACACTAGTAAGATCCCACATTAGGAATTACTTAGTGGCGATAAAAGCAGCGAAATGTAGTTATTTTGCTGCTCTTATTGCGTCATCAGATAATCGCCCGGCCGCCCTCTTTAGGGTGACCCGCTCCCTGCTCCACCAGGAAGCGCGGGAGGACCCCTTGGAGGGTAGAGCCGAGGATTTTGTTCAGTATCTGTATGACAAAATCACTCAGATTCGGGAAGATTTGGACTCCGACTGGGTAGTCTCAGGGGGAGAGACAGGGGCAGGTCTTGAGAATGTTATCTGGGATGAGTTTGATCCTGTGACCCCTGAGGACGTGGACAGGATTCTGGGTAGACTGAACGCGACCACTTGTTTATTGGACCCGTGTCCTTCCTGGTTAGTACTGGCTTCCCGGGAAGTGACACGAGGCTGGCTCCAGGGGATTATAAACGCTTCGCTGAGTGAGGGTGACTTTCCCGCCGCCTTGAAAGAGGCGGTGGTGAGGCCTCTCCTCAAGAAGCCTTCCCTGGACCCGGCAATGTTGGTAAATTATCGTCCGGTCTCCAATCTTCGCTTTGTTGCGAAGGTTGTTGAGAGTGTGGTCGCGCAACAGCTCCCCCAGCACCTGGATGAAACGACGTATCTGGATCCGTTCCAGTCGGGCTTCAGGCCCGGGTACAGCACGGAAACGGCATTGGTCGCGTTGGTTGATGATCTCTGGAGGGCTCGGGACAGGGGGTGCTCCTCTGTCCTGGTCCTGTTAGATCTCTCAGCGGCTTTTGATACCATCGACCATGGTATCATGCTGCACCGGTTGGAAGAGTTGGGGGTGGGAGGCACTGTGTTGCGGTGGTTCTCCTCCTTTCTCTCTGACCGGTCGCAGTCTGTGTTGACAGGGGGACAGAGGTCGACCCCGAGGCCCCTCATATGTGGGGTGCCGCAAGGGTCGGTCCTCTCGCCTCTCCTGTTCAACATTTATGTGAAGCCGCTGGGCGAGATCATCCGTGGTTTCGGGGTGGAGTACCATCAGTACGCTGACGACACCCAGCTGTACATCTCCACCCCGGATCACCCCAACGATGCCCTTGAAGTGATGTCCCGGTGCCTGGAGGCCGTACGGATCTGGATGGGGAGGAACAGGCTCAGGCTCAACCCATCCAAGACCGAGTGGCTGTGGTTTCCGACGTCCCGATATAGTCAGTTGACGCCATCACTGACTATTGGGGGCGAATCATTGGCCCCCACGGAGAGGGCTCGCAACTTGGGCGTCCTCCTGGACTCACGGCTGTCTTTAGAAGAGCACTTGACGGCCGTGACCGGGAGGATTTTTCATCAGGTTCGCCTGATTCGCCAGTTGCGTCCCTTTCTGGATCGGGACTCTTTACGCACGGTCACTCATGCCCTTGTCACCTCCCGCCTGGACTATTGCAACGCTCTCTACATGGGGCTCCCCTTGAGGAGCACCCGGAGGCTCCAACTGGCGCAGAGTGCGGCCGCGCGGGTGGTAATGGGAGCGACATGGCGTTCCCATGTAACACCTCTCCTGCGCGAGCTGCACTGGCTCCCGGTGGTCTTCCGGGTGCGCTTCAAGGTTTTGGTTACCACCTTTAAAGCGCTCCATGGCTTAGGACCCGGGTACTTGCGGGACCGCCTACTACCACCAATAGCCTCCCACCGGCCGGTACGCTCCCATAGAGAGGGGCTCCTCCGGGTGCCGTCAGCCAAACAATGCCGACTGGCGGCCCCCAGGGGGAGAGCCTTCTCTGTGGGGGCACCTACTATCTGGAACGAGCTCCCCCCAGAGATACGGAGGATCCCGGATCTGCGCACCTTCCGCCGCGCCTTAAAGACCTTACTATTTCACCAGGCCGGCCTGGCCTAATTTTCCCCCTCTTTTATAAAAGATTTTTAAAATTTTAAATATTTTTTAGTATTTATATATTCAATTTTAAATTGGTTTTAAAAGTTTGGGGTTTTAAATTTGTCGGGGCCAAAATTATTTAATTTGATTTTATTCTATTTTTTAAATTTTGTATTGTATGTGTTTTTATTGTTTGGCTGTGCACCGCCCTGAGTCCTTCGGGAGTAGGGCGGTATAGAAATCTAATAAATAAATAAATAAATAAAAAGTAAAGCAGGCTGTTTGCTGTTTGCTGCAACAAGACAAAATTGCTCAGAGGCAGAGGCAGAGGCAGAGGCAGAGGGAGATTTCTTTTTCTTCTTTTCCTCACCAAAAAAGGTAGGTGCATCTTATTCTTCGATGTGTCTTATACTCTGAAAAATACGGTAAGTGGCAAAATAAAATGGAATTAAGCAAGTCCACAGGTACTGTGCATTATAGTATGATAAAGTGTGATGACTCTCTTCCCGCTCCCCGACCCTTCCCAAGATACCTCTTCAGATGACAGCTCAAGGGAGGATGAACCAGTTCCTGGCACATCAGGAGAGGAGTTGGTCAGTGGCTCCAAGCAGTCCTTTGAGAGTGATTTCGCTGAAGCACAGCTGCAGCAGGACAGCCCTATGGCATCAGATAGGAAAAGCATGCAGCTGCACCCGGTCATGGATGAGGAAGAGGAACTTCCTTCTGCATCTGATCCAAGAACGTGTAGATCTGAGAAAAGGCAGGACCAGCAAAGGTCATCCAGATCATTTGTGAGGAAAAAGCCTCACTCTTCTTGATGGGATGCACCAGAAGCTGGCTATTTAGCATAGCAGACAGATAGAGGCAATATTGAGAACAATGTGTTCATTTCCCAGCAGTGTGTTTTCTGGTCGTTGTGATTCCTGTCTTGCTTTGGATTGACACTGTGTCTAGACTTGAAAACTCTGTCTGAGAGGAATTTATCAATCCAATTCTGTAGATGCTTTATCAGAATTCTGGATGAATGCCATTGAAGCCTGATTTTCACCATGTTTCAGGGTACCAAAGTATCAATTTCTTTTATAGAGAAGGAACAATAATACTCAGAAAGCATTTGGCCTGACTGCTTAAAAGCTGAAAGTACTTTCTTGACGACACAAGAGTATCCTTTCACCTTTGGAGAGGGATACAACTCGAGAGGCTATTTGGTCGAGAGTCACACTTGGTGTTTGTCATGTGGGTGTCCAACTCCACCCAGTTTCCTTTATAAGCTCCAAGCTTTCCTGCTGGACTTGCTGAAATTTAATCATTCTGTGTATTGTTCCAGGAATGGTATTCACTTACCTTTGCTACCGGTTCCAAATGTCAGTGCTCACATGTGCCTTTTCCACACATACGTAGAGCCTTCTGCACATGCGCAAAGGGTCAAAAACGGGATGTGATGACCAGGGATGGGTTCTACTTACCTTTACTACCGGTTTACAATGGGGCCATCAGGGTCAGTGAGCGGAGCCTTCCGCCGGTTTTACTACTGGTTCTATAGAACCAGTGTGAACCGGAGGCAACCCACCATTGGTGATGACATACAGGCGGGTGGGCGGAACTTCCTGCCACCGGCGCTACCAGTTTGTGCGATCCAGATAGAGCCGGCTGATTTCACCACTGTATTGTTCCCACATAAGGTCAATCTGCTTCCAAGCTGTGTAAGAGATTGTTGGCGATCTCCGGGTCACTGCTCTGTAGGAAGGTCTGGAAGAGTCCTTCAGTTTCTTCATTCCATCCTGGTATGGAATACTCTCTTTTAAATCCTTAAGGTATATGTCTTTTCACTGAAGCAATTATTGCCTTTATGAATCTATGATAGTACTGACTACTTGGTGGAATCTATTGTATAAGTTTAATGTTAAGTTGCAGTGTTCTTTTATCAGAAAAAAATTAAATTTTTGGTTCATAAATATCTGTTCATAAATTGCAATAGACACTTAATTTTATCTCTTAATTTAATCAACATTTCCCCCATCAATTATGCTATAATTTCTATTTAAATCAATTTTAGTATGGTTATATGAACTTTTAAACAAAGATCTTCAGTCATTTTTCAGAAGTTCAATATCTGAAATAATCTTAGAAAGGCAAACATAATATAACCCAATTCCCCCGCCACTCCATGAAATTGAGAAGAAAATTTGTAGTTGTGGCAAAAAAATCTATTCTGTATATGAAAAGTATTTTCTTCTGCTATCTACTCTTCTGGTTATAACTACTGTATGGCATTCATAATGCCTTAAGAGGGTATCTGTAAAGAAAAGAAGTTGATGGGAAAATTTATGATGCAGAAATTTTATAATTTACATACATTTCATAGATTCTTTGATGATTTCATTTTTTTGTATTTCTAAGTTTCTACACTTCTTACAAAATATTTCCATATATTAATGCAAGTGTGAAAATCTTAGGTTCCAACCCTTTGCTTTGTAACTTAGTTCAAATTCAAATTATCTACATTTTCAGTCTTTTTCAAGCTGTTTTGTGCAAAGAAAAAACAGAAGATGACAATCTGCAATGATTTCTAGAAAAGATATCAAAAAAAATTACTTATCACTGATAAAAGACTTTGATTTGTAAGATCGGTACAATGGCTAAGTCAAAATGACAATATGCTGTTGGTTCTCTCTGCTGTTCTTTAGCTGCCTATCTGTACATTTAACATTAAATATGGGAACTCTTCTCACTTTCCCACTGAAGAAAGACAAACATTTATCTCCATACTTTTCTCCATCTGTAAAAATATACTCTTGTTTTCTCCCTTGATCTAAGATTTTTAGCATTATGGCAGAAAAGTATTCATATGGTCTTATGGGAAAACAATCACTTTTTAATTCCTTGGCATGGAAATTCACTTAGCAATGTCTTTAATGGTACTGTAAACATTTTAATATCTCTGCTTTTTTTCCTGGATTTTGAATCATCACATCTATTTCTCATAGCCTTTAGGGGATTGAGGAACACATTTTCATTAATTTCACATTCTCAATACAACAACTGAAAATGGAATAGGTTACTTGCAACTTACATCTTGTAACACAGCTAATGTTGAAAGAACAATAATATTATTGATTATCTATGATGAAGCAATTTGCAGAGTATGCTAGCAAATTTAATCTTCCTGTAGAACACACTACAAATGGATTCGGATGCATTTGCTTTCCAATTTGGTATTGTAATTACCCCAAGATTTCTTCTTTTTGCTGTCATTGCATATTATAGAACAGTTGCTACTGATTGAATATTAAAAACAGAAGAGACAATGCACAATTACTCACAGCCTTATGCTGCTGCTGTGCCTAGCACATATTAAGAGATGCTTCTGGCAGATGAATTGCCCCATTTAAGAAACAGTAGGATGTCACTTGTAATCAATTAACGGGGAAGCTTCCATGTATGAATGGGTGATAGACCAGCTTACATCATTGAATACTAAGCAAATTGAGCCATTTCTCTAAATTTTCAGCCCCATTTACCTTAGGCATGTATTAAACAAATCTTTAAAATCCTTAAGCAATTATCACTAGACAGTGATAAATAAAAAGCAAGAATGGCATTAATCAATTGTATAAAAAGAGTCTTATAAATGAATCCTTATGCAGAATTTCAACAGTAAATATAAAATTATAGCTACTAATCTTTTCCTCCAGATATAGTCCTTATTTGAAGAGTATTTTCAAGAGTGGTGCATTTAAATACATTTCCTAACATGAATGCAAAATGATGGATCACTCTTTTTAAGGCTGTAATTGCCCGTCAAGGAGACATATAAAATCTTGTTCTGTCACCCTCTTTATATGCTTTTAGAATTTAAAATGAATTTTTAGAAGGCTTGGTGAAGTTGGCTTACATGTACCTGCCAATGTAATTCACAGATATGAAAAAAACCGGCAAGGCCTTTTTTTCTCTTCTCAAGATAAGGATACTGTAAATAATGGTTTCAGTTCTGCAGAAAAACTGCATAGACATGCAGTTCAGTTAACATATTCTTTTTGGATTTTATTATGAATGGCTGTATTAGTCATTTGGAATTCTGCAGAGTCAAAGCATGCTAAAATCTGAATAGGGAAACTACCCATTGGCACTAAAAAGTCAAAATTATTTAAATCTATCATTTGTCCATTAATTAATTATAATATTATCTTCCCACGTTTATTGGTTTCATCTCTTTCTGTTAGGCTGTAAATAAAATTGTCATTAAAACCAACAGTTTTTAACAATTTCTGAAATATCTTCCCATATAACAAACATATGACGAGACAGACAGACAGAGATAATTTCTTCAGAAGAAATTCTTGCTAATTTCAGTGGACTAGTTTAAGAAAAATGTTACTCGTGTATATTAAAAAAATTAGATATAAAGTTATTTTAAACAATTAAAAAGCAACATATAGTTTGTACAGTTTGCACTGCTGGAAGTATGGATCAGAAAAAGACAAAAGTCATAACTAAGATTAGATCTAAATGCTAATATACTGTAACTCCCATTATTTTTTGTGGTTCTACTCAAAATTACTAGATTTGCATCCAATTGAAAGTGAAGAACAGAGTGTGAAAGATCATATCTTGTAATGGTTACAATATAGCAAACCTCACAGGAACATACAACAGATCCAGTTGTCTGTTTGTCTGACCATTTTACTCCTAAAATATTGTAATAATTCCAGCATCACCATAACATGAACCAGTGATATGTATGCTTTCTAGTTCCAAAGTAGGTTTCAATCTTGCAAGTCTCCCTTAACATCTTTTGGGGGAATTTTATAAAAATTTTTCCAGGCAAGCTAAGCTCATCAACAACCTAAAGACATCCAACTCACTAGACAACATAACAAATAGCAATATGGCAATAATATTGTGACTAAAAAGTAGAGGACCACAACTAATTTAAAAAAACCAACAGGAGTCATCTACAACATACAGTGTAATGACTGCAACAACCACTACACAGGACAAACAGGCAGAAGACATCCATGAACACCAAATTGCAGTCAGAAGACATGATGAAAACTCTTTAATTTCAGACATATGGACAGACTTAACCATAGTTTCAATTGAAAAACTGTGATCATCCTAGACCAGTGTTGGCGAATCTTTTCGGCACCAAGTGCTGAAATGGGAGTGCATTCACATGTCTACAGCGGAAACCGGAAGAGCAGCCGTCCGGTGTGCATGCGTGCGCCGGCCACCTCGTCTTCTAGTTTCTGGCACGCATCTGCGCGCAAAGACCAGCTGGCCGGTGCGCATGTGCATGCAGGAAACTGGTCGAGCAGCTGTCTGGTGTGCTGGTTTTCGTGCATGCATGCGGGCCAGAAACCAGAAGACCAGTTGGCCGGCATGCATGCATGTGCCGAAAACCAGAAGATCAATTTTCTGGCACGCATATGCTCACAAGGCGGCTGCTCTCCCGGTTTCTGGTGCTCCCACATGTGTGAAGATCAGCTGGCCGGCACGCCAGAACCCAGAAGAGCATCGGGCGATGGCTCGTGCGCCCGGAGAAATGGCTCTGCATGCCACTTCTGGCATGGGTGCCATAGGTTCGCCATCACGGTCCTAGACTTAGGCCAAATCTAAAAATGCTAGGGAATTTCTAGAAGCATAGCACTCTGTCAAATTGGTCACATGCACACAAACAATATGCAAAGAGACAATCAACAAGCCAAAAAGGAAACAAAAAGCACTTTCCCACCAGCAATCAGCACCCATATGAGCATAGATTAATGCAATTATTAAAATCAGACCAACAATCAAATAAACAATAACCCAATCAAGCCAAACAAGGCAACAGTAAGTAGCCCAACCAAAGAACGTCTAAGACCACCCCCACCATCACTGACAGGGCAAACCACGCGAATACAAACCGAGAGCAAACCCCACTTCTTACTAGCACTGATGATGCTACCTAATTTGGGTAATGAAATGTCTGCAAGAAAACAACCAAGCTCAGAGAGCACTAAGGGTACCTCATGCACCAAGATTAAAAAAATAGACCAAACAAACTCAAAGCAAGAACAAAGAGAAGGAATAATGCAAGATTAAAAAAGAAAACTATGAGGTTAGAGTTAGAGTTTATTTAGTCTTTAATCAGCAGCAATCTCATATTTTATCTTAGCTTTTTTTAAGTTAAACTAAAATATTTTTCACTGAGATCTTTCTAATGAATGTCTCAATCAATGTACAGCTGCATACAAATTTAGCAATTATCAGTAGTAGACCAGCTAGGGCCTGAATACTAAAAATATTTGGTAGATTATTTACGTATGTGCATTGAAATATCTAAGATGTTTTCAACATATTTTGCAGTAGAAATGCAATTACAATGTTTTTTATTCGTTTAAATGTAATGATATAAAGCGAAAATTAAATTTAGATTAATTAAATTCCATATTGGCTCTTGCCTTTTTTGAGGAAAACATTATCATTGCATAACCAACTTACTATTATAATATTAGAATGAGAGTCGGTTGAAGAAACAAACTAACTAATTTAATCACTAGTTTTATATATTGAAGACTATCATCCTGAATACCAACCACTACATGAAATGCAGTTACTTCTAAGCAGACACATGCAGAATTCCATCATAAATAATTCAAAAATGTGAGCATAAACATTTATAATGTTCTACCACACTGCTGTACTTTAATGCTATTAGATTAATTTAGCAGAAAGAAACATTTCAAATCTATCTTTAAATGGGTTCCTGGGGATATTATTAACTGTGCTTTTCCATAAGCAATTTGTAGAAAGTACAGAAATTTGTATGAAGTCATCATGTAGCCTGTAAAAAGAAAGAACATTGTCGGAGAAAAACTGAAATATGATCAAGGGAAAGCTCATGAACTTTCTTCATAAAACAGCTGCAGTCAGACATTTGGATATAATATTACATTTTATTAAAATGAACCATAAGCACAATGTTTTTTGAAATTTCAGGCATTGAAAGGAATCGATGTTTTGATTAAATCCCTTCAATATAAAAAGTTAAATAAAAAACAGAGCAGGTGAAACTTCCTTCACTCTATGAACCTGTCAAACTACATGCAAGTTATTTTTTCTGTTGTAATAATATGATTTTCAAAAGAGTGTTATTTTTTTAAGATCTACAAAAAACAAGAGCATAACAAATGTGGCTTGACCATTGAAGGAAACATCCATAAGTTTATATTGCTTTGTGAACTATACTGGTTACCAAATTGCTTCTGGATGTAGTTCATGGTACTGGTTATCACTAAAAAGCCTAAATAGCATTGGGTCAGGTTGTTTGTGGAACGGTCTGTGTCCCATAGTTTCTGCCCATCCAGCAGAGTTAGTGAGCTCTGGGTCTCACAATGTTATTTTTCAGAATCCAAGATGTGTTCCAAGGGGTGGTTTTCACTTACGTTCGCTACCAGTTCGCAAATATGAGTACTCGCTCGTGCGCTCCCTACACTCCCGTGCGCCTCCTCCATGCAGAGGGTCAAAAACGGGATGTGATGATGTCCAGGTAGGTGGGCAGAGCCTCCTGCTGCTGGCACTACCGGATCATGCGATCCAGATGGAGCCGGCTGAATTTCACCACTGATGTGTTCCCTCTCTGTCATGTTGCCTGCCTTTAGAATGAGGTTCGCCTCAGATGTCCATGAGGGGATTTCCCTCCCTGATTGCCTTCCAAAATGACTTGAAAGGAATATTCTTGTTAGTTTTATTGTTGTTATTATTATGTGTCTTCTATGAACAAGTGCTGTTTTGTATCATTTATTTAACATATTGTATACTGTGGCTTACTTTAAATTCTGAGCAGTTCAAAGTCATCTTGGAGTTATACCATGTCTAAATAAATAAATAGGCTATGCCTAACTTTTAAAAATGTCCCCCTACATTTAGATTTTTCCTCTATTTTCTTTTTCTTTCTATTCCCTCTCCAACCCAACCCCTGTAACTTTGATGTATTCCAATAGGATTATCGGATTGTTATACATCCTTTCATTTCAGCTGCAAGTAAAAAAAAATAATCTGTGAAAGCTGCCACTTTATTTATTTAGCATATGGCATATCAAACATGGATTTGCAATATATATCAACATTTCACCTGGATTAAAAACACAGTAAAATATGAATGTTAAAAATATCTATATCAGTATACCAAAAAGATCTATATCTGTATACCAATGTTTAGGCCATCTAACCATTGAAGCACTGCATCATTTATGTAAAGAAAAAATGAAATCTTGGACTGGTATATGCCCTCAGTTTACAGCTATCACAATGTGATCTATAGTTTGACATGGGACTCCACAGTCACACTGAGAGGAGAATATTATATACCCATTTATACAGTGAATCCTGGCAGACACTGTGTGAGATGCAAATCCTATTCACAATATCAATATAATTTAGATTTATATAGCACTCCACAGTACTTTACAGCACCCTCTGAGTAGTTTACATTGTGAGCATATTGTCTCCAACAATCTGGTCCTCATTTTGCTGACCTTGGAAGGATGGGAAGTTCAGTCAACCTTGAGCTGGTCAAGATCGAACTCCAGGCTGGGAGAACAGTTAGCCTGCAATCCTGCATTCTAGCTACTGCGCCACCACAACTCTTTATTAAGGTTGATGTGGTAGTTAAAAACTGGCACCTTTACATAGGATCATTTATATGTTTACCTGTGTCTGGATGTTCAATGTCCCATTTGAATCTCCACTGAGAATCTATATTAAAGTTGTTAAGCATATGTCATGCAAGTGCCAGCTACCACTTCAAAAGGAATTATGAGATATGGATCATAGTGTCACAGCTGGAACTCTCTTCCTTTTTTTCCTTACTGTGACACAAATATGAAAGGATGGAGCTTGTGTTGTGATATTACAATGCCGGTTTTATCATTTTGGTAAACAACACTTGTGAATCCAGCTATGTAAGACCCAAACATACTTAGGCCTTTTTTCTATTTAACCCTTCCCCTTTCCCCTTTATTTTTAAGCTTAATATTAACTCTTATATTCTATTGGGAATAATCTGAAACTTTAATATGGCAAACACTATGTGTTTAATACCTGCCAAATTTAATGACATGTTTTGAATTTATCATAACAAAATCTGTATTACCATTACATCACATACAAAAACAAAAAAGACAGGTTTTGACTCTGATTACAACTAAGAGTTTTAATTACAAAACTAATATTTTTTTAAAGAAGTAAAAATTCTTCCACGTGTGAAAGTTATTGTTTTTTAAGAAGTAAGGCATATGTAAACCTCAATTGTAGAGTACACGTTCATATCAAATTCTCAAAATGGAAAGAGTAATGTACCAAGAAAAGCACAAAGCATGCTGAAAACAAGCATGTAATTTAACATTTTTCAGATATTGTTCATGGATTGTACAGCATGTTGCAAGATACTAATAAATATTACTATACATTTTGAAGCTTCCAGCTAATGAATGAATGAATGAATGAATGAAAGAAAGAAAGAAAGAAAGAAAGAAAGAAAGAAATCAAACTAATCAGTTTACGTAAATTAAATATATTTTATTTTTAAACTCCTGTTTTCAGCCTCTCTTGAACAAGATCCCATCTCATTCCAGAATCATTGCCATCTATTTTATTTAACACTGCAGCTGCATTATCTCAAAAGAGCCAGGACTTTTGATACTCTCCTTAAATACATAATGTGCTTTTTAGTGTGAAAGAAAAATGCATCATTTCCTGGATTCGGTGGGAAACTTGGCTTCCTGAGAGAGCCATTCAACATGGTGTCATAAATCTTGATGTGCAACGTAGAAGGCTTAGTAAAACTTAGGTTCCTTCACTTAATCAAACATTTTCATTATGTCTTTTTTCAAACACCGTCCAAGAGCTAGAAGTGATGCTATATAACTCTTTTTTTCTACTTTGGCTCCTGTATGTTTGAATTTATATGCCCACTAATACTTTAAGATTAAACTTATGAAAATGAATGAATGCACCAACTTCAATTTGTCAGTGGGTGATTTACACCATACTTTCTTAGTACAAATAGTTCCAAGCGTTTCTGACGGAGGGGGTCTCGCCAGACATGTAATTTGTAAATTGAGGATATATTGGACAACAAACGTTCAACAATTGTTCCTATGATATAATAGTCCAGGGAAGAGTTATAATACAGTAGCAGACATTAATTTTCATATAAAGCATTACAACTTCAATCATTAACAACTACTGAGGAAATGAATAATATAATGTTCATTGGTAATCTCTTTTAACCATTTTTTTACATGAATGGTAATTTTTAATAAAGCTACAAGAGATGCTTGTGAATTATCATGTCACAAGAAAACATATATGCATGTTTATCATAAAAATAATAAAATGCAGACTATATTTATGAAATATTAACATATTCATTTTTCACTCAAAAAACCCGTATGATATATAACAACTAACTTGCAGCAAAAATTGTCAAAGGTATATGCACTATGGTTTAAAATCAATCATTATTATACAGAGGTTCAGTAAAGAAAAACTTGATTAAAAGTGTCTGAAAATTTATTTGACCAAATATTTTCAGAACAGTGGTAAAATTTCCAGAAGGAAATCTTCATGTTCCAGAATTTGGAAGGATAAAATATTCAAAGATTTCTAAAATGAGGCAACAAAAAAAAATCTATGTTAACACTAACAAGTCTCAGCCTAAGTAAAATATTATTCTTGCAGTAAAATCATACAAGGTTTTCAAATGCAAACACAGAGAACTATTGCAAACAATTATAAAATAATACTGAAATTTAATAGATTGGCAATCTGGGAGGTTTAAATTATCCCTAGCCAAAGTAAAGACGTCAAATTTACCGTACCAGAATATTTATTATTTTGTTATGTTACTATTATTGCAATATGAAAGGTGTGATGGATCATCTGTTTCCATTCCAAAGCCATTCTTTCAAAGAGTGTTTTATTATTATATATAATAATTCCTTGCTTTAGGAACACATATACATCATAGGAAGAGATGTTCTTTCATTCCATGCATTTTTCGCTTTTCTGTTTTTCGGATATTCACCTCACATCTGGGAAATATCTTAGTTACCCTAAGCATGTTAGGAATAGACACATCTGAAGTTCTGAAGACCCAAAGTTGGGGTTGATGCCTACACTCTCTGTAGGTAATAATTTTCTACAAAAAGACAGATAGAGGTAAAAGAAACAAAACAGACAGAAGGTAAATTATGGTTAATTGTTAGACCATGTACTGTATACAGTATTCAGTATTATTCAGATCATCTATGAAATCTAACAGTTTTTTGCAACCTTTAATTTAAAAGTTAATATGCCTCATGCATTAATGCCATATATCTATTCCATTTGGTCAGTCCATTTGAAATCACAAATGGACTGACCATATGGAGTCAAATGGACTAACCTAAAACAGTTTACCATATTTTTCAGAGTATAAGATGCACCGGAGTATATGGCGCACCTACCTTTTTTGGTGAGGAAAAGAAGAAAAAGAAATCTCCCTCTGCCTCTGCCTCTGCCTCTGCCTCTGCCTCTGAGCAATTTTGCCTTGTTGCAGCAACAGCAAACAGCCTGCTTTACTTTCATTTTCATTTTCAGCATAGCTTGATTAGCACAAGGAAAAAAAATCTGCTCCAGCAATTTACCTCTTTGCAGCAAGCAGCAGAGCCCTGCGCAAAACAGCTGAGAGCAAATCAGCTGAGAGTTGGAAGGCCGATCCAATCAACCTGTCCTAATTAGCCTGTCCTGAAGCTGAAAGGAGCTGTTTTTTCTTGCTGTTTGTTGGCAAGGAGGTAACTGCTACGAGGCAGAGGCCAAAGGGTGGGGGCCAGTGGGTAGGCGGAACTACATTCAGTGTATAAGATGCACCTACATTTTCATCCCCTTATGCGTCTTATACTCCGAAAAATACGGTAATTATTACAATGTATTTTTATAAATTTAAATATAAAATAATGAAGAAAGGGACAAATAGCAGCAAGATAATTGATTCAATTGTGGTAGCAATGGATAAAAAATGGAAGATTTGAAAGATTATATTGGAACAAATCCTACTTAAAAACAGTGTGATTGCTAAATATTAACATCAACATGATAACACATCTCAAGTGATTCAATTCCTACAATTAAATATTGGTTTAATAAACTGACAAACAATTGCACTCTGATAATGACTCCCCTTTTTTGTGAATGGTGATAATATAAACTAAGATGATATGATGTACCACTGTATTCCATTCCTCTGAACTGGAAAACATGGGAATCTAGCCAGCAAATTTATTCATGACCTAAATCTGTACCCTAGTGTCTTTGGGAGCTATTAACTAAAATACCCATTTAAGTACAATGTAAAAGCATGTTAGCTTGTTGTAATGGTTCTGTGAAGGAAGATGTACAGTAGGATTAAATGACAGCATGTATGAAGCCTATGTGTATTTTAGCAAATGAAACTGAAATTTATATGACTGCAACAACTATAAACCGTAATTTCTTCACGCATAATTAAAGTTATTACATAACTGTGGCATAATGTACCACATGGTCATAGAATTTGCAACTCATTGGCATATTCCATTATGCTCAATCAATATGTAAGGGTAAAAACTTAGCATTCTGGCCCTAAGCCAGTGACTTTCTTAAAATTAAGTTTTTAAGTTGGGTGTATCCTATTTTGGAACCAGTCCAATCCCAAAAAAATGTGTTTTGCCCAAATTACTATGAACCACTTCCAATTGGAAGGACTAAATTCCAGTACTCACTAGAAAACTTCTCCTTGAGAACATTCTGTTCCCGGAACAGCAAATTTGTCATATTTATCACTCAAATATACACCACTAGCTGTATATATTGTAAGGTTATAGAGCTTTCTGAACTAGTCATGGAGTTCCCACTTCATATTTGAACACTGATTTCCCATTTCTCATGATTCCTGAAATATAGATGAAGACCTTACTTCTGTGTATTATATATGTTTGGTAAACATTTGTCATTTTTGTTTAATTTGCAATTTAAAATATTACACTTTCAATGTCAGAACAATTACCTAAACCAATACATAGATATTTGTGAAAGTAAGAAAAAACATGGCTGATCATATCTATGTAGCAAGGAAAACATTTACTTAAAGAAACTTCATCTGTAAAGTGAAATAGAGAAATCAAAAGAAAGAGGTTTCTCTCACTATTTTAAAAGATTTCTATATTTTATATCTTATTTTACAATAGAAACTATCAACCATCTTTTATCAAGCTAAGTGTTTAGCTTTATGTAGAAGAAGAACTGGAATCCATTTCAATTGAATTGTAACCTAGAATGTCTGTTTGTCTGTCTGTCTCTATCAATCAACTTTTTACCAATCTGAGAGAAAGAGCTACAGAGAAGGAGGGAGGGAGAGAGGGAGGGAAAGAGAGTGAGATCATACAGTCATGCATGCAAATATAGAGACTGTCATTTGGGAGTTTTTTCCTTTTTTTCTCCTCTGTTTTACTCATTGGATTAACACTTGAAAAAGAAAACTGCAAGAAGAGTTGCAGTACCGGTACATGTCAGTTGTCCTTGTTAATGTAATTGCAGTTTCTGGGTAGACTTCAAGGGGGGTCATGTAGCATATGCACTAATCCATCTGTGACACGATATGAGGAGAGTATAAGTGACTCTAACCAGTAAAGTAACTTTGTCCTTAAAGTAACTTCTACTTTTTTTTTAAATTTGATTTATATGCCGCCCTTCTCCGGAGACTCAGGGCGGCTTACAATGCGCTAAGCAATAGCCTTCATTCATTTGTATATTTATACAAAGTCAGCTTATTGCCCCCACAACTGGGTCCTCAATTTACCTACCTTAGAAAGGATGGAAGGCTGAGTCAACCTTGAGCCTTGGCGAGATTTGAACCTGCAGTAATTGCAGGCAGCTGGTCTTAATAACAGGGTGCTTTAGACCACTGTACTATCAAGGCTCTAAGGCTCTACTTTAAGGACAATCATAAGATGATAATCGGCAGAAGCTTTTGTGTCCACAGGTAGTCCTTGCTTTTCCAGCATGAGTTGAGAGAATCCAGAAACAATCTTCACACCTATCCCCAGGACCCCAGATTGAAGAGCAATACTTTCCAGAGAAACACAACCCATTCAGAGCTAAAGTTGGTATTGTTCCAGAGTTCGTTTCTGACCCTACAATCACTCTGTTTTGCTAGACTTTTTCCAAAAGACAAGAATCAGTTGGTTTAAATTATAAGAAAATATATACCCACTTTTCTTCCCATTATAGATATGTTAATTTGGACTTTGCAAATTATGCACACATACACTGAAATAGCATATTTAATACAACAGATACTGCAGCACTAGTTTAATAACTAATGACAATTTTGGTGTGGTTCAAGATTTTAAATTTATATTATGCAAGAAAAACAAAATGCACAGGTGCAGTATATGTAGTACCTCGCTCAAGTAGTAACTGTGAGAGGGATCTTGGAGTCCTAGTGGACAATCATTTAAATATGAGCCAGCAGTGTGCTGCAGCTGCCAAAAAAGCCAACACAGTTCTAGGCTGCATAAACCGAGGATAGAATCAAGACCACATGAAGTGTTAATACCACTTTATAATGCCTTGGTAAAGCCACACTTGGAATACTGCATCCAGTATGTTGAGACTCTAGAAAGAGTGTAAAGGAGAGCAACGAAGATGATTAGGGGACTGGAGGCTAAAACATATAAAGAATGGTTGGAGGATTTGGGTTTGGCTAGTCTAGAGAAAAGAAGGACTAGGGGGCACATGATAGCACTATTCCAGTATTTGAGAGGCTGCCACAAAGAAGAGAGGGTCAAATTATTCTCCAAAGCACCAGAGGGCAGGACAAGCAATGGGTGGAAAATAATCAAGGAGAGAAGCAACCTAGAACTAAGGAGAACTTTCCTGACAGTTAGAACAATTAATCAGTAGAACAACTGGCTTCCAGAAATTGTAAATGCTCTAACACTGGAAGTTTTTAAGAAGATACTTGATAACAATTTGTCTAAAATGGTGTAGGATATCCTGCCTAAGCAGGGGATTGGACTAGAAGACAACCAAGGTCCCTTCCAACTCTGTTATTCTAAATATCATTCTAAATATTGAAAGCTGTCAGTGTATTTTGAACACATAACTAGATGCTGATTGTATGGATATTTATCCCATGCCATTTATATTTAGTAGTACATAATTTAATAGCTGCTAGTAAAACTAGGGAAAAATAATTGCAGGATTTTCCCAAGATCAATATTAAGTAGGAAAATTAACAAAAAAATATTCTTTAGCTACCTTTTCCCATAATCTGTTTTTCACTCCTCAAAGTTCTTTCTTATTATTAGCAAATCACTAAAACCAGTTCAAAACTACAGCACTTTTTAGCCCTGGCTTACACTTTAGGCAAATATTTATTCTATAATTTCCATAAATCTTCCTCTTCTCTTTTGATATGCAAGAGTCTAAGTTATTAATAAACCATGAGTTGTGACTGTTTTTATTTCCTCTTGATTAGTCAACTATAAGAGTATTCCCTGCTGTTTAATTAGATAATAACTGGTTGATGATCAATAATGCCTTGGTCAATAAACATATATATTAAAAAATAACTGAGGAAACAATCCATAATGATGTATTTTTGGCACAATAGCACACTGTTAAGTTCAGACTTTTATAAACTTGGAATTCAGCAAATGCTAAAGTCCCACAGACTTTACAAGTATTTATATTCTCTGATTAGCTTTTATTGTACACCTCAGAAATCTGCAGGTCTAAATGGCAGAAGTATTATTCTCCATTAAATGTTGACCATAAAGTAATTTATAGTTATCCACAAGGGAATCTTGGCAGGGAAAAAAAAACAAGATTGCCAGTTACTCCTGCTGGGATCAGGAATATCATTTCCCTCCTTTAACCACTGCTTCGCTTCACCACTTGTCAACATATAAATCTTATCACTAGAAGTAACTCAATGACACCTGGGGAAAACATGAATAGAGGTTTAAAAAAAGTAGAGCTAATGCAGAAAGGCTATTCTAAAACTGAATTAACTAACTCCAGTCAGAGCTACATAACTATAGCACTGGCTTGGAAAAGACTAGGCAAATATAATTATTGAATTGTATATCTTGTTTAAGAAAACATTTTTAATTGGTTAAGGGCATATATAAACCCTGTATAAAGACTTCAAAATAACAAATAATAGATGTAGGAAATGCTTTTGGTTCTTGATGAAAAGGTTAAAAAAGGAAAAAGCATCTCAGTTAAAAAAGGAAAAAGAAGCACAATATTGAGTTTTAAAAACTAGCTCCAAATTAGAAAGACAAATTTGGGACTTTTCCAAAATACATGCATAGGTTCTGCTTATAAACAATAAATTATATCTTCCAAGATTTCAATACTAAATATGCTTGGTTTCAGTGGTGGGTTTCAAATAATTTCACCACCAGTTCGCCTAAAATGTGAGTGTGTGCACATGTGTGCACGGCTTCCGCACAAGCATGGGTGCATGGCTTCCGCGCATGTCCACATGGATGGCTTCCA
Organism: Pantherophis guttatus; assembly: GCF_059756535.1. Taxonomy (NCBI): domain Eukaryota; kingdom Metazoa; phylum Chordata; class Lepidosauria; order Squamata; family Colubridae; genus Pantherophis; species Pantherophis guttatus. The sequence continues at coordinate 37,928,056 of NC_142067.1, read as the reverse complement.
TGCATGCGCACATGGATGACTTCCATGCATGCGCACATGCATGGCTTCCATGCATGTGCACGCGTAGGCTTCCACCACACAGTGAGGCTTGACCAAGCAGCCTTTTGGGGCCTGATACCCTCCATCTCTGCTCTCCGGGGCAGCGGCTGCTTCTCTCTGCACTGCAGGGAAAGCATCTTGTGCAATTTAGCAGCTGTGAGCCGCTGCTTTCTTCTAAGTCCCATCTGGAAAGCGCTGCAGCTGATAGAAACAGCATTCATCATGGCTGCTTCTTCTTTCGGAATGGGTCTTAGAGGAAGCGGTGGCTCACAGCTGCTAAATTGCACAAGACGGTCTCCCAGAAAGAACAGCAGAGAGAAGCAGATGCCAACCTGGAGAGCACATGGAGCGTCTCTGCGAGCGACCGAGTCTTGGCAAGGACGGAAAAAGCTACTGCAAGATATCTGCTGCAGCGCTTTCTGGATGGGACTTCTTGCAGATAAGAAGAACTGTCCGGTCCATTCCCAAACCACTTCAGCCCTCCTGTGCCCATATCGCACCCCCCCCCCATGGCCCTTCGGCCTAGGGTGGCAATAAATTGCTTCGGCCTGGGGGAGTATAGTTTGATGCCGGGGGAAGGCTTGCGGCTAGAGGCCTGGGACAAGGCCAGAGTGTGGGAATGGTGCATTTCCCAACCTGGCTGAGGCAAACAGCGAGCAGGCGGAGGCTCCAGGATAAGGCCAGAACCAAGGAATGGCACATCCCCCAACCTGAGGTGAAGGGAGAGCGGGCAGCAGGTGGGCAGAAGGTGATTGGCGAGAGCCATGCCCAGAAGGACATGGCAAGGCCAAACCTTGCCAAGTCCACCCCAAGGTGGTCTTTCAGCTGAGCGCTTTACCTTCTTAGGCAGCCGCAGTAAGCTGAACGGGTGAAGCATGGATATCAACTGGGCCGTATGCCCAGAGTGGAAGTCCACAATGAAGACAGGCAAGCTGGCAGTGCTACGTTGGACAGTGGCAGGCAGCTAGCTAGGCCACGACTTGCAGGCTTATCCAGGCCGCTCAGGGCCACTCAGTTGGGCCGTGGGCACCGCATTGAAAGGCAGGCAAGCTGGCTGGCCCACAGAGACCTTGTGGTCAATGGCAGACAAGGAGCCAAACAGAATTTACAGCTATGCCAGAGAAGGGAGATGAGAAATGACTGGATGAGGTGGGGCAGGTGAGTGGGCAAGCGGGCGGGGTGAAAGGGCGAGTGGGGGTGTGTGGGGGCAAGCAGGCAGCTGGGGTGAATGGGCAGCCAGGGGACGGGGCAGGCAGTGGTGGGATTTGCCCATTGTCCGAACTGCTCAAAATTTTCACGACCGATTCACCCGAACTGATGCAAACCAGCTGAATACCACCTCTCCTTGCTTTAGTACATAATTAAACCAGGTATAAAGTTATGTTGAATTTATTACACTATTTGTATTAAATTTAGAACACTGTTGATCTTAGAAAAATATCAATATAGACTCTATAATTATTGCTTACATGTTGTTGTTGTTAGTGGCGAAGTCGTGTCTGACCCATCGCTACCCCATAGACAACATTCCTCCAGGCTTTCCTGTCTTCTACCAGCTTAGATGTTAAGTTTATTTATATAAAAAATGTCACTACTAGATCTAAATGCCACTCATTCAATTAAAATAAAGTAACAAGGCCAGAAGAGTTTATTTCAGGGCAAACCCATAATTAAAATAATACAATAGTGTCCTTTTTTTCCTTTTACAAACTTAAGTATGCAAAAAGCTGATCATGGAATTCGGTGTTTAGCATATCCTTGCATACTGAGAAAGGAAGCTGGGATAAAACTGAGAGCCAAGGCTTGGATATATTTTGAAGATGTAAGAGTTAATGGATTCCTGACAAAATGTGCCATATCATGAGGGATAGTTTTTCAGACAGCTTTATTCACAAAATATTATTCACAGAATAATCTGTGAAGTTCTTCTAAACTACAGTTGAAATTTTGAAGACAATATCCATAGATACAGAAAATAAAAAGGATGGCCTTGATAGAGATAAGGAAGATCTTCTACCAAAGCAATGAATACATAAATGTGTTTTAAATCCATATCAAGATAGAGATTTGTGAAAATACCTAGGGCATCCTCCTCGTATGAACTCCCAATTTGTAATACAAAACCTATCCTGTTGCAATTGTACTGCAACATTGAAAGTGTAAGTTTAAATGTATGTAAGTGTGGAGTTGGCATAATGGCATCACAACACACATTTTGTCATTTGTAGTCATTTGTAGTCCTTTGTAAACACTCCATGCCAATGGAGATTTCTGAGAAAATACATTATGTTTCTATTGCTAACAGTTGCAGGATATAGAAATATCCCTTTAGATGCAGTGAGGTTTCATACAGAAAATTGTAAAATGCAATAAACATTGATAGCACGAATCCCACAAGATTACTAACAGTTCATATTTCATAGTTCTGTCATTTCTGACACTTTGTCGCTCTCATATTTGCAATGCTAACATTTTAATGAACACATCCACTGGGTTACATCAATAACATCTGTAAGAATAGTTACAGCAGTTCTGTTTGCATATTTTTTGTAACAGAGCCCCATTATCTGAGGTACTGCATGCCACAAAGGAGAAAAAGTATTCAATACGATCTTTTCCAGCTCTGCTATTTACAAAAATTCTAAATTACAGCTCTTTATCAAAATGAAAGGAATATATATATATTGTAGGAATTTTTTCATTTCCCATGGTGTGCTCCATTTGCTTTTCACCAAACATGAAAATTTAGATGAAGGATAAACTTAGAATTTTTATTTGTTAATCTGTCTGAAACCCAAATTATATAATAATAAAGACATATCTCTCTGCTTGATAACCCAAGTAATAGCCTCATTCAGATATGTATATCATTTAATTTACCAAACTAAATCCAACTACTTGATTCTCAATTTCCTGTGACACATGTAACCTCTCCAAGTGACAATCCATATTACTAAATCATAAATTCATTTTAAGATCATGTTATGCCTTTAAAATCAACAATGGTTTTGCTTGAAATGGTTACAGAATCAGAATCAGTGAAGAATACAGACACCAAGGCACAAACATTTATACCCATACACTGAAACAATATGTTTATAACACCTAATTTAGGACTGATGTTTATAACATCAGTCCTAGATTAGCATTAGAGGTTTTTAAATGAAATGGAAAAAGGGAAAATAACATTTCCCCTTTTTCCATTTCATTTTTTAAAAAACTCTTATACTAATCTAGGATTAATAATTTTTGTTTAAATACAGCTAGTATACTATGTGAGAAACCTCCTCTACTTAGAATATAAAATAAAAGAATTGGAAGGCACCTTGGAGGTCTTCTAGTCCAACCCTCTGCTTAGGGAGAAAACCCTATAACCGTGATGGCGAACCTATGGCACGCGTGCCACAGGTGGCACGCAGAGCCATATCAGTGGGCATGCGAGCTCAGCTCCAGTGTGCATGTGCACACTGGCCAACTGATTTTCGGGCCTTCTGGGCCAACCAGAAGTAGGGAAACAGATAGTTTCCTGCCTCTGGAGGACCTGGTGTGTGTGTGTGTGTGAGGAAGGCCTGTTTTTCTCTCTCTCCAGGCTCCAGAGCCTTTCTAGGAGCTTGGGTAGGGTGAAAATGGCCTCCCCCCCCCGGAGGCCCTTCAGAGGCTGGAAACGGCCCGTTTGCTGACTTCCAGTAGGACTAGAAGGCCCGTTTTTTGTTCTCCCCAGGCTGCAGAGCCTTTCTGGGAGCCAGAGGAGGGCAAAAACGGCCTCCCCCCCCCCGAGGCCCTCCGGAGGCCGGAAATGGCCTGTTTGCCAACTTCCGGAAGAAAGGCTCTGGAGCCTGGGGAAGGCGAAAAACGGGCCTACCGGCCCACTGTGCCATCGTGTGCCAAAAGCGGGGGGAGCATGGGGGGGTCATACACACATGCGTGGGGGCAGGACGCATAGAATTATGGGTGTGGACACACGCACATGCGACCCCCCTGCGCTCCCCCTGCTTTTGGCACGCAATGGCAAAAAGGTTAGCCATCACTGCCCTATAGTATGTGTGAATCATATAAATCAAGTATTATTTTATATCTGAACATTCAACACTGTAAAACTAGTTACTAAGAATGCATTAATATTAATCTGCTCATCGTTCCTATCACCGATCTCCTCCCACTTATGACTGCATGATTATAACCTTGTTGCTGGTATCCTTAAGATTTATATTGACTGTTCCCTATGACTATCATTAAATGTTGTACATTATGATTCTTGACAAATGTATCTTTTCTTTTATGTACTCTGAGAGCATATGCACCAAGACAAATTCCTTGTGTGTCTAATCACACTTGGCCAATAAAGAATTCTATTCTATTCTATTCTATTCTATTCTATTCTATTCTATTCTATTCTATTCTATTCTATTCTATTCTATTCTATTCTATTCTAATTAGATGCAGTGACCACTCAACAGACAGAAATGCATTCCATTAAATTTATTGCTTATAAGAAATTGCTTCAAATAACATCAATCCTTACACTTTTATCTCCTGGTGCAAAGACAAGCAACTTCCATTTTATTTTCTAAAGCTAGCAAGCTATAAGGGGTCATTGGTCTCTTGTATGCAGACAATGCAAGAGCAAGAACCCTAAAGTTATATAGGTGTTATATAGAATGTTGATCAAGTAAAATCAAACACTAGGGGCTGTGATAGAAACAAATGCTTTCAAACTCATAATAGAACATGGTAACTATAATGGAGATGCAGATAACATTCAAGGTATAAAATATTAAAGACATGTTCTTTTATATACAAGAGGTAACAAGCCTGTAACTGCTGGTCTAACAAGCTGATCCTGTACTTGCTCACAGGAGGAGGGAGATAAGGAAGTATAGCAATTACACTCCTCAATCTATTGCTTCTACTGCATAGACATGGAATATATTGGTACTGTAACAAGAATACCGTTTAACAAAAGCAATGTTATATTGTTTTTAAACTGAGTTAAACCTCTGGAACAAGTTTGAAGGTTTTGAAAATCACTTCTGCTTTACCATTTCAGTTTAGAGGCTCAACAAGATATGCACAATTTCCTATAGGTACCACTAATCACTTGCCCAGAAAATATACACAAAAGGATCTCTGAAATATTTTGTGCCACTTACATATTTTGGTTCAAATGCTGTCATTTATTTATTTTTTTTAAAAAAATGAGAATATAGTTACACAGTTCAATATCTTGCAAAATTAACAATAATGCTATTTATTGAGGTGGAATTATTTAACCACAGCTGATTCTAGAAACAAAAATCTATCACAAATTTTATAGCAGATAAAGGCAGATAAAGGAGAAGATACTGAACTTCATATTATTTGATCAATTTGGAAGGTCTTCCCTTCATTAATTTTAACATCAACTTGGGACAGATCTCTTTTTTGGCTCACCTCTCATTAGAAGGAAAAATTGGAGACTTTGTAGTTTTACTATATCAAGTTGTCAACTTTACTTACAATAGTTATTATATATTTACAGGATCAGTACATTCATACAAATTAAGAAATAGAACTATTAATATCTCTATATCTTAGGCTATTCACATGATAATATATTCGTGTAATCAGTGATCATTCAACTTTGCTATATTTCAGCCATTATAAATTAAATTAGCATCGAGTCAGTTTGACTGAATCCCAGAAATCAAACTGTTGTTTAAAAAAATGATGTAATGTTTTATATCTATCAATTGCAATAGTTACTTCTATGTCTTCAGATTTATTTATTTACTTTTACCCTTGCATTAAAGTATTCAAACAATACATACAAAGGAAAATGTAGAAGAAAAATGAAATAACTTGAGCATATGAAAAGAGAGCACCCAAAAAATTAAGACTCCCTGGAAGCTTTGTTTTTATGACATCAAAACATATTTGACATATGAACACATTTTATTGTGCCATATTTCAGTCTTCAATAAAATAAGGTGCAACATGCAAGTGTTATTGTTAGTAGTTTCTGAGTTTATATTGACCAGATGTAATCAAACTATGAGAATTTAATTATTCCTTAAATTATATACATATTAGAATATTTTAACATTAGTTCCATGTGAAGTCATCCTTTCTTACACATTGATAACATCTTGAAACTAAAGATTACTATTAATTGTGACTAAACTTTGCATTCCAAATGGCACCTGGTTTAAATACTCATATATCAACCTAAATTTGATATGAAATAGGACTTTGGCTTTAGAATTTACCATTCCAGATGTTCAATTTTACATATAATTGACTTGTTTCATATATGATATAAAATTTGAGATATGCAGGTTTGTAATGTGTAGGTTAATGCAACGTGTTATTTTGGCATTCAATGAGAATGCCTCATCAGTAGAGCATATCCAGCTGATATAAAATTACTGGAAACAAAAACAGAAAGGATCTGGAGAATATAAAGGAAAATATTTGATCATATTTTTTAAATTTATGCCATAAAGTATTTTCACTGCCATCTGATCTCTGTACATCTTCACAATTTATAATTCAATGTTTTTCAAACACGAATTTATTGAACTCTTATTATACTTTGTTCCTGTTTGAATCCACAGGCCCATCAAACTAATTCAGAATAACTCACTGTGAATTTTAATGGATTATTTTTGTTTATATCTGAACATCTAGGAAAGCAGCATTTAAGGGTTATTATGTGTTTTATCTTTTTAATAGAAAATGGGGTATGAATATTACATATGTTTTCAATCACTAATTACAAATTGCTATTACTACTAACAATGAATTGAACAAATGTGAACTATTAAGATGATGAAAAGTATCTTTGAAACTCTTTTGGAAATCCTTATACTGCTGAGAATACAACAATTTAGAATGAAAAATGAGATTGTACATATTCATCACAATGTCAGTTTTGAGGTTATCAAGGCATTTTATCCAAATAGTTAATATTCCTGTGAACACTAATATTGTGGGAATGTTGGTAATGCCAATGCTTGTCAGATGTCTTACTATACTGTTTTAGCATCGATAAGTCTATGAGCCTGATTACTGAGATTCATTAAATGGTCTGTGCTGTGCTATTTAAATTGACTTCTCTATTTTCCTTCATAAGCAGGTGTCCTTTAAAATGAAGGCATTGGTTATGGTATCAATGTATCCATATTAAGGATTTGTAGCATATTTGCCTTATGTAGTGGGTGCACCTAGATACACCTACATTACACTAATTCTCCGTGAGCTGCACTGGCTCCCTATCAGTCTCCGGGTGCAATTCAAGATGTTGGTTATTACCTTTAAAGCCCTACATGGCTCAGGACCAGGCTATCTTTGAGACCGCCTTCTACCGCATAGCTCCCAACGACCGGTAAGATCCCACAGAGTTAGTCTCCTCCGGGTCCCATTAGCTAAACAATGTCGGCAGGTGGGCCCATGGGGGAGGGCCTTCTCTGTGGCTGCCCCGGCTTTCTGGAACCAATTACCTCCTGAAGTCCGGACCGCCCCCACCCTATTGGCCTTCCGAAAAGCGGTGAAGACCTGGCTCTTACGGCAGGCCTGGGGCCGTTGATCTCATTATAGTGATCTTGTGAGACCCGGCCACAAATTGGAGTGAATGTGTTTTAATGTTTTAATGTTTTAATGTCTTCTTTTAACTTTTGTATGGGATATTGTAGCATTGTTTTATTCTCTGTTGTAAGCCACCCAGAGTCCTTTGGGAGTTGGGTGGCATAGAAAATAAATAAATAAATAAATAAATAAATAAATAAATAAATAAATAAATAAATAAATAAATAAATAAATAAATAAATATAAACATTATTGTATAATTATATGTAAATCAGACATTTCCAAAAAAAAGTGTTTTTACGTAGGATATGTAATTAATGATATGTCTCCTTAAGACCACAAATGTCATTATTGTGTCAAAGGTAACTGGAAAGCTACAAACACTTCTAAATCTGCTACCCGAATTGCTCAATAAACTTATTAATAATTTCTTTAATATGTTGTAGGTGGTATCAGGGTCAAATTTTCAGTTAGAAAGTAATATGTGTTATTTTCCCTAGGTACTTAAATTGTATTAATTACAGAATAGTATAAAATCTTAGCCTGTAATTTTTGTGAAAGTTTAGTATTTAATAATAAAAAGGTTTATTTAGCATTTAATCACTGTTTCCTTTTCATTATTATGTTGCTTAATGTCTTACTGTTGCAATCCTAGATTCTTGGGAATGAGCCTTGTTTACTAGAAATTTTCCACCCAAATTCTGATGCTGGGATGGGAACTAAGTTTCACTTTTTTCTTCTAAATGCCCTTGATTGGAATTGCTGAGGGAGAGTAAGATTTAAACTATTTTAATCAAGATTGGCCTTTTAAATTGCTAATAGCAATACTAGAATAATATATACCTAACTCAGCTTTGCTGTGAAGGGAAACATATAGAAGGACTCTTGAGTGTTTATAAAATGGCGGGGTGAATGGCCAACTGCGCCACAGAAACAAGGTTGTCCATCAGCATTCTAATTCTAATTCTATACAACAGTGTTGCTATCTTAGAACCCTCATGATATCTCTAAGAATTTTAACTGAACAACTCTATAACTAACTCTGTAACATCATAAACCGCCAATTGACATTGTCAAAGACTTTTTGTGCATCAAAGAATATCAAGGCCATCTGATTTTCAGGGTACGTTTCGTAGTATTCTAAAGTGTCCAAGATTATTCTTATATTGTCTCGGATTTGTTTTAATTAAGTTGTTACAAGATGCTAGAGTGAGAGGTGGCTTTGGTTTACCTAACTTTGAATTATATTATCAAGCAGCTAGTTTAATGTGGATCAAAGAATGGGTAACACTGAAAAATACTAGACTTTTGAATTTAGAGGGACATGATTTGTTGATGGGATGGCATGCCTTTTTATGGTACAAAGGAACTAAAATACAGGGGTATTTTAGAAGACATCAGATACGTGAAGCGTTGCTTTTGAATTGGGAGAGGATTAAAAAATATCATTATTTGAAGATTCCAGTCTGGGTATCTACAATTGAAGCTTTTTCATATCCAGTGATACTCAAAAGGGAACAAATTGTTAGATATAGTGAATTATTGGATGAAAAGGGTGAACTTAAATTAAAGCAAGACTTAGAAGATCAGGGATTTAAGATGGATTGGTTATATCATTAATTACATATCTTATGTAAAAACACTTTTTTTTGGAAATGTCTGATTTACATATAATTATACAATAATGTTTTTATTTATTTATTTATTTATTTATTTATTTATTTATTTATTTATTATTTATTTATTTATTTATTTTGTCACATTTCTATGCCACCCAACTCCCAAGGGACTCTGGGTGGCTTACAACAGAGAATAAAACAATGCTACAATATTCCATACAAAAGTTAAAAGAAGACATTAAAACATTAAAACATTAAAACACATACACTCCAATTTGTGGCCGGGTCTCACAAAATCACTATAATGAGATCAACGGCCCCAGGCCTGCCGTAAGAGCCAGGTCTTCACCGCTTTCCGGAAGGCCAATAGGGTGGGGGCAGTCCGGACTTCAGGAGGTAATTGGTTCCAGAAAGCCAGGGTAACCACAGAGAAGGCCCTCCCCCATGGGCCCACCTGCCGACATTGTTTAGCTGACGGGACCCGGAGGAGACTGACTCTGTGGGATCTTACCGGTCGTTGGGAGCTATGCGGTAGAAGGCGGTCTCAAAGATAGCCTGGTCCTGAGCCATGTAGGGCTTTAAAGGTAATAACCAACACTTTGAATTGCACCCGGAGACTGATAGGGAGCCAGTGCAGCTCGCGAAGAATTGGTGTAATGTAGGTGTATCTAGGTGCACCCACTACATAAGGCAAATATGCTACAAATCCTTAATATGGATACATTGATACCATAACCAATGCCTTCATTTTAAAGGACACCTGCTTATGAAGGAAAATAGAGAAGTCAATTTAAATAGCACAGCACAGACCATTTAATGAATCTCAGTAATCAGGCTCATAAACTTATCGATGCTAAAACAGTATAGTAAGACATCTGACAAGCATTGGCATTACCAACATTCCCACAATATTAGTGTTCACAGGAATATTAACTATTTGGATAAAATGCCTTGATAAACTCAAAACTCAAAATATATGCAAATATTTTTTAGATATCGAGAAGATCTCAAACAAGAAGGTTTTTATAATGCTTTGACTACCTTAGAAAAGATATTGATGGGCTCTGATGACCATGTAATTAAAAAGTTATATGGACACTTGCTAGAGGCAAAATTGGAAGAAGAACAAGTTAAAGAGACAATGATAGCATGGGGAAAAAATTTTGGTTATAGTATTGATTTAGAGAAAAGGCAAAAATTGTGGTCACATAATTATAAAATGACAATGTCTACAGCATATAAGGAGAATTTGTATAAGATGTTTTACAGGTGGCATTTACCCCCGACGAGGATAGCCAGAATGTTCAAGAACAAATCGGAGAAATGCTGGAAGTGCCATCAGACCCCAGGATCTTATTACCATATGTGGTGGACATGCGTAGAAGCAAGGAGGTTTTGGACTAAAATACACACATGGTTGGAAAAAATGACAAAGAGACATATCGACCTTAAACCAGAGATATTTTTATTAGGGATCTTACCAGAGACATTTAACAAAGAACTACAATATTTGATTGTGAATATATTAACAACGGCTAGAATTGTATTTGCAAAAAACTGGAAAGGAGAAAAGATGATTACTGATGAAGAAATTATTAGGAAAATGTTGGACTGTGCTGAAATGAGTAGATTGACATTTGAAATAAGAGAACAGGAAGATAAACAATATTATTTGATATGGGAACTATTTTATCAATGGATAGATAATAAAGCATGGAAATAAAATATTATATATGAAATGAAATTTGGATAAAATGTCTAAGCACTTGTTTTTTTCTGATAGAGGTAAGAATTTCTGTCATATAATGAGAGTTTGAAAATTTTGAGAGCACGAATTGATTTTCACCGATCGAAATACTGTCTGTAAGCGTTTGGAAAGTTGATGTTTTTATGTTGTTTTCTTTAAAAAATAAAAAACTTTTTGGAAAAAAATAATCCATATTATGGCAATTTAAATTATAAAGTGAAATTATTGATTTCTCTGCAATATTCATTGCGACATCAGAGTAAAAGTGTATTGTATTAAATTTTTTATTAAAGTAAACATAAGGTGTCATAAATACAGAAAATACTTCATTTTAAAATTGATTCCCCATATTTTTGCTATCTGTGCCCTTTAATATTGCATAGTTTACCGGTAAAGGTGACCGCTAATTATTAGAGGACTACAGGGTATAAATGCTGTTTTGAAATTCTCTTTGATCATTGTTTCAATTAATTTCCTTCTTGGATTATAAGCAAAAGCCTGACTAATATGATAAAGTTCATTTTTCTGCCCTCTCCAAAAGAAGTCAATCAATACATTTTTATTTAAAAAGTGAAGAACCATTTTACATCTAGCAGTTTCTCCCTTTGTGTTACATACATGTAGCTGCTATTCTATTTAAAGCATTTAATATATTAAAACTTTCCAAATCTACAACATTATTTGCCCAAAAGTAGCTGTGGCTTACATGAGGATTAATAACATTTTTCTAAATCAGTAATACAGTACAGTTTATTCCAGAGGTGCTTTTTCAGGACACAACTGGACTTTCTTGTTTTTCTTTGAAGACATTTCTTCAAAGCTTATCCAAGAAGCATCTTCAGCTCTGAGTTTGGATGAGAAGCGAAATGTCTTCAAAGAAAAACAAGCAAGTCCAGTTGCCTCTTAAAAAAGCATTTCTGGGACAGAGATGACCTGGATGACTGAGAATCTCCATACATATTTAGTACAGTTTATTATGGAAAAATCTGGTGGTCAGATTTTATTTTTAATCATTATTAAATGTAATCATGAACAAAGTTTATATCAATAGTGAATAGTGAAGCCTCGGAAAAGTAAATGAGGGTGGAGAATGGGGATGGAGGTTTTGAAATCAAATTAAGTTCCTTTCATTTTAGAAGAAAAAAAAAGTGGAAGTCAGGCATAGGAAAACACTACACCTTGTTCCTTTCACTTTTCCTACTGATGGACTTTAACCTGCAGTCATTTATCTTATTCATGTGGTGGCCTCTAACTGCTACTCCAAACTAAACATCCAACCTAAACATCTGAATATCAATCCCAAGTCAAATTCCTCGCAAGCAACAACTATTGGAGGAAAAACAAAAGAATAAGCTCCCCACTACCGACATCACGTGTCTTTTCTTTATGTCATATGTGGCTGACAAAAAAATAGCAGTTTGTATAGGGCCTAAAGGTCCAGAACAGCAGGAGAAGGTGAAAGCAGAAGTCATGTCAACAGAAAGAAAGCACACAAGGAATGCTTTGATCTTATGTGTAACTACCAAGACAAATCATTCTGCCTACAGTGCAACATCCTTTGCCATTAAACAAAAACACAAACCCGTAAACCAAAATCGGCCTTTAGTAACCTCTCATTCAAATGAACAAAATTGCAGCAAGATTATCGACAATCCGCATTGGTTGTTTTTCTTTTCCTTTTAAAATAATTCATCCTTAATACTCCAACACACAGAGCTCATTTCATACAGGAATAAAGTTTAGTGTCCATATAGTAACACTGACTTTAAATGAAAACAAGTGTAGGTAGTCCTCAATTTACAACAGTTCATTTAGGACACTTGAAGTTACAACAGCACTGAAAAAAGTGACTTCTGACTGTTTTTCACACTTACGACTGTTGCAGCATCCCATGGTCACATGACAAAAATTAAGGCATTGACTCATATTTATTATGGTTGTAGTGTTCTGGGATCATGTAATCACTTTTTGTGAATTTCTGACAAGCAACATCAATAAAGAAGCCAGATTCACTTAACAACTGTATTACTAACTTAACAACTACAGTGATTCACTTATCAGCTGTGGCAAGAAAGGTCATAAAATGAGGCAAAATTCACTTAACAAGTGTCGCACTTAGCAACAGAAATTTGGGGTTCATTTGTGATCATAAATTGACATAAATCTGGCATTTGCCAAATTACTTTCTATAAGAAACCTCCTAATAGGAAGTATCTATAGTACATATGTGAAATACCTTACTACACCAATTTATCTTTATCTTTTTGCATGAGCAGATGGAATCAGATCTAATCAAAACAATTATGGCCTTGAGATAGTCTTGTACATAAAAGAATTACATGATGTACTTTATATTAAGAGCCTTGGTGGCGCAGCAGACTAAAGTGCTGTTAAGTAGCACCAGCTGCCTGCAATCACTGCAAGTTCAAATCTCACCAGACTCAAGGTTGACTCAGCCTTCCATCCTTTTGAGGTAGGTAAAATGAACCCGGATTGTGAGGGCAATAAGATGACTTTGTATAAAAGAAGAACACCACTTGGGGGGGCCAAAAGCCCTACTAAGCAGGTATATACAAAAGTATGAAGGCTATTGCTTAACGCATTGTAAGCCGCCCTGAGTCTCCGGAGAAGGGCGGCATATAAATCGAATAAATAAATAAATAAATAAATAAATAAATAAATAAATAAATAAATAAATAAATAAATAAATAAATAAATAAATAAATATTGTCATATATCAGTTATCAAATTTCTCAAATAAAAGGAATTTTAAAATGATAAATGTGACAGAAAGGTAAACAGGCTTTTTTCAGGTATATTGGTGCTCATGATCATGTTTCTAAATCTGAACAACATTATGCTGTATATCAATCCTTCAACTTCCAATGAATGCTGAATTGTATGCATGCTTACATTATATTAGCAATACCACTGACTTGATTTCAACAAAACTTTCACCCAGTAAGTATCAGCAATACATATATCACACTATGTATATCAATGCAAGAGTTCAGGTATACTGTAATAATGCACATTGTCTTGCATAAATTGGTCATTCGTCCTTGATACAATTGGTATAAATTACAAGAAGTGGGAAAAAGAACTCTCTTTTCAATTAATTCATTTAGAAAGCAGCTTTAAATTAAGAAGAAACTAAGCAATGTTTCACTTCAATGTCAAGGTTATGTTCCAGTTGTCTGACAAATAGTTTTTTACAAATAGCTTGAGTAAATATTTACTTGCTTGGATGCCATAGGAAAAATCTTCTCATTCATGAATTTTTATAATGAACCTGTAGATAGTAACTAGATTAAAGTAAATCAGGAAATCTCTATCTTCTTTCCTAATACGCTAACAAAAATTATGAAAACTGAAAAACTGAATTAGATCATGATAACTTGCCTACCTAATATTTTGTGCATATGGCAACTCGTTAATAAACCAAAATATGTTGTGGTCTAGACAACCATATGCAAAATTGGCTATAACCAGAAATTATCTTTTCTGATATCTTTTTTACATCTTATACCACTGCAACATTACGGTACTTTAGCAGTCCCCTAACTGTTCATAAAAGGTGATGTTATATACAATTATTTATTGTCAATTGTGAATGGTTCAAAAAAATATATTTAAAAAAAAAGTATTAAATAAACATTAGGCTTGGGGAGGCATTACAATGTATACATCAAGACTTTTTGTTTGTCTTCTCCTTTTAGTTGCATAACCGCTGAACACCTTTCCTAATAGCAATCATATATATCTTGAAATGGTTGTTAAAGGAAAAAAATCCATAAGTTCTGAAAATTAATATCAAGGCAACTTTTAAAGTTATGTCGGAGGTTGAGGTGGACTTACATTTAAAGAAGAATTGACAAGGAGCAATTTACTGATTAACCCAGTCCAAATAAGAACAATCAAGTTAAGAAAGGCTAGAAGAATTTGAAATATACACGTGGAGAAATGGTGAAGAAATCTGAGAGTACGCTCCTGGGAAAAATATTCAAAGTAATTTACCCTGTTATTTTGCAAATATGCTAGTCAAACTTCTTATATATCTTCAGAAAACTAACTAGGGAAATCTAGAAACTTTTTGTAAGCCAATACTTTTTCATTAGCAGCAAATGTAATTAGTTCAAAACAATATAGTATAAAAAGTAAAGAGGGTAGAGCATAAGATACAATGTAAATTGTAATGTATTTCTTTCATCAGTTATGAGAGGAAATGCCTTTAATTTTAGCATAATTTTAATTTGGATTGTACCATATATCATCATCTCACAGGATGCAATATCTCATAAAATATAATTTATTTTATTTCAATCTATTTTTATTAAATCTCTTACTATCAGGAGATAATGATGACTTTCTCGCAGTGATGTCTTAAATCACTGATGGTATGCTTCCTGGGTGATGAATAACTGATACACTATACAGTAATCCCTAATTATGAAAGAATTTGGAGGATAGACATGTCTGGTATTAAGACAGCAAGCCAAACAATCACACTGACCTTTTAGAAATGATTATTGTTCAAATCTGTGGTATATCTCATTACAAAGTAGTGATGGCTATAGTTTCAGTTTGCTTTTGAATACAACAATTATACTTTTTCCATGCTTAATACATTTCCATACTCATTTCTAATTCTGATTCAGTTTTGATGGACGTGAGGCTCAGGAACAGTGTGTATCTGTACTAAATATCCAGAAATCCAGGTAAATTCTATGTGGAACTTCTATGTTCAGTATTGCAGGCTGACTCAAAGGCAGTTATTAGGAAAAGTAAAATAAAACAGAGACAATCAGTCAAGAAATTATTTCTTGAACTAAAAGATGTTATTCGATTAATCACAAAAATGTGTTGACAATTTTCTTTGCCAGCGAAAACAAACAGGCAGAGGATTTGGAAAAGAATTACTGGAATCATAGGCACTGAAGGACTAAATCTGACTATACTCAAATTTAGTCCAGGCAGAGATGCATCTTAATTGAATCTCAATTTTAATTTCCAGCATACTGATGGCAATGGGATCTCAAAGAAATACATGAGTCCCACCCGACTGATTTATCACATCCAAGCTTCAGCTAATCTCAAGTCCAGCTGACTTTTGATCTCTTTGATTACTAGTATTTCCAAGTTTTAAAACTTTATAATTTAAATCAATCTAAATTTTATTGAAATTAAGTTAGAATATTAATGTTGATTAGATCTGTTATATTATTTTCTGTCACTAGGATCAATTATATTTACTTTTATGAGAGATTTTAAAAAAAACCTTTGCATCTCCAAAAAATATGTTTTGAAAACTTTCATTTTATAAATGTGTTCTTTTGACATGTACCATATATAAGAAGAAAAGAAAAGCTTTTGAAAATGTATGTGAAAGAATATACAATAAATAAATAGGAAAATAGAATTCCATGTTAGTTTAAAACGTTTACAAATTGAATTCCAATATACAAAATGAAACCTGTGGACAGATTTATATTGTTCTTTTCTGCAGCCAACACTCGGCTAAGTCAAAATTAACAATAAAAAAGAAAACAATGCCCTAATCAAGGAAGTTTGAAGTACACCCTCATCAAAACTGGCAGTGTAAGCTACTATCTATAAATATAAAGCAAACCTCATAGTCACAGCCACCAGCAATAATGATGGTATCTCGTTGGGTAATGAACATCTGCAAGCAATCAAATTCAGGGAACACCAATGATTCCATAAATTTATATTTAATTTTCAAATGAAAGATTGTGATTATCCTTACGCCAAGTCTGAAAAACTAATTTGACACCATCCCTACCCAATCTTAACTCTGTTTGTACACATGTTGATTTGTTTCTAACCAACCAGAGCAACACGGTTTTACCATCTTACTTCCATGGCTCATAACCTCATATTTCTTATAGGGTTTTCAGTCTTTTCTTTTTAAACTTGTAATATCTAGAACTACAAATACATCAAACAAAGAAAAAGTAAGAGTTTTGAAGAAATGTTTCAAAAACTACTTGGCAATAATTGATAATAGTATCATGTTCAAATTAATAGCTTTGCAAAACATCTGATATTTGAGATAGTTATGGGTATATTGACTATTAATGCTTTTATCAAAAAATCTGATAAATGAATTATCAAACTGATTCATTAAAGTTCATTCCATTAATGACACCCCTAAAGTGTTTGATTTACAACAGAATAGACAATATTTTTATTGGGAAGCACAACAAACCTATGGAAAAGGCAGAGTGATAATGCAAAATGCACAGGACCATGACACTAACATTGAGAAGAACATTGAGCATTATAACCATTATCATCATCATCACCACAATCACCACCACTACTGTTATTCTTTATTTTTGAAACTACTCTGAGTTATTTTAAAATCTCAAAACCATTAGTATTACCTATTTGTTGCAATCATAACTGAAGGAGGGTTCCACAACTTCAAAAAAAAAAAAAAATCATCTCTATATTCTTAGGCCCCATTCATATTAAAACATAGATACAGTAACAATTAGGATTATGGGAAGCACTTTAAAAGTTGTGTTCTCCAATGCATGGGAACATGAGCAACCCGTGCTCTTCCAATTAATAAAGAAGCCACATTCAGTTCAAAATGAAATAACTTTACTGCATTTGCATTGATCACAGAACATACCCATTTATATAATAGCTTTTTATCAAAATCTGTTAATAGGTATTATATATGTCATCCTTGAACTAACGAGCTACCTTATTAGCTCTGAGCATAAGCAGAGCAGAGAAAACAACCAATCAGAGAATCAAACTATAATTATACAGACATAATGTAAATATTTTAAATAAACAAATGAAAATGGTTTCTACAAACTAACCATTTAAATGTGGTATAATAAGAAAAATGACCAATTGTACGATTCACTTGGTTTTCATGCCTTTATGAATGTTTTTGCTGGATAAATGGAAAGACATTTACTGATGCTGCATCTGGTTTTATAGAAACCAGTATTCCAATAATTCACAATGAGACAAAACCATCTATCAAAGCCAATCATAAATCTAGATAAATGCCTTCCTTCAAAACACAATTTTACCATTCATACCTACTACTCATTCATCTACTGTTGGGATATGTACTCATTAAAATAAGCATGATAAAAACTAACACTATTAAAATTAGTAACATATCAAAAAATTATTCCTAGCTGCAATGGGGCTACAGAATTAATTTTTCTTATTATCAAATATAAATAGAAACCAGATATAGAAATAATCAAAATCACAGTAAGATAACCCTTAAAGAATATTTCAAAACTTTTATTTTATCCTTACAATGTTTCAGTTCATTTAGCTTTGAAACATCAATGCATACAATGTGATATAATATTATATATTAATTAAATGTATATGTTATATTGTTTTTATATATACATTTAAGTGGTAATTATTCTATGGTCCAGCATTTTGGATTCCAAATAGATGGTTAAGGCATCAAGCTAGAAAGCAAGAGGTTGTGAATTCAGTCTTAGTCATGAAAGCCAGCAAATGATTATTTAGTGCTCTGAAGACAATTTTTCTAATTGTTCAGTAGGAAATATTTAACTGAATTACATCAAGGTTGATTCAGCCTTCCATCCTTCTGAGGTCAGTCAAATGAAGACCCAGATTTTTGGGAGCAATATGATGACTCTGTAAACCACTTACAGTGCTATTAAGCTTTATGAAGCAGTAGAGGCTCATCTGGATAGGACATGCCTTCTCCTCTCGGCCTCCTGTGTATAAGACACCCCTCCATTTTTAAGTAAATATTTTAAAGAAAAAGTAGCTTCTTATACACAGAAAAATACAGTATGCCTTCTTTTGGAAATGACTCTATCTTGAATCTATGGGAATGGCTTATATAATTTTCCATTTCCCCTAAAATAAACAATTAAAAACCTATGTCCATTGATTCAGTAATATATATATATATATAAATTCCCATTACTTGCTTTGTCTTTAACATCAGACAGTTGGATAGACTTTTAAATAGTTGTTCTGGAAACCAATATTCAATATGTTACTTTGATGTTGTAATTGTATATGTTTTAAACCTGTCTACAGTAAAAGTGTTTCTCTGAATTGCTAACAAGCTCCAAATTCTTGGAAGATTTTTACAAGCAAAATGAATCTAGCAGTCCTCTTTATTTTAAAAAGTGAATACACAGGCTACATATTATAAAAAATATTTTATAACACAGATATTGGATATTATGTTCTAAAACAGTTTCCATGCTGGGTTGGAACTGAATGAAGACTGAACCAATTAATAATAGTTTGTCCCCAAAGCATATATTTATCTCGGATCTTTGATATCTGTACAAATTTGGTTGTCATCTGTAAATACCAGGAACAAAACTCCAGACTTTATTTTTAAACATAACATGTCAATGATGTTGATTGAGCAGACTGTTAAAAATCAAAATTAAATGATCTTGAAAATTAAGCAGGACATAAAAAATGTAATATTCTAAATTTGTAATACATGAATTTCAGAATAAGTTTTATGTTTACCCTATGTCTTCAATTTGGATTAAACACAATGTTCAATTCTCAAAAGCAATCTGAAAAGCTGATTTATCAAGCCATGAAGAAGTTACAGTATAATTCGAGTCTTATATTTCCTTTTTTCCACATTTTTTAATAGTGTACAGAATTTTTAGTAACTCACTGAAATTACATAAACATGATTAAAATTATTAATAGAAATTAAGATTTTACAAATTATTTTTTCTGTCAAGAAAAAACATGAACAGTGTATGTAAAATTTAATGCCATTTTTTTTCAGGGGATCTTGTTTTTCCTAAGTTCATGAATTATATAATAGTTTCTCTTTCTCATGATAATTTTCATACATTAGTAAGATGATTGTGTATTCACTGATTGCCTGATCTGCATCCAGAATTTCAAATTTAATTCAGAGGAGATCACTGTAGAGAAGAAACCGTACTTGGGTACATTGAAAAGAAAGGGAGGGAGGGAGGGAGGGGGAGAGAGAGAGAGAGAGAGAGAGAGAGAGAGAGAGAGAGAGAGAGAGAGAGAGAGAGAGAGAGAGAGAGAGAGAGAGAGAAAGAAAGAAAGAAAGAAAGAAAGAAAGAAAGAAAGAAAGAAAGAAAGAAAGAAAGAAAGAAAGAAAGAAAGAAAGAAAGATGAGAATAGGCTCTTAAACTTCCATTCCTGATCTATTACTGATATCAAGAATGTCAGGGTGGCAATTAATCCCGTTCCCCTTTGGGGTAATTGCACTTAATTAGAGACGGACCATGGCTCTTCCTTGAAGTATACTTTTTAAGAAAATAAACCCGAGATACATTCTAATAAAACATTATTTATTATAAATAAATAAATAATAAGTAAAAAACAATCCTACTAGCTATTAATTACATCTTGGCAAACTTCCCTGTCTTGCCGGCAGAAGTTCTGGCAGACGAACAAAGAAGTTAGAAAAAAAGAAAGTGAGAAAGAATGTGGACATGCGTAGTAGTTCAGAGATAAGACTCAGATCTGTCTACTGTAAATCTTAGAATTCAAGCACAGCTGGCAAATACAAAAAACGCAGTGAGAAAGAACAATGTGCAGATTGGATTACCAACTGCTTTTAAGGAGCCTCTTAAATTACACTTTGGTGAAAATATTTGACAAATTTGGGCTTTGACAAAAGCTGTCAGGACAACAGAATATTGTAGGTAAAATAAAAGCATACTGAATATCTTGTCACTTTTGCTACTGTTATGCTACTACAACGCTCTCCGTGATGAAAAAAAATAGGATGGCAATCAAAGAAAACAGAAAAATGTAACTAGATGCAAGAAATGACTGCAGGATCAGAATCTGATTTTGTCTTTATATTTAATAGGGGTGGGGTTATTGGTTTCTGTACTAGGGTTTTTTCCTTGCAAGCCATTGGAGTCACCAAGAGTGAGATGATGGCCATATAAATTTTCTTAATAAATGATAAATGCATAAACAAAAGTTAGGTATGTGACTATATACAATTGGATAAAAACATTTTTTAAATTTCTCCAAAATTACTGGCTTTCTCCAGTAATGTCTCAAAAGCAAGATTCCACTAGTGAAAAAAACCCAATGGAAGGTATTTTTGTGAGGTTTTCTCTTGGGAAATATGGGAAACTTCAGACTGCTGGAGGTATGATTTAAAGAAAAGATCTCTACCCTTTAATCATATACACAAGTGCAAGAAAATTCAGGTCCTCTCTTAAAACCTTCCCAGAAACTCTGTTATCCTTTCAAATAATTTCTGAAATATTTTTATTTTACAAAATTTATTGAGAATTGACACCAAAAATGCTGGAGAATTTCTGTCCTTAGCACTAGTTAAAAACTCCTTTCATGCCTATACCATACACAATCTAGATTAAAAACAAACTGAAATCACTCAACTTCATTTTAAGAACAGGGACCCAAACAGCAATATATTTTATATAAAATATAAGATATGTGCTAAAATATAAGTTTATATATAAATAAATATACTGCATATTTATATATCAAATATAAATTGTTTCTTTTTACATTAATTTTAAGCTTTAAATGGTTCTAAAATTTTTACTATGTTTCACTGAGGATTAACAAAATAATAAGCTCATCTATGTTTTTGAAGACACAAAACAAAAACAAAAAAATCATAATCACAATATTAAATAAACTGCATTGTTCAGTATCTATAATCTGCTACATTAGCAGAAAACTCTCTGCACCCCAGGGAATTAGAGCCCCATGAAATATTTTTGGGATATGACCATCATTAAGAAAAGGGGAAATGACTGATGCAGTTAGATTTAATACCTTGAATAGGAAATAGATGAAGACTTTTTAAAAAGAAAAAGAAAAAAAAAGTAGCTGGCAAATAGGTCTAGAAAAAAAGTACTTAAATAAAAATATGGGAAAAATGTGGTCCAGAAACAGAGGCAAAAATTCTATTCTGAGATAAAATTTTATTTATTTATTTATTATTTGTTGGTTTCTTTATACATGCCTTTGAATAAGTCCTTGCAGTTTTCTTGACACAGTTGTTCAAAAGTGATTTACTGTTGCCTCACCGCTAAAGGTTACCAAGTGGCTTTGTGCATTAGGTCAAGGGTCTCTAACCTTCGCAACTTTAAGCCTGGCGGACTTCAACTCTCAGAATTGCCCAGCCAGAAGCTGAAAGTTGCCAAGGTTGGAGACCCCTGCATGAGGTGAGACTAGAACTTCTGGACTACTGGTTTCTAGCCTCGTGCCTTAAATACTACAGCAATTGGCTAAACTAATTTGCATAACAAGTCACAATATGCTTGTCCTTTCATCTGCTTTTAAACCAAGGAGCTCAAGTAACATTCATGGAGAAAAAAAATTAGTGCCTTAGGATCAGTTCAGGGTTCAAATTAAAGGCCCCAAAGCATAGACCGCTTCAAACTGCTTTTGCAGTGGCACCCAATCTATTTCCTCTTCATTCATGGTTTTCTAACACTTAAAGCCCACTATACTACTTCTCAAGCATAGCAAATATATGCTCTCTTTTTAAAGGTATATAATAGTTTGGGTGTACTACAGAGAAAGATCTTGCTCATGAGGGCCCAGCCTATTTGTGGACCATTGCTTCCCTTACTGCCTGAAGTGGTAGTGTTCCTGCTGAAAAAAAACTTTAAATTGTCATGTTACCATTACCTTGGCAGGCGTAGCCTCTTTCTTCATAGCCGGCATTACATAAGCACTTCCCTATGGGTACTAGCCATTCTCCTTCAGTACTGCAGTACATCTTGGGTGGGTCTTCCTCTTTGGAATGATTAACACAAGAGCCTTGCACTTCCACCAGTGACTGGGAATCCATAGGTACTGTATCTGGAAACATGGCCAGGTTCTTTATAGTAAAAGGGCATTTTTTGAAGTACACTCGTACTGATACTAAGGCCACACATGCACCCACATCTTGAAAAGCCAAATAAAATCCTTTCCTGCTCACAGGTCCCACTTCACGAACTTCAGTATTGAGCTTAAGAATCCGATCCCCAAGATCCATCTGAGTGAAGCTCTCATCGGCAGCAATGGTATCAATCTTTGTAAACTGGTGTTCTCTGAACTTGACAGAATGGTCATCATCAGATTCCATATAATACAAATTAAAAGTTTCCTTACAGGTGCCCAGAACCAATGGGATACTGTTACAATCCCTCAGAGTAAATTTGAGTTCCACATAGATTTTCTGAGCTGAATTGCGCGGTATCCAATTTGTCCTTAACCAATTATTTTGACTGTGGTCCATGACGTTGCAGACCTGGTAAGTTCTGATTGGAGTATAGTTCTCATCAACGCCACTTATTTCTTCCCACTGAAAAGAAGCATAAAAATAAATTAGCTAAATAAAAAACTGTATGTAATCACTAATAATCAGACAAATCACAAAATGGTGATTTCTTGAAAGGTTATCACCAAGGAAAAACCTTATAATTTCAGAAGCACAATGACATTGTGCAACAATGCAATTGTTACAAATCCATCAACATTTTATTCATTTTTTCATTTAAAACTTGTAAATTGGCAAAAATATTTTTTCAAAAGTTTCCAAGAAGACTGTAACATTAAAACCATCTGATTCCCATCTCTCTTTTATATCTTTTTTTTTGAGGGCTTTATAAAATATATATAGTATATAATATTCAAAGTCATTAATTTATTGTTTCTTTATTTAGTTTTCACAGAAAAGGGTAAACACTTCCTTTCGATGACAAAGAAAATGGATAAATCACAACAAAGGAGGTACAATGAAGCTGAGTTAAAAAAAATTCACAACAGAGTGGATGGAAAAGAAAAAAATAGGCAAAACAAAGCAACAGTTATTTTAGCAAAACTGATAAAATGCAAAATCTTAAAAGTAACGATCTACAATAGATTAGATTGAGTCACTTTCACTACAAAGGAAAAAAAGAAAAAGAAGTCTCACACCTCCAGCTTCCTTGTGACAAAAGAGAAAGTATTTTAAAGCACTAAAATAAATAAAACAAAAGTTTACTATCATAAGCAAGCAAAGAGGCATAAACAAATCAGCATTCAGCCAGGCTATTAAAAATTAGTGATGTTAACTAGAAAGTATCAAATAGCTTTTATTTGAAAATAATGTATTGGAAATATTTTAATGTAATGAGGTAAAGAGAAAAATTATACAGGGGAGGGAGGGGTTCAAGTTTATATATAAGTGTTATATTAAGGGTTTTTTATGAGTATGAGTATATTATAGGGAAGTCTGGGGGGAGGGGAGGGTTAGGGAGGGTTAGGGAGGTTGGGAAGTCTGGGGGGGAGGTGGGGGGGGAAAGGGGTGAAAATGTAATTGTAAAACTTTTGCAATAAAAAAAAATTAGTGATGTTAAAAACAGAAGATACACTTAAAGATACAAGCAGCTGTAAAAAAGATGGAGACCAAACCATTCCAGCCAATGGTAGGATTCAGCCAGTTCGCACCACTTCGGGAGAACCAGTTGTTAACTTTCTGAACAGTTTGGCAAACTGGTTGTTGGAAGAAATCATTAGGGCAGAGAACTGGTTGTTAAATTACTTGAACCCCACCACTGACTCCAGCCACTCTTACCGAGAATTGGAACCATTCAAATTTCTCTCCCCAGTCAAGTCTGTGGTTCTCCAAAGGTATCATAGGTTATTCCTAGTTACTCCAGTTCAAATCTGGGGAGCACGCAGCCAAAGAACCAGCTTTGGTAGCAAAACAGTTGCTTGTTGAGATGGAGGGGAAAAAAGCCCCACTTTCAGAGCACCATGTTTTAGGACCTTTGCCATTTTCTGGGTCCCAAGAAATAGTTAACTTAAAGTTTTATTAGGCAAGAAAAAGAAACACAAAACACTTGCTCTTTACTTACAATTGCTTTGGTAATTCTGAACCATGCCAATTAATTCTAAAATATATTTATAATGCAAATTCCCATTTTTAAATTTGGAAAGCTTCAACATGTGAAGGATGGTTATTTTTTAAATTTTGTAATTAAAGGAATATAATTAAGCATTCCTCAAACATTCTTAAACTTTAATCATAATCAAAAGTATCCATTATTCCCAGTAAGTTTATTCACAAGTGAATTGCACTTTTGATCATAATGTATGTAATGTTCCGTTTCCAACATTTGGTAAAATAATATGTCCTCTGCTACTCAAATAAAACTTTAAGATATATTCTAAACAATTACAGAAAACATTAAAACATATTGTCTGAACAATTATAGAATGAACTATTGAAATACCACTTGTCATATCGATATGTTGGGAGACACATAACTAATAGGCAAAATGATATAACATAATTATCTATTTATAAAAAGTTAAAATTAAAAAAACTTTAACAGTGTATCCTGAATAAATTAATCTCAAAAATTTTAATATGATTAATCCAATGATGGATTGGGGCTTAGAAAATAATGTCAGTCTTATCTAATTCAAAATTAACTCTCTTGATTTTTAGTTTTACTTTCAGAAAGGCGGATAATAACACAAACATTTGATTCTTTGATTGTCATCAAGTAAATGTCAACTCTTTTGTACCCCAAAATGTCCCTGATTTTTTAAAAATTCGTTTGTAAAGTGCAGCTAAAGAAAGAGAAAATAACCAGGAAGATTTTGTTTAATATACATAGAAATACAATTTTGACTTGCTGCTTGTCCAATAGGTCTAAAGTCAGAAAAACAATTTTATTGTAAAATATGCTGGAACAAGTTTGACAGACAGCATCTTGCATTTTATTTCAGAAGCCACTTTATGCTTCTGATTAATATTGATTTAGCATAGAGTTGTATCACGTTAAACTGCATAAGGCATACTACAGAATTTTTAGCATATACCTACAAAACAAATATATCCATATGTTCCTAGTGTGAACATGATTTACTGGAAAAAAAAAGTTAAAACATTCTCAAGCAAGTCCAATCCATAATTTGACTAATCAAATTAAGATTTCTGAGATTAATTTATTCAGTCTACACTATTAAAGTTTTTTTTTAAATTTTAACCTTCGTAAAAGTAACAAAATACAGATTATAGCAGCCAATGGTATTTTTTTCCTAATAAATGTCCCGTTATTGATCTTGTCTGTGATACAAGATTGCGATTCATATTGGTTTCATAAATTGACACAGTTGACAAATATTTGCAAACTTTATACTCTGTTTACTCAGTTTTATAACTACTAATGATCTTGTAATTCTGACACTAAAGTTGATTTAGGAACCAATCTGGGTCAGTCCCAGGACCAGCTTTCAGACCCGTGCTGGAGCTACCCTTTCTCTAGCTACCCTTTCTCTAGCAGAGTGTGACTTATAATCGTCTACCTTACAGCTTCTTGTTATGTGGAAACATTAGTTCATTAATAATGGGCTTTTTAATGAAACTTTATTCCCCAGTGGCATTTTCAATCACATTGCCTCCTGATACAAAATGAATAATATTTTATCAATTGGGCTGATGTATTTGAAAGAACTTGAAAGGGATGTGGTGGCTCAATGGCTAAGATGCTGAGCTTGTCGATCGAAAGGTCGGCAGTTCAACAGTTAGAATCCCTAGTGCCGCATAACAGGGTGAGTTCCTTTTACTTGTCCCAGCTTCTGCCAACCTAGCAGTTCAAAAGCATGTAAAAAATGCAAGTAGAAAAATAGGGATCGCCTTTGGTGGGAAAGGTAACAGCGTTCCGTTTTCCTTTGGTGTTTAGTCATGCTGGCCATATGACCACGGAGATGTCTTCGGTCAGTGCTGGCTCTTTGGCTTTGAAACAGAGATGAGCACCGCCCCCTAGAGTCAGAAATGACTAGCACATATGTACGAGGCGAACCTTTACCTTTACTTGAAAGAAAATAATGTTTAAATGTCTCTCCATTCAATTTTTTTTTTAATTATTGCTTGAGTAGAGACATTTGATTTCCTAGAGATATCTTAAAGAATTTCAAACTATTCCTCAAGTATTCCTGGATAAATGAATTTCAGATAATTAAAAGTGAGAATTTTGAGATTCTATATTATGTAAGATATAGTCAATGTTTAGGTATTGTGTTTTCAGATGTCATATAGTCATTCATGTCTCTATCTCGTGGCCTGAGAGCTTAATGGAGGATAGAATGTATATACTGTTCTAATAGTTTCTATAGTTCCCTTTCTGAAAAGAACTGACTGCCAATAGCTGGATATATAGAAACATGTGAGTTGAATTCCCAGTAGAAAATTTGAACCACAAAGAATAATATCTGGCTATCCATGTCTGATGACTCTAATAAGGATAAAATCAAGAATGTGGTGCCTCCTGGTCCTGGTAATGCATTAACTGGGGAAAAAACCTCACATATACTAACTAAAAATTTTACACACACACACACTTTAACAATGGAGATGACATGACATAATTTTACATGATATCATTGTATATATCTCTCATCTGAAAGCTTATAAGAAAGTGGATTTTATCCCATTCTCATAGCTTCTTATGCAGAAATTCTTTACCAGAACTTCTGATTAACTCATAGCTATCACCCACTTCCTAAGACTAGTGTAGGATGTTCTTTGATCAAATAAACCACACATCAATCTTATTTTGATTAAAATGTTTTTAATCATATCAGTGTTTTTATGATATGCATTAATATTTATTGATAAAATGCCATATTATAAATGAATCTACATACTTAAATGCTGTATCCAAATGTTCTTTTATGTGGTATTTCTTTTCTTTCTTTCTTTCTTTCTTTCTTTCTTTCTTTCTTTCTTTCTTTCTTTCTTTCTTTCTTTCTCTTTTCTGCTGAATTTTATATTTGCACACTTGAATGAGCATAAAACTGTAGAAATAAACTAAATAAATCTAAAATGGTGACAAAGTCCTTTTATCACTTCAAAGTCTATATCATAAATTATAGAAATTAAATAAAATTATAAAATTATCTGAATAAGGGGCAAAGGGAATAAAGAAGATCAGAATGAAGTCTCTCAGCTATTTTATCAACAACCATTTTGTGTACAACTGTTTAATTTATACATGATGAAAGAAGACTCAAAAGCAGCTTATCTATAAAAATGAAAGCTAAATTTAATATATGGAACAAAACTAATGAAACTAATTTTAAGCTTTGTTTGATGTTATTATATGATGTTGATCATCACTTTGCTTTGATTTACAGTTTGTTATGCTACTCATAACTAATATTTTACATTTAATGGAATATTTATGCATACATATGCCACAACTTTATTCATCCTCTAGTATGTTTATATTTAAAGAGCAAAGAAGTATGAGTGGTTAGCTCAGCATTCAACTGATTAGAAGTAATATTATACATATGAAGACAGAAATAGCTTTTTAACTAAGGGCATACATTTGCTTTAGTAAAAGAAAGACACATTTGATTGAAGTATGGAGAAAAGATAATTGAATATGTCAGTATGTTGGAAGAGGCAGTCTATCAAGAAATTCTTTTGTGTAGTCATGACTAAAATGAATGGAATCACTAAACTTTTACCTAATAACATAATGAGGAAATGGATTCCCAGGAGGTAAAGCAGTGATAAGCCTAAATAAGTAAAAATGACAGAATATTTTTTCTACTAGAATTCATGGTAATGTATTTAGCATGTGATCATATCAGATGCTAAATTGTCACAGGCAATTTATACATACTCAAAAGGGGGGGGGGGAAACCCTAACAAAATTTGGTGATACTTCCTGAGAACATTTTTTGCCCACAATGTAGGCCTCACAAAAGGTCAAATAGAGCATAAAAAAGTTAAACCAAACAGCTCTCAATATTGTTATCTTATATTAGCAATCTTCTTATCTCTTCTGCAGAATAAATTGCTATATGAAATTAGTGGCCATATAAGTTCCTTAAATGAACAAATAAATCCTGAGCAACTATTTTAGATGTTGATAAAGAAAGGAAAGTCACAATGACTGCGTAATAATTGCCATCAGCATTTCTCAACCTTGTAAGTATGTGAATTAGTTGTTCAAAGCCAAGACCAAAGCACCTTCTTGCTAGCAATGAAGACCTAGATAAGCAGATTAAAACCAACATTTATCCTAGACCAACAATCAAGCAGGAAACAATATCCAAACCAAGGTACAAATAAACAGTAAACAACAATCTAATTAAGGAACTGCCAAGAATATTTCTACCAACACTGACAGGGGAAGCCACTTGAATACAAACATTGAGCAAACCTCATTTTTTTCTAGCACTGATGATGTTACCAAAGATTTGCAAGAAAACAACCAAGCTCAGAGAATACCAAGGGCCCCACAGTTTAAACCTGACATACATGCACACATACATATACATGTATTGGGAGTCTCCCAATCTTTTCTATTGGGAGTTGTTATTTGTGAATAGAATAGAATAGAATAGAATAGAATAGAATAGAATAGAATAGAATAGAATAGAATAGAACAGAACAGAACAGAACAGAACAGAACAGAACAGAACAGAATAGAATAGAATAGAATTCTTTATTGGCCAAGTGTGATTGGACACACAAGGAATTTGTCTTGGTGCATATGCTCTCAGTATACATAAAAGAAAAGATACATTAATCAAGAATCATAAGGTACAACACTTAATGATAGTCATAGGGTACAAATAAGCAATCAAATCATATTAGGAAACAGTCAATATAAATCGTAAGGATACCAGCAACAAGGTTACAGTCATAAGTGGTATATCAAAAGAGCTTTTCTCACAGTTTTAAAAGCACGTAAAAGCTTTTTAATTGCTTTTTAATTGTCCTATCACATTTTATCATTTGTGACATTATTCTAAACATCAAAATTCAAAGGTAAGCCTCTGATACATACAGTAGCTCCTTTTTTAATTTTATAAAGGCCTTTTTAATGTTGCATATTTCAATGTAAGCCATCAAGAGTCATGTAAAATAAATAAAGTATTTTCAAATTGAACTTGGCTCATAATGATTCTATAGTTACAGCTATATAATTTTCATGGCGATAGTGCATTAGTCCTCTGCTACTGCTATCCTCTGGAATGTTTCCTTAATTTCTCATAGCAATTTCGATGCCTGATATTCTCTCTGTTTGCCCTCCAAGTTCTAATCAGGCACATTATTCACTCCAAACCTAGATAAAGTCTGCCAGATGCTTCTTTTCTATACATAAGATCTAAAGAAATGACGAAGAAGAAAACTTGCTACAAGGGTATATCTTGCAAAGAGGGCATCCTGCAGTTGTCCATTATCTGGGGGGAGGCAGCAAGAAGATATTTTCTATTGTTGTTTACAAATATATTCCTTCAAGAGCAATTCTATGGAATCCACAGCACAAAACTGAAGCAGTTAGTGGTAAAAATAAACAAAGCACAAAGTGAAAAGAATATGTTGAAAGGAAAATGTTAGGCTGCTGGCAGCTGCATGAACCAAAAGTAAATCTTTTTTCAAGGAAGAATCTCAGAGTTGTCATTAGCAAGCTTATTAAGATGAAAGTAAGAATGTTACAAGAATGTGACAGCAGGTGATTTTTTTTTCTTTTAGAAGCAAAATGTATCTGTGTACATTACAGCACTAACTTTGGATTCTTTTCTCCTTATTACTGGTGTAACGGCATAGGGGTTTGTCTTTTCTCAGATACCATGGAATCTATAGCTGTGGATTTACATAGGTTACAGTTATTGGAATCCTTATCACTCTTCCATCAAACCCTTCTATCAAACCTTGTCATAGGGGAGAGCTGGAACCAGCAAGGTGGAAAGTAAATAGCCCAGAACAGACAAGACAATTATATAAAAGTTGTACAGATAGCACTAGCCTGAGAAAAGAGTGACAAGCAGTCCATTAGAATGAAGGAATGGGACAAATGAATTTAAGATTTTAACCTTCATACAAAATACTTATCTGCATAGGTAGCTTCTCCTACTCATCTGATTCTTTCTTGTTATTCAGTATATAAACACCATTTATCTATCTGAGCCTAGCCTTGACTTCTCATGACAGCTCTAGAATGATTTTCTAGAAACAGATGAATTACCATGGCCTGGATGTAAGCTTGTGATGGAATGTGCCTGCAGAAGCATTGTGGGGATATTTTTTTTCAACTCAGAGACTTCCCAGAAAGAGACCAGGATCAATAGACTGTACAGTCCTAAGGATGGTGGTATGAGGTTTATGGTAACCACATCCTAGAATCTCTTAGGATATAACTAGCTTAGAAAATTGTAGCTTTACAGTAGCTTGGCAAGATTCTGTGAAAAAATAAAG
Source organism: Pantherophis guttatus (assembly GCF_059756535.1). Lineage (NCBI taxonomy): Eukaryota > Metazoa > Chordata > Lepidosauria > Squamata > Colubridae > Pantherophis > Pantherophis guttatus. The sequence continues at coordinate 37,896,831 of NC_142067.1, read as the reverse complement.
GATTGGACTCAGCTGGATTTCTCTGCTTCATCTCACCCATTGCTTTCCCTAACCATAGAAAAAAGGGAATTCCTCAGGTCTATATAAAGCATCTTTTCTTGCATAGAAAGCCGAAACATGCAATTTATAGTCAAAGTGAGAAAATAAGTATTTACTGCCACAGACCTGTCTTTTTGATCTCTTTCTTGGGACAGGAGATGACTTGGAAATTCAAGAAGAGAAACATGGAAAATGGTCAGTTTGGTTCTGATGTACCTGCATGGTTTTCTCTTTTCAAATTATTGAAACAGCAATGCTCTACCAATTTTGGGAAGATTTGCCATTGTCCTAGATCAGGGCTGTCAAACCCGCAGCCTGCGGTCCAGATGTGTCACGCGCTGGCCACGTTCATGCCTGGTTTGGCTAAGGGGAAAAAAGCCACGATACATCACGTGACGCCGCTGTTACACCGCAAGTTTGACACCCTGTCCTAGCTCTTTCCCTTTTCAAGATTCTATCTTTATTGACAGAGCTTTGCTGTTTTTGTAACCTTTCCTAGACCAAGCAGCATCAGTGGCTTTTTAACTGAAATCCTCAGAAATTTCTTTTGACCTAGGCGTATTGTACCGCTTGAATGTACATGGTGATACTTTCACAGTGATGAAGGTTTATTATATTTATACAGGGCTGTGTTGAGCCCTATTCAGGTCTAATTAAGTAATCACTCAACTGGCTTTCAACTACTTATCCATTGTACTGAATTACTTGAAGCTGAATGGTATATTAACTATTTTTAACTAGCATCCTGCATTTTTGATGAGTTTGTATATGAAATACATGACTTCAGTGGTTTTGTTCACTCAGATTCCCTTTATATATTACTAAGATCCCCACAAAGCTTTAATAAAATTCAGTCACAAAGATATACAAACATTAAGAAAATATGAAAGGTATTAATTAGTATAATGCTATAGAACTTTGCATTATAAATATCATTCTGGAGTTCTATATAAATTTATTAATCAGACAATATGGCCAGTTGTATAGTATAATTTGAATCAGGGATTTCATTACTATTACAATTATGCAACACAATATTAGAGAAGATAATTCATAAGACTTAGTCTATTTAGCAGCTATAGTATATAAACAACTTGACTGCATGCTTGTCACTATTTGGTATCACGACTATTCCAATTATTATATTATCTCAAGCTTATATTTGGAAATCAGGCTGAACTTTGCAACACCTATTGCATTCCTAAAAAATTAATAGCAATATGGACTTGGGAGTAACTAAGAAAAGTAAATAACAATGAGATACTAAGATACTAATAAAATGTGAAGATTGGTACATGTGCTAACAAGTTCCAGCTAACAAGATATTCTGCTGGAAGTAAATATATCAAAAAAAATTATTCCAAATAGGCAAAATTGCATAGCATGCTTATTGTCACTGGAATTATTTTACATCACCTTCTGAACTCATTCATGCAACAGAAATATCATAGCTGTCAGCTCTTCGAGGTTCACCAGATCAGGAAACAGACTCTACAAGATTACTAAAACTATACTTCATTGGGCTTGGCTATGGTACAAAATCTTGCAAAAGCTTAGCTACATTTTCCCTTCATGCTGGCTTATACCCCAGGGAATCAGGGAGGAGCCCACTTGAAACTCTTTTAAATGTTTTTTTTTTCTTTTTTACAGTTTCAAGGCACGTTTTGCATTACATTGTAGCTATCATTAATAGTTTCTTCAAGGTCATCTTCATGGCTCCCTACAATAGTGGACAAGATTTGCTACCATTCAGATTGTTATCTGAATGGTAGCAAATTGTTCTTAATATATATTGAGCCATGGTGACACAGTGGTTAGAATGCAATATTCCAGGCTAATTCTGTCGACTGCCAGCAGTTCGATTCTCATTGGCTCAAGGTTGACTCAGCCTTCTATCCTTCCAAGGTTGGAAAAATGAGGACCCAGGCAATGTGCTGACTCTGTACAATACTTAGAGGAAACTGTAAAGCACTGTGAAGCAGTATATAAATGCTATTGCTATTGCTATATCCCATGTTTTATTCGAGTGGGATACTTAAATTAGTCACATAATGCTTCCTTCCAATTTCCCCACAAAATAATCCTATAACCAACACTATGCTAAAAATGTATGGCCTTAAACCTGGATCTCATTTAATAAGTACATTTACTAGAGGTTTCTAAACCAGAGGATTCGGATGATAAATATACACACACTGATGTTTCTGCCTTTCGAAATATTTTCATGGAATAGTGCTACAGAAAATAGCATGATAAACACAGTACAAGATATTCATATTGAAAATGTCCTCCAAAACAACCACACTAATAGAAAGGAACTGATAATAGTATTTTTAAGTTGCCAAGCAATTGGTGTAAGAAACAGTAAATAAAAACATGGAATCTTTTAATCCAGTGCCTCCCACAAGCTGTGTCATGACCTGCCTAAAGGAAAAAATCCTCATGGATGAATTGCCAGACACCCTGCAGTGTACAGAAGAGACAACAGAGCATTAGGATTTAATGAATGCATGATGTCAGGGTTAGAGGTGAAGGCAACAGGTGGGCCCTGCAAGCCAGGATCAAGAACAGATGGTTTGTTCCACCAGTACAGAAGTACCAATTTTTCTGACAATATACATGTTTTTGCCAAAGTCATAAACTTTCAAAATTCCAATCCATATGGCTGTTCATGAGCTAACAACACAAAAATCTATAGTTCCTATTTCAAACATTCAGTATTATACTTCTATATGAAGGATTTTTAGGCCTTGTCAGAAAGTGAACTTCTCTAGCTTTTGGACAATGAATTCACTATCTATGACTCCATAAATGACATAACATGATTTTTCAGAAGCTGTATTTTCTTGTACACAAAAGTCCTAAGCATGCTTACATACCCAACTCACATAACAGTAATCAATTTATAGGGCAAAACAATTACAGTATATTATAATTTCTTTGGCTTTATATAATGAAATTAATTTAATAATATAAAAGACAGAGAAATACAGTTTTAATATTTAATATTTTCTTTCTTTCAGAAAGATGTAATCCACATAAAATAATTCACTGATCTATAGAATATATAACTGAGAAATATATTAATATGAAAATATGAAGAGACCTAAGTACAGTTCAGTGTAGTTAAAATCTTCACATTCCAAAATATTAGCTTCTGACATTCTTTCTGTCTGAAAGAAGCAAGCAAGCAAAAAAAAAAAAAAAAAAGTTACATCTACCAGGTGCACAATATATCATTTCTGTAGTTACATTACTTTCAATATACACAACTGTATACTCCCAGAAATCTTTAAAAAGTACATATTCTTCTATCATCATTTTAAAGACTTCAAATGTACACAGATTCCTTAATGCTGTGCTAAAATAAAACTGTTAAAAAGCACCAGCTGGCTATATTAGAAATGGCTCATTTCCAGGTCTCAAAATGTCTTATTTATATACAATGGAATTCTGCTGGCTGTTTAATATTTAGAACTAATATATATAATCAGCAGTCCTATGACTAAAGAACCGCAAAAACAAATATGCTTGCAAACTTTCCCAACTGTGAATTAAGCTGGATCTTATTTCTCCCGACTAGGCTTATGACACAAACAAGACCTGTATATATATATATATTTGCGTTCACATAAAAACATATGGAAAAAAAGTTGATGCGTATGAGATGGTTTCAATCATAAAGCCAACTAGCACATATACAATGTGCTGTTAATTAACAAACCAACCAAAAGTAAAGGTCTTTCAGAAAACTATCAAGTGATGCTTTCTGCTATGAAACTCATAAAAATACACTTCCCTATACTGTCTAAAAAATCACCATAAGCCACATATGTCATGACATTATAGAACAGACTTACCCTGCCAGACTCCCCATAATTTCACTTGTATATTTGTTTAGTATGTTATTTATAACCTACATTTCTGCCAATATCTTTACCCAGTTGATTTAGTTAAAACAAGGCTAGTGAATTTTGATCTAATAGATAACTTATAGAACAGACATATACTTCAAACACAAATCTACTGTACAGGAACATATTCATTATAATTGGGGAAGAGACAGTCAAAATGGTTTGGCAGATTGAGGAGACAAAAATGACATGTTGATTTGGCTGGTTTGGCTGAAAATATGGGGTTATATGCAGTGGAGGTCAAGAAGAAAAGTATTTACATCCATTTCCTTTCTTTGTCAATTTCCTGCATCCCCTCTCAAAAACTTACATGGAGGTTTGAAATATTTTTTGAAGAATGTGGGACATGTAGAACTATAGTACCAAGGGATGGGAAACTGAATTAATCATCCTGTTATGAATGTAGCTTGCTTAGTGTTGCTCTTCGAAAATAAGGTCATGCCAGCAAACAGACTTCTTGAAAACCTGGCAGGATTTCTTTCTTTCTTTCTTTCTTTCTTTCTTTCTTTCTTTCTTTCTTTCTTTCTTTCTTTCTTTCTTTCTTTCTTTCTTTCTTTCTCTCTTTCTTTCTCTCTCTTTCTTTCTCTCTCTTTCTTTTTCTTTCTTTCTTTCTTTCTTTCTCTTCCTTCCTTCCTTCTCTCCCTCCCTCCCTTCTTCCCTCCCTCTTTCCCATATCAAGGTAGGACAGTTTTGAGTTTCTTTCTCACTGCTCCCTTTTTCTGGATGAAGCTGGTGCTTAGGAAACAAATTATATAATGTTCCTTCTTTAAGGTTATTGCAATACTCCTCTATACCCGCTAACTTCTCATCCAGACATTTATCCCCATAAGGGAAACATCCTCTGGATCACATAAGGATACCCCACCCTTTCCCTTGGCTGATTTTCATAAAGTTTTGGTATTATAAAACAGAGCCACAACTCTGTTGAAGTCCATGGATTGAAGCTGAAAAAGCATAGGGCTATCATAATTCCCCATAGTCTCTGATTAAAGTTTGGATAAATGTAGGAACATTCACTCTGCATTTCTCCCTTATTGTCATTGGTGTCATTTCAACCCACTGTTCAAGCTTAGAATTTTTTAATCTTTTCTCTCTTCCATAAAATATTAAACCCACCCCCTTCCTGGCTTATCTGTTAACTTGATAAGTGTGCTCTCAATTCTTTCATTCCTTCCTTCATCTAAGTTAAAAATGAACACTACAGGATCCAGAACTATGATATTCCACTTGAAGTAGAATAATTCATGAGCATTCTGTGGAGGTCAACTGGGGAGGTCTACCTAACAGGAGTATTTACTTTCTATTTTTTCTTATTTTATTTATGAGAATATGATCAGGCACTATCAAATTTTTCCTTAAACCAGCTTAATTATGACTAGCTATAGTTTAACAGAAGTAAAACTATATCACTCAGTACAAGTAATCTTTCAGTCCATGTTTGCAATATTATAATTTTTGATAGACTATTCTTGTAATTAGCAATAATTTGTAATTAGCAATAATTTTTAGCCTCTCCAAGGTCATATAGAGGCTTATCTGGAAGATTGTATTTTCTTTTGAATTTTGCTTCTTTAACTCACTTGTAATCATTGTAGCCCATGAGAAGTTCTGCAGTGTATCTATTTAACAGCATATGTTTGCATTTTACATTTTATTATTCATTCATCTTGGTCTCTTTCTTCCCCCAAAGGGAAAAGCTATATCCTCTAGATACTACCTTGGAAGAAGGTGGTAGGAGCAGAATTACCAAGCTGCTATCACAAAACAAATGGTGAGAACAGGCTGTGAAAAATGTGATGGTTTTTGGAAAAGAAGAATTTGAATCTCCTTTCTTATGGGTCCAATTATCTGGGAGACTCTATTTTTTAAAAAAAGGCCTTTAGGTATAAATAATTATCTACCTGTATGTTAGGCAAATAAAGAAGGATTTAATGGAAAGTGTTATATTTAACATATATTGGAAAGTTTTATGAAGTGTCTTTATATGGATAAAGGGACCAATTGCCATACTTCTTCAGTAAATGAAAGGTTTAATTAAGTAGGCATTTTAATTTAAAAACGACTATCACGTAAATATTTAAGTAGCATTCATCATCAATGTTTGGTAAACTATATAATTCCTAAAATGTTTGTCTTTTAGGAAAAAGAATCCTTCATGAAAACTGCTACTAGCATACATATATGGATTGGTATGAATCAAATCTGAGGAAATTCCCACATTAGTTTCAACAAGCTTAAATTTTTCCAAAAATTTCCTTGTCGCCCTGCTTTTCCTTATTCTTTAGGAAACATTAACATTTACCAATATTTTTCTTGTGAACTTTTGTCCCCTCATAGAATGATTTGTCACAAATTTATTTCAGATTCCTAGCACTGAAAAAATGGCTTTTTAAAGAACCCACATTTTGACCCTTTTCATAAGCAAACAGCCTTCCCCCTCAAAATACTTACCTTTTACTCCATGTAATTAATGAGAGGTAAATAGCATATTTCTCACATAAAAAGCCACCAACTGAAATGCAATACGAATTCCTAAAATTCATATTCAACAGTCTACTGTGATTTGCTGATATAGAAGTGTCAAAACTGGATCTCAAATGTGGTTTAAAATTAAATTATCCATAAGTAGCATCTTTAAAGTACTCAAAAGACCTCTAAAAGTCACAGTAATCCCAAAGTTTATAATACTGTATGTATTTATACTTATTTATTTATTCATTTATCCACAAGACACTCCAGATGGCTAAAAACATTAACAGAATATGAAACAATTAAACTAAACTAGTTAAAAAGCTAAATTGTTATTAATCTACCAGAAAAAGATTCACTGTAGAGGTATAAGAAGAAGAGCCTTAATTCATCTTATGGCATCATAGAATGTACTGTTAATTTTCAAGACCTCTTGCACAATTTCTACAGTGCAGGAAGCTATTAAACTACCTTCAGCTCCTCTTTGAAAATCTCTACTACAGTTCTAGGCAGATTTCCCCTTCCCCTCTTGCTATCAGTAAATTATTTTTAACATTCATTCTTAATATTCCATCCTGAATTTCTTTTCTTAATACTCATCCTTAATTTTATTTTATGTCAACTTCTAAGTTGTTGTCCTGCTTCTTGCATGACAGCCTTTGAATATTAGTTGACCACTACTTTAATTTTCCCTTAGTCTCTTTTGCAAACAAATCATGCCCAGCTTTTTAAACTGATTCTCTTGGATTCCAAATCATTTAACATCCTGGCAGCTCTTCTCTGAATCTACTTCAGCCTCTCTGTGTCGCTTTTAGAGTTGTGTTCAGAACTGGGCATCGTAATACTAATGTGTTCCAACCAGCACAGTGTACAATGGAAACTATTACCTCCTGCAATCTCTTGTACCACATTGCTTAGATTGTAGTCCAAGATTGCTGCCTTACATTGGTTCAGTTAATAGTTCAGCTAATAGTTCACTAGGATTAGAGCCTTCTCACACACTGTCATGAAGGCTGGTCTACCCTGTCTTTACATAATGGTTTCATTTTCTTTCTTTTTTTCATACTGATGTTCAGGGTTGAATAGGATCCTGTTGGATTGGGCCAAACATTGAAGTCAGTTAAACATTACTTTGTTCTCAAAGGTGTTAGTCAATTCCCCTAGCTTGATTCATCTGCAAATGTGACATGTATTCCCTCTTTTCATTCTCTACATGATCTAGCAGTATCATGTAGTAAATAGTCAGGAATCCCCCAATGCTTCTCTTAAATTTGATGGAGAACCATGTACTGGACCATTTATTGAACCTAATACTGAATAATTGCTGACCTATACAATTCCCACACCTATAAAATTCCCTTTAACTAGATAAGGGGCAATAAAAAGAGATAAGGTTAGATTCATGTAAGTTATTCTGTACAAAATCATGAAGCATTCTTTAACATTAGCATTCTTTTAAATATGATTGCAGACATGCTGTTCTACTATCTTTTGTACAGATATTACAAGAGGTGCTATCTGTATTGTACAGATCAGTGGTGGGTTGCTACTGGTTTGGGCGAGCTGATAGCGGAGATGGTGAGTTGAGAACGAACTGGTTCTGACAGTTAGCTTGGCCCTCCCATCCAGCCCTGCGTTATGCATACCTTATATTTGGTTGTTTTTAGCCCAGCTGAAAGGTGAGGCAGACCGGGTTGCCACGTCTCAGCTGTTACATAATACACTGCGCTTGCATGAAGGGAACCGGTGGTAACACCGATTGAAACCCACCACTGGTACAGATATCAAGTTAACTGGTAAGGAGTTTCTTGGGACTTCCTTTCTTATTGCTCTTTTTCAAATGTGGTACCATACTTGGTCTTTTCCAGTCTTCTGGCACTTATTAATTCTCCAGACGTTTCTTTCGACTGTATTATTTTATTTATGGGTTAGACTGGATGACAAAGCCCTTGTGTGATGCTTTGGGTTTTTTTTAATGGCTGTTGGCTTTTTATTTCTCGTTTGATGATGTATTTCTTTTCTTTGAGTTGTTTTTAAATTGTAGTTTGTAAGTCACCAGAGTCATCACAGATTAAATAATCTGCACAGTCAGTGAATAAATTAATAAAATCTCTAGGTCTGCCTATGATTATGGATATCTTACAAAAATAGAAACAAGTGTTTATTAAAACTTCTAATAAAAATATAATCAATGCAAAGAAGTCAATCACACGCCTGCCTGAACAAAAATTCTTCGCCACTTGGACAGCATAAACATTATGCACAGAAAATATACAGTAGTCTATCCTATCCCAGGTCCTAAGGAAGGAGTCATCTTCAAGATTCACTTCACTTGAAGGATATACAGTATAATGGTGTGTAATTCTTTTTGCTATGGAGACATAAAACAGATAGGTGGCATTCCACCATTTGGGAACAATATGGAATGTTTTCAGTAATGCCTAAGAAATTATCCTCTAAATGGTGGGCTTTTATTACTAACGCTAATTTCTGGATGGAATGCTGCTAAGTTAAACAGTCCACATTAAAACTCCATTGTTTCTCAAAATAATGTCTAATATAACAAACATTGAAATGGCTGCATTAAAACTTCTAAAATAAATGTTTTTTTTTTTTTTTTTGGCCTGCCTTTAAAAACTACTCAGGCAGGGAGGAATTTTTATGAGAAAGAGCTTGGCCTCAACTGCAACAATAGCCAGTGCTATTGCACATTTACGCTCATCTCCGTTTCAAAGCCGAAGAGCCAGTGCTGTCCGAAGATGTCTCCGTGGTCATGTGGCTGGCATGACTAAATGCCAAAGGCGCACGGAACACTGTTACCATCCCAAGGTGGTGCCTATTTTTGTACTTGCATGTTTTATGTGCTTTCGAACTGCTAGGTTGGCAGAAGCTGGGACAAGTAACGGGAGCTCACCCCGTTACACAGCACTAGGGATTAGAACTGATGAACTGCCGACCTTTCGATCCACAAGCTCAGCATCTTAGCCACTGAGCAACCACGTCCCTTTATATAAATACATACATGCTCCTGAAAGCAGTTCTTTCCCCTAAAATAAAAAGAAAGCAATGATAATTATTACCTAATGATCATATTTTTATATTTAAAGAAGTAAAACTAAATATTCTTTGTTTGAAAATATCTGTATTTGACATTTCTCCTTATGTGCCTTTTACAAGATTAAAGCAAAATCTAATCTACCCCCCCCAAAAAAAATTAATTAGATATTATTCTAAGGTAGAAAAAAAATGAGGTATATGCTTCATAATTTTTCTCTTTGTCTTTATTAACATATAGCTAAATGTAACTCTGCAAGGAGCATGTTTCGACAAGTGCATTTAACTTTTTCCTCTATGTTTGATTCTGCACAAGGGAATGGGTAAAAAGGTTGAGAGGAAGCCACACAAAGACTTCATTGTTTGACTTTTTGATGAATTGTGCCTCCCTGGCAAAAAGGCAAACCTCATGAGACTGCAATGAAAGTCTTTATTTGCATACCAGACAGAACTCTTGTACGCAACTATACAATCTTATATAATGCCCTGCTTGTGACCTCGGCAGCAGTTCAGGAACACTCCAAGGACAGGAGGTGGTTTAACCTTCAGACTATCAGTGTCCCTTGGGATCTCCTTGGCCAAAGGTTAGCCTCTGAGTTACTACATGTCAAATTATTTGTGTTTCTGATAAAGATGACTCAATCTCAGGAGCCTGAAACAAGACCACCAAGCCTCAGATGTCAAAACCTCCTATGGATAATGCAGAGAAGATAAGAATTAGAAACAAAGGAAATTCAAAGTGAGATGGTTCTTGTGCTTCATCTTCTACTTTGTTTCAGTCTAAAATGGCTTTTTAATCAGCTCCTTGGGAGATCTTGAAGATGCATGGCTAAAATCTCCATTCCATGTACTCAAGATTTCTTTTAGCCCCCTTTTCCCACTTCTTTCATTGATGGGACCTTTACCTCACAAGCGTTTGAATCCTTACCACACTTATTATGGTAGTTAGACAACTACAACAGATAATTTTGGGCCATTAGGGAGGGAGGGAGAGGAGGGAGGGAGGGAGGGAGGGCGGAAGGAAGGAAGGAAGGAAGGAAGGAAGGAAGGAAGGAAGGAAGGAAGGAATGGAGATTTTGAAGTATCCTTCCCCTGCCATGTCCACCAAGCCATACCACGCCCAAGCCACGCCCAAGCCACTCCCACAGAACTGGTAGTAAAAAAAATTGGATTTCACCACTGTGCTATATACTATGCAAAAGAAACTATCATCCAGCCCAAAAAGCAACAAAAAGACCCAAGCACTTCTCCACCAGCAATCAACACTCAGATCAGTATAAAGTAACTCCACTGTTAACATCAGACCAACAATCAAGTAAACAATACCCCAATCAAGAAATTGCCAAAGAAGCCAACAGCTAACAGTCCAATCAAAGAATATCTAAGACCACCCCCACCAACACTGACAGGCAAGCCACCAGAATATAAACTGACAGAAAACTGCACTTCTTACTAGCACTAATGATATTACCTAGTTTGGGTAATCTGCAAGAAAACAAGCAAGCTCAAGGACTTCTCATGTCAACCCCGAGCTACAATTATTCTCCTTTATTAGTAAAATACATTCTAAATGTTTGTAGATAAGTACCTAATGCTGAAGTTTAGAACAAGAAGAAAGGAAATAGAAAAACAAACCACACAAACACATCTGCAGAACTTTTGTCAAAGAAAGTCCAGCTTTGTTCTTGGATAATCCAGAATGCAACAAAGAAAAAAATACAGTGTGAATGCTAAGATTCGGAACTGTATTTTGCCAATTCCTTTTCTTTTTTAGATGTCTTTCAGTTGTTATTGTTGTTTAATTTTAAAAACATCCACGCAACTCCAATATTTCTACTGTGGGTCTGTTGTGAAACATTCCTTTCATGAGAGGATTTTAGGGGAATTGAGAAAATCTAAATTAAACTTTGTTCTTATCCTTACAACCAGATTTTTCAAAAGCAAAACTACCATAAAACAGTTATTAGTGATATAAGAATAGGCTTGATATTATGTTACTTTATATTTAAAATTAAAGTACTATGTGGTGGAAGATAACCAACGGTATTTACTTTAGGCCATGCCGCTGCTTTAAACCTTACATATACCATTTTAAGGTCTGATGTGAGCTGGACTCAGAATATGCATCCCTGCCCACCAAGTCTGAAGGCAACGCCTGCTTAGCATTAAATATGTCACTCCTTTTAAAAGTTAAAAACAGCAACCCAATCTTTTCCTGCCTACTGATTTTTTTTCTTTTTAAATAAGTTAAGAGTTTATGAATGACAAAAATGTAAAATGAAAATCAACCATAATTTGAGGGTAGCTCTTTTGGACCTCTTTTGTTTTGAAACTGGAATGCTCTAATTTCAGTTCAACAGTTCAGCTATTTTACATACAATATTAAAAGCTTCAACTATGTCTTTGCTGCAGGTTGTTTCTAAAAATAGTTTTCACGTAGAAAGCAAAGAACAATATAATTAGGAAGGATAAATGAAGTGAAAGATTTCAAAAAGATTCCATTGAAAACTGAGAACTGAGAAATACAATCTATTGAGAACTAAGAACTTTCAGTACCAAGCTGATTGAATATATTTTATTCAATCTTCTCTGGAGGGTGAGACGAAAGTAATGGAGCAGCTGAGGACAGGGCAGGGATGGCTAAAACAGTCCTTCATTCTGCAGAATGTACAGACGTCATTCATTCATTTCTTCAACTTTAAAACAACCTGGCATCACAAAATTCATACAATTGTATGGAAAAGATTAATGCTGATGTAAACTTGACAGAGCAAAAAATGTAAGAAAACTATACTAGATATCCCATTATGCTATAATTTTGTTTGTTTATTTATAATTTGCCTGACTCTGAGGTGCTGCACTATATACATATAAGAAACTACAAGTAATAATACAATAAATATGGGGAAAAATACTAATAGTAGTATCAACAGAGATACATGTGTTTCTTTTGGTGTAAAGAAGGTATTCTCAATAGATCTTTAAAAAATTCTCCCATTACAGATAGTCCTTGACATGTGACTGTTCAAAGTTAGAACAGCACTGAAAAATGTGACTTATGACCGTTTTTCACAGTTATGACCTTTGTAGCATCCCCATAATCATGTGATCAAAAATCAGATGCTTGGCAACTGGCTCATATTTATGACTGTTGCTGTGTCCCAAGGACATGTGATCACCTTTTGCAACCTTTTGACAAGCCAAGTCAATGAGGAAGCCAGATTCACTTAAAAAGCAGGCTACTAATTTATTAACTGCAGTGATTCACTTAACAATTGTGGCAAGAAAGGTCACTGCAATAATACAATGAATAAATGTCCTGTGTGTGTCCTGTTCTAAAGACACAATTGATGCATAAGGTAAACCTGGGTACAGAAGCTCCAACTTCTACCTGTTCACAGAGTCCAAGACTGACTGAGTCCAAGTCAGTCCTTAAACTGACTCCTCTCTTTCAGGGGAAAAACAAGCCCATAAAAACTTCATATTTGTGTGACCCCATAAGAAGATAATTTCTGAATCAACAGTTACTTCATTTATCTGTAGATAAATAAAAGTACCATTCTTATTGAATGATTCAACCTTCTTATTACAGCTAAATGTAAGTATATACTTATACAAACCTGACAAAAGTATTTGCATTGCTCCATTTTTTTCTCCAAGAAACCTAATTTTCCATGAAATAAGTTGAAACTGACACAGATAAAGGACTTTTCTCCAAATAAACTGACTGATTATGAAATTAAAGACACCTGTAGTACTAATTAAAGTACACACAGTAAATAATCTGTTTGGGACTCAATCACTAAATTCAATAATATATTTTAATTTCTACGGGTACCAATAATTACGTACATGCCATTTTTATTTGGTTTATTATTTATATGCTTAGTCATATATCAAAAACAAAGTGTCAGCTCCGTGGAATATGGAATAAAATATGATGAGTGTCATTTACGTATTTTATATTCAACTTATTTCAAGGCAAAAATGGAAAAATGGGGACGGGTGCTAATAATTTGAACACATGTATGTGCATGATTTTGAATGTGACAAATTTGATAAGAGTATTTAAAATTACAGTTCACTGACTATAGCATTTTTCTTTGGATCCCTGGCCAAGAGATGGCTTCAAGGAGATGTTTAACTGGGGTTCTGGTCTTTTTTTATCTTGTTATATCCAAAAGATGGTATAGAAATTACCATTTGAGGTGACTTTTGTAGGGTTCTGAGTGCATTCTCAGTGAGCTGAGAGAGTTCAGACTGTAGCAAGAAGCTTGTTTGTACGATTATGACTAGCAAAGGAGCCACGACTGAGGTACAGTATTTGTATTAATACCAAATAATGTAAAAATTATCTTAAAAACTACCTCTTACATTTGGAATCTGCTCAGATATTAAGATCTGTAGAGACCCTTCTGAAATGGTTTTCGGTTTTCAGAAGCCCATTTTAATGGATACCAAGGAGAAAATATTTTCCTGCATCATTCCCAAGCTATGGAATACATTTTCCAGGGCAATGTTTTTTAACCTTAGCAACATTAAGATGTGTGGACTTCAATTCGCCAAATTCTGGAAATTGATATGCATATGTCTTAAACTTGCCAAGTTCAAGAAACACTGTTCTAGGGAAGGGTGCAATAATGCAAAGTGCATCTCCTTTGACAAGCTCTAAATTAATGTTGTTTTTAAATTTTGTTTTGTTTGGGGTTTTATATTATTTGGCTGCTGTAGCTGATTTAAATGCTTGACCAGAATACTAGGAGAGAAACTGAATACATAAATAGCATTTAAATTGCTTGGCTTTTATATTAAAAGTGACTTTTTAGAGAGCTACGTGTTTAATTTTTTTAAGCTGTAAACTTACTCTCTTTCTCTCTCCCTTCTCTTTTTATTTTCTTCTTCTTTTTCAAAAGTCCACAGAAACATTTTATTCTACCCCGGAAGGCTTTTGCTACCATTTCCATAGATTGTCTCTAACAACCTTGCAATTATTAGTAATTTGAATCAAGTGACCATGGCAAAGGTTAAACTTGAGAGTAAGGAATTTGTAGCAACTAATTAATATGTCACAAAAGTACACTTCTCATCCAAGCGAGTTAATGAAGCTTTCCGGGGACTTATATGTGCCTTTTGTAGCCAGCCTTGAGGGAACCTGTGTTAACTTCAGATATCTGCAAGTGCTAGTCAGTTGGTCACCAACTGATGGCTAGTGCCAATATCCTCACCCTCCCACTTCCCAGCCGTCAATGACAAGCTGCTAATATAAAGCCAGGAGTAAGGGCTGATAGCATTTCATTCCACAATAGGTCCCTGACAACTGAATAAAGAAGAAGGCTCTAGGGTGAATGAGGAGAGATTTTTTTCCATTTAGCCCCATGTTAACAGCAACAAAGAACCATCCTCCACATCATTGTGGGCATTAACATTTATAACAAGATGCTAAGAACCTTTCAGCTCGCTATTAAGCCACATCATTGATTACAAATGGACTAAGGAGTTTAAACCGCAAAGGGTGATGTGGGGAACAGCGTCTCAATCACAAAGCAGGAGGCTAGAGTCACTTGTCTTTTACCACCCTTCCTTCTAGGAAGGGCTAATGAGCAAACCCATCCTATTGTTTGCTTTTCCCTTATATCCTGCGAAATATATCCTGTATGCTTATTACCCAGGCTTGTCTTTATTAGATTGCAAAGTGGAAATGTATTCATTCAGGGGGTGGTATTCCATTGTTTTCTTCCAGCAAAGGGAGGACAATAATAATTCAGTCCATGGAAAGTGCAGCCCTAGAGGTCACCCTTGAATAGCATATGACTGCTTCTTTCCACAACTTGTTAATATGCAGAACCACTGTAGAAATTATTTTAAAACACAATCTTTCTGCTCTGACTTTTCTATGAAAGACCAATATTTCCTAAAACACTGTGTGTATGGGCTTAACTTCCAGAGGTTCTAGACACCAGTGATGGAAATTCTACCAATTCATCCATCTTGGGGGCACTGAGGTTGACAAACACCATGCTAGCGGATCTTCTATGGATCTTGGCTCTTAGAGACTACAATTGTCTTCAGGGATGAGAAAGTTATTGAAACCTGTACCCAATAATAGTGGTGAACAGCTCAGCTCTGCTCTGGCCAGGTGTGAGTGCATCTGAGCTGAGATTCTGGCAATCAACTCCAAATATACAATTTTCATCACCCCCACTAGCATGAGATATTGAATCCAATATATTTATTTTGGGTTGAAAAAAGATGATCTAATGCAACAGAAATCTAGCACTAGGTCTGAAAGCAACTTTTTCAAAGATGTGACTTATTCCTTTCTGCTCCCTCCTCAACATTCCCCTTGTGGGGAAATACAGGAAGTACCACATACCAGGTTACGGAAGGCTCCTTTAAATTTGGGATTCATGATATTATGGAGGATTCTTTCTTTCTTTTTTTATTATTCATTAGTATTCTATCATAGGAATTTTCTTTTCACACAACTAATAATGCTGTGATATAGGGATAAGGTGAAAATAATTGAACAGGGAACTCCAGGTTGGGTAGGATTTGAACTTATCTCTCCTCAGATGCAGTCCAATGTGGTTTCTATTTTGTATTTAAGAAAGCAGTAAGCATGTTATTTTTCTGTGACTTCTTGTTCATTCTTTTCACTGTATTCCGACTCTGAAGTAGTCTTCTAATAATGCTAGAAGCAGAAGTGCCTATCTTTCCCCAACTTCTGACTGGATTATAACCAGTTTGTACAATTTGATGTGAGCATTTGAAAGAAAACAGGCTGTGCATATGTGCAGAATGGAATAATTATACTTTCCAGTCCAGTAAAAAAGCTGGTTAGTTTTAGATTCATTTTTCAATTGATTATCTCTTCATTACTAGACTGTTTACATCTATGATGGTCTACTGACTTTACTGGTGCTTTAATTCAACATTTGATATATGTTAGTGTTCTTGTCTCCTGGAATCATGTTGTTTCTCTCTGTTTTCCCAAACTCAAAAATAAACTTGACATAACTGAAATAATTCAAATGTTCCAAATGTATTCACAGCCAATCTGTTTTTTTTTCTTTTTTTAAAAAAAGCTAAACACCAATTAGGATAGCATTATTTTAATACTTCAAAAAGAAACCATTCCTTTTAATACTCAAAAGCAGTCATTAATTCTAATCAGTGGTACTTGATCATTTTTGACAGTTGATGCCATTTCCACTGATGTCAGCATGAATGTTATGACACAATAAAATCGATGGTGTCATAAACATATCTGCCAAAACAAATGTTAATGTAATGACAATAGCTTTGGATAATATTTGTGTGCTTAAAACTCTGCTATCGGAAAGTATTCTTATCTTGTCTTACAGTGGAGTTCAATAAAGATTTTGTGGGTCTAAAATTTATAAGTGTAAAATCAAAAATGGCTGTGATAAATGTTTAACTGTGTATTAACTTTCTGTCCCTACACCAGAGCTAATGATTTAACCGACTAGTTACTCTAATCAAGCTGTTTAATATATATAATGTCGGTTTCACTAATAGAGAATAACTTAAGAAAAGGACAGAATATGTAAACTTTATCCTCTTGTACTGTATCACACTTTTTAAAATAAGAATACATCATGTCTGCTAATGTCTTTTCTTAACTTCTTTCTCCCAGATATGGCTTCATTTCATCCGTTCAACAATTATCAGATAGCTGCTTCCAAACAAAAAGGAATGCAAGGTACCAACAGTGTATCTAGCACAAAAACTAATATAGACCAGAACTACAAGGTTCAAAAATATATATATATATATATATATATATATGTGTGTGTGTGTGTGTGTGTGTGTGTGTGTGTGTGTGTGTGTGTGTGTGTGTGTGTGTGTGTGTGTGTGTATAGTTAATATTTCGGGTTTCTTCCCGTGTAATTGTGGATCCCTAAAAGGATATATATATATATATATCTGCTGTTCACTAAAATAGCTGCATTTTAGGCTTCTACTTTGACCTAGAATATATATATATATATATATATTATGTGTTTTAGCTCATATAAAAGGCAAAGATTTTTTTTTCCAAATTTAAAGTATATCCTAATATCAGAATGGATCAGAATGGATATAGAACATAACCAATTTGGAAAGTGATCCACCAAAAAATGTGGTACTAACAAGTCTCAGGCTTGGCGAAATAATGACTACACTGCTTCATTTCCTGCAGAGTTACAATTATAAATGCCAAGTCTGAAATTCTGAGTACCACATTCCTCTTTTAATACAGAATAAGCAATATACGCCTCAATTCTTTTCTGACCCACATGTTAACATAAGATGTTCTCACCAATTCTATGTTATCCAGAAATTTCTCAAAATGTCTAATATGCTTATGTCACACAACCAATCTGCAAAAGAAGGAGGAAGCTTAGAAAATCAATCAGAAAAAGAATATGCCTGAAATTGGATGGAACTAAGCCTATTTATTTTCTGGTTTGAGGAAAGTTATCTTGAATTAGATGGTATCAAACTGTGGCATGAATTAAAAGCAGCTTTTTCATTATAACTTTTATTATGAAAAATCCATATACTTTCATTACTGAAAAGGGAACCTTAATATATAGTTCTATTATAATATTGCTTAATTCTATTTTCATATACCAAAATGTACAAAATTCAGTAGAAACCATAATATAAACTGAGTACATTAGATTTAAGATTAAAATGAGTAAAACACTGGTACATCTTCACTGAAAGATTTAGTAATTGTTTCTTCTCATTTTAAGGACTCCAGTTCTGTGAAAGTGTGAATTAAACAAAACTTCTTTAAGAACAATGTTACTACTTATACTGTATAAACTGTGGACTTAAGTCCAAAATTTAATGGTTTCCAAGTGTGTTTGATATCTATTCAATGATATATAATCAAAGGATAGAAAGAAAGCTGCTGTACTCATCATTTTATCAAATGTGAGCAAGGTTAGAAGTGCACTTCATTGTCTCTTCTATACGGCTGTATATATTGACCATGCAAGAAACTAGGATTCAGGCACAAACACAAAGAGCCTGTTCCTAAAGTTTTTCTTCACAGAAATCCATGAAAAGTCAATTTACACTAGTCGGCAATTATAAACAAAATAATTCAAGCACCTGCCTCTCATCGCTATTCATCATGAAAGACTTTGATGCTAATTTATTGGCTTTATGTAGAGTAAAACAATTGGAAGAAGATTGTTTAATCTTTCAGCATAGCCTGTTCCAAAGGAAATTCAGGAGAAATCTGGTTGCAAAAGAAACAAACAAATGGCAATTAACTGCCAAGCTTTGAAGAACATTTCTAATAAATTCCTCCTCTCAAAATTGTGTGCCGGCAGTACTATGACATGGATATAAAATTTCTTACTTCTTTTTCCACTAAACTTATCATCCAAATTTTGGCTTTCCAAATGTTTTTATCAAATTTTGCAAAGTTCAAAGCTCCTTCAGCTATTAGGGAAATTGTGGAAGGAAAAATCTTTTAGATGCCTTGAAAGTCCATGTTTATGTTAGAAAAAATGCTTATTTATCATATTCCCTTTCTTCTTTCTATCCCATCTATACCATTGGCTAACTCAAGCTAGACGTATTTTGTGTGGAATCTGCCTGAGTATTTGAAGATTAATCTGTCTGCCTAAAAGTTATGGAAAGGAAAGAAACAAGCAATAAAACAAGAAAGACTGGATGGTAAAATATAATGATACAAAAATGTATTAAAATAAATAGAATTGAATAGAATAGAATAACAGAGTTGGAAGGAACCTTCTAGTCCAACCCCCTGTTCAGGCAGGAAACTATACCATTTCAGACGAAGGGTTATCCAATCTTTTCTAAAAACCTCCACTATTGGAGCATGCACAACTTCTGGAGGCAAGTTGTTCCACTGATTAATTGTTCTGTCAGGAAATTCCTTCTTTAGTTCTGGATTGATTTTCTCCTTGATTAGTTTCCATCCATCGCTTCTTGTCCTGGCCTCAGGAGCTTTGGAGAATAGCTTGAGTCCCTCTTCTTTGTGGCAACCCCTGAGATATTGGAACACTGCTATCACGTCACCCCTACTCCTTTTCATTAAACTAGATACCCAATTCCAGCAACCGTTCTTTATATGTTTTAGCCTCCAGTCCCCTAATAATATTTATGACTCTCTTCTGCACTACTTCCAGTGTCTCAACATTTTTTTTACATTGTGGCAACCAAAACTGGATCCAGTATTCCAGGTATGGTTTTAGCAAGGCATTCTAAAATGGTATTGACACTTTATGTGATCTTGATTCTATCCCTATGCTAACAAGGTAATGTTAACATTACCTATCTTAGAAAAATAATTATAAGCTATGCTTGAAGCTCTTGATTTTTAGCACAATGACTTTTAAATCTAAAGCTGAAAGCTGAGTTTTGCCCACATGTGGTACTAAATTTGAGATTTGAGAGTTTTTTATTGGGAATTTCAACATAAAATATCCACTTATTTGCTTTTTTAATGAGCTCCATAGTTTGCATCCCAAATCTTTGATTCATTCTTCACTGTCAAAGCACTGGTATGCTAATTATTTCAAAGTGTTTCCTCTTGTAGAGGTCTATAAAAATACAGACAAGCCAAAATAGTTGGTAAAAATAAATATTCACTATTTATCTCAAGGCCTAGGCCATTTCATTATTAAGACATTTAATTGCCACTAATGATCCGGGCTACTTTTAAAATATTTTGGAGTGGGAGGCCTAGATAAAAAGTCAGATAATCAAAACAAAAATGTGGGGAACAAACAACAAGCTGCAGTTTCTTTTCGCCAATTGGGAAAAGAGAGAAGTCGCCCAAACGTTCCGGGGGGGGGGATGACAGGCAAAGTTGGAGAAACATTAGAGGGGTTGTGAGGCTTTAAAAACTTCCATGTTGTTCTTTTAAAGTGCTTCTTCTTTTCAGTCTCACTAATAGGATAAATCCCACTGAGAAAGGTCAATATCTATGAGACCTTCTAGTAAAAATTCCTTCCTTTAAAACTGAAAAGCATTTTATCTGGCAAGTATTTTTCAATATCTATGCAGTTCTCAATATAATCAAAGTGCAGCCTGATTCTTATACCAGAGATAAATTCTCTTTGCTCTCTACTGCTTTCATAGACTGTTATAACATATAAACTAGAGAGAAAAGGATCCAATTGTAGCATGCTCCCTCTATCTATTTGAAGTATATGTAATTATTTGTAAAATTTATAAAGAATAGAACAAAAGAATTAATAAAATAGACATGCCATCTTTTAGGCAAATGCCACTTTAGATATAAAAATGACAGGAAAGTGGCCCTTGAAGAAAAATATTCATTGTCCTAGAAAGTTATATAATAGCTTATTCAATATTGCATTTTTCAGATGTGTAAATGAAACTTCCAGAAATCTGGAAGTTGTAGTTTAACATAGTTGAAAAATCACATGGTTAACAAAAAAAATTATTATTATTTATTTCATTCATTTATCACATTTCTATACATTCCATCTTATCTAAGTGACTCTGACTTACAATAAAAACATGTCACAAAATATAAGCAGGAGCAAAGTTAAAACAGATTAAAAGATAGATTTACAGAATTAAATGTTAAAAAGCTAAAAGGGTGAAGGAAACATCCTCATGATATCAACCATCCCAGGATTGCCTAACCCTCATACCATTTGGCACAGCCATATCTTGACACACTTTCTGAAGGCCAGAAGAGTGGGGCCCACCTCTCCTCTGACGGTAAAGTCTTCCAAAGTGTGAAGGTAATGGCAGAAAAATCTAACTTCCTGGATCCCATCAGCCAAAATTCTTTAACTAAAGGGATCCACCATATACCCTACTTTCTGACAGAATAATATAACTGGTACAAGACAGTTCCTCAACTAACTTGTTTCCATGCTATGAAGGACTTTAAAAATGATAATCAACACCTTGGATAATCAAGGACCTGAAAGCAAACTGGAATCCAGTGCAGCATGTATCACAGAAATGTTATATACTATCGGCACCCAACAGTGCTCACTTTGCGGCATTCTGTACCACTTGCAGCTTCCAGATACTCTTCAAGAATAGCCCCATGTAGGCAGCATTGCAATAGTCTATATTAGAAATAACCAGTATGAGTGACTAAAAGAAGCAGTTCTCAATCTAGGAAAACATGAAAGAAGGATATATGCTGTATAAAAAAAATGGGATTTATATTATACATTCCACACTTTTTCTGCAATATTAGCTAGGCTTGCCATTTCTTACTAAAACCTGCTTGGAATCTCTTTTTCTCCAAAAATGCATACAAATAGGTCACTAATAAATTAAGCAGATGTACATATTCATATTAGTTAAATAACAAACTTCCCAAAAGAGTAGGTTCAAGACAAAACATTCAATTACTATCAAATAAACATATTAACTTTTATTAATGAAACCAATTCCTCTATCTTTAAATTTAAACAATGAAACATATACCTAGAGAAGATTTAGTCACACATAAACTATTTTCTTATATACAGAATACATTCACAGAGAAGAAAATGTAAAAAATTTCACTCAGCTGATATAAATATAGATCATACATATGCTGTAATAAGTCCAATTGAGTTCATTGGTTCATATTCTTCTAGTAAAAATGTATAGGTTGCTGCTATGCTAGGATTAGCTCTGCTTAGGTTATCTTAATCCATGTCAAAACTGTGAAAGAAATTCTTTTTTCCTTCTGTTTTCAGAAGGAAACATGATGCTTGGAGCTCAATACCAATAGACCTTGATCCTTCCATTTTCAAAAAAAAAAAAAAGGAAACAAGGCTACTTGTGCTAAGTTCCAAGAACAAGAAAACCAATACATGTTTAATCTATCCAAAAGAACCACTTACTTCAATAACTTTTACTATAAGATAAATGTAATTAGTATAACTAGCCTTATATAGACAACATGCTGGACTTTTTTCTAATTCTTCTCGTGTATACTGAATGGGGAGATACTAAATGGAAAATCTCTAATGATGAATCTCCACAAAATGAAAATCTTAATTTTCTAGATTCCTTATTTTTATTGGCACTCTAGTTCGTGATGTCAAACTCATGTCGTCATGGAGGCATCATGTGATGTATCAGGCCTTTTTTCCCCTTTGTTAAACTGGGCGTAGGCATGGCCAGCGCAGGACGCACCTGGCCCTCAGGCTGGAAGTTTAACAACCCTGCTCTAGATAAATAAGGTTTCCACTACAGCACAGATGTCAAACTCATGTCATCACGGTAGTGCACATGACATATCGAGACTTTTTGCCCTTCGCTAAATCGAGCATGGGCGTGTCAGCACGTGATGCATCCGGCTCGCAGGCAGGGAGTTTGAAAGCCTCACACTACAGAATGGCTATCAGACCTGGTTTGAAAACATCTATTTGTTAGAAATGAATAAACTTTTGACTGTTTGTGGTCATCCATACTTTTCCAGGTCAGCTCTGGCAATCTTAATTACAAATATTCACTAAATATAAGTAGAAAGAAAAAGAAAAACCAACAATGGTTTCTACTCCTTTATTTGTTGCCCATTTTGTTACATTCAACAAGACCTTCTTCTAATATTCTCAATAAATGAAAGAAACCATGTTAATCCCACCAATTTATAGGGTATTATTTGGGAAAAGCTTATTCTACTTTAAGACAAAATATTTGTATTGCTCAGATTACAGAGCAACAATGTTTTCCAAATATGGTCTTCAACTTTCTAACCTTAGCCAGCATAATCTTGAAGTTGAAATCCAATACATTTGGATAACACCAAACTGGGGAAGGATGCCTAAGAAGCTATCAAAAGTTCATGCAGGATTAGAGAAGGCAAAGAGAATTCAACATGCTGAAAGATTGCTTGTGTGACAAACTGAATACCATAAGTACAAACTGAAAAGAGTTACAACCTACCAGAATGGGGAAAATGTCACATATCTTCCTTATTCCAAAAATCCAGACAAAGCTTTTGTCTCATAGTTTCATCAACTGAACAGCTGTCATGGTAGCAGAGTGAGTAAACAACTGGTGCCAGAACTTGAAGCTCCACAGCACCTGACACAAATACTATGCTGAGTCCCATACTCTATGACAGGCTTTCTTTGTCCCAGCTGCATCTTATCTACTGACCCTGATTACTCTTGTCACGAAGCTATTGAAACAGAGGAGACTGTGTGTTACCGCATGAAAAGAATCAGATTACACCCATCTTTAGGCATGTGTGCTTTAAAGCAGAGAACAGGATGACAAATCAATGATAACTTTTCAAGTGCAACGAGATCAAGCGTTGATATAATCTAAGTTTGTAGCAATGAAAACACAAATGAAATATAGTCTGGACAGGCTATGATACAGTTGCTATAAGTTTCTTGTTCAGTAGACCAAAAGCCCATTTAGTATTCTATTTTTCAATGACAGCCAGCCAGCAGCTTTTGAAAAACATAAACTGCAATGTCACCAATTACATAATTTGGAGTTACAGACTGAATAAGCAATGAGTGTACATTGCTTCCTCATGTTTTACATCATTCCCTGCAATAATAATGCATAGCATAATTATCTGATAAAAACCCTGCCTTTAATAAATCATCTGTAAAAATATTTTTCTTTAACTACAACATATTCTATGTTAGTAGGATAAAATAAAATGAAGAAATACAAGTAATTCAAAATAAAATAAACATAAACTATTATATACATGCTTACTGGATATGTGTGTGTGTGTGTTTTCTGAGGATTTCGCGGGTATTTGTATGTAGGTCTTTGGTTATTCGGGTTTTCTCCCGCGTAAAATTGGAAGTACCTTGGTGACGTTGGACTTCGTCGAAACGTCGCCAAGGTACTTCCAATTTTGCATGGGACAAAACCCGAATAACCAAAGATAGATAGATAGATAGATAGATAGATAGATAGATAGATAGACAGACAGACAGACAGACAGACAGACAGACAGACAGACAGACAGACAGATAGATAGATAGATAGATATGCAAAAAATTAAAATCTCCAACAAGCACCACTGGTTGCTTGTTGGAATCTCTGCCTCTCTTCTGATGTTAACACTCGAGTTTCTCTCAGTTCAGGTCCCCAAATACTTGATAACCTAGAGGCGTCATCTCGTCTGTTCATATTCTGCGGGCTCTTTTCAATTTCGATGGCCTCCCTGATTATTCTTTTGTTGAGATGTTCCTCTTTCGCCACTGTTCTGGTTTTATTAAAATCAATATTGTGTCCCGTGGCCTTCATGTGTTGTACCAAAGAAGAAGTTTGCTCTTCTTTCTTCACTGCATTTTTATGTTCTTCTAAACGTATACTTATTCATCTATTTGTCTGTCCAATATAAGATGACTGACAGGAGGCGCATGGCAATTCGTATGTCCCCTGATTTTCCAACTCAATTTTATCCTTAGGGTTTCTCACCATCATTAATATTTTTCTATCTGTACAGAACACTGTTTTTATTTTTTGTTTCCGTAATATCTTACTAATTTTGTCGGTGGTCCCTTTTATATAGGGCAGGATGGCAGTTCCCATATTCTGTTCTTCTTCTTGGGTTTTGCTCTGTCCTACTGTCCCTTGCTGGATTATAGTTCTAATTCTATTTTCGTGGAACACTTTTTCCATTAATACTTCTGTGAGGGTCTTAAGCTCTGTTTGTACATGTGCCTCATCTGCTAGACGTTTAGTTCTAGTGATTAAAGTTTTTGCCACTGAACTTATTTGTGAGGAATGATGGTGTGAGTGTACGTTCAGGTAATGATTTGTATGTGTCTTCTTGTGTCTAGGAAACACTGTGTCCTAGGGTGCCATCAGTTCTCTTATATATTAGTACATCTAGGAATGGGAGTTGATTTTCCGTCTCCATTTCCATAGTGAACTTTATCTTCGGGTGCATGTTATTCAAGTGTGCTAGAAAATTGTCTCACTTGTCTTTTCCATGAGGACAGATGACAAATGTATCATCTACATATCTGAGCCATAATTTTGGTTTATAGATAGTTTGTTCCAACGCTTTAATTTCAATGAACAGATTGGCAATAACTGGGGAGAGCGGTGACCCCATTGGTGCCCCTTGCATTTGTTTATATCTTTGCCCTCCGTACATGAAGTAAGTGTTAGATAGGCAATGCTCTGCCAATTCTATGATGTGGTTTGGTGGCCGGTATTTGTTTTTGATCGTTGCTAGAGCTTCTGTAACGGGTACTTGGGTGAACAATGAAACCACATCGAAGCTTACAAGTAGGTCACCCTGCTCTATGTGTTGGTTTTTCAGAATTTCTATGAGATGATATGAGTTCTGCACATAGGAAGCAATCAATTCTGCAAATGGTTGTAGTCGTTTGGCTAAGTATCTAGCCAAGTTTTGTAGCGGAGAGCCTATAGAGCTGACCATAGATCTGAGGGGTATGCCCTCTTTATGTATTTTTGGGAGGCCATATAGTTTTGGATATTTCGATGACTTCTCTCTGAGAATGATTGTTTGTTGAACTTTTTTATCTTGGTTTTAGTAGTTTTTTCTAAATATGTGGTTGGGTCAGTGCTTAGGGGTTTGTACGTAACGTCTTGGAGGAGCTCAAGTAACTTTTTATCATAATCTACCGTATTCATTATTACCGTAGCATTGACTTTGTCTGCGGGCAGTATGATTATACTATCATCCTTTCTTAGTTCCTGCAATGCTCTGTATTCTTCCCTGGGCAGGTTACTCTTAGGGGGCTTACTAGTGCAAATAATGTTAGTAACCTCATGCCTAATCCTATCAGCATCCTCTGTGTTGAGTTTTGTTAAGCTGGCTTCCACCTCACATATTGTTTCTACAGGGATTCTCCTGGGCGCTACTGCAAAATTAAAGCCTTTTGCTAAAACGCTTCTTTCTGCTGTAGTCAGCTCTATGTTGGAATGTTATAAACTACCTATTTTAGATGGTGCTGTACTACTCTAGGAGGTCTCCCTTGATTTTCTAAGTACTCCAATTTCTTTTGGTGTCTATTGTTTTTGTAAACGGTCTCAGTTTCAGCTGTCCAAATGGCCAGTAGTTTTATTTTTTCCCACATAATTGGGTGAACTGTGTTACTTATTTTCAAATGCAAAGTTAATAAATTCTTATTTGTTTGATCTAATAAGAACCTTTTGTTATGGAGTTCATTTCTCAATAATGCCATTGCTGTTCTTCATAAAATACGTTGGATAGAAGCAGACATAGGATGGAATTTAACTCTAAAACATGTTGGTATAACTCCTCGATCTCGGCAGCAACGTAAGAAACTTAGATCACATAATATTACAGCCCTCCTTACTTCAAACTTTTCAAAGATCCTAGTGAGATGGTACATTTCCTCCCTGTAGAGGTATGATATCTGTCTTCTTAAGTTTTTTTGGGGGGTATATATGCAAAAAAATTAAAATCTCGGGTGTTTTCCCGCGTCATGTTAAATAAATTAGTTAAAATGTTTTAAATTCTGGTTAAAATCCTAGCTTAAAATCTTCCAAAAATCCTTACAGAGCACTCTGCAAGGTCCTTTAAAACCTTAGCTAAAACCAGTACCTTAAAAGTTTTTCTTTCTAGCAACGTTTCAACAGACTCACAACCCTGTCATCTTCAGGCTCTTGTTTAGTTTAGAAGCTATGGGTGTGTTGCGAGGTCGGAGCTGTCGCTTTTCTATGTTTGCTACTGCTGACGTATGCTGGTTAGCCTGTAACTCTGTATCCTGATTGGAGGACAGCAGTTTTTCTTCCTGCTTCCTCATCCTGGCTGTTTGGCTACGTGTTACAGGCCTAGCTTTCTCAGGTTCTCTATTATTATCTGTCTGCTGTAGAGGGGAAAGGATTCTGGTAAGCATCCCAGCACCCTTGATTGTTAGTTGAGATCTCAGCCTGTCTTCTGGCTCGATCCTCTCTCTCTCTCCCTATTGCTAGCCACCCTCTGCAAAAAGGGAAGAATTCCCCTCTACAGCAGACATGTTAGGCAGTTGAATTAACCTTCTGAGCCACAAGATCTCCTCACTTCATCAGCTGAATTAAATTTTTAAAATAGATTAAATTTTTAAAAATCAAAATGCATACACCTCTACATTCACAGACATATACATTTACCCAGGCACACACAGTAAGATTAGAATGAATTAGAAGGACAAGAATTGCAGTAACTATTACCATATAAGATTCAGAAACCTCTTTACTACATTAGAATAGGAAAAGTTATTACAGCTTGTGAAAATTCTTTCCTATTTTAAAGAACATATTTTTGTTGTTGCTGCTGTTGCTGCATTAGTTAACAATTCATATGGGACTAAAAATATCAGCGATTTCCTTCCATGATATAGTAAACATCCTGGGCATTGCTTTAAAATTATGTTTATTTACTGGCTCTGTCGGTTTTGAATTTTATGTGAGAAGACAGCTGCAAGTAATTGTAAATTTCCATTTTATCAAAACCAATCAAGGTCTTGATCTTCTGTGTCATATGGAAAGTCTTAATTTGAAGCATGGGAAACATTTTTATTCATGTTTTTAAATTTTCCTTTCTTCCCTCCCCGCCCCAGCACCGCCCCCCCGGCCATGATCCAGCCTCATTTGCTCTATTTCCAAACTGGTTTAATTTTCCTCCTGAAATTTGAATAAATCTATTGTTTTACATGTTTTTGCTACTGAAGTTTTTACAACCAGACAACATAAGAAACAATTCATTCCCACAACCTTGGATACAGATTCAGACAACCCAATCCCTAAATGATTCACATCCTAAACTAAAAGAGATAAATAATACAAATTTCTGCCTCTAACCTATGATAGTTATTTTGTATGATTAATATTGAAACTCAATCTATTACAGGTTTTATTTAATGGCACCTGTGTGGAAAATCATCAGTTGATATTGTAATCATCAGGAAGCTAAGTATATATATTTTTATCCAATTCTAAACATGTTGATGTAATTAAGACTTTGAGTATATCAAAACTCAGAATCTTTACTTGATAGCATCACATCATTTCTGTTCATAGTTTAGATAATCCCAAATCACCAAACTCTGATAAGATTTCTATGAATTTTTGAATTAGAAATAATTTTTTAGAGATTTCAGCTTTCTCAAAAGATATTTCACAGAATCTCTGACAAAATCACCGAAACTGTAGATAAATGGCAATCTTGCTAGAATTCAGTAATTCTCATCTTTGTGTGTGTATATCTTCTTATATATTTGAGGATGGTTTTAATCCCTACATTATATGCAAATATGGGAAAGCAGACATGTGTGGAGAGAAAAATAACTGAAACTGCTTAAGTATCTTTGTTTAAATATTGATTCAGGCTTCCATTCTGATATGATTTATTATTTTCACTTAAGATGCTTGAATTAAATATTAATATAATGTCTCCTTTATCTCCATGAGGCTAGAATTTAACTAGAGAAGAAGAAACTTATTTCTTTTATCTATTTTCTGATTACTTAGATTGTGTGTTAACTACCTACATGATTTTTAAAAAGTGTTTGAATTATAGATTATATCTTTAAAAACCTTTTAAGTACTTCTTCGTTATTTTTTATGAATTTTTATTTTTGTCAATTAACTCTAGACCAAGATTTAAATTTTTCACAATGTATTTGCTTATTTAATGTATTTCTGTACCACATATGTATGGCAAATCCAACAATAGCATTTATATACAATAGAATGGTTTGTGTAGAACATCTACTGCTAAATAAATACTTAATATACTATATTATTTTTATTCAGTATTATTATGATTTTTGCATTAAAAATAACAAACCAATAGTTTTGCTTATTTTGGTTATTTCATGTATTTTCCAATCTATATTATGACGCAATTTCATAGCATTAAAAAATCAATTGAAAAGAATGCTATTATAGAAAAAATATTGTATGCGAATTTAAGTCTCCTAAGATTTCTAAGCTATCTAAGAATGGCATTTATATTCACAGTCAATAAAATCTACTGAAAACACATTTAGTTGCTAATGGTTCCCCCTCCCCCATTTCATTGTCTGAGCATGGAAGTTTATGCTACCGACAGTATTTTACCCTAGAGATTTTTTTCATGTTGTGTAAAGTAACAACTTATAAATTATTTATTGCAAAACATCTGGTTTAAATAAACTTCAATAGAAAGAAATATTACACATGGAAGCCAAATCAGGCTCTCATATCATTAAGCCAAGTGTCTCAATTCCAAAATTATTTAGGAAAAAAAGTATTAAGCAGATGTTACAAACTTGATTATTAAAACAGAATAAGAAATGCACATCTTTAACTGGGAATGTTTTTGTTCTTGTAAGAGATTAAAAACATCCCCCAAATCATGTAACATGATAGTGTCTGATATTACCTTTCTATAAATGCATGCATTTATATCCATATGTATCTGTACCTGTAAAAAGTCCAGCAACTACGAAGTCTCAACAAATCAAAAATGGTAACAAGTATTGTTTCAATATAGATGCCTGATTTAATTAAAAAAATAAATGAACTTAATCTAAACAACTCTCAATTAGTATCTTGAAGAATGTTAAACACAGAAATAAATATTCATTCTTACCATGGAAAATTTTCAGAAGTCACAGAATCGAAAGAAATTATTTAAAACACTGAGACCAATCCTTTAAGAATCTTTTTGCATTTAGTAGTCTTTATATTTAGATTAATATTTATTTGGTTTTTGCACCATGTTATAAAAAGGGTGGCACATAAAAATATTTCTTCCCATTTTAAGATTTCCATCAGCGCAGGATTTGGACCAGATCTGTCCATTTCAATTTCTGCCACTTCTTCATTTTTCCTATTGTATATGCATTCTATCCAATTTTTGCTTCACAATGCAATTTAAAAATAAGTCTGCTGCACTAAAAAAGTACATCTTTTAGTATAGATACATTTTCTTATGTACATATTATTTTGTATTTTAATTGACATACTGCATATATATATATAGGCATATTTTCTTTATTGATTCCTAGTTTATGCATAATTTTTAATAATAGGTCATTTGTAAATGTACATTCTCTTAAGATATGTATTTTTGTGAACATATTGTGCTGAAGGAGTTTCTGAAGAAGTGCATAATCTAAACTGCAACCCTTTGATACATTTGTAATGTTATAACCAAAATTCTTAACATACTTTATCATCCATTCTTTATTCTTTTTCCATTTCAAATTTCAACAAAAGTTTAAATATTTTAGCAATTACATGTTCAAAATTGATACACAATTGCACTTAATATTCTGTCTTTCTTTGCTGTATTTTAATCCCTTTTAAATCTTCCTGAACACTGTTAATGGAAAAAACATTAACAATTAGTTGATCTCTGCTGTTAGTTGATTTCTTGATTTAATTTTATATTCCCCTTGGTAATTCTCCAATAATTCCTGGTATGTTAATGATTTATCTTGTTTCTCTTCTATCAAATGCTTCTTGTACTGAAATTTAAAGAGAGAGATGTTTGATGCACAGCATGGGCTTATATCTATTCAATATTCTCAATGTGCTATATCTAATAAAGTGTTTTTTTTAAATCCACATTCATTTTACTGTATCACAAATATCTAAAATTCTTTTGTTTCTCAGCAACACTCATTGTTTTTATCCAAATCAAACACTAATCTGAAAAAAAAAAGTTTTAAATCTAATAAACCAATCCTCCTCTTTCTTTTGTATCTTATAAACTTTGTATTCAACTTGTGGGTTTTTTTCTCTTTTGATACAAATTTATATATATCTTTTTGCCAGTACTTGAATGGTATGTTATGTTGTCAAAACAAAACATTCTAGGCAAAATATTCATTTTTATCATAGAAACTCTCTCAATCGTAACAATTTTAATTTTTCCCATTTTAACACATATTTCTTAATTTTGTTATTTGTCTTAACATAGTTATTTTTAAATGCATTTGATAATTCATACTTGTCATAGCAATACCCAGTTTTGCCATGGTAATTATATAGAATGTATAAAAGTATTTCAAATGCATGTTAGAAATGTGAACACAAAGGGACATTTTATCATGTTTGATGGACATGTAAAAAAGCTAAAAAAAAAATTAGATTCATACAGATGATTCTAAAGATTAATATTCAATTGAAGCCAAAATTTTTCCTTTTAGACTGGATATAACAGTTAGAAAAGTGTCATGGAATATTATTTCAATGTATGATTATTATGTAAGAATTATTATATTACAAAGATGGAAAGATTTGGCATTACTCACCACAGAGGAATGGATGGTGAAATTGACAGAATTTGCTGACTGGCTTTTTTTATTAGAAAAGTTCATTATTTACATTCATTAATGACTAGAAACCCCTTATGTTCTTTTTGCATAAAATATAAAATGGGTTTATAACATAGTTTTGATAATTATTAAAAATAGGTTATAGAAAGAAATTATGATATAATCTTAGAAAGATATTTGATTAGAATTGTACGTATAATTATCAAGATTAGAAACCATGATTATTTTTATTTTCATGATTTCTATTCTTTCATTTTTTTCTACATTTTTTCTTTGACTCTACTTTTCCCTTCATTTCTTTTCTCTTCTGTCACATATACATCTTTTGCTTTGTAAGTAATGTCTTTAAAATCTTTTAATAATATCTTTTTAAAAATGAAGTGTAAATTCTAAATACTTGAAAGTATTTGAAAAGTGCAACTGCAAAAGAAAGTTACTTGCCTATTTAATGAATACAATTCTCCACCATCCCACAATTTTCCTTTTCCCTTCACAGTAGTAATTCCTTATTTTATTCTTTGATACCAGGGCTGAAGAAAGTGTTATTTTTGTCTTCAGTGTTCAATCTACCTGTTTTATGTAACAGTTTCTCTCTCAGCCATTCTAAATATGTTTCAAGAGACAGCCTAATCATGTTAAAAAGGACAAAGGGAAACTACATACTTATAATGAAATATTATGTTAGATGCCATAATGAAAGCCTTTTGCTATTTTCAGTACCAGAAACGGAAGAGATACACTAGAGCATGCATTATTCTGACATTTTCAATGTTATTCAGTTGTGTGGTCTTTTGTATAATCTTCTTTCTTTGCAAAAGTCAATTGATTTCATTTTACTCCAGGTGAAGAGTCTGTGTTTCAGTTAAATATTTGTTTAGGACACCATCTGGAATAAGTTGTGAATGATTTTTTCTGTGGATTTGGGGTTTTATTCTTTTGATTTTTGGATGCTGTTATTTAGTTTAATTGCTGTGTTAACTGCAACCTGTGCTTAATTAGGTTTTATATTGTTTTATTGCCATGTATGCTTTTGACCATTCATTCATTTATTTACAAACATGTATATCCAACTGTGACTGTAGAAACAGTGATTACACCCTTTGTGAAAATTAGGGGGAAATAAAGATAAAAAAGGAGTATCATAACTAAATAGTAATATAATGGATACTGAGATAGAAGGAAGAAATCCAAGTATTAACTATCTTTCATTTGCCAAATTAAGAACCTGCCAGGTTTTTAATCAGATGGCCAAAAAAGAAAAAAGAAGTAGCTATTGGGGTCCTCAGGGAAAAGGTTTGATAATCTAAATATGGATATATAATCCTTTCATACATATCGTTGGTATTGGGTCAAGAAGAGGCACTCCAAAAAATTTTTAAAAACAAAAGAAATGGCAGAATATTAAATATTCTGAGCCTGACTCATTCAACTTCTTTAAAAAGAACACTGGAACTCTGCATCTAAAAATAACTGGAAGCTAAAAGGTGTGGTAAAAGAGGTAAATTATATGATGTTGCAGCCAAAGTTGCTGACCTATGCCCCTTTGCAGTAGCAGAGGAAGACATCTGAAGACAAAAAAATTATACTGTGAAGCTTTGGAATAGTTCAAGAAAGGATGTTCACAAGTGAAAAACAGCAAGTAGGTTTTTTTCCTCTCATGATTCATCAAAACACCTCCTTGATGGCCAAACTACTTTGTTCCAGTCCTATCTTCCTGAATTACAGAGTATAAATGTTATAACTCTTCAGATATCTGAATTACTTTGTCTTTCAATAATCCCTTTTCCAAACTAAAAATATCCAACTTCTTAACCTTATCTCAAGCTGTCATGCCACAATATATATATCTTTATACTGTTTTTGCTCTATAGCACCATCAAGTGGCCGGAGAGACAAACAGGCTCCAAGTATATTGTTTGGAGCTGACTCCACCCATTTACCCATCAGCCCCCACTCTCAAACCAAGTGCATGCTGGGAAGCCAGACTCCATTTCCTTTAGCATTTGGAGAAGGCAGAAGCAGTCATTTTAATCTGTGGCACATGGTCATCCAAGACAGTGGTGGGATTCAAAAATTTTTAGTACCGGTTTTGTGGGCGTGCCTTGGTGGGTGTGGCATGGCTTGGTGGGCGTGGCTTGGTGAGCATGGCAGAGGAAGGATACTGTAAAATCTCCATTTCCACCCCACTCCAGGGGAAGATTACTGCAAAATCCCCATTTCCTCTCGATCAGCTGGGACTTGATCAGCTGGGACTCAGGGGACGGGGCCAGTCAGAGGTGGCATTTACTGGTTCTTCGAACTACTCAAAATTTCTGCTACTGGTTGTCCAGAACTGGTCAGAACCTGCTGAAACCCACCTCTGATCCAAGAACAAAGCATCCACACACAAAGCATCGCTGGTGAGATTCATACTGATTGTACTTATTGTTATGTTCAGCCGTCACTTAATACTGTCTATCTTATATTTGATTCTCACTATATGTATTCCTATTTCCCTCAGTTTCACCATACCATGTTCTCCCAATAAAGCATTCAGATCTACGCACAGTGTCTGTTTTATTGGAGGATAGGTGGGTTTAGCTGCCTGTTGAGCTGCACACAGATTAACGTGTAGTGGGGACAGAACCCAAGCCATATCACCATCTGCCACTATGTTATGGGATGGTCCAATTTGTCAGCAACTTAGAAATCAATATTCCAAATTACTTGTGAACCACAATGTGATCCCCTGATTTCATCATAAAGTAAAAATATGTTAAGAAATTGTATATCTATTAGGATAGAAATTATGTTTAATTGGATATTACCAAAGTTTTATTTCTGGCAAAGTCATCCTAAGGATAAGCTGTCCTTTACCTGCATTCTTGAAGTGGCAAAACAATACATCCTTCACTTTACTCAAATTTGACAGCATTGTTGTTAGCCATTATTGATAATAAATTAAAGCAAATGTGTTGTCTCGATATTAAAATTATTGCTTCTATTAAAAAAGATATATCCAAGGAAAAAACTGGCTCAAAAGCCTACCTATTAATAACTTTGGAACATTGACCTAAATACTACATTTAGTATTATTGAACAGGGAGACCTACTGCAAACATACCACACCTGTTATGAAGGCACTGAACTGGTTGCCAGTTAGCTACTGATCAAAGTCCAATGTTCTTGTAATGACATACAAATCCTTCAATGTAATCAGTCTTCTCTGTTATGTACTCCTCATCAATTTACATCTAGTGCAAATTGGTCCCAAGTAAACTAGTTTACTTCTTACAAATGTATTCTCTGCTTGTGCAATAGATTGCAAAAAAAGAGAAAACTACCTATCGTCCATTGCATTGTTCTAGTATTTACAGCTATTTTCTTTTCATTGACCCTTCACTGTATACATATGCCTGTTCTTTATAAAAACAAAAGTAATAAATCTAAGGAGAGAAACAGCAAAATGAAACAAAAAATGGCTGAACAGTGCTTACATAGCAGGAAAGAATCAATGGCTATTAAGTTAATTTGTTCTTCAAGGTAGCATCATTAAACTCAAACAATATAATATCAATAAAAATGACTGGTATTTAAGTTTAAGTTATTTTAGCTTTTACTAGGATTTGATAGTGTCATTGATAGTGTCAGCCTGCATTGACCACAATTTTTCCAGGCTTCAAAGATAAAGATTTATAAACCTAAGGTTGACGGTTGGTCTGAGCATTTCTCTTGTCATCTCTTTTCTCTCCATCTTGTTACTTTGATAGGTGGCTTGTGCTAGGTGACAACCCACTAGTTCAATGATGGTTAACAAATCCTTAGCTAGGATATCACTGCTCACTTCAACAATCAATATTCAAGAAAAGGCCTATCAATGTTCCAAAAAGAAGTCCTTGTGGACTAATGATGTTCAGCAGCAAAATTTCGTACTGAATTTCAAAACTCAGAAGAGGAAAGCTGTTGTCCCTGAATTTTTGTCAATATAGTTGGAAGTAAATTATAAATTAAACCACAGAGAAAGTAACATGTTAAG
The DNA here is from genome assembly GCF_059756535.1 of Pantherophis guttatus. NCBI lineage: Eukaryota > Metazoa > Chordata > Lepidosauria > Squamata > Colubridae > Pantherophis > Pantherophis guttatus. The sequence goes on along the minus strand of NC_142067.1, from coordinate 37,861,084 downwards.
GGTTAATAATGAAATTCATGTTTATAACATTCTATAGAACCCTGAAGAAAGAATTTAATATCTGCTTTTATTTTTTGGCCTGGTTCATTTCAATAACAATATATTTCAAGAAACACAGTAATAATAATTCAACCTTAGGGATGCTTGATTAGTATTCAATTACTCTTAAATCATTTAATCTAGACATGTTTTCCTTGTGTTGTTGCTTTTGGAAAACCATAATACTTTTAAATTTAACAAAAATAAGGAATCTGATAATTATTTGCCTTTTCTTTGAAATTTTAGTATTTTCACTCTATTAGGGCTGTCAAACTCGCAGCCCACAGGCTAGATGCGTCACGCGCTGCCCACGCCCCCGTTAAGTTTAGCAAAGGGGGGGAAAATCATGATATGTCACATGACGTCACCATGACGATGTGGGTTTGACACCCCTGCTCTATACCTTTATCCTGTGTTTGTGTGTGTGTTTAACATGTTAGCTGCCCAGAGTCACATTTGCAAGATAGACAGCCATATAAATCAATTTAATTAAATAAATAATAAACAATAATTTCTTTTACTGACCATGGCTTCCTCAAATAATTAACTATGCTTACTTTTATTTTGACTTTTCCCATTCTTCCTTTATTAACAGTTTTAATAGTCTTATTAACTAGTTTAATAATAATATTAACTAGTCTATAACCATTCAATTATCCATTTGTATTTTGTATTTGTATGAATAGCTTTTTTTTTGTACTTCCACATTCATATGCCACTACAGAAAGTATCATTGTAGCAAATGGAGACCCATAAGTTATATTAGCCTACTCAGTTCCCCTTTTCCTCTAATTGCCCTTAGAGTCAGTACCAAGGTTTATTCTAAAAATGTGGCCGTTCTTTTCTCTTTAGTAGAATAATATCTAAAACTACTAATGCTACAGAAAACATGTGTGGAACAATACTACTATTTTAAAAACGGAAAGTATATCTCATTCTAAGTGTCACTGTTTTCTTCTCGTGTATATGAGGATTATGAAAAAGTTACAATGAAATTATACACAGAATCAAAAAGGTTTAAAAAGAATCAGTGTAAGAGCAATGAAAATGAATAAAATAGACAATGTTTTCAGTCTCTGTGTATGTAGGGCACATAAAGATGTACCCTGTTTGTAATTCCCCAAAATATTCCATAATTAGAAATTAAATGTTAAATTTCATATACCATATTTCATATTCCATAAGCTCAAATACTAATTTTTCAACAAATGTGCTACCAAAAGTATGAAATATAAAGTGAATATTTAACTGAAAAAATACTGCAACTTTTCAAAGACCAAGCAAATTTTCAAAAAGTCAAAGAAGTATGGAAAAAATATAGGTTACTGAGTGACTGATTGGCTGATATTAATCTTGCCCTTGAGTATAAAAAGAACAATGTGAAAGTTTAGTTTAAAATGGACCAAAGAATTCCCAAGGAAATCAAATTGTGCTAGTGATCAGTTTTGAAAATGACAAATAGTCATATAGATGAAAACCAGACACAACTGACCAAATGAACCAATTTCCTATACACAATACATAATAAGGACATTTCAAACTTGTTTACATTAATTAAAGGTATGTCTTTAACTCAACTCCTAAAGCAAACTAAACAAACATCCAAATCATGTTTTACCAATGTTTGTAAATAATGTCCAATACTAGTTCACGTACATGTGGTTTTAAAAAATTTACTTCCAAACATGTCACACATAATTACACAGAAATTTTGCATTCACTGTAAAAAAAAAAAAAAAGCCAGTGGCATTGAATTCCATCTGACCATTTAAGAAGGCCAAGGATATAGTTTAATATTGTACTATTGCATTTCAGATTAGCCAGTTTTATACATCCAGAAAATAACATTTGCTTAATCAGAACTTAGAGTTTGCAGAATTTTAAATAAGGTATGTTTAGGTGTATTTGATCCAGAGTTGTACTTTTTAAAAAAAATCTAATTTAGAGCACACAAACCTGACAAATGTTTACCTACATATATATAATTGCCTATATCCCTTCAAGGACACATTTCAATGTTCTGTAGAATTCTACTTTTGGTAATTAAATTGGAGACTGACATAATGCATTGCTTCTCTGGTAAGTCTGCCCTCAAAATCAGAGCTATGATAAAACAGTAATATTTGATAAAGGCAGATAAGAATTAAGATTAACCATTTTATTGTCCGCAAAATTTTCCTTATCTTCTACAAATGGCATTAAGCTGGGATTCATTTTATACTTCTTATAGTCCACAAAGCTATTTTATTGAACTAGGGGGGGAAGACACTTCCACACCCCAGCTCTTAGCAGAATTTCCAAAAGTTTTAACAATTTCCTCAAAGCAAAAATAAAATATTTATTCCTTACAACAAATCAATATAATGTTCACCTTAATGTTCACAAGTAATTTTTATCTGGCAAAAATTTCCTATTGCTTTATGAATTCTTCCATTTATATAAGGCATAGCCCATTGCCTTGTTTTGCTAACGTAGCTGTTTTAAAGTTAGCAGAAAATATTTGTTCCTAATTGCATACTTATTAAAACAGAAGTCATCTAGAGACAGTTTGATCCAGGGTAAAATTTAGCCGGTTCTATCCGGCTCAGGAGAACCGGTAGCAGCGGCTGTGGGAGGCTCTGCCCACCTGTGCTGACATCATAAAATCGTTGCTTTTTTGCAATGATTTTAAACCTCTGCACCTGCAGTGCACACACATTTGCGAATCGGTAGGGAAGGTAAGTGAATTTCACCCCTGGTTTGATCCTTAAAATTTGGATTCTATCAACTTGGCTTTAAGAACTGGATGCTATGTGACAAATCCATACTTAAACCGTTTCATGGTTAGGCTAGTGAGCAAATATATTGTTGAATTTTCATTACAAGAAATATAAAAGACATTGGGCTATTCTGATAATTGGAAGTTTTAAACCAAACTTCCCACAAAGGTCAGTAATAAGAGAGTCAAAGTGTTAAGACTGAAAATACTTGAAGTGATATCTCATCAGCTAAGATACAATTTTCAGAGCTGCTCAATGTCCCAGCCCCATATGGCATCCTCAAAATTTGTGAAACATTTTTCTGGGCCAATAGTAGTTGAGATTTACGGTTCAATTCATATGTTATTGCAGTACCCTTTAGGATCATAAGCCTGCATATAAAGAGACTGAATCATTATTCCTGTCCTATAAAAGCATGTGGTCACGTGAAATATACAGAACTAAACACTATGCCAGCATTTATGGCGTTCCCAAGTCTAGCAGCCCTTCCCCCAACTTAACTGGCTTTCAAATTGTACTGCAAGTACGCCATTTCTAAATTTACAATTGAGAACCATTCAATTATGATTTACCTTTTGTATTAAATATGCTTCATATTAAATTATAATGTAGTAGCATTCTTGTATGGTTCACGAAATCATTTAACAGTAGAATTGGAAAGGTTCAGAGAATAGTTGTAATTCAACTCTCTGTGACATACAGGAAAACCAGTCAAAATACCCTCAAGAAATGCTTCTCCACTTTCTTAAATCATTCATTTCTGTAAGTAAATGTTTCAATGTTGTCCAGATTTTAGTATCAGGAAGTTTTTCTTTATATTTAAATGAAATCTAGATAATTGAACTTCTGCCCATTATTTCCAGCATAATTTATGTGGCAGTGTAAAATTGTTGTTGACCATCTTCCCTGTATCATTCTTTTATGTACCTGTTCAATTTTCTTTTTTTCCCGACTCAACGTTTTATTTCTCTTGTTTTACTTGTGAGTCACCCAGAATGGTTGGGATTGTGGGGGTGGGGTGACCATGGTGGTACAAATTTGATAAATAAAATAACATATCAAGTTTCAAATCAACCTGTTTCCAATCCATGTATCAACTGTGTCCTCTGAATCTATTCCAACCAATATGTTTCTGGAAATGTGGCATCTGGAACTATACTGGCAGAAGAGAAAGTAATAAGGACTTCATATTCTTTGATACAATGCTTCTTCTAATTCAGCATGAATTCTGTTATCTTTACTCTCACTTGCCCAGTTCATGTTTAACTTGTCATCAGTGATTCATCCAAACCCTTGTCTGAATTATATTTTTGTATTTCTGTAATTTTCAATAGCTTTTAATAATTTTTATAATTACATTAGAATCTTTGAACTACAAAGTTGGTTTTAGTTGACCCTTTGTATTCCTACCTCCTCCTCTGTTGAGTTATTCTTTTAATCCTTTTGATACCAGTCTCTACTCTTTGTTGGGCAAGTCATAGCTTCCTAAAATGGCTGAAACTATGCCTTCTTTGTTCAGATTGGCTGAGATCTATTGCCCTATAAATAAAGATCATGCAAGTTTTCTCAATTGCGTAGCAACAGCTTGCATTGAAATCAAGTGCATAATATGCCACCCTGCACAATCTCCTGAATGGCAGATACAGTTATTTTTCAGGATTATGCAATGAGCTTCCTGGCCAAGAAAGAATTTTAATTTTAATTTAATTCTATGGAATATGTCTATGTCAGTAACTCCTACTGCTAAGAAGTTATTTCTCTCTTTGTCTGCTTTTTTCTTTACATGACAGATTTTATGTAGAAATATTCTTTTTAACAGTTATAGAGTTGGAAGGGACCTTGGAGGTCATCTAGTCCAACCCCCTCCTCATGCAGGAGACCTGTATTAGGGATTTGAACTGCCAAACTGCCCACATTTCTGATCGACTAGCTCAGTGTCTTAGCCACTTGAGCCACCTAGTGTAAAATTTAAAAGTTTAAAAAATGGTTGAAAAATGTAAGTAGTTTACAGATAATTTTCAAATATAGTTTCTCATGTACAACATTCCTTGAACAAGGCACAGCACCTAAAAGGTAGAAGCATTTTAGGACTCTTGATGGGTCAAAGTTATTTTCTCTTATTTTGAAAAAGCTACTTAATGAAAACACTTTCCTCCACAAGATAAATAATTTGGTAGTTTCAACAAATACTCAGTGAACTTGTTTGTGAGAAATGGGCCAAAAGAATACTTTAAAGGAAAATTTTTTATCCATGCTCCAATAGTGTTTCACCAAATGTAAATATACCCTCCAATCCTAATTCCAATGACCCTTCCTCTAAAGAATGGCAGTCTTTTACAAACCTTATGACATGTACAATAAAAGCTTCTGTTCAGAATACTCATTACAGAACAAAGCATATTTCATATTAATATCTCAGCATTTATTTGAAAAGTATATTGATAATTATATTTATGGTACTTTAAAAATTAAAGTCATAGAAGTTGAACTTTTATGAGGGATTTAGGTGGCAATGTATAGCTAAAGTATTTATTGCTTGTGTGAGTTACAAAACTCAATTTTCTCCAAGGTCTCCAGGCTCATAAATATGATGTAATGAAGTGGGGAAACACTGCATTTGAGACATAATGCAACCATTATTTCCAAGTGAGCATCAGCATTTTATTCCATGGTTATCTTATGCTAATCAATTCTGAAGAAGAGAACAGTGGGAAATTCAGAAATGACGGGAAGGCTTTTCTTTGGAGAGTTTGAAGGTGGGGGAAGGGAATCTCCACCATGATCTCATCTCTGATAACTTTCCACAAATGGTCTGCATTTATGCTGAGAGTCTGACAGAAATAAAATGCCTGCCCACAAGGGAAATGATACTGTTTCTAACCATTGAAGTTAAAAGGGAAAATGGGAAGCTGGAACATACGCAGTATAACTTCTAAATAAAATCTTTATTTAGGCCTCAGAATGGGAGCTGAAATGTACATTTCTGGAAACCACAGAAAAATGATACCCAATCTGCAACAAGTTATTCTGCAAACAGCAGAATGATTGATTATATATGTAATTAAATAAGAAAGTCTTTCACTACTAACCTCCTTCTACTCAAATGTGCAGTGGCAGCATAGTTGCTAGGCTCTTAACTCTTTTCTTAAGCTGATGGTGGCTTTAATTATTTTAAACAACAAAACTGTAAAAAAAAAAAAAACTGAGCTGGTTGCCATAAAGTAAAGAGGAAAAATTTGAAAATATAAAAAGCAGGCAAGAATTAGTAGAGTAAAAAAGAATTTTGATTGAAAGAGTTTTTTCTATTTTGCTGATTTTAGTTATTATCAATTTAAACTCATAAAGAACAAATACGTCAATCTCATTGTATGGATCAAATAGATATCCTCAGAATACATGTATGTATATAAGTGGTGTGTGTGTGTGTGTAAATCTTGGAGAATTAATTTTGCATGTAGTAAATAATTAAACTGTTCTTCAGCTGGGTGAAGTGTGGGACTCTACAGAGAAGACATTCATTTCATCCTCTAAATACAAATGTTAACTATTTATGGAGAGCACTTTCTCTATCTCTGCAGGTCTTCAGCATGCTTTGAATCCTAGATTTAGAATTTCCATACCTTTTTACTTTTCTGATTCACCATTTTATTCTCTTCAATAACTTAGACTCTGCGTTGAATGTAACGTACATTCAACACGTAGATTTTAGAAAAATCTAAATAAATGCTTTCTTGGATTAGGATTAATATAAACTGGATTAGATTTAATTTGTCTGACTACCCATATTAATAAAGTCCTCTGAGGAGGAAAAAAAGATGTAAGAAGGTAATAGGAATTATATTTGTCTAATATACTGCAGTTATTAATTATCAGTTTCATCAATTTCCAGTTACCTCATGAGCTAATATTAAGAATTAAAACTCATGCTTGGGGAAACCAAAAAGGCATTGAAAAGTAGTTTTTCAGGAAACTGTATTCACTTGTTTGAAACAGCAGCTATATTACATTGATAGTAGAATTATACATTTATTTGCAAGGTTTCATAGGATAATTAATGTTAATATCTTATAGAATCAATGCTGCTTTTCAGTTGCCAAGTCTTAAATATATTAATTTATTTTATCATGGAATAATTATATTTTCTGAACCAGAATTAAATATAAATGCAAATTATTTCTGTCTAGCAGTATTTTCTTTTCTACATTTTCTTTTTCTTTTTTTTAGTAAATTTGATTTTATTACATAATTTAGGCTGACTGAAAAGTGTATTTTATTACTGTGCATCCTTTGTTGGTACCTAGTATTATGAATATAGTATTATCTTCAATAAATGATTTCACAGCTATTAAAGCTTACTTGCTTCACTGCCGAACTGATAACTATAAATATGATGTGTTAGTTGTTATTTACTTCAAAGTTAATTGTTTGCTTTTGCATTTTGATTATTCTGCATAATGCATAATAAACTATGCAATACTTAGTGTGATAGCCTCATGAGCATTATAAACTACCAAATAAATACACAAAAGAAAATATTCTAACTGTAAATGTCTTGGAGATTCATAGTCATCCAGGTCATCATTATCCCAAATGTGTTTTTTCAAAAGGCAACTGGATTTTCTTTGCTTTCCCTTGAAGATGTTTCTCTTGTCATCCAAGAAGCTCAGTTCTGAGAAGCTTCTTGGATGAGAAGCAAAATGTCTTCAAGGAAAAACAAAGTTAAGCTGCCTTTTGAAAAAGCATCTTTGGGACTAACTGTAAATGGTTAATTTAATATATTTCTTTTGAATCAGTGCTGAATTCTGGTGACTGCCTAGGTGATGCTTTGTATCAAAGGTGGGGCTAGAACTCATAGTCTCTTGGTTTCTAACCCAATGCTTTAACCACTATATCAAACTGGCTCTATCCCCTCCCACTCCACCCCACCCCACCCCATACCATGATTAGCACAAAATATGGATTCTTGTCGAATTTTAAAAACATTGAATTTTGAAACTGGGTAGACAAGAGTACAGACGAAGGCAAAAAAGCAATATATATATATGTCATATCCAGGATATGTCATAGGTCTAAAGAATTACATCTGATGGGACCCAGACCATGTGCCTTCTAGAATATCATACCCCCTGATGTGAAGTTCACTCCATCCTTGATAACCAGTTGGAAGACATGAAAATTTGGCTCTTCAAGCAATCTTGAGATACCATGTGAAGCATGCATGATAGTTGCATTGTATTTAGATGGACATTATCCCACAATCTTGTTTTTATTTATTTTTAAAAAGTTTTAATGTTTTTGACATTGTTTTAATTGTTATACTCCAACCAAGGTCATATTTAGTGAAAAGGGTGGTCGTGTAAGTTCAATTTTAAAAAATTAAATAAATAAATATAGAAATATTATTTAGATAAGTTTAACATTTATAATAGTTATATTACCAAATCTTTAAACAAATTTAATACATTAGGTATACTGATTTAACAGCAATGCCTTCCTTATAGCTTTGTAGAAATATATGACATTTACTGTCAAAAATTAAATATTTAGATAAACCATTTTCAGTTCTAGTTAGCAAATCCAAATCTGGTATTAATGGTTCTAGAAAATAAATGGTTGATCTGAAACCCTATTTATGTTATCAAATAGGGGGACATACATAGATGACACATTACACTAACCAGATCACTTTATTTTTTTCTTGCATTAGATGTCTTCTATTTTTCCTGAAGGTAAATTTCCCTCTTTTTATAAAACTTAATGTAAAATAAATTGGTCTGTTATACATTTGCACCTATTATACTTTTGTATTCTAAGTATTTTAATTATATTGAAAATATTCTGAAAGACTTTTCCCAATTATTAAATAACACAACAGAGAATTTTAGACATGCTTTTTCTACACTGACATTGTTAGCATAGGGGAAGGGAAATTCAAAACTCATGTGTGGGAGTTCTTGAATTGAATTTAGAAAAAAAAAAAGTGTCCAATCTTTACATATGTATAATCCAAAGTATGAGATCCAGATTGGTGCAGTGGTTAAGGCCTCAGGATAAAAACTGGGGGACTTTGAGCCTGCTTAGGCTCAAAGTCAAATGGGTGACCCTCGGCCAGGCATTCTCCCCCAGTGCTAGGAGCCAACCTTGACTGAACACACACATGCATAGGTGATAGGCCTAAAATATAGGCTGTACTCTTATGTAATATGGACTATATATATATAATAGAGTACAGTAATGCTTTCACTGAAAATGAATATTAAATGTTTTGAAAGCTGTTAGTATATAGTCTAAGTGCAGAAAGTCTTAGATATCAGCAATCTTTTAACACTTAACTGAACAGGAGAGTTTCTTACTTGAATACATAAAATATGGTTATGACTCTTTCTTCCCCTTCTGCAAATGTACTCAGATTCATTTTATTGACTGACAAGACTTGGATTTCCCCCATTCCACATCTGTAGTGCTGTAATTTATGTGAATTGCAGTTAATAATCAGTTCTGCTATGCTTAATCAGCATATCAATAATATGTTCAGCAAAGACTAAGAGGCTTTCATTTCTCAGACCCTTTCATACATTTGATTGATTGACAGAATGAAAATGGCATAAATGCAGGTGGTGGTTTAGGATATTATTTCTATGGACTCTGAAATCATGTAGAAATACATGCTTCTACTGCAATTTTTGCCATTTTTAATAGTTCTCTGCTTTCTTTCTTGCTTGCTTCCTTTTTTCCCCCCAAATCATCACAGTATCACAAGTGCAAGTGTTATAAATGTCCAGGATAGCTTTGTTTTTCTTCTTTTTCGCCCAAGAGGGAAGGGGAGAAATTAAACTATCACATTATTGTAGAATAATATTACTGAATCCAGGATTAAAACACTGTCAATACAGACTTATCAAGTAGAGCACAAATTAGTACATATAAAGGAGAGTCTGTTCTGAAATAAACATCCCAAATGTTTTCCATAACTTACAATCAGAACACTATAATGAAAAACATGTGAAATATTCCCAAGCAACTAAACAAAAACTATAATTTTTCCTTTTCATAAATTAACACTTCATATATCAGTTCTTTGAGTCTGAAGATCGTCATTGGATGCCATCTAAAGAAAAGAGAGATGAGAGGAAAAAATTCTCACATTGGCATACAAGAGCTGTTGGCCTATAATGGGATTATACTGTTGTGTTTTGAAATTTGGCTGATCTCATGCCATAAACTCATTTCTGCTTCAAGCACAGCTCTATTAACTTGAGCTTGTAAATTACCTGTGCACTATTAGTAATGTTTCAATATGATGTGACAACATTATTATACTGTTTTTCTTATGAAGTTTAGATTCATATTGTAGCTATATTTCAGAAAGTTGTAGGTTCCTTGGAGTTTTAATTATATACATAGAATATATACTAGAAAGGATTATAAAAATATTGTACTTCTTCTTTTCAATTATTTGGCACAACTTCTTTTGGTTACTTAAGAATACAATTCTAGAAAAACAAGAAACATTCAATCGTTGAGCCTTAAAATGTCATAATAAATTACACCATGAAATTCTATGTATGTTTTCCTGATATACCATTATTTTACTTAATCTATATTTCCTGTATTCAATGTATTACATTCTGTAAAATTTATTTTCAGGTTCATATAGACAAGATTGGTCTCCATCCTTATTTCACTACACAGTGATATATATTGAACATTTCTCTTAAGAGAAGATATGCTTATCTATGTATTGAAAGGCAATATAATTTCAGATTTTTTGCTATGTTAATTTTTTATGCTGGTCAATATAGCATAAAGCAGGGGTGTCAAACTTGCGGCGTCACAGCATCACGTGACATATCACAACTTTTCCCCCTTCGCTAAAATGGGTGGGCGTAACCAGCACGTGACACATCTGGCCCATGGGCCATGAGTTTATACCCCTGGCATAAATTCAACATTATTTAAATAAAATAGCATAATAATGAAAGCATCCCATATTTGTAAAGTAAAAAACAGGAAGTTCTCAAAATCAAATCACCTTTTGTTCAAGTAACCCAGAATTAGCCGTTATAAAACAAAACTTTTTTCTTCCCCCACTTTTTTTCTTTTTTCTTTTTCTAATTAGTATCGCAATTCAATTCCGATAAAATTACCATCAGAGCATTAAAGTAAATAGTTATATACTATTTACTATTTCTTAAAAAGCAATGTCTAGTTTTGTACTGAAAAACCAAAATATTGTTTTTTTTAAAAAAATTACATACCTTTGAGCACTTAACTAGTTAACTCTGCCCACTAAATCTTTCAGAAAATAATTTATTCAGTCATTTTTAAATTGTATTAAAGAGTCAAGAAGCAGACCAATTATCAAGTCTGCTGCTTTAGCTCAATTCTGCTTTAGCTACAGCTGAAGTTGTTTGAATTTAGACTCATAATGTTTCAGCGGCCACTTTGCCGCTACTCTCCAGTTTTGATTCTCAGCACTCAAAGCTGAAATAAGAGGAAAAGCCATTTCATCATAGAATGAGCTAAAGAATTAAATTAAATTTTACTATTCCAATTTTACATTAAAAATTAGACATTAGTATATATGCTCCAGCTCCATGTAATAATTTTCATAAAATTTCAATCATCTGTCCTTAGGTACATCTGCCAAGACTCGGACCCTTAAGCAGTATAGAAGTATCAAAACATAGTCAGTTTCTCAGCTGATATTATTATATGCACCTATTTTAACTTTAGCAGAACCAGTGACCTTCTTCAAACTTCAGTAACTATATACATGGAAAACAAAGAATATGCTTGATCCTAATCCTGTCTACTTATACTGTAATAAACCCAACTTTTCCTGGAAAGTATGAAATGGAAAATATAAACATAAATGGCTTAGTTGAATGAATGTATAAATCTCTTAGTTGAATGAATGTATATACATATGTATATGTGTTTTTCTTTCTTTTTCGTAGGTTTTATGTGTATGTCTCTTTAACCAGGTTCTACCTACCATCTCCCAATGGGCAGCAAAGGGTCTGCTGGCTGCCAGAAAAAGAAAAAAGAAAAAAAAAGCCCAGAAACTAGTGAATTGTGATTTCAGTGAACTAGGGCTGCATAATATCTTGGTTTACGTAGGTAGAACCTGGCTAAAGAGACATACATATGTATATGTATATACATATACTCTAAAATTCTAAATTTTAAATTCTAAATTAAAATAGGTTATTTTATAGAATGATCCAAAATCTGGAACCCATAACTCCTGAGAAATTAAAATTGGGAAACTTGTGGCTGTTCCAGTTCTGCCAGGCTGCTGCTGTGCTGTTGGGCTGCTGAAGTAATCATGTGATCATAGTCTTCAAAGTTCCATAACAGTTTCCCAGCCATTCCACAATCCATTACTCCTTCCCCCAATGAAAAGCAGTCTGCCTGGGGGGAGGGAGGGAGGGAGGAAGGAAGGAAGGAAGGAAGGAAGGAAGGAAGGAAGGAAGGAAGGAAGGAAGGAAGGAAGGAAGGAAGGAAGGAAGGAAGGAAGATTCCTCATGCTCCCTGCCAGCTTCCCTCAAAGAAATTCAATAGGAAAGCCGGCAGGAAATCAGAAGTTGCTCCCACTCCCACTACTTTTGCCTGCCTGTAATCATTCTGTTTTTCTGGTGAGGAGGTATCTGTGAAATGATAATCAAAACAAGGCATGGGTAGTATAGTCTAATTATAATATAATGGGAGCTTTCAAATTATACTGAGCTTTTTAACTGGGTCTAGTGAGAGTGTGATTACAATGCATGTTTCTCATTGTTCTTCATGCTTATAACTGTTTACATGCAGCTAATGAAAATGCAACAGCCAATGTTTGGTTCACATTATTTTGAATTGGTAACATGTTTTACAAATTCTATTTCAGTTCAGGTTTAGCAAATATTTTCATATTATGATTAAAATTATTTTCTAGTACAAGGAAAAAAAATAAGAGAGTATCTTCATTGGTATGGAACTGTAGTTGGGGTTTTGTTTTTTTGTTTTTTGGTCAATTTGTTTTAAAATCAACAGTTTTACGGAATTATTATTCACATGAAAGAATCTTCTCCTTGTTTATATCTAATGCTTTAACATGGAAAATGTTCAAGAAAGACTCAACTATCTTCAATCATTCAATCCAAACCATAATCAATATCAAATAAATCTTCAATATAATCAATCCTAATTTCCTAATAAGGAATCCTAATAAGGATCATGGAAGTTAAAGCCCTCCCCCCACCCAAAAAATCTGGAGGAATATAGGTTAGAAAAGGCTGACTAAGTAAAAAAAAATATTCTTAGCAATCCTTAGCATAAATATTTATAATCACTTTAATACCACTGAAAGAGATGTGGCTCCTGTTTTGGTAATATATGAAACACAGAACATATTCAGGGATGTGTGACTGGAAGCATGAGTCCCAAAATATAAACTCTGTTTTAAAAGAATAAAGAACAATAATGCTATACTAAATAATACTTGTGTTTTGCTGTTTTCCACAAATGAAGAAAAGATTAAATAGCACAGAACTGTTTCCCATTTTGCAGTTTAATGAACTCACCCCATGTGATGGATAGGAGATCCAGCCCAGCTCTCCTTGAATTGCTTTTGAATCTAGCAGATTAACTGAAAAGAAGACAAAAATAAAGAGGAATGAATTTAATCTGTGTTCAGTTATAGTCCTCTGTTGTTGTTTTAAAAAAGGCTTGATTGGTTGGTTTTGAATTAAATTAATCCAAGTGCAGAAAAAGCAGAGCAACAGATGTACCTTCAATTAATTTCCACAAGATCGAAAAAAGAAATGTACCAGCTTCTCACACTCCAGCTGCATTTCTACATCCAGTCCCTCGAAAAGTTGGTTCAAGAAATACTAGTAAATGCCAGTGAGTGATGCAACAAAATTATGTTTTTTAAAAAGGTTTCACATTTCAAAAATTTAATTTGGCATGCGTAACAATCAATGATGACTCCATTATTATATATTCTTCTACTTCCTCTGCTGATATTTTTACTTGCTGCCGTAGTATATTTTTAAGAAAAAAGTATAACTTCAAACAAAGTTTTTAAACATGTATTTTCATTCTGAGATAACTTTAAGCTTTTAGCAATCTTTTAATCTCCCAGCCACCAAGACAAGATATGCTATTTGAAAATGTAAGTTGCAAATTGAATTAAATACATTTTGAAGCTCTGAAATTAATGTTGAAAACAAATCAAGTAAAATCTGCCTTTTATCAATGTGTCCTCTATACAAAGCACTTAAGCTTGTGCTATACTTCATAATAAGTATATTGATCTGAAAGCCTTTGAAAGATTATGATTCTACAAAACATCATTATGATAGTTTTCATATTGGCAAAATTATTAAGAATTATTTGGGATCTGTATGAAAATATAGCATTTAAGCATGTAAAGATTTATAATTCTTCTTGAGATTTATAGGTTTCTTTGTTGTGCTTCAGGACTATAATTGTTCATACTACAGCAACTGAACTATCAGAATCCAACTGTACTAATGAATAAAACAAAATTATTTCTGTACAAGGGAAAAGATTTTAAGTTATATTTTTATTAATGTAAATATAAACTACTAAAATCAATAAAAAGTATTGATTTTCCCTGATAGATATACTTATTATTATTATTATTACTACATATTAAATAAATATTATTTAATGCGCACATTAAATTATCTTGTCCACATGCTACAAATTTAAGCACTGTATTTGATTTCCACCCCAACAATGTAAATCTTGTTTCACTAAAGCAAATTCTGTTCCAATCTATCCAAGAAAATCCAAAATACATTCTATCTGCATAATATCCTGTATGTAACATCAGATGTGAACTGTAGACCTATGGCGCTTGATAACTATTTCTATTATTGAGGTTTATTAAAATCTACACGACTTTTAGATGATAGCAGGAAGAAATGTATCATATAGTGGTTGTCAAAATTTTACTTGTCAATTTGGTAGCCCTACATTAGTATTATTTATTACAGCTTTTTAAGAAATCCTTAAAATTTATTGAAATATACCTTATTTATTTATATGATTTAGAACTCTGCCAACTCCAAATAATTCAGACTACTAAACAAACTTTTAAATAAAATGTCTAAAACATGCTTTCTCAAAATCAAAGGGACAAAAATTTTACCGTAGATTATTTTAAAAAAGACAAAAGATATAATAAGTGGATGAAATCAGGATTTTTAAAAAAATAAACTTTGTATGTTAGGATTTTTTTTTTAAATTAGAAAAGGAATAACAAACATATATAAGTAAAATAAAATAGCAGCATGTAACTGGAAATATAGCTATTTTATCCTTTTTAAGGAATAAGTATATTTATATTATTTTTTTCTGTTGGAGGCCCAGGAAGATGGAGCTCATATTTGTATCAAGAAAATTAAGATTGCTGTTCCCATCACCTCCTATAAAATTGAAGGTACAACAATGTTAATTGTACAATTAAATTAGTTTCTCCTGACAACCTCAACAGAATCTTCAAAGCAATGTAAGAAGAAATGATTGATAGAAATGGACATAGTGTCAAAATACAGCCCATCATTGTATTAAGAATCTGTCCACTTAAACTATTCAATTAGAAGCAAAGTTTGGGGGCAACAAAGGGTTAACTTTAACTGAAGTGCCTTTTAGATGAAGAAATATTTTTACAACCAATTTATATGAATTAAGAACAGTAAGAAATGGCATGTTATAGAAAGGATAATGTGTGAAGTTTATCACACAAAGAATCATAAAAGAATAATGGTAAAAAGTTCACTTTTAGTAAATATACAATTTCTTTTTAATACAGGAACATTTAAGAAGCACCAATTTTTGAATTAATAAAGGAGCTTATTGTTTTTTCTAGGCTGCTCCTACTTCAGGTGCTGTTCTTGGCTATGTATCTTCATCATGAGAAGTCTCTTCTAAGATTTATACTCTATTTTTTTACCTCAAAATGAAGACTTTTTGTTGTTTCAATTTGTTGTTTACAAGTATCTGGAGGAGCAGGCTTTCAGGGCTCTGTTTGTGCATGTGTCTCTGCTGCTGAAGTGAAGCCTGCCTCCCCAACACACAACACACACACACACACACACAGAGGGACACAATGGAAACAGTTGAAGCAATTGCGAATACTCCCGCATATCTTTCAAATAATTTGTACAAATATCTTAAACATTTTAAAAAGCACATTTGGCATCTGCATAGACCATTGTAGATTGAAATGTTTATAAGATCTGAAAATGAAGATCTCTTAAAGCATCCCAAAATTGCTAAAAAATGTCTATACCAAATAATTAAAATTTCTTAGGTAAGATCATTCATTTTAGAAATCTAAAAAATACACATTTCTTTCCTGTCGCTTAATGCCTATACCTCTACATCTATATGTTTTACATTAAGCTGAGGTCAAGTCTCAAGCACAATTACAAATACAATTATCTGTATTTTTGGCTGTGGTTTTTTTATTTATCTAGTGGTACTACAAAATGGTAAATGGAAAGTACACCAAGCTTTGCATATGTTGGGAAATGAATGAATTCTTTCCTTAAATGCTCTTTTCTTTCCTAGTTAAAAAAAAAACTAATTAAATTATGCATACTGGCAATCTACTGCTGTAAATCAGGGTGACTTTATACTTTCAAAGTGAAATATGTAATTTGTGAAATATGTAATTTCTGCATCACCACCATGAATAATCAAACAACATTAAGTTGTTAGAGAATACTGACTGACAATCACAGAGAGTGAAAGGAGAGGATACAAAGGAATCGGGAAGGATCCACCATTTCCAGGATCTTCCCATATGCCCAGACATCTGAAATATCTGAAAAAAACATCTGAAAAAAAATTATTTTGAGTTCATGAAAAATGTATGATTTTGCTTCTTCATAGAAGATTCTTAAATGCTTTGGCAATTTATTTTTCAACTTTACTCTTGGGATACAAGTATATTCTAAAATATACTAGACACCAATACTGTTGACCATTAGCAACTGTGGACAGCAACAGAGCACAAAACGACCTGTTGGAAAATAGTTCTCCAGTACAATATTTGTGGCAGGTCTTATTTACATGAGATGAAATGATAGTAATAAAAATGAACTCCGAAAATGCATGGGAAGTGTTCTGCAATTAATATTACATTAACACTGTATAATACTATATATACTAATACTATATACTGTATAAAACAGAATTCATACAGTAGTGATCTAACACTATGGAGTGCTTATCCTGAATTACTTAATTCAATTTTTATTGTTTCACCTGAAGTATAACTCAAAGGATCTTATAATGTCATTCAATTATCCTGTAGCAAGTAAATAACTTAAAAACCATAAAACAGAGTCCTGACTGACTCTCAAATTGTGTAGCCATTTATAGACACAAACCCTGCAAAGCTACATACCTATTTGATTATTTGGCAGTAAAACCTGCCAGGCCAGTGGAACTTATTTGGAATAAACAGACATTGGAGCAGGATGCAAATTGCAAGAGTGAAAATTACCCAATTTCCTTCCCCCTAAGGGAAAAAAATAGGTTTACCCACAGTACAGAACATCAGGGTATTTACAGCCTGTTCCACCATACCAACAGACATACCAACTGGCTATTATTAACAGTGTTCTTTTCTAAAAATTCTGCTTCCAGCACATCCACCGCAAACTCAACTGTGACCAACTTCACTATTTAAGAAAAGCCACTGTTTAAGAGAAGCCACAGCCTCAACACCGGCTGATGTCCTGTTTATAAGCACGTCTCATTTGGGAACTTGAAATAAGAACAGCATAGGTCTGAAAACTTGGCTTCACTATGTATGGCATTTGGTTCCAAAGCACAATGCAAACATGTGTCCTTTTACAGTCCTGAGAATTGCCCGTCACTATCAAAGTGAGTATGCAAGAAATTTAAAGCCATACCTAAATTGAATTCACAGAAATGATTATAACGTTCATCCAGCCATTATAAGGCAACAGCATATCTACCAGCCTCTAATGCAGAGTAGGCCAGTTCAAAAAGATAATTTATCATTTCCTGCTAAGACTAAATAGAGGAAATTTTGTTTCTCTGAATCCACTATTTTCATTGGAAATGGGAAGCATCACAATCTTGAACATAATAACAGTTGTTTGTGCCATTAAACTTTGAAAACATGGTTTGTTTAAACAAAGATTAACAAAAATAAACAATGCTAAGGTTGCAGGATTAGATCTTATGTTCATTAGGATGTTCATGATTAAAATGAGAGAAGCAGCTTAGAACTAAGGAGAAATTTCCTGACAGAACAATTAATCAGTGGAACAACTTGCCTCCAGAAGTTGTAAATGCTCCAACAGTGCAAGTTTTTAAGATGATGTTGGATAACCATTTGTCTGAAGTGGTGTAGGGTTTCCTGCCAAACAGGGGGTTCGACTAGTAGACCTCCAGGGTCCCTTCCAACTCTGTTATTCTATTCTCAAATGAAGAATGTACAGTTTTAAGAAACTATTTTAAATTCAACTATCATTTAAAATATATACTCTGTACTCTATATTTCATGAAAAAAGTGAATTTTACATCTATACTCATGTAATCTCTTATTGAGTTAGAGACAAAGTAAAAATTAAAAAGGATGTCATATTCTTTAAAAACAACGAAGGGGAAAGCAACATAAGTGATTTTTTTTTAAGTTCCCCAGTTTTCTCTACTGCAATGCTGCTATTGGGATGGGAGAGGAAAACAGAACATGTGGTGATCTCTGTTTTGTCCTTGATAGCTAATACCAACATGCAAATGCAAAAATTGTTTACGTTAGATAAAAGTGTATAGATATTTTTCTTCTTTTGATACTTCACCCCTTTGAAGCTAGCTATGTGAAGCTTATCAATTATTATTCATCATCGTTATCCCTTATTATTAACCAACACTCAAAATGTAAGGAGTTTGATCACTATTCTTCCATATATTAAATTCAGCTTTCTTATCATCTAAAATAGGAACATCCCATCAATTAATAACTATGCAGATATTAAATTGGATTTCATGTAAACTAAATTATTTTAAAGTAGATACTATAATTAAATTGCGTGCATATATATAACTCTGATTTATTAGAACTGTAAGCCTTGCTTGGATTTTTATATTATAATAGATTTGCAGCTTCTTTTGAAGTTAAATAGGACAAGATAAAAATCTAAAAGCACAATTTTAGAGTTTATTCCTGTATAAATAAATTCCTTATTTATTTTTGCATAATACAATTTCAAAAATTCACAATTGCTGAAAAATAGTTATTATTTATAACTATTTATAAATAATTATAAAATTATTTATGGTTTATAAATAGTTATAAAAAAGATAATCACTGAAGACAGAATTTTTTACCATCTGAACAAATTTTTCAAATGTCAGAGGAAGTGAAAGTTTTTCATTTCTTTCATTATTGTAGTTGTTAATTTTCACTTATGAGAAAAATGCTAACACAGAAAATCAAAGTTTTCTATACAAAACAATAACATAAATAAATAAATATGAATATACTCAAAATTAAAGCATGTAATTCATATTTGGAAAGCACAGAAGCTATCCTGAGGCAGGATCCGGCTAGTCTTTGCTTGGAGGTAAAACACCACCAGAACTGTTTACAGGCACATATAATATTTAAAAACTACATGGCCCAGTTTCCGTGTGTGGATAAATGCATTCACAAACTACACAAAAATGTTAGCACAGTTTAATGCTTGCTTCTTCAAAAAATGAATTTCAATTAAAATGCATAATTATAGAATTTCTCTAGCAATTCATTGTATCATCCACTGTGTAGCACAAGAACTTTTTTCAATACATTTGATTGTAATTATGAAGAAATTTATTTTTATTATGCTTCTCCAATTATTTAAAATTGGACAAGCATAATTAAATTGCATCATGCATTCAAATAACTTCAGGTATTATGCTGAATCTTAGTGCTTAAAAATTCTTTAAAACAATAGATACATCCTATGAATTAGGATGATACAACTTCCAAAATTGATTCCTAAGTGTTCTTGCATGCAACTGAGTACACCTCTTCTCTGCTACTCTTTTAAGCAAACAAATCTTTAAAATAATCTACACGCACCTGAAAAATGAAATCATTACTTTAAGGTTAAAAGCAGTGGCTCTTTAGTCTGACTGCCTGAAAAGGCTTGGGTAAAAAAGTGATCAGTTTTTAAGATCTGAATAACCAGAAGATGAAGATATGAAAATATGAAAATAAAGAGTCAAACAAAACTGATGAAGTAAACTGGTTTTAAGATATTTGGGTATCACTATGACAAATAACTATGTTATTTCAAATAATTATGTTAAGAAATGGAATGATTTTTTTAAAAAAACATGCTAAAATGGGAAAAACTACAATTGTTGGGGATAATTTATGGGACAAAAATGAATGCTGTGCTCAGAAGGATGGTTTTTTTTTTTTTTTTGGACAATACTGGTTTTGACAATTTTTGTACCATTAAATAATGGCAGTTAAGTTTTGCATGGCAAGAGAAAAAAGCCATGATTTAAATATAAAGCATTACAATATGCAAAGGAAAGAAGAGGATTGGATTGGATTGATCTGGTCTGAAATGGTGCTTTGCAATTTAGTGGCTTGGTTTGAAAGATTGAGTTTGCTGATAAATAAAAATTTGTTAGAATTAAAAGGATGTGACCTGAAATTTGGCTGGCATTATTTGTGGTTTGACAAAGTCATACAAACATAGGCTGTATCAAAAAGCACCTTTATGGTTCTCAACACAAGAAGCATTTTAGAGACAAGTAATTATAGGCAAAGATATTTAATATCATGAGATTCTAGAATTTTATTACAGAGAATATAAAATAAAATCAAAAGAACAACTGATGACCAAAGGACATGGTTGTCAATAGTTTTCATATTTACAGTTATCAGTAAATTAAAATTATACTAAAGAATTTATGTTATTGAATAATGTAAGACAGAATTTGAAATGGAAATGTATACAAATGTAGGCTATCTAGAACAATGAAACTACAATGTATAAAGCTACTTCAAATTTATATTGGGAATGTGAATAATAAGAAGGATAATTTTATCATGCTTGTGGGCATGTAAAAAAACTATGGCACTTTGGGATTAAACTAGACAGTAATTCAGAGGATTTTTAAAATTAAAATAGCTTTTTGGATAAGAGAAAATAGTAGTCTGTCTGTCTGTCTGTCTGTCTGTCTGTCTGTCTGTCTGTCTGTCTGTCTGTCTGTCTATCCATCCATCTAAACACAGCAAGATTATTGCAGGTACAAAAATGAAAAGATCTATAATGCAAGACTGGTTGCTATCACTAAATCAAAAACTATTGATAACAAATTTTAAGAGGAAGCCATTTACAAGAGATAGTTATTTCCTTTTCTAAATTTATGAAATTGACCCTATCCCCAGTAAACCAAACAATTACTGTACAATTATTAAACTTTATAATTTGAAATATTCAAACTCTTGAATGTTACAGGGACACAAACTGTGTCCCTGTAACTCAAATTATGAAGAATTCTATCAAATGTTCTACAACTGGCATCAGTGCACAGTCATGCATAGTTTGCTACTTTTTGAAACTGATCACCTAAAATTAACTTGGTTGCATAAATGTTGATCAGGTCTCAATATGTGGTAGCCACCAATCCTTTTTTCATCTGAATATTCAAAAAGTAATAATATATACTTGTTCCTAACAGCAAGGAAAACAACATAGAAATAATTCACTAAAACATTCATGTATCTCCAAATATTTGAATACTGGTATTAATCAATTGGCCTATTGACTGTGAATTGCACCAATTTCCCCAATTTCAATTCTATTGTCTATCTCTGCAGCTCCTATATAGAACTGGGAAGACTGTGAAAATAATATTTCCCAATGTATTCATGCAATATTGTCCTGAAAAGAATTATCAAGATGAATCTGAAACATTGTGATCCCCCAACTCAATAACACAGGAAGAACAGATTAACTCAACAAAGCTATTTTTTCCTTCTCAAGAGCTGTGATTAAGAAAGAACACCAGATAATTGCAAGATCATTTCCTTATAAAGTGAAACCTACTGTGATAATTTTCAATTGTGGATGTATCTTTCAAAAAAAAAAAAGTATGAATGTAATACATTTATCAATAATTACTTTCACAATTATGGCCTTGAAATAAATGTAACCCAGGCTTGCTGTACATTCTTAGTCATTGGGTTTCCTCAGAAATGTCAATTAATGGGTTACTGGAAATTATTAATTGGTTCCTGGGTATTAAAATAGAGACAACATTTCCAGAAAGTCATTAATTGACACCTCCCAAGAACATTCCAGTCACTAGCCAATCTTTTTCACATACTACAAATGCTGCAGGACAATACCCACTTCTGAATTATTCCACTAAGGAAGCCTTGCTGAGATGCAGGCAAAAAGTCTCCATAAATATGATCACTATCTTGATATTAATTTTGGTAAACCAGAGAACTTGACTCCTTTTTTTGTACTTTTACAATTTTACATATTTGAATAATATTTAAAAGATCAGCTCTTAGACCTAATTTGTTCTTTATGAGACCTCAAGTTAACTTAATTGTTAGATGAGCCATACAAGTTGATAAATATTGTTGCCTTAAGAAAATAAACAAAAATTTACAACTGGGGCAGCATTTAGGTATTTTTAAACATTTGGTGGATATATTTCCTGAAACCCTTTCTGAAAAATTTTAAAATGTAAGAGGGAAATCATAAATCCATAAAGAGTTATTTTATTAAATATGTTTAAATTAAATGCAATATTTATGAGTAGCAGCATACATCCAACCTACGTGATCTCAAAGCAGTGTTAATCCTACTTATTAGGGCACCCTTAGTGACTTCGTATTTGGGAATACCCTGCTCCATTTAACATGAATGCCTTTTACTTCCATACTTCTGTAGCTTTAGAGCATTCCTTTCCTTTCCAAAATACTTATTTTCTTGGGTGAAATTTCCTTTTCTCCTTTCCTGCTCTAATTTCCTTTGCTTGTTACTTCTTAATCACGTTTTTTGCTTTGTCTAAGACAGTTTATTGTGAAAGGGAATACTTCAGTATGATGGAAACACTCTCACACAAATGCATATATCATACATACATCATACACATGTTCCTTCATTCAGATAGTTCATAGAATTTGCAAAATATATGTGTTTGTATTTTTTTCAAAGTAACAATGTCACTGTTACTTAATGGACAGATTTTACATTGTTGCTTATTTTAGAACCTAATAGCAGACATCAGTCAGTCTGCTCTTGGTAAAGTACTGACTCTTCTTCAAATTCAGCATTCTTTCCAAGTGGTTAGCCATTAGCCATCTCCTTCACTACTGTGTAAAGTACCAGCTGTTAAGATACTAGTCAATTAAAACAGTAACAGCAGAAAGAATGAAGACTCACATCAAGTTTTATTTTCCATTGCACCTGTTCCTTTATTTCAACACTTCACCTGCCCTTCTCTTCCCCTCTTTTACTATTGATGAGAAAATGTTTTCATAGCTCTCCCTAATCAAAGTCAGGATTAATTCTTGGCAAATCTGATGCACAAAACTCCAATATTGCTTTAAGTCCTGCAGTGATGCAAAAGGAGGAGGTGGATATTTGACTTGTCATAATGAATTATCAACCCCAAGCAATCTGAAGAAGGAAAATGAGTTGGAGTCCTCAGGATGCCTGCAACTTCAATGTCAGATAAGTGATTTTCAGGGTTATAACTGGGAATTAAAAACCACATCAGGAGTAATTTTGGTTGTTCTTCTTGGGAAATGTTATATATCTATACTGACTTTTGAATCTAACCTGCATAAAAGCACACCAAGTTCTTTTAATTCCTCTGAGGCTTACTTGAAAAAGATGCCAGATTGAATTAGGGCTAAGAAAGTTTCCGAAGCATGATGAACTTTATAATGTACTCATAACTGCAATAAACATTTCAAAGCTATACTATGTTATCTACTGCAGTTTATAGATATTATATGTGTATTTTTTTCATTAAAAGATTTTAGATTTTTAATGAACTTTTTTAGAACTTTCTCATTAAGATACTATTGAATATTTTATATAATGGAACAACCAAAGTGTCTTGTGCCTCATCTTTAAATAGTAACAGTCCAGTAATTGATACATCACAGAGGACCTAAATGTCTTCGATCTTATCTCTCAAAAATAATTCAGTGGACGGATCAGCAGCCAATTTCTCACAATTTCTATACATATAAGAACCATAGCTTCCTAAACTCAACACACGGTATCACTTCTTTGCCATTTGGGTGCAGGGGAGGAAGCAATGAAACTATTTAGTTAAATATTTCCATTAAAATGGAAACAACTATCCAGATTCTGTTTTAGGAAATAATATGAACCTTTCCAAGAATTAGCATGTTTTATTCCTGTGTTTGAAATATTGTGATTAAAGGCTTTTTTTTTCTGAGAAAAAAAAATTCCATCCAATTGCTTGCAGTTTAATGTTTAGGGATATTTCTCTCACAAAGTCTATACCTGTCTGCTTAAAACTAAATGTTATTGCCTTCCATGGTGCTTACTCCTAGGTTTGAAGCCTAAAAAAGATTTAACAATATTTGTAAAGCATATCACAGCTTTCAATTATTTTGTTGTATTTAAAATGTATAATTGCATAGTTCCAAATACAATTAAGCACACATTGTAAAATCAGATCAGTAGGTGAATATGACCCAGCGTCATGAACTTCCAACATGATTATTGTCAGCTTTTCTTGATTTTATTAGTGGTTTAAGAGGCTCAACAATTCATTAAACATTTTTAAAACAGATTTTGTTTTTCTGCCATGATTGCTTGCAACTTTATTGCAGTGTTGTTATTCTATTCCCAAATATCAGCATCACATATTTTTCTTTTACCTTAATGCCAAGCTGGAAAAATATTTCTCCCTTCATTATACCTTTTCATCCTTTCCCAGGAATTCTAAATTCTTATCCATCTGAATATAATTATTTAGATCACAAGTTTGACTTTATCTGTCCATACAGTTTTACAAGTCAGAAACTGCCCAATTCTGAAATGATCTTCATATCTATGGGAAATTTTGTCATAACTGGGAGAAAGGTCCTTTTGTTCTGTCTTGTATTCTAAAAAACATTCAAATCCTGTTCTAATACTTTCATCTAAGGTCGGGCCAACAAAAATCCAATGTCATATCAGCCATATAGGTCAGGAATACTTTTATTTTAACAGCTACAGTTGCAGAATCTTGCAAGTCTGAAAGTTGTTTTTTCCAAACTTTCAGTGTGAACTAGAAAGGGGTGTGAAATGTTTATTCAAAGTAGGTTTTTTGAATGGGATCAAATTGAGCTTGTCTAATCATTGCCTTAGTACAGCTCTTTTTTCTGTCATTCAGAGACATTTCCTATATCCTCCATATATAGATTGCTTGAAGATAATTGATTAAAATGGTTCTATTAGCAAATGAGACATATTGTGGGAATCAAAGCTGTTGCTTATAGTTCAGAGTGCACAATTTCGGGGAAGAGGGGAACTGAGGGCCATATTTGAAATTTGATTTACATGCTCAAAGAGCCATACTCCAAACAGTGGATGCTGCCAGAACAAAAATAAAATAATTATGGTTATTATTGTTAATCTTGCATTAAAATATAATTTGAATTATGGAAGGCCTCACTTTGCAAAGATCTAGTGACGGCATATTTCCAATGAAAAGGAAATAGGGGAATATAGGATAAACATAAGTAAACTGATGGAATAGGCAACTATTAGCCTAATGGAAATGAAGAAGGAGGGTGACAGGGAGGAAGAATAATTACGAGAGTTTGTCCAAAGGATATTTAAATTTTCATTCATTCACACTGAGATGCATGACAAACTGTCACTATTATGGTAGCTCAATTTCAAAAATAAGCTACTGAAAACCTAATCAATTATTGTAATGGTATCTGTTGATAAAGAGCCCAAAGAATGGTTCTAGTTGCCCCCAAGTTATTTCCTCATACACAACTAATTTAATGTGGATATAAGGATGGGAGACAACATGCTGATACAATTTAAAAAATCCATTGAGTGTCACATTGAAGAAAACAGGATGCTTTTGCTGAATCCAACTTGCTGATGTCACCAAGAAGTTATTTTTTATTGTTTAACAGAATTTATGAGGTAATTAATTTAGAACATATGTGCTTTGCTATTCACATTTTCTTAAAAAAAAATGCCCCAGTTTAATTTGCTT
This sequence comes from Pantherophis guttatus, assembly GCF_059756535.1. NCBI lineage: Eukaryota > Metazoa > Chordata > Lepidosauria > Squamata > Colubridae > Pantherophis > Pantherophis guttatus. The sequence continues at coordinate 37,835,009 of NC_142067.1, read as the reverse complement.
CCCTTAAACAAGCAAAAATTATATACATTCTCACACATTTGTGACATTTGAAATAACTTAATTAAGGTAAAGAAAAATACTAATAGTAATAAGGGCTACTGGAGCCTCTCTTACTTGACCCACCAAAATTTTGTATGTCTTCATCTCTTATTCCAGTACCTTGCAGGCTGGGTACAAATCTTTTTTCTCAGACTATGCAGATGCAGTGACCCTATTTATTTTTTGATTTTTCTTGACTAGGAAGCAGGTGTTCTCTGGCCTATTTCATTTCCCCCATAACTCAACACCATACTCTTGAGACAACTCTTGTCCCAATGTGGTTATTTCCTAAACTACTTTTTCACCCATGCAATTCATGGAGCACTTGCAGATAGCTCTGACAGGACATACTTTTGTACAGTATATCCCACCTTTTACCATGTTTCAAACAGGGTGCATAGTTGATGGATCTGGCATGAGACTAATGATATGTATTATTGCCTTTCTGTAGCAGTTGCATTCAGATTTAGTCAGTTGAAACCATTATTAAATTAAGCTATGTTGATTTAAAGGCTGCCACAAGGAAGAAGGTGTTAACTCATTCTCCAAAGCACCTGAAGGCAAGACAAGAATCAATGGGTGGAAAGTAATCAGGGAGAGAACCAAGCTAGAACTAAGGAGACATTTCCTGACAATGAGAATATTATCCAGTGGAACAGCTTGTCTCCAGATGTTGTGGGTGCTCCAACACTGGAAGTTTTTAAGAACCATTTGTCTAAACTGATATAGGGTCTCCTGCTTGAGCAAGGGGTTGGATTAGAAGACCTGCAAGATCCCTTCCAACTCTTGTTATTCTATTGTTATTCTGTTGTTCTTTTTAAATAGTCTATTAATTCATTGCCTTCTGATAATAATTCAGCCCAATATTTTATTCATTAATATGTAAGTAGGGTAGAGGATACAATACAAAGCAGCATAAAATTAAAATATTAGATCTTGTCTGTTCTTGGAAGACAAGTATGTTGGGCTATAATTAGCACTCGGAGAGGAACACTATGTCTGTGGAATAGATTGCTAAGTCAAAAAAGCAGTCCACAAAAAGAAATGAAAAAAAAAAACCAAAAAAACAATCCCACCTTGTAGCTTTTTCCAATATTATTGTATTGTACCTAAAAGTCACCAGGACTGAGCTCAAGTAGAAGAACATTTTACAAAGAGACAATTCTAATACCTTCTGAAAAACAACAAGTATTTTTAAAGTACTCTAATTCTAAAAATAGCTGTAAAAATTTATTTGCCGATTTGAGAAGTGGTGCGAAGTTTTCTCTGAAACTATGTTGATAAATCCAGAATATTGTTTCTGAAAAAATGAAAAATAATGAATCAACAATTCTAATTAAAATTGAAATGTAAAGTATTTCAGCAAATGAAAATCATATAGGAATAGCATTGTATTTTGTTTTTCTTAAAGTTTTAATGTCTATATATCAGATAGTCTTATCGTCACATGACAGTACTTTTAGATTCAGTAGAGCTCGTATCTCTGTAAACTTGCATACAACTGTACAAAATAGAAAGGCGAATTCACAAAAGCAAAGCTGAATTTTACCTGGATTTGTAGAAGTGATACAAATATAAAGAAAAAAATATGTTGAGAATATCACTATTACATTATAACGTAATGTTTCATATTTGTTTTTATCCATATATTTAGATCTGGCAAAGTGCTAGACAATAAAGATTTGTTATTCCCCAAATTCCTTATTTCTGTAAAAGCAACCTAAACAAAATGATAAAATGCACAAGTTGATAGGCTGATTTGTGTATAAAAATTTTCAACACTGAGTTCTGAAAACAGAACCGGACTTTCTTAAGAATACCAAATGAGTTCACCTAATGTAATTGAATGCTATAATTCTCTCCCACATGCAAGCTTATTTCACTTTCAAACTTCTTGTACATTTCCACTACTGTTTGTTTGGTGGGCTTTTATTCTTTTCCCAATATTTTTTCCACCAGATTAATGGGATTTTCTTCCTCACTCTGCCCGAAACAGCAGGATATACATTACTTTACAAAAAAGCTGCCTAAAAGTTTTCACTTACAGTGCATCAGTTTGAATAATGTCTCCCCACGTTAAAGAATTAATTTTGTATGGTTTCGTTAATCCTCAACAAGGGCTTGGTAGGCTAGTCTTTAGTCTTTTGTTGCTCTCTCCCAGCAGTTCCTTTCAAGTAGTATGATCTTTATTTTTATATCTCAATTGCTTTTTACCAACCTATTTGCTATTTGTAAATTTTGCAAGCAAGCTGAAATGTAAAACTTTGGAAATGTAATGGATTTCAGTCAATAGCATTTCAGGACAGCAAGATGTTATTGCTTCATTTCCAAAATCAAGTTAAAATCATAGTCATTTACTGGAGCCTTGGGCTTCATTGATTGTATTGCATTTTTCACTGGGTTTATGTTGATTTGTTTAATTGACTGCATACAACTGAAAATAGTCTCTGGATTAGGCAATTTCTGAATAATTCTATGTAATTAATTAATTGATTAATTGATGCCACATTCAGTTCAGATTTTCAGATAGTTTTAATCATAGTTAAATTACTGCAACACATTTATTTGGGAAGCCCAGTAGGCTTTTTATAGCCAAAGTACTACAAATTTTAAGTATCCAACTTCAACGATAGAATTAAGGCCTCAGAATATTTCCTGTTTCAAATTAATTTAAATTAACTATGGTTGGATTATAGTAAGCGCTTTTATTTTTAAATAGTTACATGTTAATGGTTCATTCAAAATAGTTTTTCAAGGATATGTTGTATGCAGCTAAATCTAGAAATTAAAATCCACTGAAATAAAGTATCCTTTAAAATTTTTACTTTAATGCAGAAAATATAACAGTTAACTGCTCAATAGTTCGTGCCCTGATTATAATTTGAATTTAAACCCAATTTAAAACAAACACCTACTTTTTAGTTATTTTTTCTTTTAAATAAATAAGTTTGTGTGTATGTATAAAGTTTATTTATACTTATAAAATATTTAAAAGAAAGAACATTAAAATGTATGTATTTGTTTTAGAATTGAATGTATATATCTACATATATAAATTAGAATATATTGGAGACAGCAGAATAGAAGAGAAACTATTGGAGAAAAATTACAAAATACAAGTAGAAGTAGAATAACTGTGGCAAAAGAAAGCAAAGATAGTACCAATAGTAATAGACACCTTTGGTACAATTCCAAACATCTGGAGCACCACTTGAACACCATCGGAATTGACAAACCACCATGACTCAATTGTGAAAAAACAGATTCACTTGAAACACCATACATTCTGTGACAATACTTTTAATATTATTTCAAAACAACATCTCCCTATCCTGGGTCTTTGATAAGAATTCAACAGGTAGACAACAATGCTAAATCCAATCTAAACATCTAGCTAAATATCTAGCTGTGACCAACCATAATAAGACAGCCTTAATATCTTTGTTTAGAAGTCGATTACACTTAAAGAGGGAAATAGTTGAATTTAAGTCTAAGATTTATGTATTTTTATTTAAAAATATCTGAATGTCACTCTTATAGAATATTGATTTTAATGCAATCTCTCTCTCTCTCTCTCACACACACACACACACACACACACACACACACACACCAGAATTTCTAACTTTATTTTTCCTGGTAGCAAATCCCAAAGGACCCAGTGAGCTTCAAATTTGAGTAAGCAAGCTAGGATATAACTATGGCTTTTACTCGGATTATTATACCCTAAAGTTCTTTTTGATAATTTCAATACAAGGAATTAAATGCGCACTTTTTAATCTCTTCTATGACAATAGGAGTTTACTCTTTTATATCATCTATACCTCCATTATGTAAACAAATAGTTCAATAGAAATCAAGTGTGGTTGTAATATAAATAAACTGAATCGTGCCTAGCTGAACAGCAAGCGCCTTAATTCAAAAATTCTGCCATCCTCTACTCTTGCTGTTGATAAAAGCTCTGTAGTGACCCTTGCTGGTGATAAATACCAGACTCCTCACGGCAAAAGAAAAAAAAATCCTGCATTTTTGCTCTTAAACCTTTCATTCAGTAACAATTATCTCAATCAAACAAGTTTGATTGATGAAAAATGGTGCAATCTTGAGCAAAAGGGAAGGAAATTTATTGCACAGAAACAAAATTTGCTTCATACTACATTTATCCAGAAGGACAATGTTTTAATTCCTACATTTTGACAAATATTACTAAAGATAATATTCTTTATACTAATCATATGGATTTTTATGAAATGGCAAACCCTTACGACATGTTTTGATTTCTAAAGACTTTTTCTTCAAAGAAGTTTCTTACTGCTTATTTAAAGCTGACTGGTTTCTAAAGTTTTCTGTACTTTAGTTCTTTAACCCTTTATTTTAATTTCTTCCACCAGCATTTGCTTAGTTTTTTCTAAGTGCCACACAAGGTCTTGGTTAAGTTATGATAGCAGTTTTACATTTGGCTTATATTTATCATGTGTTCTAAATTCAAAATGTCTCATTCAACGGGCTGCAAGTTTATCCAATGAATCAATCATTGTTAGAAAATATCAAGACAAACAAGATTCTAAAGTAGAACTTTTACCTGTATTAAGAATCCATTGAAGTTGAATGGCTTATAAATTCAAATAAATAAACATTAACCTAAACTTGAAATAGGAAAAAGTAGTTGACAAAATTTTGAGTTTTATATTGACGTAACTTTTAAGGGCTATTAGGTGAATCATATCTGGAAAAAATATAGAGGCACTCTTTACTCCTTGGATGACCAGGTATGGCATGCCCAATTCTATAATACTACTACAGTAGGCATTATAATGTATTCCAGTTATTGTTGGAGCAACCAAACCACCTTTTGAAAACTGTCCTGGGATTCTGCATTACAACTGTGATTATTTAGTTTTATAGCAGCAGTTTCATTCAGGCACAGCACTAATACACATGCCTGCCTAAATGCTGTTTTTTAATGTGATAGAATAATGCTAAATTTTAAGCAGATCAGAAATTGGTCAAATGGTTACACCTATATATACTTGAACTACTTTAAGCCCCTGTCATTCGGACTGGCTTAATAGCAGGGATTAAACAGGCATCAGCAGGGTTTAATAAGTGAAAAGATGAAGAGCTAGATAGCTATAAAACTGGAATTTTAATTATGCTGAGTCTTGTAAAAGCTTTCTCTATCATTCAGGTGATATCAGTTTTGCCTTTCATTTTTAAAAACTTCTTTTATCTCATATTGAAAAATGTACATTATAATGAAATAAAATTCCAGAAATGGGATCCATTATAAGACTCGTAATGACTGGCTACTTCTCTAAACAATAAGTACATGAGAGCATACAATTGCAATTGATTTGCTCTCCTTAAACTTGATGTATGACTTCTGCAGAAAAACTGAAGAACATTCCAGAGGATTAATTTTTTAAAAATGCATACAAGCACAACATCAATAATATTACTTGTAACTATTTGCTTTGTTTGAAGGAAAACAAAAGTAGAATTTTGTTAGAAGTTTTTTGAATATAGATTTAATACAAACTTATATACAAACATTATATATATATATATATATATTTGGGTTGCTCGTGTATTCCTGATCTAATTCATTGCTACTAACTTCACAAACTTTTAAACTACTATCAAACATTATTTTTGGAGACCAATGTAGCTAACTACTGAACAAATGTAGTTATATAGTTATAACAAAGTGGTTAGAAGGAAATATTCACACATTGTAACCAGAACTACAAATATATTGTAAACTGAAATACTTTGTGTTACTTGTTTACCAAAGTACAGCCTGATGGTAACCATGAACAGATGTATATTTCTAGTGACTTGGGAACGGTAGGGAGTGAAAATTGTATTCATAAGAAATTCTTTATGTGAGATTTGAGAGGTTAAAAGAAGTTTCCTGTCTGCATAGTCAAAATATTATTGAAGCAATTCAGGTTGTCAGTAAAAGATTAAACCAATTTGCTGATAATCCTGTTAATGACCCAGGTCAAGTGTTAACTGTTGCAGGTTATAAAACAGTTAAATTAAGGTTGCCGGTAACCAGGAGCAAATAGTATCATTATAGAAATGGATTAAGGGGAAAAAGTTACAAAATTGCAATTATTATTATTTGATTCATGATGCAAAAAGTGCAACTTTAACATGTTTCCAATTAAAGTGGGGGGATTTGTATCCAGAAAATCTAGGAGACTCTTGAAAAATCCATCTTGAATTGAAAAAAGAGCGGAGTTATAAGTATGTGCTTTTAGACTTAAATTTCTATTATTATTTTAAAAAATCTATTCAAAGCTCAGCAAGGAATAAATTCTATTCATTATTAAGACATTAATTTCTATAACAATTTACTGTTAACAGTTACAAGATTAACTCTTCACAACCTTTTCTATTTATAATCAATATATTTAAAAACAATTTGAGATTATTTAAATGCCTCTATGACTCAATACACAATATACATCCTTAGAACATATTTCAATTTAATTAATATTATATTATAAATAGCACTGAATAAAATTACATTTTACCATGTCTTTGCTTAATTGGAATTTCAATGAAAGATATCATATGGTCCTATTCAGAATGGCTATAATATATATTTTGTGTAATATGCCACATAACCACAGCAATCAAATTATATGGGAAACAAATGCTTTTTTAAAAAAGAAATAGACACACATGCCTAAAAGTAATCAGTTAACACAAGTATGTATAAGTTGGTATCAACTCAGTTCATACAAATAATTTGCTCTGCTCTTCTGAAGAATCATAGATCAAATCATATGTAGAGCTCCAAAATAATTTTTAAGTGTTTTGATCATTAATTCACCAGTAGATGGTATGAAGAAAAGGATTAATCCTTATATGTCCATTCAGGTCCTATTATTGCAATATGGCTAATTTACAGGTAATTAAATTTATTTATTTATTTGTTTGTTTGTTTGTTTGTTTAGATTTATATGCCGCCCTTTCTCCAAGAGAACTCAGGGCAGCTGACAACAACTGCAAGTTTAGTTTCTATATTTATAGGCATGCACTCTTAACAAATTCAGAAAATAGTGACTGTTTTCATCAGTGCTATTTATAATATAGTTATAATATAGTTATGTTATTTTATAAACAGTTCAAATATAGGGAAATTATGCCAAATAATACAGTTTAAAATATATTTTTATTTGAATGTCTGAGAAAACATCCAATGGACTCAAACAGAAATACATTTTTCTATATTTTATTGTATATTTTCCCTATATTTATTCTATATAATACACCTAATTCAAATTACATAAATTTAAAACTTAATATTACTTATAATATACTTATTTCAAAGTTTGGACAATTTAAATAAATGTTGTTGCTTTACATTTAAAAATTAAAGATATAGCTTACTCAGCTAGGTTATTATGGTACTAAGAAATATTATATAGAATCTATTATTGCCCATCAATCCCAAAAGTAAGAAACAAAGAAAGGGGGGAGGGAATCCAACTACATAGATTGGAGAAAGAAAACATATTGTCCAAACAATATCTTCTGTGGACAATGAATTCAATTTTCAGCCAAATTCAAATAGCAAAAAGCAATACACACACACACACACACACACATAAAATAACAGATATAACAGATACAAACCTAAGGGGTTTATATAGTAACTGTTGCTATCTTAATATGTAATATGATTTGCCTGCCAACACACTAGGTGGTTTATTGCTCTATTGTGTATTATCCTTGAGTTTTGCTGATAAGACTTTTACCTAACTCCAGAATGGTCTCTCCAGAAAGAGATTTCCTATCAGCTACACACATTCTACTCATTATTTGACTCCAATATATATAGTCAAATTATACACACACATACACTGAATGTGGTTTTACAAGGGAGATTTTTTTTCTTTTAAGCCGAAATAAACTGGCTGTTTTCTTACAAAAATCATTTCTGCATTGTTCCTGAATATAGCACTCCTCAAAGCAGAACCAATAAACAAATAAATAACTTTTGTCTTTTCCTGTTGCAAATGCAAGACGAAACAAAAACATTTAGAAATCCCTTAAACTAGCAGTGATCAAGCAGGTGCAACATTGTACAGTTACTGGATATGAATTATCCCCACCCTTTTGGCCTGTAGGTTTTGTACACACAAAGTGTGTTTGGATAGTCATGTTGAAGATTGAATGCTTAATGCTGTAACTTCAATGAGACATTACGGAATATATGTGGAATATCTTCTATTATTTTTGGAAAACATCTATTCAATGTTCATATTTTCCTTCAAAATATAGCTTTTGGAATCCCAGTAACAATTTCTTACCCATATTGTACCTATTTAAATTGATTATAACATTCAATTTACATAGCAAAATAAGTGATACCCCTAAGTCACACCAAAGAGAAGTGATTTTTTTTTAAAAAAGCAACGTTTCATTACATCTAAAGTTTATGCCGCAACCTAATAAAGCAACGCTTTAAAATGCAAACATTAATTTCTATAACATTTTTTTTAAAAAAGTGGGTGGACTACTGGGCTTTTAATTAATTATTTCCGTGGAATGATTCGGTGCAATTACGTCACAATGATAGGTGTAAATGAGTCACCAGCTGCGATCTCTGCAAAAAGAAGTCTTTGCCCTAATAAACTCGTGGGAGATCTCCCGAGTAAAACAGGTTGCCTTCCTTCCCATCATTAGTCCAGATAAAACCACGTCTCTAGTTACTTGACTCAAAAGAAAAGGCGATACGGGATTAGCATCGGTTGTTTTTTTTTTTTTGTTTGTTTTTTTGGAAGCACCGTCTCATTTCTCCAAATCTACTCTTTGTTCCTCTTCCTTTTTGGCTTTCACCAAAAATAAAAAAAAAATAGTTGCACGCCGCGTAGTTTACTCTTCCTCCCCTCCTTAGAAGGCAGGCGATCGCATGGTGTAGGACTTCCCCGGGAAGGTTTCTCTGCGCCATCACACTTATGCTAATAATCAAACATACACGCCCTATTCATTATAACCTGGATCCAAGTCACTTCGCACCGGCACCCGCTTCGACGCGCGACAGTCAAGCCGCAGCTGATGCAAAACACCGAGAGCTCGCCCGGCTCTCTTTCACCTGCATCTTCCCCAAGAGGGAACTAAAGGGACTCGGGTCCGTCACAGCCAACGAGCCACCAGGCGCGTCCGAACCAACTTTGCCAATCTGCGCCCATTCATAGCTACACCCACCAAAAAAAAAACAAAAAAAAAAAAAAAAACGCCCAGCGGCTGGTCCGGGATGAACGCAGCTCAGCTTTTATCGCTCTTCTTCAGTGGCCCACGCGGACCACCTTAAAAAAAAAAAAAAAGAGCAACCAGCCCTTGGACCAGGTTGGCAAGCGAGGCATTTAACTCCCGGCTTTCCGAAAAGCGGCGCCTCCTCCTCGGCGGCTTACCTTCGTTGGTTGGGTAAAAACTCAGATCTGCCAAGCAGCCGAGCGTAGATCCCAGGAGGAGGAAGAGGAGGCTGGGGAAGTGACAATCCATGCTGTGGCTGGTGCAGAGGGCAGCGCGAGCTGCATCTCTTCCCGGAGCATGCCACTGATGTGAGCGCTCTGATGGCAGGAGAAGTTACCATGCTCCGCTCGCAGCCTGATGTCAAGTTTGACACTGGGAATGAGGAGGAGTCTCGCGGACTGCCTGGGCTGCCGGCAGTTTGCCGGCCGGTGCGCCGGGTCCTAGCGCCGCTTCTTTCCTTCCAGCAAGCAAAGCCGCGCGGGAGGGAGGTGGGGGGGGGGGAGGAAATCCCGGAGACTCAAAAGCGACCGAGCGGTGAATGAGAAAGGAGGAGCGTTTTGCAGGAAAACGGCCGGGGAGGTGGGTGGCTCTGTGCGTGGTGGGCAGCGGACTTCGCGACCAAACCCCTCCTTGTTTGGAGCGCCCTTTTGATTAAAAATAAAATAAAATAAAATAAAATAAAATAAATAAAATAATAAAATAAAATAAAATAAAATAAAATAAAATAAAATAAAATAAAATAATTAAATTAAAAAAACACCCCTAAAAAACAAGTGTCGGCTTTGATTCTAACCGAGGCGTGGCGTTATCAATAGTACTCCCCCCTCACACACACACACCCTGACCTCCGCTTTTGTTTCGGCCAAATCCAAAGTAACAGCCGTGCCGTACAGCATAAGCGAAAAATGTGTCCGGAGGTGCAGGATGGTAGGGGGTGGGGGTGGGGTGGAAAGTAGGAAACATCTCGGACAAAATCCTCGTTGAAAAACTCCGAGCTTTGCCCTCTTGAGCTGTGCTGCAGTTTTACTTAGCCTCTGCACTTGGAGGTAACTCAGCAACTCCGTCTAGTCTGCAAACCTCCGCCTTCCGACGATACTCTGACCTGAGGTGATTTAAACGGCCCTTTTCTCGGTTAACCCAGTTAAACTGCGTTCCCCATCGCCCGCTGAACTAAGAGCTAATCACATGAGATGGGTTCGCAGCACAACCTACCAGGCTAATATGAGGTTGGCTAACTAACCAGTAGGCTAGATTTGTTTCATTGGTCTAAATCCTGCAAAGCCCAGGCTCGGCTGCTAGGGGGAGGGGGAGACGGGGTGAATCTTTCTATGGGAGGGAGGGAGAGGGGAGAGAGAGAGAAAAAAAATGACTGAGTGAATAAATAAATATGAATCACTTCTGACTTTTTTTTAATTTGATTTATATGCCACTCTTCTCTGGAGACTCAGGGCGGCTTACAATGTGTTAAGCAATAGCCTTCATACTTTTGTATATTTTATAGAAAGTCACCTTATTGCCCCCACAATCTGGGTCCTCATTTTACCTACTTTAGAAAGGATGGAAAGCTGAGTCAACCTTGAGCCTGGTGAGATTTGAACTTGCAGTAATTGCAGGCAGCTGATGTTAATAACAGTGCTTTAGTCTGCTGCCCCACCAAGCCCCTTTCTCTGGATGCTGAAGAGAGGACAGGACCCACAATGCTAACTGCCCAGAACTGCCCAGAACAGGAGAGGAAGGGAGAAAATGGGCACCACTGGCCACGAAGCCTGGCTTGTCATCTCTCTCTAATCCAGGGATAAATCTTCCAAGGGATTTCCCAGCTGAGAAGGAGAGAAGTGGAAGGATGGAGAGATGCTTTTCTTGGATCTTTCTTTTCATCCTGTACTACTTAACCATGGAAGAGATGAGAGGCTGATTTGTTTACTTGCTTCTGTTTGATCACTTTTCCCTTGATTTTTCTTTTGAAGGGAGGTGGTGGCAGTAAACTGTCACCTTAAAACATGTGCAAGTTTTTTACTCCAGTAAAGAACGTGATATCTTGCTGGACTGAAGTAATTGTCAGATTTTGGACAACAGATTTTGGAGACGGAGGAGATCATTTTTGAAGAATAGTATAACGATCACTTCCTTCAGTTTCAGATCTTCACTGAAGCAAAGAAAGAAAAGGGAGGACGACGGCTTCCTCATAAATAAAAGTAAAAGAAAATCAATTATGCATCTGTTCTTTATTTATCAGCTCACAGGGCACCCCAGGATATAAGCTAGCCATTTTCTTCGGAAATGGGAATCTTCTTATTTTTACCGCTTGTGGCATCATCATACACTTTGTTTCCTTTGTGCATGTGTAACTAGACATTCAATCATTCAGCAGTTTTCTAAAGCAGGAACTGCTTGGGAAGAATAACCAAGTTTTTATAAAAATTCAAGTTATCTGGATTTTCTAGCACCCTATGATCTCTGGATCCCAGATGTGCAACCAGATTTAATATACGTCTCAGACAGGGGTGAAATCCAGCAGGTTCTGACAGGTTCTGGAGAACCGGTAGCGGAAATTTTGAGCAGTTCAAAGAACAGGTAGCAGAAATCTTGAGTAGTTTGGAGAACTGGCAAATAATAGCTCTGGCTGGCCCCAGAGTGGGGTGGGAATAGAAGTTTTGCAATATCCTTCCCCAGGAGTGGGGAGGGAATGGGAATTTTGAAGTATCCTTCCCCTGGAGCAGGGTGGGAATGGAGATTTTGCAATATCTTTCCCCTGCCATGCCCACCAAGCCACGCCCACCAAGTCACATCCACAGAACCGGTAGTAAAAAAAATTGGATTTCACCATTGATCTTAGAAATGGGTGGGCAGAGGTTCACCCTCTGTAATAAGTACTGTAGGGCAAATGACTCTAAAGAGCTAATGTCAAGGGTCATGCTGCCAAGTAGCAACCTCAATAACCAAGTAGTAGCAGTGATAGGGACAATCATGATAAACTCTCAGGGCTATCAACACCACAATTGTCTTTGTTCTTAATTTGGGTGAAATGCATTTTATTGAGATTAACTGGCTACACATTGGATACTTAATGGATTTCTCATTTTATTTACTTAATGCCCAACTGCTGCTTTGTTCTCAAATAATTGAAGCAGACTCCATTTAATTTTCAGACTACATATTGACCACATCTCTCTGTAGGAATGGGCCTGGCTCTTCTTCATGAAAAAGAAGCACATGGATATTCCCTACTTTCCCCATTTTCAGAAGGCTAAGTGGGTCAGTGCTTGGAAGTGGTTTGTTTGTTTGTTTTGGTGGTGCCATTGACCCTTAGGAATGACCTTCTACTTGAAGTTAGATCTGCTCCTACCGTTCCAGAAGATATTGAAGACTATTGTTTATTCTGGAGGGCATTTAAGTCATAATGTGTCTTAGGTGTTTTAGATTCTTTTTCTGTATTTTTTGTTTTTTGTATTGGGATTATATGGTATTTGTAAACCAAAGAGAGTCTGTTAGAGAGTCTGCAGAAAGGAAAAATGTAACTGTTCAATTAATCAATTTCTCTATTGTGGAGATGCTATGAGTTCAATTAAAACTCACTTAGAAGTTTTTTTTCTTCTACTACTTTTTTGGTCAAAGTTTGAAAACAGTTCCTTCCATTCCCAATATATTAGAAAAGTCAAATAGGTTGTAAAACATGGAATAGCATCAGGCAGGAAGAAATTGTCAGCTGTCAGCTTCAGAATGCCTGTTTCTTCATCCCTATATTTCTTTCTTTTACAAACATTATCAATCTTTAAGATGCTAAAATTACTGCCCTACTGCAGTTGGGACTTGTAGAAAGCATGAACCAGCAATTCTACCTTTGACAGGTATTTGGAAGTGCAGCTGGCACAGAAAGCAGCTATGTGGATAGTTCTTGGGGCCCATCAGTTGACCCATGTAAGATCCCTGTGGCACAAACTGCACTGGTTGCTGGTTTGCTCTGCCCGTAGTCCTTTTAAAATAGATTTGATGACTATTCAGTGGAACAGCTTCCTTCAGAAGTTGTGGGTGCTTCCTCACTGTAGGTTTTTAAGAAGAGACTGGACAACCAGTGGTCTGAAATGGTCTAGGCCTCTAGGGTGTCCTGCTTCAACAGAGGCTTGGACTAGAACAGGGGTCTGCAACCTTAAACACTCAAAGAACCATTTGGACCTGTTTCCCACAGAAAAAAAAAAACACTGGGAGCCACAAAACCCTTCCTGTGCCTGACTTATTTCTTGAGCGGCCACAAAACTAGCATATGTAGTTGAATTAAATGTTCTGTTTTCTTCTGAAACTTTTCTTTTCTTGAATTTATCCATGGTTGGCCTACTGGGGGTTGAAAAGCTCAACAAATCACGTGCCGGCGGGTGTCGCACATTGGCGGTTGTGACACATATTTTGAGTGACAGGGAGCCGCAGCAGAGGGGTGAAAGAGCCACATGCGGCTCCAGAGCTGTAGGTTGCTGACCCCTGGACTAGAAGATATCCAAGGTTCCTTCCAATCCTTTTATTTTATTACTCTGTTACTTAGATATTCAATAGATCTGTACATTCATCCTTAAAATTTAGATATGATAATTGTCTCAGTGAAGGGTCACTGAAGAAGATCAGTATCTAAAGAGTTTTAGGCTATGTTGAAAACTATAATCCCATAAATGATACTATATTTTGATCAGCGTAGTTTTATCCTTTTTCCAGAATCCATTCTCACATTCAACAGTGCCTCACTGACATAATATAATTAACACAATTTAAATAGAGAAAGGATGCTGTGTTTGGCATTGATTTTGTGTTTTATGATTTAAAACTGTCCTTTTCTACTTCAAATCTGAGATTAATATTGGATTGCTAAAATGCTCTTAAGACATTTTTTAAACATGATTTCTTGAATAAACCATGACTCTCTTGAGTTTGCAAAACATGCTAGCCAAAATCAAACAAGCCACTTTATGTGCAATAATGATCCCACACACCACACACAAATAACATTAAAAATGTTATTATAATCCTGTTATGCAAAAAAGTAAATTCAATAAGTATATCATCCTTCTTCAGATTTAGCATATTTAAGATATATGAAAGGTGACCAAGTTTTTTTTTAATTTATATATTTGTTTGTTTATATGATTTCTATCTCTACCTTCATAGTAGTGATTATGGGTAGCATACAAAAGTAAAGCAACATCATTTGCATCAGTTGGAGAAAATATTATGCTTTAGTCATAGTGGCAAAAGTGGATTATTTTTTTAAACTATCAAACAATTACATTAAATACACACACACTGGAGCTACCTGCTCTTTTATTTCATAGAAGTGTAGAGTACTGAACCAGACTGATAAAGATTAAATTTTAACTCTGCCTTCATTTGGAATGAAAAAAAAGGAAAAGTCCATTTATAGCAGAGAGTTCAGTTTTATGTTTGGCAATTTGAAAAACTAAGCTCCGTTGAACTGAGGGGTTCTTAGTAAACATGAGTGCCTCACATAAAATACTGACAGGCAATCCCTGCTGGACCCAAAAAGTTGGAAACAGTAACAGCAACAACAAAATTAATGCTTGCAAGTGAAGACTATCCTTTAGGATTAATGCATTTTAATGCACCTTGACAATTTACTATGCCATCTCAAGAGCTTCTACTCGGTTATCAGTAGAAAGAGTGTAAAAAAATCACAAATTGATGGCTTGACTGGACAGCAAAGCAATTGCTTGATTGCCTTCAAGTGCCTGCCCTGTGAAATTTGTCAGTGTGCTTTCTCTTCAAAGCCTCGTGGCTAGTAGCAGTGCGGTGGGGGCATGTTGCACTGGGGAAAAGTCAGATGGAAAAGAAATATTCCATCAATGAAGATTCAAAGTGGAGATTAATATAGTTGCTTTTGGCAAAAACAACCCTCAAAAAATGGGACAGGAAAATAAAACCTTGAATCTTGTATAAGTCTTATGGTTACTTCCATTCAGGTCAATGTGTGAACATTGTTTCTGTACACAATACTAAACTTGTAGGGATTCCTTTTCTTCTTCACTACAGCTGTCACTCTGGGCCACATGCAATGTTATATGAACTGGACTGGACCTTACATGGACAATGATACCCATTCAGAGACAACTTGTTGCACAAGAAATCCCTTTGACAATACAGTATTCAGTCTCACCTTGCTGCTCTGCAGGGATTCACTCTGTGACACTGGGCATAAAAATAAAGCTGATACAATGCTGTAATCTCCCACAAAGTACCTGCCAATAAATCAAAAAAAACATTCTGCTCTTCCCACACGTGTACACACATAGCACCCCATATGCACCTGCAGCTTTAGCAATTTCCTGGCAAAGCTGACATACCCAACAGAAAACGTGGGCCTGTCCATCCGACACTGCTGATCATTCATAGATTGATAGCATGCAGGAATCTCAGCTCTAATATAATTGCAGCACTAAATTGAGTCATCAAAATTCAAGCATCTCTAAGACAGAGATGCCATAGAATTTGTCAATTTCATTCCCTTTGATAGGGAAAGCAGTTGTAACTCTCTATGCTTCGGGGACTTTGGAATTTGGAAGCTTATGATAATAATTCACACCCCAGGACACTCTTAATGGTGCCTTGGAGATGCTGTATGCAAACTAGGTCACATTGCAACGTCACCTCTCCTCCACACTTTGTTGCTCTTCCATTGGTGAAAAGCTTTTATTTTGCAGAGCTATTTATCTTCTGGTAGTCTCTTTTTGGAATGCATGTTTTTAATATAAGTCATTAAAAAGGGGGCCTTCAAACCTCTGCTCTGTTTATCTAGTCATATAAGACTCAAATGAAGTCATTCCAAGGGCTGCAACAGGAAAGATAAATGTATTGCTTGCTGGTGTTTATTAGTGCTATTCTGCACATCTGCCAGATTAGGTAAAGGGGAAGGTGGAAGGATAAGAGTTCAATTTTTTTTTCATCTGTCACAATTTCTTATTAGTACCGTATTTATCATGAAGGCTTGCAGTCCGTTTACAGGTGATGTAATAATAATATAAGGATAATTAAATCTACTGTAAATTCCATCACAGCAATCTAGCTCCAATCTGGAATCTAGAAGCAACCTGGCATTAAGGAGAAACTTCCTGACAGTGAGGACAATTAACCAGCTGTCCAGCTTGCCTTCAGAAATTGTGGGCGCTCCATCATTGGAGGTTTTAAAGAAAGACTGGACAGTCACTTGTCTGAGGTGGTATAGGTTCTCCTGCTTGACCAGGAAGCTGGAAAAGAAGACCTCCAAAAGACCCCTTCCAGATTCTATTCTATTCTATTTTTTTTTCATTCTAAAAATTCACACCTTTTTAAAAATATGCTTTTGAAAAGTTCCATATGATTCTGAAAGTTCTACAGAAAAAGGAGAGAAATCAGAATCAAATTAATATTAGGTAGTTTTACTAATGTTCAATAGGAATCTGTCTTAATTTAATTTAAATTCTGGCTTGTCTTGACTTTCTGTGTGATATCCTTTCTGGTTCTTGCAGTATTCTATAATATTGCTCATCAGTTTGTTTTGTTAAGGCTAAAAATGCACATGTCCTCCCATTACTCTAGAATTTACTGTAGTTTATGTTTGCCTTTAGTTTCTAGTCCTCAGATTATACTTACCTGAATTCTTTCAGGTTTCTCTGAATCTTTGTTATAGCATGGTACTCATAACTTGTGACACAGTGCTTGTGGTGAGATCTGACCAAAGCAGTATGAAGTAGGATGATAGCTTCTGATAATTTGGAAAGTATAATTCCATAGATACAGAATAAAATGGCATTTTCTTTTCTTGCCACCAATCACATTACTGGCTCATATCCAGTTTTCAGTCAGCTACTATTCTGAGTTACATTTCTTGTGAAAAGTTGTCAAGCTTGGTGATCCTATCCTGTATCTATATATTTAGTTTTGGTTTTTTAAGTGAAAAATCTTGTACTTATCTGTGTTGTTATTTTCAGTTCATGTCTCTAAAGCATCTACTGTAAATTATCAAGATAGTTTTGAATTTTATTTTTGTATCCTAGCTATTCCACCAAGTTTTGTGTGATCTGTGGATCTGAATCTCTCTACCTCTTTATCAAAAGAAAATCTTTGACTATGCCTGTTGGCTTATTCCTCTACATCTGTGGCACATGAAACTGCGGGGCATGGTTTCCCCAGGAGTATTTTTGGATATGGCAGCAAATTGATATTTTCAAGTATTCACAGATCATTGAACTAGAATTCCAGATTAAATTTAAAAAATATCATCCCAAAAGCCAGAATTTGACTTCTTTTTTAAATAAAACAAAATGAACTACATTTCTATTTTTGTTCTCGTTTTATAATATGTATGCTCAAGAGTGCACATGTATACATGCATGTGCACACACGCACAAACACATTACCATAAAAGCTTGAAGACCGAATATTCTCTAAATAAGCTCTGCAGCTTTTCTAAGAAAATTAGCTCAGTGTTTTCAAGATGAGAAGAGCAGTGTGGTGGTTCAATAGTTAAGACACTGGACTTGTCTGATAGAAAACTGGCAATCCATGTTCAAGACCTGAGCACCACAGTACAGGGTGAACTCCCCTAGCTCCTGCCAACCTAACAGTTCCAAAGCATGGAAATGCGAGTAGATAAATAGGTACCACTTTGGTGGGAAAGTAATAGTGCTCCATGATGTCATGCTGGCCACATGACTGCGGAAATATCTTTGGACAGTGCTGGTTTAATGGCCTTGAAATGGAGATGAACACGACCCTCTATAGTCAGCAACAACTAGCGTGGTAAAATCCACAAATATTCCTATATCTGCTTTTCCCCCCCCAAGATGAGAAATAAAACATGGTATTTATAGTTTCAAGAACATATATACTATACTATTTTTTTCCAAGAGGATGAAGTTTGAGAAAAATGACAATTAGGGTGCCTAACTATCTTATAGGATCTGTAAGATCTATATTGCATTCATAAAAACGGTTTGTACACCCTGTTTCTTTACTGGGAGTAATCTACTATATATGTGTAAAAATTATGAACAGGCAATTTTGGCATTCTCCATTACAGAATAATGCAATCTATCTACTCCAACTTCCATTGAACCATTCCAGAAGAACATTTAACTATGATTTATAATATCCTGCTCTTATATTTATATCTGATTAAAATCCATGCTAAACTTTATATTGCACATTTTTCTTCCCTTAAAACAGAAAGTGGCACTAAATTTCTACAAGTGCAAGACTGAAAATTCTTAACACATGGCCAAGTACTGTGACAACATGTTTGAATATAAAATAGGAAGGCAACTTTCTATGCGATGAAAAATATTACTGGAATTATTAAAAATAACTACAGAAGTGATCAATCACCCTGTCCCTGGGGGCTCAAAGTCACAATCGGATTCCAAAAAGCCTTTTTAATGCCCAGAGAGCTTGATTTGCACTTTAAATTAATTGCAGCACATATAGTAAGCTTCCAATATTAGAGATTTAGTCTCTCTGTAAATGGCACTTTCCCCCTTCTTTTTTCTATTTTAATTAAAAGGTCAGGATTCATTTTTAATGTAGAAAGAATACTTGTGTGCAGATGTAAATGAATGGAGACCCATTGTCAGATTTCTGATTTCTCCATATTATCAGTAGGCAGAGAATAGATGGGGGCAGGGCCAGTCAGAATTTTTACTACCGGTTTTCCGAACTACTCAAAATTTCTGCTACTGGTTCTCTAGAACTGATCAGAACTTGCTGAAACCCACCTCTGGGTCTAGGCCCATGATGGTGAACCTCTGGCACACAACACCCTCTCTGTGGGCATCAGCCCAATTCAGTTTTGTTGTGCATGTGTGGGTGCCTCCCGCTGGCCAGCTGGTCTTTGGAACTCTGCTGTGCATGCGTGGGGGGCAGGATACATGTGGGGGGGCACACGCATGAGCAGGTCACATGCAGGGCATTCATGCACAGGTCACGTGCACATTGCATTTTGGAGGTTCAAGCACACACACACGCATTCACGCATGCATGCTTTACGCACTCAGTCAGGAAAAGGTTAGCCATCACTGGTCTAGGCCAATTTGGCACGGCCAACTTGATATGGCCAACTCACTGTGGGACAATTCACCATGAGATAAGAGTTACACTAATATTGAAGAAATGGTGGAATAGAATCATTAAAGAAAGGATACAAAAGGAGGGACAAAATGAAATGGGAGTGACAAAAATTAAAATAATCTTTTAATTATTTTAAATAATTAAATTGAATTATTGAATTGTTGAATTGTCCTGCAGCAAGTTGTTCCATGGTGAGCCATGGCCATGGCAAGTTGGCTGTGGCAAATAGGCTGCAGTGAGTTGGCTGTGCCAAGTTGTCCTATTCCATTTCCTTCTTCTCTGAAAGAAACCCACTTTAATCAGAGTCTTAGAACTCCTGGAAGAATAATTCAACATCCATGTCAGAATGTTCCATTTAGCCAAACCTCTGGCTACATATTAGCAAAACAAGAGTTGGAAGTTGTAGTTTTCATTAGTCTTTCTATATTGGAATATTTAATAAAAATATTCATTCATTCATTCATTCACTCATTCATTCAATTTAGATGGTCACCTATCTCAAACCTATGATTCTCTGGCTTACAGACAATATAGAATTGCTCAACAATAAGATGGGTGATGTAATAAATTTAATAAATAAAACATAAATAACAATAAATAACAAATATATGGTATTTTCAAAATATCTTTTTAAGAATAGACAAGAATGGAACAGAATAGTGGTATTGCCAAGGAGAATATTTAACTCAACACATAAGTATTTGCCTAATGAAAATAAACTTTTAAACTGAAGGTATTGCATTTACCAGATTATATGGAAAAAAATAATAATGGAAAAATGGTAGAAATGAAAAGTTTCTGTCTCCTCTTATAGTGTAATAGTCTGGTTTGAAATATATTGGGTTTAGATGTACCTCCATAGTTTTAATTGTATTAGGTCCTGTGTTTTCTAGAAACTGGGATAGGGTACAAATCACATTTTATGAAAAGCAGTAACAAATGTGTAATTTTAAATGCTGGCAAAACATTACATTTTAAAGGGAAGGTTTCTTTTATTTCTTTATTCTTTTTATTTAAAACAGAAAATATGAAACTAATAATGCAAATAAGGGTATATATAATATATAATACAAAATCACAGTGCAACTGTACTATTTCCAAAAAAGAAATGGAAAAGAATAATTCACCAAGAATACAAAAATGAGGTATCAAAAATACATTGTTTTCTCATATATGAACACTCTTACAGTTTTAGGCTTCTTTTCTAAGCTTAGAAGTGGTCTCTATACATGGACATTTGGGCAAATTTTGCAATAACAAAGTGAAAAATATTATTCCTTATGGTTAACCACTGATTATATGAATAATTAATTGTGCAACAGAGCCAATATTAGTCAATGTAACTGTTATCAGAATTAAGGCAGGGAGTGTTTCAATTTGCAACATTTTGCTTCCTGATCAAATTTTAATTTATTTTGAACAAATATAAACAGCATAGGATATTTTTCTCTTTCTTTTTCTTTTGGCCAGTAAAGGAAAAAAAAGACATTATAATGTAAAAAAAAAAACCTATAAGTACAAGTACATCATGAATATATTTGTGGGGCATTCTGAATAAATCAAAAGAGCTAATTAAATATTATCTATATAAACCCTTATAGCATGCATAGTGTATGATGTGTCCTTTTCACAATATGAATGGCCATGCCATTTTAACTTTTTTCAGTTGTGCACAGCATTTCCTTCAGCACTTTACAATTCATTTTTTAAAAATCTTATATTGTTCTTACAGTTTCACTTTTTGACACTAATGGCCCTAGAAAACAAAGTGCTGTGTAATAAGTTATTTATGCATTTATTTATGTATCATCACCGTAATTTCTATATCTGTCCTCTTGTTCAAGATTCTGGGGAACACCTATAAACAAATAAGACCTTTAATTGCCCCCTTTCCAAGAGCCATTGTAAAAATCTCCCCACCTCTAGACACAGTGTTTCTTCCCCTTTAATATCCTGTGACATCATGTTATAGTTTGCAAGAGCAAATATTACACAGAATTTTCTTTTGAAAGCACAATTGAATTCCCAGGAGAAAGATGAGTCACTCACTAATTCAGTCCTGCTGAGCCTGATCACTGATCTTTTTGCTCTGGTCACATACAAAGGCTGCTTGTTTTCTTTTATCTTAAAATAGCATCAAGAGAAATCTGTCTTTCATATACATTTATAAAGGTCTGGGTTTTTTGTTTTTTTTCCCCCTTTTCTGGTAACTTGTGGAACTTGTTGCACTTTTCTCCTTTGTAATGGATCAAGAATTCTACAATAAGATTTTATAAGCAATTTTACTGTTTCTATAAATGTAAAACGGAAGGGAAAATAGACTGAGCATGACTTCTGAATTTTTCTTAGTTTTTAAAACAGTGTTGCTCGATCCCAGCAACTTTAAGAAGAGTGGACTTCAGCTCCCAGAATTCCCCCATTTAGGATGTTTCATTTTTGGTTATATTTTTATTTTAATTTATTTATTTGTCAAATACGTATAAGATAACAGATATAAGTATAAACATGATTATGAATACAGGATAAGGATACAAATAAATGGGGACAGTAGGACAGGGACAGTAGGCACGATGGTGTGCTTATGCACACTCCTTACAGACCTCTTAGGAATGGGACGAAGTCAACAGTAGACAGTCTAAGTTTAAAGTTATGGGGGTTTGGGGAAGTAATCACAGAGTCAGGTAGTACATTCCAGGCATTGACCACTCTGTTGCTGAAGTTGTATTTTCTGCAATCAAGTTTGGAGCGGTTTACCTTAAGTTTATCTATTGGGTGCTCGTGTATTATTGCGGTTGAAGCTGAAGTAGTCATTGACAGGTAGGATGTTGTAGCAAATAATTTTGTGTACTACGCTTAGGTCAGACCAAAGGCGGCATAGTTCTAAATTGTCTAATTCCAAGATTTCGAGCCTGGTGGCATAAGGTATTCTATTGTGAACAGAAGAGTAGAGGACTCTTCTCATGGAATATCTCTGATATACAGTGTGGGTTCCACGCAGATGAGTTGAATTCAAGAATTGGTCTAGGATATGATCAGGAATATGACCAGGAAAGAGGAGACGAGACTTAACAATGGTGGAATTTTGGGATCTACAAGTCACTGCCCAACTATCTCTCCATTTGGGGTAAATTGAATTGTTTTTGCATTGTGGTTTATTTTTTTTTTCACGGTTTCAGCTGGTGCCATGGTTCTTTATTAATTTTACCTTTTTTGGAGAATCATCTTCTCTCATCACCGCAAAGTTACTCCCGTTCCATTTGCCAAAAGTTATCCTACTGAAGGATAGATGCATGAAAGATTCTCAAGACTGAACCTTGAGATCTTACATATTGATAACATTTCATTGATTTGCAAAGACTAAAAATCTAGCTCTATTTCTGGTGACAGTATGGATAAGCTTTCCTTATAAAAGTGTAAGAAGTCATTTGCTATTGGTCTTCTCTCTCCCCCACCCCACCATTCGCAGGCTAATCTACAGCTGTGAATTCTTCCTAGTCATCCCAATCCTTCTTAGCTTCAAACACTGTTAACTTTTTACTTTTTCCTTTATTCCTCTTTTTAGATCTCTTTGTTTATTAATTACACACATGACAATGTTGTACTGAGCAGTCACATCCATGGTTGACTGTATATGCATATGCATGCTTTGAAGTTGTGTGAGTTTATATTCAAGTTAAAAAAAACTTGCTTAGCTGATAAGAAAGTGTGAATGACATGAGCTGGTCATCAAAATGTTTTTCTTACATTTCTGAAGTTTAAACATACACCCTGTTACAATAGCACAGACACCAATGCAAGTTGGATCAAAGCACACATATATAAAAATATATTAAGAGCAAATATAACAGTCTTATGGAAATTTCTGCAAGAATTGACCTCAAGGTAGTAAAGTTGCTTCCTCTTCTGCCTAAGCATCAGATAAATCTGTCTTCTCTACCTGCTTTAGCCTCATGTCCCAGGTTTCTTTAGTCAAATGGCCATAACTGAAAATTCTGATATTGAGAAGACAGGTATGTTATCACATGTGCACAAGAGTATATGTGAGCCATAATCAGAGTAAAATCTATAGCAGAATAAAAATTTAAATATATTCATCTGGACAATTGTGGTCAATGCTTCTCTGCAGAACTTTCTTTGGTGTGCGATTAGACCTATTACTGGTCTATCAGTCTATGGTATTTTATATTGGTGAACCATATCATGAAAAAAGATTTTATCCAATGCAAGCTCAGTCATTTATTGTTTTCAGATTTCATAATAGATTTGGAACCAAACTTGAGTTGAATCACAGATGGGAGAAAATATTAGATTAGCATTCATCCCAAGACTTATCTTTATAGTTAGTATTCAAAACTATCTTCTAAAAGAAAATATATAACCCCACACATGTACATATGTACATATTGGGAACTCCCATCACCATTTTGTCATTATAGCTGTAGCAATAGCACTTAGACTTATATACAACTTCACAGTGATTTACAGCCCTCTCTAAATAATTTATAGAGTCAGCATATTGCCCCCAACAATCTGGGTCCTTATTTTACTGATCTCAGAAGGATAAAAGGCTGAGTCAATCTTGAGCTGGTGAGAATCGAACTGCCGAACTGCTGTCAGCAGAAGCAGCCTGCAGTACTGCTTTCTAATCACTATGCCACCACGGCTCTTATAGCAATGTTTGTGTTCCCTAGGAAAATTCAGGTCTCCTAAAATAAAAAAAATCATCTGCACATAAGAAATTAGGCCAAAGGAAATCCCAATATGTACTCAACATGAATCCCCTCTATAGAAACATTAACAGTGCTTGAATTTATCCTCTGAAATGTAAAACAAAATATTTCTGAAATGCAGCCATGTAACCTTAGCAGGTCTGGTACTTCAATATTCTAAGTTTTTAAAGATGCAACAAGCAAAAGATCCAACTTTTTGAGTTTTTCATGCTGCCTTTCCTACAGTGTAACTAAAGCAAAATTGTTACACGACCCTGGGGGTATGGAGGGAGGGAGTTCTCTCAAATAGCAACATCCTTCATTTCTTTTAATGTGTTCGGGAAATAATCACAAGGTTGATGTTTTTCAGAGTTTTTCCCCAGTTCGCTTTTCCAAATCCAGCAGATAAAATGGCATCTTCACTTTGAACCAACCTTTCCCCCATCAATGATGCTTTTGTGTCTTCTTCCCACACTCCAGGCTCCAACTTCCCATTGTCCCTTTTTTGTTTTTATGTGCAAAGTATTTCAATGATAATACTGCCAGATTTTTTTCTCCTGCCTCTGGGATACCCTTTATTGTAAATGACTGTGCCTCATTCCAGAATATCTCATCTTTGTTATACATAATGGACCTCCCTTATTTAAAAACACAGTTGCTCTGTAGAAAAACAACAAATTCTACATCTTTTCAGTGCCCTTTATTATTGGAAATGTTGATCTGGCAACCTTTGTCAGGTCTGCAATTCTGCAAGCAACAGTTAACACTGCTCCCTTATTCAAGCCAGACTGCCAGGACCTGTGCCCATATTGTTTCTTGCTATCAGAAAACAAGAGAAGTTTCTTTCTTTTCCATCTCCTTGTATGTTTTTTATTTTAAAAAAGGACTAATTGCCTAAAATGTGGGGAAAATTTTGCAACTGACATTATATTCAAGGTGACTCATTGGAGAAGACACATTCCCAATGGCTTGTCCTATAACAAAAATTGTCCTATATACAAAAAGTCACTTGTATATGTATATACAGTACAAGTGACTTTTGTATATGTATATTTTTGTATATGTATATTTTTTACATACACATATACAAAATGTATATGTATATACTAAAAATAAATATTCAAGTTGCACGTGAACTTGCTCTTCCAGAAACTAATGTCTGTGAACTGTCCTTAAACACCACACTTCACTTCTTACTATGTTACAGAGCCCCTGACTACAATATTGCACAGGCGAACAAGTTAACTTCACTACTAACGTGGGCAGCCTCCTGCCCATAACTTCTCATCTTTCTTGGTGACCTCAACATACCTCTTATTAATTGGACAATAAACGAATGTACAACTGAACCCATCCATACAACCCTATACAATGCTGTTACAAATCTAGGCCTAGATCAACTAGTAACTAACAACTCTAGACTCAACAATCGCCTCGACCTCATCTTTGCAACAGCTTAAACTCAATTTATGGACTACAAATAAAAGAACTCTTTTCCAACAGTGACCACAACATGATTGAGTTTTGTCTCAATATACGCCCTTACAAAAATCACCAATATAATGGGATACCCAATTGCAACTTCAAAAAAGCCAACTATGATCTCATAGACCCCGACCTCTCGACTTTTGATTGGCAAATTCTATTCTCTGACTATAACACTGCCGAAGATCATTATAACATTTTCTTGCTCAAAATCAATAGAGTTATTAAACTATATGTACCACTAATCACTACCAAAACCAGGAAAAACAAATTACCCATAACTCCAATCCCAAAAAAAAATCCTTCTGGTGAAAAAACAAAACTGGCTATGTAGGTAACTTTAAAAGCGGCTACAAAAATATATGCCACCAAATAAAGACTGAAAGCACCAATTACCACACCAAACAAGAAGAGAACCTCCTATGCACAAAATCCAACCGCGCCTTCTATAATTTTGTAAACAAACAAAGACTCAAGATCCATCTCACCCCTAAAAGGACCTAACAGTAAAGAATGCAATGATGAAGCAGTTAAAGCAAACCTCTTCAACACATTCTTCGGCTCAGTCTTTGTAAACAGCAATGGCTCATGCCCAACATTCCCTAGTCATACCACAAATAACAACAATGATCTAACACAAATAGATTTCACAGAAGATAACGTTGAAAAGGTACTACTCCAGACTAAAACCATCTCTATTTATCGGACCTGGTGGACTATGTGCATACTTCTTAAAAAAGCTTTCCACCGCTATAGCAGAACCCCTAAGCATAATCTTTGAAAAATCCTTCAGAACCAGCTCCCTACCCAAACTATGGTTACTAGCCATGGTCATTCCTATCTTCAAAAAGGGAGATCCCAGCTTAGTTGAAAATTACAGACCAATCTCTTTATGCTGTGTCACCTGCAAAGTCATGGAATCAATAATTAATCCATTATCCTCCACCTAGAAACAAACAACCTACTTCTAATAAACCATTTGGTTTCAGAAAAAATTATCTTGTAATCTACAACTTCTACACTGCAAGAACATATGGACTACAAATCTTGATCAGGGCAAAGCAATAGATGCAATTTACACAGACTTCTGTAAAGCCTTTGATTCAGTGGTACATCACAAATGACTTCTAAAATTATAATCCTATGGCATCTCCGGACCCCTACATAATTGGATAGCTGTGCTCCTGTAAAACAGACAACAAGTGGTCAAAATAGGGAGCGCCCTATCAAATCCTGTACCTGTTAATAGTGGTGTCCCCCAAGGCAGTGTTCTAGGACCAACACTCTTCATACTATACATAATGACCTTTGCGATCATATTATAAGCAACTGCATTCTCTTCACCAATGATGTAAAAATATTTAACACCACAGACAATGCTGCTACCCTTCAAAAAGACCTTGACTTTGTGTCGGAATGCTCAAACAATTGGCAACTGCAAATCTCAACCAACAAATGCTCTGTCTTACACATTGGCAAAAAGAACCAGAACACAAAATACAAGCTGAGTGGACACGACCTTGTAGATGACCCTCACTCTGTCAAGGATCTTGGAGTACTCATATCTAATGATCTAAGTGCCAAAGCCCACTGTAACAACATCGCCAAAAAGGCATTGAGAGTTGTAAACCTAATCTTGCATAGCTTCTTCTCTGGTAATATCACACTATTAACCAGAACATACAAAACATTTGTTAGACCAATTCTTGAATATAGCTCATCTGTCCGGAACCCATCGGATATTAATACAATTGAACGTGTCCAGAAATATTTCACAAGAAGAGTCCTCCACTCCTCTGCTCGCAACAAAATACCTTATGCCACCAGACTTGAAATTTTGGGCTTAGAAAACTTAAAACTACGCTGCCTTCGGTATGACCTAAGCGTAGCTCATAAAATTATCTGCTACAATGTCCTACCTGTCAATGACTACTTTAACTTCAACCACAACAATATACGAGCACACAATAGATACAAACTTCTCCTGGTGGCTCAGCAGACTGATAGCGTTGTGATTAACACCAGCTGTCTGCAATTACTGTAAGTTTGAATCTCAACAGGCTCAAGGTTGACTCAGCCTTCCATCCTTTCTAAGGTAGGTGAATTGAGGACCCAGTTTGTGGGGGCAATAAGCTGACTTTGTATAAATATACAAAAGTATGAAGGCTATTGCTTAACGCATTGTAAGCCTCTCTGAGTCTCCGGAGAAGGCAGCATATAAATCAAATTAAAAAAAAAAACTCGATTGCAGAAAATATGACTCCAGCAACAGAGTGGTCAATGCCTGGGATGCACTACCTGACTCTGTGGTTTCATCCCAAAACCCCCAAAATTTTAACATAAGACTGTCTACTGTTGACCTCACCCCATTCCTAAGAGGTATGTAAGGGGCGTGCATAAGAGCACCAGTGTGCCTATCATCCCTGTCCTAATGTTTCCTCTATTTGTATCTACTGTATTTTATGTATTCAATCCATGTTTATACTTATTACCTAATACGTTCTTGACAAACAAATAAATAAATAAACACAAACCAGTTCTTCATATAAAGAACCACGAGTTCTTTATATGAAGAGGTGATCCCAAGAGCTGCTAAATGTTGTCCTGTACTAGTTTAAAAGATTATGGCTTTTGAATAGAGAATTTCTATTCAAGATTGTAAATACAGCACTAAATTCAGTTTCTTCTTCTTCTTCTTCTTGTGTCAAATCCATCATCAGAAGTTGGCGATCATGTTGGCAATCCTATTTTTGTCAACAGCCGTATGAAAAAGTGCTGCTGAGTTTTGTCCAAACCAGTTCCTAAGGTTTTGAAGCCATGATGTTCTTCTTCTGCCTGGACCTCGTTTGCCTTCAATCTTTCCTTGGAGGATTAAGTGAAGGATGCTGTATTTTTCTGGGTGTCGCATCACATGTCCAAAACTTTCGCTTTTTAATGGCTTTGATTATTTCCCTTTGCTTTCCCAGGTGGCTTATCACCTGCTCATTTGTGATTTTGTTAACTACATTTAATTTGTAAATTCAGTTTACAATATGACAGTTGACAAGGGAACCATTGCCAAATACCGAAAGGAAGCTCTTCCTGCCTCTGCTAAATATGTTTGCATTTGCATTGCTCTCCCCAACTTGTTCTGACCTAGGCTCCCTTAAAAAGCAGGAAACAGGAATTGATCCCGGCAAAACCTCTTTTATTTACACAATTGTGAATTATTTTCATTCACAGTCAGCAAGGTTTGTCCAAACAGTTTTTCAAAGGAATATTTCTCAACACACCTCATCTCGATTGGCAAGCTGCCACGTAACTTGTTTCCAAATGCAAAGTAAGGCAAAACTTGGCACAGAGTCTCTTAGAATCACGAACAGAACTTTTCACTCTTGAAACTACCGAACGAACGAATTGTTTCCTGCAAAAGTCCCCTCCCTGTTCGCTCCTTTTTTGTTTCCTATGGTAGGGGCCAATCATCTCCAAGGTATGGCTTTATTCCCAAGTCAACTCTGCTTTCTGAGTTGTACTTGTCTTCTGGCAGCTCTGCGCATGCGCACACTGGGAATAGGCTCCATCTGTTTCTCTGCTTCGTTGCTGTCTATCTCCCTCTCTGCCTCTGACGCAGAGCCCTCATTTGAGCTTTCTCCAGCCCCCAGGACTGGCCCATGTTCCTCCCCAACCTCCTCACTGTCTGGCTCTGCTGCCAGCTCTGCTGGCCGCCGACGGGCCACAACACAACTATGCTAGTAAATGATAGTTTCTAGCATACTATTACATAATTTGAACTGTTGTCAGCAAACAGAAAATACTCAGACTGTTGTTGCCATGCACAGAAGTATTGCTTGCTTTTATATTACTGGATGGCAGTGAACATCACAAATCCTCCCTCCCTCCCTCCCTCCCTTCCTTCTTCTGAAGTCCATAAAGCTGCCACTAGAGAATATTGTAGGGGATCAGAGCATTTTGTGACCGGCCTGATCACTTTGCAAAAAGCATTTATTTTACAATTATTCACAGTGCATACCCTCAAATTTTAAATGTGTGATAGATCAAATATATAGCTAACCCATCTGTTCCAAGCTTGGGTCTGATTACCAAAATACTTTATAGTCTAGATATTACATCCTTTTAAAACCCACTAGTCAGCCAGCCTCACAGGTTCACTAAGCACACAAGAAAAGGACAGCACCATACTGGCTAACCATGACTTAGTCCTTTTTCTCCCTTCACAACTGATGTTAGTTTATCTGGATGCTTGAAAAGCCCCTATGTACAAAAGCTGTGTGGTCTTGGGATTTTTTGTACACCATGCAGTAGGCATGAGCAATGAAGATGGCACCTTCATTTTTCACGCCATTTGTGCATTGCTTTACCCACGCATTTACAGTTGTTTGAGAGTACTGAATTATAAACAATGCCACAAAAAGGATCTATATTTGCTGAAAAATAATTTACCTTGCAGTTATTTTTTTATTAGCATATGGCATACAATGTCAGCAGGGGTGCTGTTCAGCAGGTTCTGACAGGTTCTGGAGAAACAGTAACGGAAATTTTGAGTAGTTTGGAGAAACGACAAATACTACTTCTGGCTAGCCCCAGAATGGGGTGGGAATGGGGATTTTGCAGTATCCTTCCCCTGGAGTGGGTTGGGAATAGAAATCTTGCAGTATCCTTCCCCTGCCACACCCACCAAGCCACACCATGCCCACCAAGCCATGCCCACAGAACCGGTATTAAAAAAATTTGAATTCCATCACTGAATGTCAGGGAAATCTACACATGCTAAACACAATGCAGTCCTGACAGCCTACATTTGTATGTCTATCTTTGATGCACCATGGAGGCAAACTAATTTTACACCAATTAACTAATGGCACTCAGATTGCTGGCTATTCTGTGCTCCAATGCCAGTCTCCCTTCCCCTTACCTTGTGTAATGATGTTTCATGTCTGGCCAGGTCGGGCGCTGATTTCCTCTCCCTTCACACATGAATCTATTTATTTCCCCACAGTATTGCATTCTTTCGTATTGCTGGATTGACAGGAGCTAAAGGTTGGGGATAGGAGCTCATACCATCTCATGGACCAAGGCTCAAATCACCAGAGTGTAGACTATTTCTGTCTGGCAGTTCCAGCATCATTAAGCCTTTGCACCACTGCTTCCCACCTTGCAGTAATTTAAACTTTAAAAACTTGTTTAAAGAACAAAAAAAGGGGGGGCCTATATTAGTGCAAATTGTGAATAAAATGTAGGTATTTTAATGGAGATCATTAAAAAAACAACAACATTAAAGCCAACATGTAGGTGGTCATGTAGGAAAAATACTTATTCATGTATTAAAATAGACCAGATTTCTACCAATCTTAACAAAATACCTAACCTGAGATTACAAAATACTTTATATTGAAAATGGATTTTACTTAGAAAATTAGAGCAAGAGAGACTCATATATGTCTCAATTATGGATTATTAGTTTCCCTATAGAGATAGAAACTTTTGAAAATTTGTTTAAATTAATAAGCCAATTATTATAATGAAGAGCGTTCATATGTCAAGAGATAGTTAAGATGAACTATTTATAATCTGAAATCATTATTTCATAAAAAGGATATTTTTTCTTAGTATACATAGGAGTATTTGAATATTGAAATTCATTCCTGCAGCTAAAGCCTTGGAATTTTGGATAAGTGTTTTACTTATGCTTAATTAAAATTTTAAAAAGATAGAAAGTCTCCACAGTTAGTTTGGAGATGGTATATATGACAGAATATTAAGGACCTCCATTCTACTGGTGCATAAATGACTTTGTGACACATGCCCATTTATATTACTGCATGTATAAAATCACATCTGTCCCCTTGTTCTATATGGAAATTGCTAATATTTCCAGAAAATCTATTTAGGCAGTTCCACATATGCAGTGCAGAAATATCCTTGACCTCTAGAGCAGGTATTTTGGTATAGCAACTGAGTGCATATCAAAAGAAAGCAGAGATTCTGAAAGTGTATCCTCAAGATGCAAATTGAAAATGCCTCTTGTCCCTCCATCAACAAAGAAACCCCTTTATGTGTGATTCCACTCATCATCCTCTCTTAGTCATTATCAGACAGACAAGATCTGGCTATAATGAATGACCATGTGTTCAATTATTAACATGTCAGAATTTCATTATTACAAGGAATTACAAAGAGAAGGAACATTTTTTTTCTTTGCTCGGAATTATCACTTAGTATTAATTCCGAAATGCATCACCCAAATAAGATCGTGTTGAAACAAAGCACCAAAATTAATCTGTTAAACTGGATGATAATTGACAGTGGCCATTAATAACATTGATAAACTATTTCTGCACCTTTAACTAAATGAATTAAAACACAGGTGCATATTCAATATGTACGATTTTCATTTGGTGAATCAAACAAAGCAGTTCACCTTTGATCATAATCTACAGAATTTTCTTCTCTGAAGTAAGCATGATATTAGAACCTCACAGTTTACCATGGTTCCCCAAAAATAAGACCTTGTCTTATATATTTTTTTAATCCTGAAATAAGTGTTTGGCCTTATTTTCAGGGATGTCTTATTATTTTGGGGCACGTGGAGCAAGACGGGGCTCCTCTTGCCATCTTACCTGATTTCCAGTTCTGTCTCCCTAACCTTAACAAGAGAAAATGGCGGGGACTGGCTGCGCATGCATTTAAATATTTTTGGGGAGGGCTTATTTTTTTTTGGGGGGGGGGCTTATAAGCCTGCTTGAGCTTATTATCAGGGGATGTCTTATTTTAGGGGAATAGGGTACTAAATTAAACACATTATCCTGGTTCTGGTACAAGGCGGCCCAAATCCAAAGCCATTTAGTCTTGCCAGGGTTCAGCTGAAGGAGTGGTTCCCCCTACAAACCTCTGGGATAAGACATCAACTACGTTGCTTGGTGAGGGTGTGGGTACTGATAATTCGTCACCCCATGGTGATGGATGAGCTAGCTACTGGCTTCATGTAGATATTAAACAGGAATGGAAAGAATGCTGAATCCTGCAAAGCTCTATATAATAAGAGTAAGAGTAGGACCTCCTACTCCTAATCAACACCATTTTTTAAAAAAAAAAAACCTTCCCAAATAGATTGCTGTTTAATCTTTGCCCAATATACTAATAAGCAGATCATAAATCCTCTAGATAATTGTTGAACTGTTCTTACCATTAAAAAGTATTTGTCAATATTCAGTTACTGTAATATAAATCCAGTTTTATCATCCCTGCATCTGGAATGAGAGACGATACGTCTTGATTTTTTTTTAATGCTATCCTTTTAAGTATTTGAAGAGTGCTATCATATTTCTCCTTACTTATCTCCTTCAAGGCTAGACATACCCAGTTCCTTCAGTCTGCCTTCATAGCATTTAATATCTAGCCTCAATATATTTATTAATTTTTTCTCTGAATCCTTCCTAAAGCATGTTGTTCAGAAGTGAGTACAGTACTTGAAATGAAGTCTGACTGCAGAATAAAGTAGAATGATCTTTCCCTGATTGTGAAATCATATTTCTACGTATACAGCCTGAAGGTAGTTAGTTGGTTTATTCATTTATTTAGCAGCTGCTGGTTTATATTAGATTCACACCAAAAAGCATTCAAACATTTTTTTCACAAGTACAGTTACTCAGCCAGTTATGCCTTACCCTAGAGTTGTGCATATAATGTTGTTTTCGAAATGAAAAACTGCATTTCTGTCCTAAATTTCATTCTGTTCCTTTGAGTACATTTCTTGTAACTCATAAAGCTGGTCTTAAATTTTATTTCTGTGTTGTAAGTTATTAAGTTTCCCATCCAATGTTATGCCATTTGTAAATCTGATAACCAATCTATTAGCTTCTCCTAATTTTCCTTCTTAATAAGAAGGAGGGGGGAGGGCTTCAAGTATCAAGTGAAGGACAGCTGATTCACCTGTTAAAGGAAACAAAATGGCAGAAAAAAATTGGCAGCAACACAAGTCACGAATTTTCTAGAAATGCTGTGTGTGACAGTGTTTGCTGATGGAATAATTAAAATCTACCATCATGATAACATCATCACGCTTTGAAATAACTGCATTTACAAGACAACACCCACAATTTGACCATTAGGCAAGCAAAGATAGAATCTAGAACAGTTTTCTTTTAGTTTCCCTTACTTAATTTGATTAAAATGCTTTTTTCAGCATTTTCAAGTGTATTCATTTGGATTTGTGGACAAGATTTTTTTTTTTTTTAACATACAGTGCTATTTCTCTACCCTTTATGTTATTTTTATTCCTTCTGACCAAACTGTATCTTCAGCTATATTCTACTCATAGGATAGTCTATCACAAATATCAGAAATCATATTTGCATTTTTATAAATATACACTATGTACACTATGCCTGTCTTGTTCATTTATTATATTCTGAGCATTAGTTCATAGACAAAGATGTTATGTTCAGTCTAACTTTTAAGAAAAATTAGATTGTTAAATGCTAAGATTCAGAAATAGTAAAGTAGTAAAACTGAATTGTAGTATTTTACTGAAGTATAGTAAAATGCTACAATTCAGTAATATTCTTATTCGACAGTGTATTTTATCTACCGGTAAGTTTCTTACTGTATGGTTTTTGTTTCTATTCTCACCTGCAGGATTCATTCTAAAGCCATCTTAATCAAGTTTACCCTTCTTTGGCCTAATCTATTTTTATTAATCCTTCTAAAGTACAACCTATTTTTGTGAACAATCTCTTAGCTCTCTTTTAATAGTAATTTTATTAAAAGTTATAATCAAAAAGCTCTGAAATATTATTATTAAGCAGTCTGCCACAGAGAAAAGAACCAAAATTCCTATACAGCAATGGGAGACTGTAATTACTGAAGCCATCAGTTACTGAATCTAAGGAAGCAATTACTTTTGTGACTGACACATTGTATCTTGGATTATTTCATTTATGAAATAAGTATATCAAGCATTAAATGTATTTGTTCAATAAGACTTCATTTATATATCAGTAGGACTCAAACAAACCTTCAATTAACACTGAGTGGCATCCTTAAAATAAAAACCAAGACATGGTGAAAATTATCGCTTTTCTGCTATGAAAGTGTCCTTAGGCAACACAGATTGGAAAACAGATTGTTTCATTGTTTTTGACATACCAATCACACATTGAATAATTTTATATAAAAATACATGAAGAATTCCATATTGAAAGTTATTCACGAGGAGATAAGTGAAGATGAAATTTCAAAATATTCATGTTTAAGTAACAGTTTATATAACTAAAAGTTTAACTTTAAAGTTCAATGTTACAATGATTTCTTCAAAATCAAGGTTCTATTGTTTTGAATTAAATAATTGACATGTCAGAGTAGTCCTACATAAAGATAAATGATATTGTTTGTTTTAGGTAAAGCACATGCTTTGTAAAATACACAATCAATTTGGCATTAGTATTTTTATTTTAATGATGT
The DNA here is from genome assembly GCF_059756535.1 of Pantherophis guttatus. Taxonomy (NCBI): domain Eukaryota; kingdom Metazoa; phylum Chordata; class Lepidosauria; order Squamata; family Colubridae; genus Pantherophis; species Pantherophis guttatus. Next base: position 37,799,946 of record NC_142067.1, on the reverse strand, counting down.
TATAAAAACATTCATTTATTACAAGGGGCTACCTAATCAGACACCAAGAAATATAGCTAAGAAGATAGAAGACAGAGGAGCATGTTGCCACATACCCTGTTTCCCACAAAATAATCACCTGATCCCCTGATAATAAGCCCAATTGGGCTTTTGAGTGCATGGCAATAGGGCCAAGCACTTATTTCAGGGTTCAAAAAAATGTAAGATAGGGTCTTATTTTCGGGAAAACACGGTAGCAGTTTTTAGTATTCATTTATATTATAATTCAGTCATATAACAAATTATTATTACAGTTGGAGAGTATGACAAATATTTGAAAAAAAGTAAGGAACCAGTTATTAGAAGTACCATCTATGCCCAAATACTTCAATTAAATAAGTAAAAGCTAAGTAAGAAAGATCTCATCCTGATGTGTCTTGCCTGTATTCTTTAAAGAAATGCCTGCCAAAAAGGGTTTTTCTATGGTTGGGATCTGATCTTGAAACTCTGACCTAAAAGAAATATATTTTCACAAAGAATTATTTTAATGCCAGACAAAATTTACTTTCCTTGTTTTGGAATTTTATAGACAGATACAGTATATTTGCTTGATTGGTATATTGATCTACCATCTTATTTTTCAGAAAAAGAATATTCTTAGCAAGCTTGAGGTAGTTATTTACAAAACATTAATTTTTCCTTTGGTTCCAATCACAATCGGTTCTCTCTTCCATCTCAGCTTTCCATATAGCCTTCAATCCAAATGAGAACCAGCTAATCTGGCAACAGTAGTTGCAGAGAAAGAAAGTAGAAAATCTGTGATCTTCACACCAGTGGTGAAATGTAAAATTTGTTATTACTGGTTCTGTGGGCGTGGCTTGGTGGGGGGTAATGTGACTGGGTGGGCATGGCCAACTTTTTTTTTTTTACTTTTAAAATCATTTGTAGAAAAAATGCTTTTAAAAGTAAAAAAAAAAGCCTCTGAGGATCGCGCAGCTCAGCTGGGCATGGAGGGGGCAGGGATTTCTGCTACTGGTTCTCTGAACCACCCACCGCTATCACTATCGGATCACGTGATCCGGTCCGAACTGGGAGTATTTCACCCCTGCTTCACACTTTGTATCATATTTTTCCAAAGAAGAAAGCCAATCTGGTTTACCATTACTGCTTTAATAGATGACTTCTGAAGCAGTCTATCCAAATCCACCCACCACTCCTACTTGTCTGTTAGGCCATCCTGCAAGCCTGTATTTTATTTTTTCTGAATTACCTATTGAAACAAATTTGGCAACTGACTGAACATAAACTGACTGACTTGATCATCTTTAGAAAAATAAGGAATTTGACATCCAGATCCAATTTGGCATAATTTGACTTCATTGTTCACAATTTTTCTGGATTATTTCCAAGCGTCCCTCCTAAACCATTTTAGTTGCTTCTTTGTGATCCTATCCATCCTCATGGAAGATCACTATGATGGTCAGTTTTCCTTAGATTCTGGGAGCTGTAGTGATTTAAAGTATAACCCTTCCCACACTGAGAATGATTCCTGCAGGATTTCACCAAAATCTATTTCAACTATTTTTCATATATCACTCATACAAAGAGATTGCCATCCTAGATCAGAGAACCCATGACCCGAATGCCTTGATAGATGTCAGTATTTAGAACTGAGACAGTTCAATCCGAAAAAGAAAAACCCATCCAAAAGCTCTGTTCTGAATTATCAAATAGCTCTTCAAATTCAATACTATCAAAGCTTCTGCAAAGAATGTGGTCCTTCTAAAATAGATATTTCCTCTTTGTGTGTTTAGTTACAGTTTCTGTACAGCCTTCAGTACAAGCCTTCAGGGGCAAGCATCTTCATTAACTAAGGCAGTTTTACAAAATCATTGTTAGCTCAGGAAAGAAACTGCCACTCCTAAAAAGTTGCTTTTTGTGAGACTAGCAATAGGAACCTAGGAGAAAATTATCACAATTTTAAAAGGGGTATTCATTTTATGTTTAAGCTGCAAACATTGCTACTGGTGAGCTTTGGAGCTTTTCATGGTTCAGTATATCTTTCCAAATGTAGAAGCATGGGAACAAGCCATTTTAAAAGAAATACTTATATTTGTATTTCCTCTTAAATGCTGCATTTCTGATTCTTTGCTATAGGCAAAATATATTAGACATCATAACTAAGTCACCAAAAAGAATTTCAAAACAACTTCTTCAGATTTTATATAATTAAAGGATGTGATAAGAAATAGAATTATAATAATTCAATTGAAACTGAAAGATTTTGACAATGGAACTTCTGAATGTGATAAAAAAAAAAACTTCAAAAATCCAAAGGGAGGGAAATTGTAGGGAAAAACTAGTGTTAGTTAGGTCAAACAAATCACTGTTTCCGTCTTCCAAGCTTATGAAATTCTCAGCTCAGCTACAAAACTTTTAGCAGACAAAAGAATGTGGATTAAAATGTGAAAATATACTGGGAAGTGAGAATAGCTCTGGAAAGGTCCAGGAAGCAAAGCCATTAGGAGAAAACACTAAGAAGAAACAACACATTAGAAAGCTACATTATTCCCAAGAAAACAGTTTTTGTGCTCTCATACACTATTGTTTTAATTGTACAATGTCCCTTACCCAGTGGTGGGATTCAGCCAGTTCACACCACTTCAAGAGAACCGGTTGTTAACTTTCTGAGCAATTTGGAAAACTGGTTGTTGGAAGAAATCATTAGGGCAGAGAACCGGTTATTAAATTATTTGAATCCCACCACTGCCCTTACCTCATAGTACCATAACTACCTCACTTTTCTAATCTCACTTCATATATGAGGTCCTGCTGTACCAAACCTACAGGTGCAAGTTATATGTGTGATAAGGTACAAGTATCTTCTATTAACAGATAATATGTTGAAATCCATTGTGTTTGGATACCTTAATGCAAAACTTTGGATTTAAGTTAGCTCAGCAATATCTCACTTGTGTTGGCAAAGATTATTTTTCCCAAGATGGCTGCTTTCAGATCTATAACAACATGTCCTGGAAGGTTGAAATGTTTTGATATTACTTTGTCTGTTCTTTTATTTAAAATCCGCATTAGTTTAGCTCCTTTGTGTATCTGATACAATAAGCTCTTATTCATTAAAGCTTATAGTTTTTAGTAACAAAACTGTTAGTCTGAAAATATGTGAGACTTATGACTTTTGGCTACCCTAGAGAACCACAGCTCTCTTCCTTCACTGTTGCATCCTGAAGCCTTTTGCATATTGAATGCTTTTGATATGAACTCCTAATAATAAAAATAAGTAACAAAGTAACTAATTACAATGCAAAGTAACTAATTACAATGAAAATGTGTTCCACAGTTTTTGCCAATCATTTTGATTCCTATCTCACCCCCAGAAAAATTGTTGAAATTGTTAGGGTTCAGGAATACAGAGTTAGTTTGTTCACCTTAATTATGAAGTTACAAACTGTCTATGTGAATCTTTCATAATAAAATAATTTGCTACGTAGTCTGTAGCCTAATCTCACATTCTACATTTCAATTAAATCCCATTATTAGAGAACTATCCTCAGTTATTCTTCCTTCCTTCCTTTCTTTCTTTTTCTTTCTTTCTTTCTTTCTTTCTTTCTTTCTTTCTTTCTTTCTTTCTTTCTTTCTTTCCTTCCTTCCTTCCTTCCTTCCTTCCTCCCTCCCTCCCTCCCTCCCTCCCTCCCTCCTTCCCTTCCTTTCTTTCTTTCGGTATTTACAAATACAGAACATGATAGGGACATGTTTAATAGAAAATTACTGTCAGTAATTACTCAGAATTTTTTAAAAATCTAAACCATCATTGGAATAGGCAGAAAAACAGAAGCCCTTTTCAAAAACACCACTGATATGACCGTCCTAGATTGGTAAGTGGAAATGTGTGGGAGTTTTTGCTTCTTCAAAGAAGCAAAAACTCCCACACATTTCCACTTACCAATCTAGGACAGTGGTGTTATTCAGCTGGTTCTATCCAGTTTGGACAAACCAGTAACGGCAGCAACAGGAGGCTCTGTCCACCTGCCTGGACATCATCACATCCCATTTTTGACACTCTGCACATGCGCAGAAGATCCTGCACATGCGCAGAGGTGTTGCACACGAGTGAAGCAAGCATGCACATGCTCACGCTCACATTTCCAAACCGGTAGCAAAGGTAAGTCAATACCACCATTGGATCTTATCCATAAAACTATAAGAGAAGGTTACAATTTTACCTGATTTTTAAAGGTGACCTATGTCCTGTCATCAGTATTAATCTCAATACTTTTGTTATGTGAATTTATTTATGTAAAAGCATTGCTTTTGTAATTGATTCTGAGGTTATTGTTTTACAATCCATCACTATAAAGGTCAGAGGAACATGATCCTTGATTAATGGATTATCCCCAAAAGTGTTGGATTTTATAGTTTTTTGAAGACAAATTTATTTCTTCTAAATAAGGCAAGTTTGAGCACTTGTCATAATCTGGATGCATTCATTTCACATAACCCATTAGAATAGTCTATGCAGCATCAAACTGCTAGATATTCCAGTTCAGTTTTCCCGAACTAATTGAGAGTGCTCCAAGGTGAAATGCTAAAACTGCACTTCATTATATTTTCTAATTACCTCAGCAGATGCTATTGAGCAAAAGTGAATTATAGGCTGCATGTGTGAAGAGCTCTGAAGACAGAAGATGAACCGTCTTTTGTTTCAGAGAATCAAGCCTATTAGTTCACTGTTTTGAGAACTTCTGAGCATTAAAAAAATGTTACAGAGACTAAAGGTTCTTACTAGTCTTTATTAAAGTACAACTGTCTTTTCATCATGTTTCATAAAGTTTGTGTAATATGACCTTGAGTTAAATGGTTTCCAATATAAAACAGAAAGTAATTGTCTGCCTGGTATTCAAATCAAAGTGTTAAAATGAAATTAGCCATACGCAGACAGAGGAATTACAAGGAAAGTCTCCCATTAATGATTTGTAGATTTTTTTTTGCTATTTTTCTGATTTGAAAATTTACTTCGATGTTATTTAAAATGTCTTCTAGTAGAAGTACAGTCCCTATCTATTCAATAACTTTTAATGTAAAAAGCCAGAAGAAGACACAATGTAAAATTCCTTTACTTTCTTATAACACAGTTAGGGGAAAAACAATTAATCATCCTTAAAGACTAAAAAGTAACTAGACAAAAATAATAACTGGGAGGGACATGTTATACAAAATCATGAATGATGTGGAAAAAGATGAAGATGTTTTTCTCAAAACACTAGAACTATTTAAATTTAAAGAAATCAATATGTCTGGGGAGATTCTCAGTCATCCAGGTCATGGTTAACTCAAAGGTGCTTTTTCAAAAGGCGACTGGACGGCTTTTCTATGAGGAAAAAGAACAAAACGTTTAGTATCTCATCCAAAAAACTTCATCAGATGTGATGGCAGGGGAGGGGAATATGAAAGGATAGATACTGACTGAGTCTCAGCTGTCAGAACCATTCCTTCCATCCCCCTTCCCACCATCACAACTGATTAAGTTTCTTGGATGAGAAACTAAATGTTTTGTTCTTCTTTCTGAAAAAGAAAAAAGTCCAGTTACCTTTTTTAAAAAGCACCTTTAGACAAAGAAATCCATAATTAACATTGGCATTCATTATCACCTGATGGATGACTTTGAATAAATTAATACAGATAATTGTACCAATGGCTATTGGTTTTCAAATTTTGGTGCTAATCGGAGTTGGAGGTAGCATGTTATTAAATGCTGGTTTGAGGACTATGTTTCCGACTCTTTTCTTGTAAACATGCTAGAAGAATCTGGTTGACTACTGTGAGAAATAATATGCTGGATTAAAATGGGCCTTGACCTAATTCAGAAGGGTTGTTACTTAAGTTCATATGTGAAACTCTTATGTTCTTATTTCTTGTCTATATTTAGAAATACTGTGAGGATTCTTCTCTGAGATCGCATAGAATTTACTAACGCTCTGTCAAGGTTCATTTATCTGTTGTAGGTGGATGTGCCTGAGAAATGAGTTATTTGCATCTTTCTTAAAATAAAACTGTTGAGAGTCTGTGACAGTTAGGATTACAGCCAAGAAAAATTAAGTGCTTGAAAGAACTTTAGAACTGAGATTGATGGGTTAAAAATAAGAAGTTTAATATGAATTCTGAAAGAGAATCAGGTGTTAATATAGTAATATTAAATCATACATACGTAGATGATGGATGGATGGATAGATAGATAGATAGATAGATAGATAGATAGATAGATAGATAGATAGATAGATAGATACTGGTGACATAATGTGCTTTGTAATAAAATATCTTCAGTTCTGTAATACTCTGAGACAATTCTAATTGCATGCAACAATTAGCATCACAGATTGACAAAGGTACTGGTTCCTGCAGATGCTTTAGCTGCCATTTTTTGCATATATTAAATAAATGCTTTGAATTTTACGTCATAAATAAAAATCTGCAGGCTGATGAAGAATTTCCATGTCTTTTTTCTATACAGAAATGTTTATTAACAATGTTATCCCAATTTCATTAAACTATTAAAATGTATATAATAGAATCTGAATGTGCATATCTTACATGTTATATTGTTATATCGTAATAACAACTTAGCTTTGGCCAAGTAGACAATCAGGTTTAAAGACAAAGGTTTTGCAACATCATTCAGTACATTCATTTTAAAAAATGTGTTTGTACATGTACATGTGTGCACAACACATGTGGGGAATGACATGACTATAATGATCCAGTGGATTCAATCTTCTAAAACTATACCAATTGTGCAGTAAATCCACCTGTAGAAGTTCCAAAGAATGTATTATATTAATCCATAGATCATGCATGCAATCATGCACATAAAAACACACAAACCTTTCCTTTAAGCCAATGTCTATAATTCTTTTTCTTTCAAATGTGGGTTTTAAAATATAAATGTGTTGCTAAGGAGGCTTGTCAATGAAGAGATAATTTTATTACTAACAGTGAATTTAATTAAACCAGCTCATTTATAGTAAAATATATTATCAAAAAAAGGCAGAAAGAGCAGGTGGCAGTCCTTTCCTAGATAAACAAGTTCTATGCTTCATCAATCAATTATTATTTTTTTAAAAAATAATCGGTCTTTGGGAACAAGAATGGCTTAAGAGAAATTAAGCTATGGTACATTTCCTTTGCTGTCTATGTTTAGGATAGTTCTGTTTGCAGCCTATATTAGAATTTGAGAAAAATTGAACAACTAGCCTCATTGTATGACTGTTTTTTTTTAAAGAATAAATTATTGTAATATAATGCCTGTATTCTAATCTGTTTCCAAGTAGCACTATTAATTAGAAAAAAATAATACCCTTTGGTAACCATCAAATGGGTAAGCAAAATCTATAAATTTTAGTGGCCTAAAATAAAACTTAAAACACACACACAAGACAGCAAAAGATGCAATACTATGTCAATCACCCCAACATGCGATCAAATAGAGTAACATAATGGAATGAACACAAATATAGTGTTTTCATTCATGCAAACAATCCAAATGATCTTATATTGTATATGAAAGAAAAGACCTATCTTAGCAGCCTGTAGTTTTGGAATCTTTGTCTTTTAATGCAAAAGTTCATGTTAATTACTGAAGTTGTTGTGGAATTACTGATTGCTAGCATTGGAAGGCACACCAGATACAATGACTTCTTTTCTTCATGTAAGCACAGTTGGAGTCATAAGTTACTTTTTTCATTACTGTTTGAACAGTCACTAAATGAAATGTTGTAAGTCGAGGACTACCTAATCTCCAACTTGGCAACTGGTTCATACAGATTATTGTTGCTGTGTCCCAGAGTCACATGATCAACTTTTGAGACCTTCTGACAGTGGGGAAACCAGATTCACTTAACAACTGGGTTACTAACTTATCAACTGTAGTGATTCACTTAACAACTGTGGCAAGGAAAGTTATAAAATGGGTCAAGACTCACTTAACAAATGTCTCACTTGACAACAGAAATTTTAGGCTCAATTGTGGTCGTAAGTTGAGGACTATCTGTATCCCTAAATGTTAGGTGATAATCTTCTGCTCAACATCTTCAGTGAAGGAATCATCTCCTAGAAAATTCTGTTCCACTGTCAAAAAGTTCTAAAATTAGGAAACTATTTCACAATTTAATTTTCCTTCATTGACATGAAGACATAATTCTTAACTTATATAGAAACAGTGAGAAAACAAAAGCTAAACTTATTAGTAAACCATGTCTTACATTTGATGTAACTTTCTTATAATATTAGTGCTTGCATTACCATGTTTGGTAAGGCTAAAATTATAAAATACTTTGCTCTGCTGCTCTTATTTCTGATACATTTATTAAACAATTAATATTCTTTCCTTCTCTATATTATCATCATTCCTAAAAGTCAAGGTCCTACTTTTAAAAAAAAAAAAAGTTTTTAATCTCACCTTTTCCCCCGTATTCAACAAGGCGGCAAACATACCAATACTTCTCCCTCGTTCTATTTTCTCACAACAACAACTCTGAGAAATGAGGTGGGCTGTAAGAAAGTGACTGACCCAAAATCACCCAATCAGCTTTTATGCCTAAAGTGTGACTAGGACTCACAATGTCCTGCTTTCTAGGCCAACATATTAACCATTACATTACACCAAATTGCCTGGCTTTTTAGGCTTAGATCACAGTACCTAACTAAATGCATCTTCCCATATATTCTATTGTAATCCTAAAATCATCTCTGGAGCCTAGATTGCCTATGTAGAGAAATACCTGGCTCCTTTTTGATTGTCTTTTCAAGACTAGATGAAGTTACTTCAGCCTTTTGATGGAATGATTGATTGATTTATGTTGCAACAGTCTGTTTTAACCCATCTAATGGCAGCCGTTTAACCCATCTAACGACAGCTGTTTTTTAAAATTTACTATTTTGTATGGCTATACTGACTCTTCAAAAGAGATGCTTTTCAGTGCATATACAAAGCATTTCTTTTCAAACCATTAAAGCAGCTGCATTTTTGGAAGCCATCTCTTTAGAATCCAGAGCTCTGTCTTCAAGTAAAGCAACTTTATTTTCCCATAAAAGCAGAGTGGGTGGGCAAGTACATGTATTCAGAAACAGACAGGAACAGCTTCTAAATCAGCATTTTAGTCTTGCCAAACAAAGGAAAAATTTGCAAAGTGGTATTTTATGCATGTACCTATGCATTATCAAGTACGTCTGCTGATTCCCTACAGCTTTAATTATTAGATATAAATGTTAACATCTTTGGAAGGTAAAATGTTTGCAAGGAAAGGATTTAAAAACAAACAAAATAAAACAAATCACTTGGATTAAAATGTCATGTAAGGAAAATGCCTTTTCTGTTACACCGACTGCCCTCTAGAATAGTATCCGTCCATAAATTTGCATGGTTTGATAATGTTTAACAGCTCTTTGAAAACCTAAAAGTTCCCCCAGCCCTTCAGTTAGGATGGATATTGAGTAAGATTTTCCTTACACAAACCGTATATCATGGGTACTTACTGTACTGTAATATTGTTTTATTGCTGTATCACCTTTTAAAGCTGCCCAGAACCTTGCATACATGGACAGTCACTGTATCTCATATAAATAAACTGAATTTCCTTCCAAATGTTTTGGTATTTCAAGCATGGTGATAAAGCACCTGAAGGCAAGGCAAGACACAATTGACAGAACCAACCTAGAACTAAGAAGAAATTTCCTGATAATTAGAACAATTAATCAGTAGAATGCCTTTCTTCCAGAAATTGTAGGTGCTCCAACACTGGAAGTTTTTAAGAAGAAATTGGACAACCTATTTGTCTGAAATGGTAGAATGTTTCCTACTTAAGCAAGTTGGATTAGAAGACTCCAAGGTCCCTTCCAACTCTTTTATTCTGTTATCAATTTCAATTAAAGGTTGGCCATGAAGCCTTTTAAAATTCTCCACCAAATTGTATTTTTCTTAGGAAATCTCCTCCCAAATTTTAAGGATTTGGACGATAAATAATATTACTTCTATCCTTCTCAGTATGGTATTGTTGAAGAAATTTCCCAGTAATGGGCAATAACAACTCCCAATCATTAAATCACAAATTGTTTTATTATGGTATTGGGGTTACAAGAGAAAATATCTAATATAATGGGATACAACACCTTGAATATATGTAGATTAATTAGCCATCAAATTACATACAACAGATGAGTACCATAAATGGTATGACTTTTTGAATTAGCCCTCTTTTTCATTCCATCACCAATAGCCAAATGAATATTGTTTTTATATGGTAAAATGTTATTTGAGTGGGATGTGTTTTTTTAAAAAAAATTAAGTATTACAATTGTCCAGATAAAACTAATGCAAACTATTAAAACATAATGGAATAGAAAGAAAAAAGTAAAAAAATACTTATTAGAAGTAAAAAAATATAAATATAAAGAAAACAAAAAAGAAGAAAAAAGAATGTAACAAAAAATGAAAAAAATATAAAGAAGTACCTTTCCTCTATATATGAACAGCAATAGCATTTAGATTTATATACTGCTTCATAGTGCTTTACAGCCCTCTCTAAGTGGTTTACAAGTCAGCATATTGCCCCCAACAATCTGGATCCTCATTTTATCCACCTCGGGAAGATATAAGGCTGAGTCAACCTTGAACCACTAAGAATCAAACTGCTGGCAGTTGGAAGAATTAGCCTGCAATACTGCATTCTAACCACTGAGCCACCACAACTGTTCGATATCTGCAAGTGTAATTGTTTATAACAACTTATCACTTACTCTTAAAATACAATAAATCCCATATCACATCTGTTATGTATATGCAAATCCTTAAAACCTTATCATTCAGTCCTGGTCAGCAAAGTCATTTAAGGATTATTATCACAAATAACAACATGGTTAATTTAATTTTGATCAATTTAACCAACTTTATATTCTCTTTCTTTTAACAATATTGATCATTAGTTCCTTTAAATAATGTGCTAGAACTTAATTTCTTTCCCCCGCCCCCATTTATCCTTCTTATCAAGTCTTCTTTTGTAAATCCAATATAGGAAAATTTTCATAGCACAGACTCAGATTCTTAGTCTGAATCTGAAACTGAAAAAGAAGCTCCAGCTGCACCAATGGTATGTCAGAAGGGCAATATTAGGAATCACATGAAACTGATTAAATATGGGCAACACTTCACCAATTGGAAAAGTCAGATGAGGATGACATAAAACCTCTTAGCCCATGTACCCAGTGGAGAGAACAGCAAAGATCTATTAGGCTCCTCACCAAATAAAAAAGGAAACCTTCTGATTAGTGCCTATAAAAACATTCACTCAAAGTTCACACATGATGACAGGCATTCTCAAAATTAACTTAAGTCTATTGTTTAAAACATTCAGTGGTATTTTTATTCCATTCTGTGTTAAGAGTCAAATAGGTATCGTTCTCCTTAAATTGTAATCTTCACTTACTTTCGGCTCCCTCTAGTGTCCAACCTTCAAAGCCCTATCATATCAAATTCAAAATATGAGCTGTTTTCTCCATGGGAAGAATTGATTTAACTAATATCAAAATCCCATTTCAAGTCCATCTACACCTTTGGGACATTTATAACATTCCAAAGCAACATTTTAATTACACTTGTGCCATTTATTCTCCAACATTACTGAGTTCTTAAAGCCATACTTAAAATTTCTTTTGTAAAAGGTTAAAGAAACTCACTTAGTAAATGCCATCAAGTGTACCATTCCAAAGATTCTTAATATTTGAAAAATAGTAAAATGTTAATTCCAGAAGTGATTAAGAAAAGAGATTCGCCCCAGAGTACTTTAGGTCAAAATATAGTTGTGGACATACAGCATATAGAATCCCTCAAGTCGTAGCTGTTCCACTCACTTCCTGATCATAAAACCTCACTTCATGCAGTCTCGTTGTAAGGAGTATATGTCCAGAGCACATGTGGGCAATTGCATGTTCTCTTCTGTCTCTGAAGAAATTTTGATCACCTTGGTCACCAATAATCAGTGTAATGCTGTCCCCACTCCTTCAGTGTCTAGTTTACCATGTTATCACCAAAACTCTCAGAAATGTTGAATTTTCAATGCAGTTTATTTATGGTTCCAGGCCAATAAAGTGCTGGAATCAATTCCTAAAATAGCTGACATAGTCTTCAGGGAACATCACAAATATCCTGAATCTTAGTCTGTACACAAAATAATTGTTCTGTACCCAGACCTATCTTCTACCTTGTTTCAATTCCTTACTATACTGTTATGTTCCAGAAATATTCATATTGGAGTTCAGTAATACCTTTTTCTTTCTACAGAAGAGAGGATATCTTGTTCATTTTGGTTGCAAGCCTCTGTTGGGATTCAGTGGAGGGAACTTTTCCTCTCCACTCTCATGTCATAACACTATCAGCTTGAAGCCAAATTTTCTGGTTCAGTTAGGTTTGCTAGACTAGGTTGATCATCCAAGACAGGATTAAAGCAATAGTATAAGAACAAATAAATTCAAGTAATCATAGTGATGTTATTTCAAGTGTAGTGGGGGAAAAGGTCTAAAACATTTCAGTAAATTGTTCCCTGTGGATTATTCACTCCAGACCATTAAACACTCCTAAATACACTCAACTATCAAATTAGCACTACTGAATTGTGTTATTTGTGATGGCTATTTTTATTCACAGCAGGCAGGAATCATTCTTCTGTGAAAAACATAGTGTTTCATCCCATATTCTTTTTTCAAAAATTTAATTCCAGCATTATATTTCTTTCAGAATGACTAGCTACTATTCTGGTTCCTTGGTATTGCATTTTGATCAAGCTATTCTCAGTGTGCCAAACTCTGCATTGCTTTGCATTATTTGTCATAAAATAATCTAACACATTCTAGTCTGTGAAAATGGTTGTCATGAGTGTGATTTGTCACATGCCTTGAATCTGAGATGACTTTATTCTAAAAAAAAAAAAAAAGATTCAGTGCTTCCATCCTAAAATTTATTTATTTATTTAGATTCAAACCTAGGCCTTTTCTTCAGCTGAGAAACAAATTTTATATAACGCTGTTAAATGACTGCTTTTGTTCTATGACTCCACCTAAAAACAACATTCTCAGTAACACTAATACATTGAGCATATAAGGAGATGAATTTCATTTCCTAATTTGAAACTGAGGTATTTAAACGGGGGGGGGGGGTTACAATACTTTAAAAAATCAGAGAGAAAAACTGAACTGTAGAGTATATTTAAAATCCATATACTCTACAGCTTTTGAAAAGCCATCCACCTATTTCATGTTTAAGGTAATGCTAATAAAGGACATACACTGGTATTATGGCAGATTTTGTGACAGCAAGATGTTTTTAAGAAAACAGCAATTCAGTAAAATTGGCATTGAACAAAATTAGACCAAATGGGAGAGGTTTCCAATTTTATTTAAGTATTGAAAGTAATAGAAATAATTTCCCAATCCATGGGCATTTTATCAATTTATAATTTGTTGCTGGTAATTAGACTTTATTTGTGTGCCCTAACTATCTGCTTGTTAAGGCTGTGCAATGGTTCATACTTTATCTCCAAAAGTACTTAGGGCATGTGTGAGTGTAGATATATGGTATCCTCTGTCTGCAACCATTTAAAGTGGCCATGTCATTTCTTGGGATTGCATGGCAACTGCTACCAAGGCCTATCAAGACCATTAGTCACAACTCAGTGTTATTTCCAGATTAAAGCCATTGTGTTTCAAAAAAATTATTGAAAGAGAACAATGGCAGGAGAGCAATAAGTTGCTTTCTCCTTTTCCAAGTAAAAACATACCTGGTTGGAGTTTTTGTAAGAGACAAAATGAGGACCAAAATAGACCCTGCCTTTCTTTAGCAGGTTTATTCTTACGTTGCAGCTTTAAAGAACTATAGGCAGGTACTATGTTTATATTCCCATATGCTGTGAGGCTCCTTTCTAAATAATTTCTGAAGCACTGCGCAGTACATAGTGTCTTTTCTTTATTATTAATAAAACAGTTTAAGGACTGAAAGCATTGAAAGCTAGATTAACATTTAGTTCAAACAAGTTGGCTCTGCAAATTGACTGAGTTCACACATTCTGCCAAGCCAGAATGGGATGGTTGGCTTTTGCTTTGGTTTAGGGAGTTGTATATGAACTCAATCTTTTCAGGTTTTGTCAGCAACTCTAAGACTTAAATATAACTGCTGTCTGTTGAGAAATGGGGTGAGAGAGGTTTGATTCAAATGCAGAAATTACAGTTGCCATGAGAAGAGAGATAATTTTTTTAAATGAAATATTTAATTTAATGATGTAATAATATAAAATGATAGAAAAATTTTAGACTATACTTTTCTATATGAATGCAAATGGAAAAAAAATTCATATTGGAAAGATGATACTGACTTGATTAAATTATAATAATGGTATATTATTATACCATTATTATACCACCTACCAATATTTTCATATGAACGCCTATGAAAATATTGCTAGAGTTACCATTGTGACCCGTATATTATAATTTAATCAACTTGGTATCACCTTTCCAGTGTAAATTTTATATCATGAATTCCTGAATCAGACTAAAAGAATAACTAAACTTTGCAGGTTACTTGTACAAAGAAGCATATTTAAAAATTTGCCTTAAAACTTTTAACATCTGCAGAGTCTACAAAACTTAGAAAATACCATGAAACTTTGCAAAGTCTTGACCTAGTTATCTCTTCTTGTTCTGCCAATACTTTGCCCATCTACAAGGAAAGGCTAGTGACTTTCTCTGAAAAATGATCTGACTGTGCCATTGGCCCTGGGGCTGCAAGGATTTGGAAAGTTAGTAATATGGCTCCATTTTCATTAAATATCCCTTCATCCATTATTTTTAGCTGTGTTTGATAGTAAACAAAATGTTTGTAATAATAATTGGTGTTATTTTTTTTTAAGCTTTGTTGTACACTGTCCAGATCTTTCCGGGCACATCAGCTGTCACCCACTGTTCTTCCGGTTTCTGGCACATGCATGAACGCTGGCCAGTTGGTCTTCATGCATGCATGCATGCCAGAAACCGGAGTACCAGGTGACAGTCCCCTATTCCAGAGGTTAACCATAGTAATGGAAGAAATGACACCACATAGCTCAAAAACTCTCTGAGCACTTCTGGAATCCAAGTGGATTCATAAACTATCCAGGTTTATCCATTTTAGTGAGTCTACTACTCATGCAGAGATTAATTGTGAGCTATAAAAATTCCTGTATTTTGTACAACTAATATTTTCAGAATTTATTTTCCCTGTACATCTAAAGCTAAGGCTTCTTGTTATTCTTAACACCTTCTTTTTGGCTTTTATTTATGCTGAAGACATCAGAAGAAGTTCTGCAGAGATATTAAAACAGTTCATATATCCAACAGCAGCTAGGAAAAGACAAATGTTGTACTTGTTCCCTGTGGCATGCAATATTATTTTTCTATGCTATGTTTAAAGCAGATGCCCACCTCATCAGAAAACTACCACTATCATAAGGCAGAAAATCCTCCACCAGTGACTTGAATATGGTTCAGTGCACATCCTGAAGTAAACAAGATCCTTTTAAATCAAGGCCATTAGCCACAACTGCTAATGCTGCACTACATACTCATTTCCATTGCAGTGTTGACAGTGAAAATACTAAAAAGACATTCAGCTTCCAGTTTTGAAAGCATACCAGCTTCAAAACAAAATGTTACTTCCTGGACAGAATTGCATAATCCAATATTTTGCCTGCTTCCTTGAGCCAAACCATGTTATCGTAAATATGTCATTTACAGTAAGGCATTGGGCTGAATACATATTATATTTCTCAGCAATTTATGCAAGGGCGGATTAAGGCCAACTGATGTCCAATACGCAAATTAAGTAAAATTATCATGCTATGAGATGGAAATAAATTCACATTCACCAAATCCAAAACATAATTGGTGTACTTTTTTAGCCATTGTGAACAATACACAATCTGTGAACAATCTGTGGCACTCCAGATGTTGGTGAATTACAACTGCATTCTTCATACTAACTATGTTATGTAAGAGTGTTTAGAACTGAAATTTCAGATATTGCAGTGATCTTAGCCTAGCAGCATTATTTGTAAACCATATTAAAAGTTTTGCTAGTCTTGGAACTATACTGTTAACAAATAGATAATCCCTAAGGGAATACTCTATAGTGGAGGCAAACTGCAGAATAAGTGTAAAAACTGATGAGTAAGTAATCATGAACTGATGGATAATACTGGCAGTATCTGGGGAACTAGTTGGGTAGCAACATTTCCTTAGAAATATCCACATAACCATGAATTAAAAAGTAAAAATAAAGTCTCACTTGAGTC
This sequence comes from Pantherophis guttatus, assembly GCF_059756535.1. Classification (NCBI taxonomy): domain Eukaryota; kingdom Metazoa; phylum Chordata; class Lepidosauria; order Squamata; family Colubridae; genus Pantherophis; species Pantherophis guttatus. The sequence continues at coordinate 37,783,582 of NC_142067.1, read as the reverse complement.
AAGCTTGATTCCCAGAGACTTCATAGGCATATTAATACAGCTATTTTGCTAACTATTCTGAAATAAGTTTCTGTTGTCTTCTTCCATAATCTTTCTAATCTATGGCAGCAAGATTTCTTGCTAGTTTTAAGTGGTCTAATTGTGCTTAATTTTTTCAAGGTTAATATAAACCCACTAGATTCCACAACCTGATGTGATGAAGGGTATGTGAAAGATTGTGAATAGGCTGCAAGTAAATGAGGAATTATGAAATCAGTTGACAGCTTATTTTATAAACAGCAGTTTAGCACAGGTAGCAAGAAACCTAGGAAAGGAAACTAAGAAATATTTACAGTCTGTCTACAAAAAAGTCAGATATAGGATTTATAGCAAACCTATGGCATGCGTGCCAGAGGTGGCATGCAGAACCCTCTCTGTGGGCATGCACGCTGTCGCCAGCTGCCCTTCTGGTTTTCGGCACGCACACCGGCCAGTTGGTTTTCGGTTTCCAGCACTCCGGCATGCGCGCACGCATGCGCAACACACGTACTTTCCCATTTGGGCACTCAGTGCTGAAAAGGTTCGCTATCACTACTATAGTATGTTAAGAACTACCTGTACTTGCTTTAAGTCTGGAAAGCAATTACCTATCCAAATGCCATGTCTACACTAATTCAGAAAAGAAATTATATAAGTCAATGCTAAAAATAGGAAAACATCTCTTATACTTAGGAGCCCTGTTACCTTTTTGTGGTTGACGATGGGACATAAACCTGACTATGTCTAATTTATAAAGTATTCATAACTATTCTTGTTAAGATCCAATTCATTGTATAATGGTATACATATTTGCCAAAGCATCCTAGGTTTGTTCTGAATATGAATATTTTTTTCCTGACTGGTTTATTTTTTACACTGGTGACAAAAAGATATTTGCACAGAGTCGCCAGTTGCACCTATTTTAACCTCTGTTAAACTTCTTCATTGTGTTGAGGGATTGTAACACTGCTAAGCTGTAACCTCATGTCTTGCCAATTAATGTGAAAGCAAAACATGACATCAAGCTGGTTCTCTGCCATTGCCTTTATTCTTTCTTTATCGCAGTTTATTTTTGCAGTGGAATAGAAAGGAGGGGGAAAGAAAAGCAACTCTGTAGGAGGACTAGCAAAGCCGGACATGAAGAAGACAGGAAATCTCAGAAGGTGGACAGTAGGAGGTTTAGTCATTTGGGACCCACTGCTCTGCAGCTTCAGAGAAAGCACTTGAAACTCACATAAACAAAGTCATATAAACAGTTTTCTTACAGAGTTGGTTAATAGATACAGATAACCAACTCCCAAGTCCCATGCTGTTGTGTAGACGTAGAAAGGATGGCACAACTTCCATTTATGGAAAGATCATAAAATACCAATGACTATTACAAGAAATTACAAGAAACACTTCAGTAGCCTCAAAACCTTGAAAATGGTGTCTCAGGAGATCAGGGAAGAATTGAGGTCTAATATGGAGTGCTTATCAATGTGTGTGGGTTGTATCCTTTTTCTTATCCTTTTTCAATTGTTCAACCAAAGAGGAGCTACCATCTTTCTCCACTAGTCAGTCTATGCTATAAATACAGCCTCCAACTATCACTTGATCATTAGATTGTCAGAGTATTATCTAGGCTATTTGTCTTCTGTTTAGTTGCTGTTACTGTGTTGTTTGTATTTTTTAAGATACAAGGCACAGGATTATATACTAAATTGTTATTCCATCTATGTTATTATTGTTAATGCTTATCTAACGTTTTCTTCCAAAATTGATATTTTCCTTTGCCCTGACAAACCTTAAGATAAATGGAAAGCTAATGTAAACATATTGAGTTACTAAGATTTGTTTAACCTAAATAACTTTTTCCCTTTTCTGTAAATATAATTCATAAGACTCTGAGACCCTGGAGTCTCAGTCTTATGAACTAAGCTTACTTGGTGGTAAGTGGCTGAAGTATTACCTAGGCTGAAAATAGATTTGACATTAGAAAATGATGCTAGATATATTTCTAGTTAAAGAGATGATTCAGTATATCTTCTGCTACCTGCTAAGAATAAAGTAGACACAAAACAAAGAAACAAAAACCTGCCAAAAGGCACTTGAAAAAAATGTCACACATCATACAACCTACTCACACTGGAGAAATATTTTGAGAAACAGCTTTTAGCTCTTTAAAAATATCAGATATTTTTCTCAGGCTACTTATATAAGAGTTCTGGTTTATCAAGCTCTGATAATTAAGGAAATTGGTTCTTTTTATAGATATTTTTCAGGGGCCAGCTTTTAAATACTGTAATATTGTAATTTAATATTGTAATATCAACCAGGCAAAGAAATAATTTCAAATTCTGCATTATATCTCTTCTGTCCTAGATAGTAAAGTTTCTAGTTTGATCAAGAACTTTTGTCTACTAACCAATCCTTTTTGGTTCTAAAGGATCCCGTGCTTTGATGTTCACTTTGATAACTGTCTGTATGTCTGTGCTGCCCCATGAGCATTTATTTAATGAGCTTCAATTCTGATACCCTGAAATCTTGATAATTTTAAATATTACCATGTAGTATAAGCAAAATAATATATCTATTTCAGGTTATGAATAAAATATATGTTTAGGAAAGAATTTATTATCATATTTTAGGAATACAAATGTGTTTGTACAACTTTTGAAATAATAATTGTAAAATCATACTACCTAATTAAAAAGCAGAATATAAATATCTTTATTAAGACCGTACCTTATTAAGTTCCATCTAAAAATCTAATTTGTCATCTATTGGAATAAGAAAGTTGAAAAATAAATATTTTTCTTACTCAATCATCTTAAAAACCATGGTAATTTTATTCAAAGCTTGCACTGCAGTTATGTACAATTATTGTCATTTGGTGTGACATTTTAAATAAAACACAGAAAAACTGCAGTTCCAGTACCAATTTTTTTAAAAAGCCAAAGTAAATAAATGTTTGAATGTTGTTTTGAAGCTAATTGTTCATATTGCAAAAGATGACCACAAGCTCAAGTATTATGACTATAAATGAATGTTAACTAAAGCAATGAGCTGTGGTATTGCTAAACTTTAAACATGTCTAAGCAATGCAAACTTTTTGGAGAAAACCTTCTTCCCACACTGCTGTCCATTTAAAATAAATTAAAGTCACTGAAGTGTGATTGCTCTAAAAATTAGGGCCCAGCTTGAGTTGCTTAAAATTCAAATGCTAAACATAAAGTCCATAAAATAACCTCTATTTATTTAATTGAAAGCAGGATTAAATCCAAATGTCCAGATTTAGTAAATGACTGGTTAAATTTAACCATGGATGGTTTCTTCACAACAAGATCCAAGAATCAATATGTAAATCCAAGCTTTGTATTACCATATTAACACTTCCCCACAATGTTTATTGCAAGTTCCTGTCCCAACCATGAAAATCAACAAAATAATTACATGTACAAAATGTAGTATAAAATAGTAAGCTTTAAAATAATGTTCACAAAACAGTAGCAGAAACAATAACAAACACAACTAAACCTGCATAATTCTTAACTGGCTCTTCCAGTTAAGAATAGGAAATCAATTTTCTGGTTTTGATTAAAAGAAAAATATCAATTTAGAGACCAATAGCAGTAAAAGGCAATTTTATAATTAAATATTATTTGGAAACCTTTAAAATTAAAATGGCAGGTATTGCAATATTATTATGTACATCTTTAGAATATTTTGATTAATATAAATTAAGATTATTTTGTTAAGCATAATTACTTTCTTCACAATAAAAGCCAAGAAAATTGTAACATCATGCAGGATGCTCTTACTGGAATAACTCACATTCATTTGAGGCCTTCATCCCATTCATAGTTTTTATCTTTTTTTCCTCACACTTTTTAAATTTCTTTTAAATCAATAGCAAGGACAATTTCATTTTGGAATTGGACCTAAAAGACTTGTCACACACCATATTAAGAATGGTTGCTCCATATAGATGAAGCACACTTCATGGTACTGACCTGATTGTAATTAAAAAGTACTGTAATTGAGAATGTAGAACCTATGTTATGTTGAGGGGTTTTTTAGGGAAACTTTTTGATAGATTTTTAAGGGATTTTAAGGGGCGGGAGGGTTGTGTGGGTTTGGGGGTTAACCTGCGGGAGGAGGGGTCCGGCCCAGCTGTCAATGGGGCCATGGAGGGTGTGGATTCCGAGGGTAAGGGGGACATTAGAGTCCATTCTGTTGAGGGCTTTTCTATCAATGCGTTGAGTGGGAGGGGCAGATATGGCGGGAGCAGGGGTCTGTATCATGTGGTGGGGGCGCACACTCGCTATCTTCGAGCGGTGGTGCGCCCCGGTCCCCATAGCCCTTCTCGCACCCCAGGCTGTTCAGTCTCTCAGGGCCCGAGCCTTCGGCTGCTGTTGTGCAATGCCAGGTCCGTGGTAAATAAAGCCCCCCTCATTTGTGATCTTATTCAAGAGGGGGGAGCGGACCTGGCAGGTATTACAGAGACCTGGTTGGACCAAGAGGGGGGAGTCCCCCTCGTAGATATGTGCCCATCAGGCTTCCGTGCATTCCATCATCCGAGAGCCCAGGGCAGGGGAGAGGGCATGGCGGTTATTATAAAGGAAGGTCTTGATCCGAGGGAGACCACTGTTCCACAGATAGCCAGATGTGAGTCCCTTTTTGTGAAGTGGGGCCGTGGAGTACAGATGGGCTTGTTGATTGCATACCTGGCTCCCTGCCACGTGGCAACGGCCCTGCCCGAGCTGCTCAACGTCATAGCCGAGGTGGCGGTTGGTACCCCCAGACTTTTAGTCATGGGGGATTTCAACCTGCCATCTATCGGTGAAACGTCTGAGGTGGCTCGAGAGTTAATGGCTTCCATGATGGCCATGGACTTTACTCAGTTAATTCATGACCCTACTCACATAGGTGGACACACTCTGGACTTGAGTTTTGTCTCTGGTCAGTGGTTGAGTGGCCTTGATATAGGGGATATAGTCATCGAACCCTTGTCATGGTCTGACCACTCGCTCCTTCAACTGGACTTTCTAACCGCTGCACCTCGCTGCAGGGAGGCGGGACCGACCAGGTGGTTCCGCCCCAGGTGCCTGATGGATCCTGATAGGTTCCAGACGGAGCTTGGGCCATTTCCTGAGACTCTGGCTCATGACTTGGCTGAAGACCTGGTGGCCGCCTGGGATAGTGCAGCCGCCGGGGCTTTGGACCGTGTCGTGCCTTTGCGGCCTCTGACCCAGCACCGAACTCACCTAGCTCCTTGGTTCTCTGAGGAGCTGAGGGAGATGAAGCGCCGGAAAAGATGCCTGGAGAGTAGTTGGAGGATCAGCCACTCCAAATCTGACCGAACACTGGTGAGGTCTCATATTAAGACCTACCTAGTGGCGATAAAAGCGGCAAAATCTAGCTATTTTACCGCTCTTATCGCGTCATCAGATAATCGCCCAGCTGCCCTGTTTAGGGTGACCCGCTCCCTCCTCCATCTGGAAGTGCGGGATGATCCCTTGCAGGGTCGAGCTGAGGACTTTGTGCAGTATCTGTATGACAAGATCGCTCAGATTCGGGAAGGCCTGGCCTCTGACTGGGTAAGTCTGGACGGGATGACTGAGGCAGGTCTTGAGAGTGTTATCTGGGAGGAGTTTGATCCTGTTGCTCCCGAGGACGTGGACAGGATCCTGGGACAGCTGAACGCGACCACATGTTTATTGGACCTGTGTCCCTCCTGGTTGGTACTGGCTTCCCGGGAGGTTACACGAGGCTGGCTCCAGGGGATTGTTAACGCTTCTCTGAGTGAGGGGGTCCTGCCGACCGCTTTGAAAGAAGCGGTGGTGAGGCCCCTCCTCAAGAAGCCCTCCCTGGATCTGGCTATTTTGGCTAACTATCATCCAGTCTCCAACCTTCGCTTCGTTGAGAAGGTTGTTGAGAGTGTGGTAGCGCAGCAGCTTCCCCGGTACCTGGATGAAGCTGTCTATCTGGACCCGCTCCAGTCCGGTTTCCGGCCTGGGTACAGCACGGAAACGGCATTGGTCGCGTTGGCGGATGATCTCTGGAGGGCTCGGGATAGGGGTTGTTCCTCTATCCTGATCCTGGTCCTTAGACCTCTCAGCGGCTTTTGATACCATCGACCATGGTATCATGTTGCACCGGTTGAAGGGGCTGAGAGTGGGAGGCACCGTCCTGCGGTGATTCTCCTCCTACCTCTCTGACCTCCTACCTCTGTTGACAGGGGGGCAGCGGTCGACCCCGAGGCGCCTTGTTTGTGGGGTGCCACAAGGGTCAGTCCTCTCGCCCCTTCTGTTCAACATTTATGTAAAGCCGCTGCGTGAGATCATCCGTGGCTTTGGGGTGGAGTTCCATCAGTACGCTGACGACACTCAGCTGTACATCTCCACCCCAGGCCACCCCAACGATGCCCTTGAAGTGATGTCCCAGTGCCTGGAGGCCGTGTGTGCCTGGATGGGGAGAAACAGGCTCCGACTCAACCCTTCCAAGACCGAGTGCTTGTGGCTTCCGGCGTCCTGATATAGCCAGCTGGTGCCATCGCTGGCTATTGGGGGTGAATCACTGACCCCCACAGAGAGGGCTGGCAACTTAGGCATCCTCCTGGACACACGGCTGTCTTTAGAAGAGCATATGATGGCCGTGGCCAGGGGGGCTTTTTATCAGGTTCGCCTGATACGCCAGTTGCGTCCCTTTCTGGATCGGGACTCCCTATGCACGGTCACTCAAGCACTCGTCACTTTCCGCCTGGACTACTGCAATGCTCTCTACATGGGGCTCCCCTTGGGGTGCACCCAGAAGCAGCAGTTGGTCCAGAACATGGTCGCGCGGGGGATTATGGGAGCGACGGGGCGCTCACATATAACACCTCTCCTGCGCGAGCTGCACTGGCTTCCTGTGGTCTTCCGGGTGCGCTTCAAGGTGTTGGTGACCACCTTTAAAGCGCTCCATGGCTTAGGGCTGGGGTATTTGCAAGACCACCTTCTGCCGTCGATAGCCTCCCACCGACCGGTTCGCTCTCACAGAGAGGGCCTCCTCAGGGTGCCGTTGGCCAGGCAGTGCCGGCTGGCAACCCCCAGGGGGAGAGCCTTCTCTGTGGCAGCGCCTGCCCTCTGGAATGACCTGCCCCCTGAGATATGCACGATATCAGACCTCCAGACTTTTCGTCGGGCCCTGAAGACACACTTGTTCCATCTAGCTGGGCTGGCTTGATCCCATCCTCTTAGTTTTTTAATCGAATTTCGGTTTTAATTGGGTTGTTTTAAATTCAGGCCAAAATTATTTAATTGTTTTTTTAAATGTTTTTAAATTTTATATGTTATGTTTTATTCTGGCTGTATACCGCCCTGAGTCCCGCAGGAGAAGGGTGGTATAGAAATATAATAAAATAAATAAATAAATAAATAATGAGAAAAGACTTTCAGTGAAGAGTTTTGACTTCTGTAGTAAACATAAGTCCTTTAAAAGTCTTAATTTTATTGTCTTAAACTTGTTATAATTAATAAAATAAAATAAATCACACCATAATTTATAAATGCAAACTGTCAATGCACCAGTTTCAGTAAATGGTACTTGGAAACATTTTGTGCAATCAAGATGCTCCACCTGTTTTCACACAGACTGAAAAGAGTTAAAAATTATTAGTTAATCTATGCCTCACTGAGTTATTGTTTTCAGAGATATTTTCTTACCTAACAGAGAATCAGAATGACCATAGGTAGGCAAAAAAGCAATGAGAGTGGAAGCAATTTCTGAGTTTCTGCCAGTTTCCCCATTGAGTTTCTTTGTAGAAAGCTGGCCAAGAGCATTGGAAATCAAACTCCCTCCCTTCCTTCCTTCCTTCCTTCCTTCCTTCCTTCCTTCCTTCCTTCCTTCCTTCCTTCCTTCCTTCCTTCCTTCCTTCCTTCCTCCCTCCCTCTCCCTCCCTCCCTCCCTCCCTCCCTCCCTCCTTCCTTCCTTCCTTCCTTCCTTCCTTCTTTCCTTCCTTCCCTTTAACTCCTGATTTACTTAACTTGTGGGAAGTTCTCACGTAGAAAGTCACTGGGGAAGACAGAAGGACATTGCCTGTGCAATGCAAGCAGGCAGGTAAAGGGCTATATGTGATAAAGAAGAGTGCATGGGTGTGTTTGAGTGCATGGGTGTGTTTGAGTGTACGGGTGTGTTTTATGGCTGTGAAAGTTGCACAGGCACACAGGTGGTGATATGGATCGGGAACTTGGGAGTGTCCAGAAATACCAAATACTGTAAATCAGAGAAAGCATGTGGGGTGGCAATGTGGATCAGGAAGAGTGCATGAGGAGTGCAAGAGAGGTCACATGGGTTGAGACAAGCAGGCAGAGATTCCTTTCTTCTCCTCCTGACTTCCTTCCTAATCTTTCCTTTCTTCTCCCTTTCCTTTCCTTCCTAGCAGGCAGGTAAGTGGCTGCTGCTGGGTGAGTGAAGGAGCAAAGGAATGCAAGAGAGACTTGGAAACTGAACATTCAAAATGTGCATTCACAGAATATTCAAAATGAGCATCGCATGACTGCGCAGCAGCATTGAAGCAATCACAACTTTCCCAAATGTTATTCTCTCAGTAGTCATAGATAATGGATTTTAGACAAATTCTATAAATTAGCCCAATTTGAACCAATTTTGTTGGTTCAAAAATTGTTATCCTGTGATGCACCATTTTGCCCAGTTAAAAGTTATGAGAACAAGAGTTTTAGTAGTATATTAATTCCAGACATCGTAGTCTTTATACATTTATAACTTGTAATGTAAAAATTGATTAATAGAAGAAATAGAATAGTAGCATAAAGCTTAACATATTTACGAAATATAACTATCTTTTTTCTTTCTTGGAGAGTTTTATCTTCCAAAAAGCAAACAAAATAGAGATAAAATGTCTGTTAGATAAATAAGTCTTTCCACAGCAAAGCCACCCTCCTCGTAGCAACAAATTGGTTTTCTGCAGAGGTAACTTTGTGACTCATAACAACTTGACAAGAAAAACATGAAACACATAGAGGTTACAATAAAAGAATATGTTATAGCTTAATCAATTTTACCTGGGAAATTGTGTACTATCCGTGTTCAAGCCCCAATGGGATACAAAACACCCCCTCTCCTTAAGAACTAGCAATACACCCTGGATTGCAAGTTTTTGTGTGTTCTGAGTTCATGAATAACTATTGAGGCCAGAAATGGCAGAACCAAAATGACAAGGAAAAAAGCAGGCAGAGGAAGATCTCTACAGCATTTAATTTTCAAACTTCCATATTATTTCACCGAACTTAAACCAGTAAAGATCAAATAGTGACTTCCTTGAATGTTAAATCCTATAAATTTGCACATTAGAATTTATTCTACATTTTAGCAAAATTCACAAGGATAAATTGACTGTAAGATTGAATATAACTGGGAAAAAGCAAATTCTTTCTTTGATGAAATAACCGTATTTGTCAGAATGAAATGCAAAAGGTCTCTCACTTTCTTGACAGTATTCCATAGGAGTGAAGAAGCTGCCACATGGCTACTATGTTTTTTAAAAAAAACTGTCACAGGTTCTTCTTTTTTAAACTGTACCCAATTAGATTGACCCAGATTCAAGAGAAACGCAAGAATACTGGACCCTGGAAAGGTAATTTCTTTAGATCTCCCTATAAGGATTGAGGAGATGTTTTATTTTGTATGTGAGTGATGTGTGAGTACTGTTTATATCCTATTCTATTTCTAGCTCTATTTTTATCATATTACTATGATAATTACTATTACAATATACAAGTCAATTATTATTCCAAAGTTTATACTATTACCTATTGCTCTGCTATTACTCTTTTACAATTATCTACAGACTATTATTATTATTATTATTATTATGGATCAATATTTCCTTCCTTAAGCCCGTTCTGTCTTTTAAATCCCCTTTGTCTGAGATGTCTTCTTTTCCTTGTTAATGGCCAGCATGTAGAGTTCTGGCCCTTTTATATGCTGCACTTTGTCCGGCTGGGCGGTTATACTTTTATCCTCTGTTAGACCAGCCATGTCTTCTGAAAGAAAAATGCCCTTTTTTTTCATTTGGCTGCTGTACTCAGTTTGCTGGTGGCTACAGAGCTCCAAAACACACACCTCCTCCACTCTCCCCCCTACACTTGTGTCAAGGCTGCAGATTTATTGGCAACTCTGCTGGGCTGACACCTGGGAAAAGACTCATATGGGAGGGAAGATGCCTGCAATTTTCCTAAGCAGCCTGCTCTTCCACAGTAACAGAATTTTTTTACATACAGTTTCAATTTTACTAACATTCTTTTGTAATAACAACCTAACCTTTTTTCAGAATTGTCTATTACCAGGTAAAAAGACTATATAGCCACCCATTTCATAGAATCATATGCTTAGAAGGGACCATGGAGATCATCTAGACCAGTGGTTGGCAAACTCATTAGTCAACAGAGCCAAATATCAACAGTACAACGATTGAAATTTCTTTTGAGAGCCAAATTTTTAAAACTTAAACTATATAGGTAAATACATTGTTAAATGTAGTTAAAAAGAACTTAATTAGTTCTTTTTAACTACAATTAAAAAGTAGGGGGACGGCGATGCAACATGCGGAGGGCCAAGTCCGCTCCCGTTCACCTCCCCACACTTGTTTACCTATCCCAGAGAGCTCGGGCTACGCCTCCCTCCGACCCAGCCGCCTTCCTTGCTGGCGTCGCTCCTAAGCGGACTCTTCTGTCCTCGGCTGTTGCAAAGAAGCGGCAGCTCTGTTTGCGCCACACCTGCTTCATTCTCTTTGAGAGCTGCTTTGCACCTTGTTTGCAAAGCAGCTCTCAAAGAGAAAGAAGCGGGCATGGCTCACCCAGAGCTGCCGCTTCTTTGCAACAGCCGAGGACTTCTCCTGCTTGGAGCTCCAAGCTGCGGGGAGGGGGGGTGGCTGCAACGCCAGCAACTTCAGTGGGCTCCTTCCCTCAGTGGTTTGTTTTACCTAATTAAAGGCTGCTCCGTGCCTTTTGATCTTTCTACCCAGCCACTGGCGCACAGCGCTGAAAAGACTTCCGGTCACTGCCGCCATCTTTGCACATGTGCAGCTTTCTTCTCACCGGCTGAAGGACTTTTCGGCACTTTGTGGACTTTTTGGTATTTTGTGGAAGAGCCACACTCAAGGGGACAAAGAGCCACATGTGGCTTGCGAGCCGTGGTTTGCTGACCACTGATCTAGCCCAACGCGTATCTATGCAAGAATTTTCCTACCTTTTCAGAAAAACTGCTGCCTGATGTTTGCTTGAAAGCCTCCAGTGAAGAAGTACCCATTTGTCTCCAAGTGACAAGCTGTTCCACTCTCTAATAGCACTTATGATCAAGAAATTCCTACTTGAGTATGGACTCTCCTTTTGTAATACTTCCACCCATTGGTTCTTGCCCAGTTCTTGAGAACTATGTAGAATAAATTCATAATCTTTCTCCTGAGACTTCAGATATTGGAAAACTGCTATCATTTAGTGATGATAATTACAAATTTTATACATCCAAAGATTGTGAATGGTCAGCTACTACAGCTGATGTACTATCAGTTAATGAATAATCAGAATCTGATTAAGAGCCTTTGAGATATCTGTGTTTAGAAGGAAATAATGAGCCTTTTCATATTTTGTGTGTGAGTGTACAACTGTACATGTGTATTAGTATATTTTATTTTATTTTTTCATTAAACTTCTGGCCACCCATCTCACTGTCCAGAGTCACTCTGGGTGCCTTACAACAGCATAAAATGATAAATATAAAAGAATTAAAACTAACAATTAAGTATATGGGCTAAAACCAGGAGCATAGATGGTACTGTGGTGGGTTTGTCTCAGGGTTGAAATGCTCCCGGTTCGGACCGGCTCGGGCGAGTAGGTAGTGATGGCGGTGGGCAGTTCAGAGAACCGCTAGCAAAAATCCCTTCCCCCCAGCCTCCAGCTTGCTTACCTTCGCACGCCTGCCTTGCTTCGCTTGCTGTAATCCCTGCAATACATTGCATCAGCAAACAACTGAATCTCCCTGCCTGCAATCAAGCTCATCGGTGAGCAGCTCTTTCTTTCTGCCTGCCTGCCTGCCTGCCTGTAAGTTTTTTTCCCCTTTGGGAGCTTTAAAAAAAATAGTTAATTAGGGTTTTTTTTTAAGTTGTTCTTTTTTTTGACCTAGCCATTTAAAGTTTAGGAAGTTTTAAATTTAGCTGCTTTTATATAAAAATAAATTAAAATAAAATAATATTTGTGCAGCTTTCTGAGATTTTGTGTGTTTCTGTAGTGTTTCACTCTAACTACACAAACACACAAAATCTCACAAAGCTGTATGTGGAATTTTGTGTGTGTAAAGTGTGACAGTTGGTTTTTTGGGCTTTTTGTGCCTGTGTGAGGTTCCTGCTTGTTGCAGGAGGCATTTTGGGTCTAGCACAGCTGCTTTTACATTGTGGGTGAGCCAGTTGTGTTGTGTTGTGTTATGTATGTGTAAAGTGTGAAAGTTGGTGGTTTTTTTTTGGCTTTTTGTGGCTGTGTGAGGTTCCTGCTTGTTGCAGGGGCCATTTTGGGTCTAGGACAGCTGCTTTTATATTGTGGGTGAGCCAGTTGTGTTGTGTTGTTTTTTGTAGGTTAAAAAAGGGCAAAGAAGTGATGTTAAATTGGCCACACCCACCTGACCAACAAGCCACACCCACCCAGTCACCTGACCACTAAGCCCCACCCACTAATTAAGCCACACCCACAGAACCGGTAGCAAAAAATTTTAGATTTCACCCCTGGTTTGTCTCTTAATCAACAATCTCCAGCATAGTTTTTCTCAGCAGGGCCCAAAAACAATTGGTAGATGCAGGTTTTAACACCACTTCTTAGTGGAGGTGGGTCTCACCTCCAGAGGCAAGATGTTATACATGGCAAAGGCCACAACAGAGAAGGTTCTTCTCCTTGACTCTGCTAGCTGACATTCCTTGGCTGATAGGATCTAAAGAAGACCTCTCCTGATAGAACAATGGAGTTGGCTACTGGAGCAAGGTGGTTCTTCAGATAACTTGGTCCCATGCCATGAATGACTTTAAAGATGATAACAAACACCTTGAGTTACACCCAGAAGCAAACTGTTATCCTACGCAGCTTATGTAACAGCATTGCTACATGCACCACCCTTGAGACCTCCAGAACTGTGTACACTAGTCCATTCTGTACCAGTGTAGCTTCTGGATACTCTTCAAGGGTATCCCAATGTGTGTATATGTATATATGTATACACATGCACACACACACACCTAACTCAGAAGGCTGTTTATTGTCTCTTTGGTAGCAAAGCACCTTCAGTACATCATGATATCAGCACTGACATTTTCATACACTTGTTTAATATCTATGTTAGTTAATTAGAAGCAAAGAGGTGAATAGGCTTTGCAAAAGTTTGCCTTTCAGAACCGCATAGGAAAAATCAACCTAGTTTGGAAAAGTTCAGGGATGTTAAGGAATGAAACATATGCATGGCTATAGCCTACTCCAAAACAATAAAAAATCTGGTATTTTTGGCTCATAGTCTTGGGTCTGCTAATTGAGGACTAATGGGAAGGAGGTTACATGCAAATTATAAGGCTTCTCACTTCTGATCTAGGTTGTTAGCAACCAAATGCAGGTTGGAGTCCCTGCAGCTCAAAGCTTTCCAAAGGCACATTATTAAATCATCATTGCCATTATCATCTTCATCAGAAAACTCAGTTCTAAATTATATTCATACGTATGTTTTTCAGTAACTTTGGAACAATCACTATCTTTCAACTAAATCTACCATATATGGTAATTATTGTGGGATAATGAAATGTGAATTGCCATAAACCACTGGAGAAAAGACAGGATTTACATGTAATAAATAAAATAAATAAATCTAAGGCCGGAATTAGTGGTTAGATTCTATTCTGTGTTTCATTATTCTTCCAATATCTTCTGCTTATGAATGGCACTACAAAGACTTTTACATCTTATAATAAAGAATAAATAAATAAATAAATAAAATAAATACTCATATTAATTTTTTTTCTCTAAACTGAATTGATTGCTTCACAATTTATCATTTCTCAGATAGGTAGAATAGAAAGGGAACACAATTATGTACATACCCTGATACTTTTATTTTTCAATATTTTTCTTTTTGATGTAGTGGACAGCTAAAAAAAAGCTTTGTCCTTGGCAACCAACAATCCCACTTATTTTAAAATATTTTAATAATATCTTATTAATAAAACCTCACTAAACCCCCTACATACATTTTTCTCACTTTCATTATCCAAAGAATCTTATCACTAAGATGTAAAAAATGTTGATGACTTTTGTGTGACAAGCATGGCAAAATGCTTAATTTACATTAAGAATATGTATGTGAAGCAAAATTTCCCTCACGCTTTCTACCCATTTGGGCTTTTCATGCCTAAAGGCAAAACAAAAGAGAATTTGTAATGTGAATAGCTTTTTTTAATATCTAAAAAGACAGGTGAGTGTACAAAATTCAAACTGCATTCCTGCATAGTTCAATTTAATATTACAAAACTATAATTTTGTTCAAAGGCCAGGAAGGGTGAAGAAAAAGGACCATTAAAATCCCATTCCTGTGTTTTGATTTTGAATAGGCATGGTGCACTGCTTCACAAATCACATTTTAATTCCCTTTGCAAAGAAGCAGGAATGAATAGCAAATTCACCTGGCTTCCCCTTACTGGTTATACTATTGTCCAGCCACTATGTACTAGACCTGACTCAAAAGCATTACTCTAATAATTGGAATAGAAGCTGCAGACTTTCTTTTCATGTGAAACGAATGGCTTATCTGCGTCTTCATCTTGGTCCATCTTCAAGCAGTTAAGCTGGACATAGTGCTAAGACGTTATGTATGCAAAACTGCATGATTATGTCAAGGTGATATTCCTGACTGGTACCATCCTTGCAGTGAAGTCATCCCCACAATTCTGTGCCAGCTCTTATATCAATTTTGTTCTTCATTAATTCAACAGTTTACAATTTGAAAGCAGCTGTACTTTAAGAACAGTGGCGGAGAATGACTCACACGTTAGAGATTTCCTCCTTTTGATTCACAGAGGAGATTCTTATTAGGTGATGCTAGAAAATGGCACAGTGAATTCCATCCTTATATGGTCATTTATAGTTTAAACAGAAGTAATCATTGTTTCAATTAAAAATAGAGGAAAAGTAAATACAATCCTTATAAGGAAAGTTAGGGAACATTTAGAATTGATATTTCAATGCCTAATTCAGCAGAAATGTTGCCCTTTAAAGAGTTACGGAATACAGAAATATGTGTAACTTATCCTATCATTTGAATTCAGGGATGGTGAAGAGATCCTTTTAGAATTTTGTATATTGGTAAATCCTTAAACAGTTAGAAATCTCTGTATTTCTGGATCCTTGCTCCTAGAGCCTGGCTAGTGGCTCATGACTAAGACACTGACCTTGTTGATCAGAAATGCCAGCGGTTCGAATCCCTAGTATAGGTCTCCTGTGTGAGCAGGGAGTAGGACTAGATGACCTCTGAGGCCCTTCCAACTCTGTTACTGTTATACTGTTTTTTTACAGATTTGGTATTTCAATTGCTCAGTATCCAGACCTGTTCTAGAATTCACTCATTTATTGCATTTATCCCCTGTTGTAGTTGGTTTGATTTTTGGGCCGAGGTGCCATGTAAGACGATCAGCTTGGACTGCAAAATTCTATATGGATATCCTTGACTTACAACAGTTCATTTAGTGATCACTCAAAGTTACAATGGCATTGAAAAATATGACCATTTTCAGAATTACAACTGTTGCAACATCCTCATGGTCACATCCAGTTGCTTGGCAACTGGCTCAAAATCCAAATGCATGGCAACTGGCTCATATTTATGACACTTGCAGTGTCCCAGGGTCATGTGATCACCTTTTGCAACAAGCAAAGTCAGTCACTTAACAACTATATTACTAACTTAATAACTGCAGTAATTCACTTAATGTGGCAAGAAATGTCATAAAATGGGGCAAAATTCACTGTTTCACTTTGCAACAGAAATTTTGGGCTCAATTCTGGTCATAAGTCAAAGACTACCTGTAATGATCACTAGATAGCCCCAAAGAAACACTAAGCAGCTAATTCATTGCTGCCATTTAATGGCCAGATAGATTTTTGCAGCTAAGGTTTGAAGTCTCTACACTGTTTAAAAAATAGTTACAAACAAATCTGGCAATTTTACCACATTTAACATTTTTTTGCAAAAAGCAATTGTTAATGATATATTACAAAAAACTGCTTCTCTCTGTAGGCAGCTTGTCTCCTCTAAGGAATACTGCTAATAGTTACTAATTTGCTGACAAAACTGAAGACTGTTTTTCTATCATGTTTGTTTTTGATTTGCTCTTTGTTTTATTGCAAATTTGCTTGGATTTTAGCCATAAATAATATAAAATTTACATCAATGCATTCCCACCCGCTATACCTGTTTCTTTGCCAGAGAATTCAAGCATTGTCTGAATAGTAATAGCAAATTTATGGACAATGACTAATAGTGCAGCTTGGCTAATTAATGTCAGCCATTCTGGGCCATTGAGACAATCCTACCTAATTGTGCTGAGCAACATGGACGCTTTTAACAGAACAGTGATGCACAAGGGACTGAGATGCGGTTAAAGTGAACGAGATTTGTTGCTGCTTGCAGCATGTATGATTCTTACAAAGCCAATTGGTCACGGTGGGCTTCTGTGCCTCACAGTTGCCTAAAGCTTGATTAGTGGTGAATTACAAGTTTATGTAATGGTAATATGCATAGAGTAGACTTGTACACCCTATAAAGAAAATAAGTATTGTTTTTTTGAAATGTTTTTTTGAAATGCTAAATTCTGTTAGAACTTCATTAGGTCAGAGTCTGTTTAGCAAAATTACAAAGGACTGCAGTCCTTGCATACCTATCTAAGAGGGAGGGAGGGAGGGAGGGAGAGGAAGAAGAAGACCTAAAATTTAGTGACAACCAAATGAAAGAATACTAGCTTCCTTGAACATTTCCTACCTATTTAATAACTTCATTCATTAGACTGAAATATTCAATAAGATAATATAAATTTTAAGAAGTCACAGAGCTCACTTCACATACTGTTTTACTGTACTTTCCCCCAACATTATGCTTGGATTAATATTTTGGAGTAGCAATACTCCCATTCAACATGGATGTCCAGACAAGATATCCATGCATTGGCATTGAGGCTAGTTTTGTACAACTGTCAGTGCAAATGCAAATTATATATCTATAATGTCTAATTAAGGCAGATATCCATAATGTGAACGTAAACCCCTGCTTAAAATAGTTCACATTCCAATCATTATGAGAGCCTGGCCTTCTAACTACGAGAACATGTTGAGATTTACCTGTTTCCCTGGCCAGGTCACTATTAATGTTAGACACTTGGGCATATTCTATGAGAACTCATTTTGTCTCAAAAAGAACAGACTGATTTTTTTTTTTAAATTAAGAAGAGGTCCTATCCACACCTATTATTAATTTCTTCAGTATTGCCCTTTTCCAGGAATTCAAAATCTTCATAAGACTACATAGCTCATCGAGGTATACCCAGCTTTTCCAGTTTATGGGAACAAATGGCATGTTGAGATATGCTGTGGGACTTTCACAAAGTGGTTGTCATGGTGTTTCCAGCCAGTCACAAAGCATCCAATTACATTATGGTAAATTGTGGAGGCTGTTCCCTGCCTCTACTTTTGCTGCCCCCCTTCTCCCTACTATCCTCCCTGTTATTTGCAACCATCCACTGTGGCATTCTAATAAATAGAGATGATGCTAGAGGCTCTCATTTCTCATTTAATTATTATTTAAGTAAAAAAAAAAATCTCAACATTGGGTAAAGAACCCAGAAGATACCAAGAGACGTATCCATGATCAGGTTTGTGTTCAGACACTGCACCACTTTATTTCTAAATTTAGGAATCTTAATTAATGCCAGAGTTTTGTGTTGGCATGTTTATATTTTGGAGAGTACCTTAGTCTATTTAGGACATTTTTTTTCATATAAATCAGCTTTTTACAATAATGCATATAACTCCTTTACTTATGTACTTCACAAATGAATGGGAAGAAATAAGAAGTATGTAACTATGTCTTTCTTTACATTTATGTCATACGTGAAGCATATGAATCTTTGCTTGCTATTTAATTACCATGGGACTGCCTTTTTTCCCCAATACCCACAACATATTTATCAGATCCTGATCGTATTTGTTTACTGTTGTTTTTATTTATTATTTATCCTGCTCTGTATTTAATATCTATTCCATATAAACCCAACCAACCTTTTCTCCCTTCTTCTCCAATTTCACATTCTAGTTTCTTGCAACACTAGCTTTGCAAAATCGATTACTATTTGGTCTGAACTGATTCTGAGACCAATGAAGTGAAAACAAAGTAGAAGCACAGAATTTCCTACTTTGGATAAGGGAATGTTTAAACGTTGTGTCTCCCATGTTCCAAAGGAACTTTTCATTTGTACAACTGGAAGCTTAGTAAGGGATATTAGATAATATTTGAAGAATTGGTATTGTCTTGCATTGTTCTATAAATAGCACATGTATGTGTGAGGAAAAGAGAGTGAGTGAATTCTACAGTATTTTCTAGTTTGGGGAAAATGTTTAGGTGGGTGGATTGAATGAGTTTTCATCAAGCAGAGAATAAAGCTATTTATAAGAAAACATATTTTGTAATTCTTTTACTTTTCCAATTTGGCTGTTATATAGAAAATGAGATAATGACAAATTTTCTTGCAGCTATGTACCCATCTTGTGTTTGAATCACAGAAATGAACTGGATTGCTTGGGAATTCTGCACACATTATTCTGTCTATGTAACCCAGAGTGCCTGCTACTCCCCTTTGTAAATGCAAATGTGCCTGTGACCTCACCAAAACACAGTTAATAGGCTAGACATGTAGATTTCCTATCAGACCTCAACTTCTCTCAAAGGAGCAGGAGATAAAATGATGTACAGTCCATGTTTGTGATGTCTATATGAGAGGGGAAAAAAACCCTTCTGAAATTTCAGATGTTAGCTAGGGATTTACTTATCTGTCAGATTGTATTATTATTTGCTATAGATTAAAAAAACAAGGGATACCTGCTTCGCTTGCCAGCTTTAAAAACAGTGATATTAATATCTTTAAAAGTAAACTAAAGATGGCATCTGTTTTAGTAAGATGTTCTAATATCTCTTTTTCCCAAATGATCTAGCTACTATAATTGGAAAGAAGTTACGTGTAAGAGTACTACATGACCAATATTAAATAACCGTAAAGCACATTAAACCCAGAATTTAGAAACATCATAAAAGTAACAGATTAAATTACTCTGAGTCAATTTGAAGCACAACCATGTAAAACATAACCAAATTATCCATCACTATAAATTAAAAGCCCAAGCAACCGGGGTCATTAATTTTTACCTGGTTCCAAAAAGAAAAAGATATATTTTTTCCCTAAAAGTTAATTACATGTAAAGTCCTCTTTGATAGGTACCCACTTAAACTTAATGGTCCAGATTTGGAGACAAGATCATAAGGGAATAGGTTGTCTTTCAGATATCTTTGCTCCAGATTACATAAATTACAGATCTGAGGAGAACCAGAGAGAGGTGTCCATGAATATTCTTATCAGAATATTCTATGGATACATCATTTCCTTTACCTTTCAGAAGCTAGAAGTGAGACATTAAAACTTTGATCTTTGAAACTTATGAATCATCCCCACTTCCTACCCTAAGTCTTCTACCAGCTGACCAAATGATAAACTGGCAAAATAGATATTCTCATCACTGCTTTTCTCTACTTTTAATACTTTTCAACTTTCAAAGATAGGTGCTGTTCAAAAACTTGAGCCATATAATCTAGTAATTCACCACTGATTGCAGTAATCAAAGTGATTAAATAAAAACATATCCTAATAATAAAAAAATAGTCTTTGTCAACGTTTTCAAAATGGAGGGACTTTTTAACATGATGTCATGTGACAATATAAAATCTTTCCTCAGATGATATCTGACATATATTATATATATTGTTATGGGGGATTTCAACTTGCCATCCGTCGGTGAGGCGTCAGAGGTGGCTCAGGAGTTCATGGCTTCCATGATGGCCATGGACCTGACCCAATTAGTTCAAGGCCCCACTCACACCGGGGGACACACTCTGGACTTGATTTTCATCTCTGGTCAATGGTTGAATGATCTTGGCAGAGGGGATTTAGTCATCAAACCCTTGTCATGGACAGATCATTCTCTCCTTCACTTAGACTTCCAAGCCGCTTCCCCCCACTGCAGGGAGATGGAACCGACCAGATGGTTCTGTCCCAGGCGCCTGATGGACCCCGAAAGGTTCCTGATGGAGCTTGGGCCGTTTCCTGAGACCTTGCCACACGACTCGACTGAAGACCTGGTGGTCGCCCGTTGGAGCTTTGGACCATGTTGCGCCTTTGCGGCCTCTGACCCAATGCCGATTTCAATTGTCTCCTTGGTTCTCCGAGGAGCTGAGAGAGATGAAGTGTCAGAAAAGACGCCTAGAGAGCATTTGGAGGACTAGTCAATCCAATTCTGACTGGACACTGGTGAGGTCTTATATCAAGACCTACCTAGTGGCGATAAAAGCGGCGAAATCTAACCATTTTTCTGCTCTTATCGCATCTGCAGAGAACCTCCCAGCCGCTCTGTTTAGGGTAACCCACTCCCTTCTTCAGGGGGGGGGAGTGCGGGAAGATCCCTTGCAGGGTCGAGCTGAGGATTTTATCATGCAATTCCTGCATGATAAAGTCGCTCAGATTCGGGAAGGCTTGGACTCCGACTGGGTGAGTCCAGGGGGGAAGACCGGGGTAGGTCTTGAGAATATTACCTGGGAAGAGTTTGACCCTGTGGCTCCCGAGGACGTGGACAGGATTCTGGCTAGACTTAGTGCTGCCACATGTTTACTGGACCCGTGTCCCTCCTGGTTGGTACTGGCCTCCCGGGAGGTTACACGAGGCTGGCTCCAGGGATTATAAATGCTTCTTTGAGTGAGGGTGCCTTTCCTGCTGCCTTGAAAGAGGCGGTGCTGAGACCCCTCCTCAAAAAGCCCTCCCTGGACCCCGCTGTACTACCAAACTACCATCCAGTCTCCAACCTTCATTTTGTGGTGAAGGTTGTTGAGAGTGTGGTGGCACGACAGCTTCCCCAGCACCTGGATGAAGCTGTCTATCTAGACCCGTACCAGTCAGGCTTCAGGCAGGGGTACAGCACAGAAACAGCATTGGTCGCATTGGTGGATGATCTCTGGAGGGCTCGGGAGGGGTTGCTCCTCTGTCCTAGTCCTATTAGATCTCTCAGCGGCTTTTGATACCATCGACCATGGTATCATGCTGCAGCGGTTGAGGGGGTTAATAATAGGAGGCACCATGCTGCGGTGGTTCTCCTCCTTCCTCTCCGACCGTTCGCAGTTTGTGTTGGCAGGGGGGCAAAGGTCGACCTCGAGGCGCCTCGCTTTGGGAGTGCCACAAGGGTCGGTCCTCTCGCCCCTTCTGTTCAACATTTATGTGAAGCCGCTGGGTGAGATCATCCATGGTTTTGGGGTGAGAGTCCATCAGTATGCTGATGACACCCAGCTGTACATCTCCACCCCAGACCACCCCAATGATACCTTTGATGTGATGTCCCGGTGCCTGGAGGCCATGCGGGTCTGGATGGGGAGAAATAGGGTCAGGCTCAACCCTTCCAAGACCGAGTGGCTGTGGCTCCCGGTGTCCCAGTATAGTCAGCTGGTGCCATCGCTGACTATTGGGGGTGAATCTTTGCCCCCCACAGAAAGGGCTCACAATGTGGGTGTCCTCCTGGATGCACGGCTGTCTTTAGAAGAGCATATGGTACGCCAGTTGTGCCCCTTTCTGGATCAGGATGCCTTGCACACAGTCACTCATGCCCTTGTCACCTCACGACTGGACTACTGTAATGCTCTCTACATGGGGCTCCCCTTGAAGAGCACTCGGAGGCTCCAACTGGTCCAGAATGCGGCCGTGCGGGTGGTTATGGGCACGACTTGTTGTGCCCATGTGACACCTCTCCTGCGCGAGCTGCACTGGCTCCCAGTGGTCTTCCGGGTGTGATTCAAGGTGTTGGTTACCACCTTTAAAACACTCAATGGCTTAGGACCCGGGTACTTCTGCCACCAATAGCCTCCCATTGGCCAGTCTGCTCACACAGAGAGGGACTCCTCAGGGTGCCGTCAGCCAAGCAATGTCGGCTGGCGACACCCAGGGGGAGAGCCTTCTCTGTGCGAGCGCCTGCCCATTGGAACGAACTGCCCCCGGAAATACGCAATCTCTGACCTCCATGTGTTTTGCTGTGCCCTTAAGACCCTACTGTTTCGCCAGGCAGGGCTAACTATGTAATTATTTTAAATTGGGAGTTTTAAATTGAGGGTTTTAATCTGGGCCGAAATTGTGTAATATTTTTAATAATTTTAAATTTTGATATTTGTATATTTTTTGTTTTAATAGGCTGTACACCGCCCCGAGTCCTTTGGGAGAGGGGCGGTATAGAAATAAAATTATTATTATTATTATTATTATTATTATTATTATTATTATTATTATTATTATTATTATTATTATTATTATCATCATCATCATCATTATTATCATTATTATTATTATTATTATAGTTCTTCACACAGTCAGTCAGATTTTCAGACTGGTTTTAGCATTTTTGTCTAGTTATCGAGTTCTTTCCAAGAACTCTTCAATTCAATTAACAGTCTGGGATTGGTAAAAACGTAACAGTTCAAGTCCTAACCAAGGACCTAGGAGCTGTTTAGGTAACATCTGAGTATATAGGCATTTCCAATTAAGGTGGTTTTGCAAAGTCAGAATATTCAGGTCTGATAAGTTCAACATTTTCATGTGTCTGGGCAATTCTTTGGCTATTGCTCCAAGGGCTCCTATTACTACTGGTACAACCATTAATTTCTTACTCCATGATCGCTCAACTTCAATTTACAGATAGCATTATTTTGTTATTTTTTTTAGTTGTTTCTCTTCAATTTGTGCATCATCTGATATTTCAATATCAATGAACCAGACTTTTCTTTTCCACAATAGTGCTGTCAGGCATGTTGTGGGCCACGTGTTTGTCTATTTGGATTTGAAAGTCCCACAAGTTCTTGACCTGTTCATTTACAAGAACTTTGTCAATTTGATATTCCCAGTAATTTTTGCTGCATTTGAATCCAAACTTCTGGCAAAGCTTCCAATGTATGATTTTGGCAACTCAGTCAAGACGCTGTAGATAAAGTTTGTGAGATTTTGCTGAAGCCACTGATAAGGTGATCTACTGTTTCATCTTTCTTGTTGCATAAGTGGCAGTTGCTGTTGTTACTGACATTTTGATTTTTGTTTTTATGGAATTGGTCTACAGGGCTTGTTCTTGGGCAGCCAAAATGAAGCTTCTTCCTTTTCTTCCTTTAGCAGTCCTGATATTTATTATTGTTGTTGTTGTTGTCCTATAAAACCTCTATCAATATAGGTAGGTAAGCAGACAGACAGACAGACCAAATGTACCTGGAAATGGACTTGATAGGTCAACAAAAATGTCAAATCAATGTGGCTGAATGTGTGATCAATAATATTAAATTTATACACCACCTGATTCTGCCTGTGGGTAGTTTATAATTGTTAAATATTTACAAAACAGAATGCAATACAGCAAACATGAAAACAGATTTTGCTTGCCAGACTAAGCTACATAGAGAAACCATATCATTCACCATTCATTTAGCAACCATTCAAAGTTACAATAGCACTGAAAAAAGTTACTTTCAACCTGTACTGGCAGTTACAACCATCACAGCATCCCTGAAGTCTCATGACCAGAATTCTTGGCAACTGGCATGTATTGATGATGGTTGTAGCATCCTGAGGTTATGTGATCATCATTTGTGACCTTCCCAGACTGCTTCTGACAAGCAAAACCAATCAGGGAAGCAGGTTCACTTAATGTTCACAGCATTCTCTTAACAACTGCAGTACCAATCATGACAAAAAGGTCATAAAACAACTCACTTAATAACCACCTTGCAGAAATTCTGATCCCAGTTGTGTTCATAAGTCAAGGACTACCTATACTGATTTGGTTGCCCCATTAATCTCTGTGTGATTAACTTTAAAGTTCTGAAATAATAAGTAGTTACTGAATGATAATGAGTGCTTATGGGCCGCTCATAAAGCACAGATCAGATGGAAGTGTGCAGGTTTTAATTTGCTTTAAGATTTTACCAATTTGTATCAACATGTATTTGTCCCAGTGGTTTTCAGGCAGCTCATACTTTAAAATCTGCAATTATAAAATCTTATTTCACTTCCAGTCAATTATCTGGTAGTTGCATTCTGCATTAACTGCAACTTCTGAACTGTTTTCAGGAATACTTTTTTTTTAATTTATTTGATTTATATGCCGCCCTTCTCCGGAGACTCAGGGCGGCTTACAATGCGTTAAAATATACTTTTGTATATTTTATACAAAGTCAGCTTACTGTCCCCACAAACCTCATTTTACCTACCTTAGAAAGGATGGAAGGCTGAGTCAACCTTGAGCCTGGTGAGATTTGAACTTGCAGTAATTGCAGGCAGCTGATGTTAATAACTTCTTGACTGCATTACAGTTTCAGTAGAGAGATTATTGGGGCATGTCCAGAAAGAAGCCTGTCCCAATATAGTAGTAGGAACCATTATTGTACTTGGACTTCAATTCAAACTTGGGGATTGTTGCATCATTAATTTAGTCAAAGTTATGATGTTCCATAAATAGAATATATGTGAGGCGATTTCTAGCAAACACAATATTTGGAACTCTCAGGGTTGGTTTGTTGTGAAAAATTAACATGTCCAGATACTTGACACTTTTTGCCAAAAGTACACGTTTTCTGGGGAATAGCCATTTTTCACTGTTGACCACTCTAGTCAGATCTATCTGTCATTAATAAATTATTGTAACTCCTGAAGGAAATTATTTAGCCATCCTAGCTGTATTCTCCAATGGTGTATACAGATATGCATAAAGAAACAGCTCATTTCTCTAAAACTGTCAACAAAAGCAAAACAAAATTTCCATGAAAGATTGTTTTCACCTTTATTCTCATACATTTCTTTACATCCCTATGCCTTTTCTGGTGGTTGCAAACCCTAAGAGCAGCATTTTAAAGTCTCCACAATGACTCCAGTTTGGCATCATTGAAAATTTAAAATGATAGTTTGTAAAGTTTCCCTCTTTGTTTTATATTTGCCACAATATAATAGTGTTTTTCCAGTTTCCAGGATTCTTTTACATACGCAATACTGTGCTAGAACAGACCCTTGGCTATCCAAGGGTGGCCAACCAATTGCATAAGAAACCCTACTAGACCTGCAGCAGATGGCCTTCAGAGCAGGGGTGAAATCCAGCAGGTTCTGATAGGTTCTGGAGAACCGGTAGCAGAAATTTTGAGTAGTTCAGAGAACTGACAAATACCACCTTTGGCTGGCCGCAGAGTGGGATGGGAATGGAGATTTTGCAGTATCCTTCCCCTGCCATACCCACCAAGCCACGCCCACCAAGCCACACCACGCCCACCAAGCCACGCCCAGAGAACCGGTAGTAAAAAAATTTGGATTTCACCACTGCTTCAGAAGCAGCTAAACTGCTATCAAAATTAATAGTCCTTATGAATGAAGGCAAATATAAGTGTTGCAGGATAATGTTGCAGGATCCAATCTGGGTCAGTCACCAGAACCAAAGGTTTAGTCTTCTGAGCTTTTGACTCATGCTGGAGCCCATCCCTAGGGAATCTTCTCTCTCACCATAATGTGTCATTGCTCCTCAAATTGATCCATTTTTTTAAAAAAGCAAGTTAAGATGGTAGATAACACCACATTCTGCTGATTTCTGATCGAGCAAACTTAGAATCCAAAGATATTAAAGCTAAAACTATTTTTATGATAGGTTATATTAACAGAATCTTAATGCCACCCCCCACTTTCTTCATGAGAATTAGGGAAGGTCATGTTTGAGACTCAAATTACATATCTGAACTGGACTCAGATTTCTTTTATCTGACTGTTTTCTTGCTTGCCTTTCTTCTTCCTGTTCCTCAAGGTTATTCCTTCTGCCACTAAATGTGCTTTAAAATCAGATGTTATCATTATTTAACACATATATTGACTAATACATGATGCAACAACAAAACCTATTGACTTATGAATATATGGAACTACCTTATACACAGTCAGACCATTAATATATATATAGCTTACTTTTTCTATTGTCTATGAAGATTGGGAATCATCCAGGTCATGGTTGTCCCAAAGATGTTTTTTCCAAAAGGCAACTGCATTTTCTTGGTTTTTTTTTTTCTTTGAAAATGTTTTACGTCTCATCCAAGAAACTTTTTCAGTTCAGAACTGAAGAAGTTACCAGAATGAGAAGCGAAACATTTTCAAAGGGAAAAAAAAACAAGGAAGTCCAGTTGTTTTTTTGGAAAAAGCAACTTTGGGAAACCTTTTCTATTCTTACTGTGATATATTACTGTCCATGCTTAGAGTTGTAAATAGTAAAACATGATACATTCAGAAGTTATCAGGTTGTGAAGAATTATGTTAAATTTATGGCCGTACTCAGTTTGTATTAATCAACATTCTGAAATTGTCTTAAACTCTCTTAAATTGCCCTTGAATGATTTTTCAATTTTTTAAAAAATATATGTCCTATCTATCCCAATCTTGTTTAGAATGAAAAAGTTATCATTATTGTTTACCATTTTCCCCTTGAATATTGCATATGTTTCTTTGGTAGAAGTTTTAGCTTGTCTTTTGAAAGCATTTCTTGATCATTTTCTTTCTGACAAATTATCTGTCTGGTAGACAGAGTGATCTAAGTGAGTTTTGCAAGCTAAAAATAGCTGTCATTGTCTTGTAAGTCCCAGTTTCTCACTGCAGCTAAAGGTAGGTCAGAACCTAAACTGTTCAGATAATATCTCGCGTGGAAAACCAGTAAGGTCTTGATTGATTTTTATTTGGTGGCTGGACAGAAGACATAGCAATTTTCCTATAACTGCTCCCAAATGATTGATTCAGGCAACATTTTTCACCAGATCTCTATGTGCTAATTCAATTTGATGTGCATGTCAACCAATGGAATATACCACAGGGAGCCCTCTTTCAACAGTATACAAAGTACAGGCTTTTTTCATTCAATCATGTTTGTGATACAGATCAAATGTGTTCTTCTGTGAAGCCTCTCCTGTTGCCTCTGTCTTTAAATGCATTTCAGAACAAAATGATAGCTTTCCGGGGGCTACTTTTGTTGTTTTCTGAAAAGTCAGGAAAACAAGTGTCAGCATATCCATTGCTTCCAATTCAGCCCAACAATGCAGCTAGAAGGATAAATGATCAAAGGGAGAAAGTGTCTTATCCACAAGCACAAGTCAGCAATGATAAGATGTTTGGGAAAGCCTGTAGTAATGTTATTATAACTTTGAATATTACAAGTTCAGACAGTAGTAGAATTCAGAGTTAAACCTTAAATATTCAAATAATTTCAAGTGGTTGATAACAAGATTTGATGCAGCCAAACCTAACAGTGATTTTATGTAAAAATATTCTAGCAAAAATATTTTTAATCTCTTTTTATCCCTTGGCTATCTAGGATATACAGTTTTCAATTCAGCAAAGGCCTATACTTAGTATAAGAAAGCAAATAAGATTTCTTTGGTTGATTTAGTCCTGGGGATCAAAAAATTCTAGTAATATTTTTTCAGACTATAATCTTTATGAAAGACATGGACTTTTGTGAGGTACAACTCACTTCATAAGATGTATAGCAAGTGTAAACATATGTTAAATTTAAAAAGGGATGAAACAGTATGGATAGAAAACGAAGAGGAAGACAAAGTAGAGATAGAAATGCAGATGAATGTGAGAGATTTTATCAACTAGTAACAGTAATGTGTTAATCCCATAGTATTTCCTAAGATTTGCTGTGATGTCTAAAGGATTTTTATGAGTGTAAATTCAGCAACCTTTTGCTCAATTGTGCTGTTAACCCCCCCTCCCAAATAGTAATTTTAAAAGTTGTAATGGAGTGTCTAGAAAGACTTAATTAAGTAATTCTTTGTGTTGAATCTTGATGTCAAATTTGTGTAATTCTTTTGTACAACGTTTAATCTGTTTTTATACATTGAATCCTGAGGAGTATTGCTGGTAAATTAGGGCATTTATTATATTGTCAGCCCTTCAAAGTTCACCAGAGATTAGGGTACTAGAGTTATGAATGCTAATACTCTTCTATTATAACATTACACTAACGTAATCATGCAATTCTGAATATGCTTTGCCATTCCGTCCCTTTATCTTAATGAGAACTGGGAGGGGGGTATCATATCTGATATACATATTCAAATTACATTTCTGCCTCACACAGATTTCTTTTATCTGACCATTGCCTTGATTGTGGTTCTTCATCCTGTTCCTCAAGGTTATTCTTACTGTCCATCACATATATTAGATAAGATCATCTGAAGATGCCACTAATCTTGTGTTTGAAACCATTGAGGTCTGTCACAGTGCTGTTGGTGCAAATGTGTGGGGAAAATAAACATTGGTTTATTACAGGATCTGGCATGTTAGTGTTTTTGTTCTCTTGTGAAAAATTGCTTCAGCTTGGATCTTATCTGTCTGTCTGTATGCATTTGAGTGACCTGATTTGTAAACTGCAAATGACAACTAGTCGCCCTCTGTTGTTCTGCATGTTGTCTGTTCATCATGACATCTTCCCTAGAAATAACGCATTGTAAGCTGCCCTGAGTCTCTGGAGACTCAAATTTTAAATCAAATTTAAAAAAAAAATTGATCAGGCTCTATTGATTTGTTTATTTATCTCATTGGGTAGGTGATTCAGTCTCCTGTATGTCTGGCTTAATTCCATTAGTTCAGCATCCCTGTCAAATGACTCAGAAAAATGTGGTTTCACAGTACTATACAAATACATTTATGGTGTGTTCAGGATGAAAAGTTGAAACAAATAGATATGCATGGCAATCTACAAGTTTTTAATATAATATGGTGTTAATATGTCTATGTGTAGTCCATCAGTCTGGGATGGCACAGTTGTTTTTGAGGTCTTGGATACCTTCTCATCAGTGGTGGGATTCAATTTTTTTTACTACCAGTTCTGTGGGCGTGGCTTAGTGGACGTGGCAGGGAAAAGATACTGTAAAATCTCCAGTCCCTCCGCACTCCAGGGGAAGGTTACTGCAAAATACCCATTACCTCCTGATCAGTGGGACTCGGGAGGCAGAGAATAGATGGGGGTCTGGCCAGTCAGAGGTGTTATTTACCGGTTCTCTGAACTACTCAAAATTTCCACTACGGGTTCTTCAGAAAAGAAGCCCCCAAACAAAGCTTCAGAAAAGAAGCACCCAAACAGAGCTTCAGAGGCTTTTTTTCTGAAGCTTTGTTTCAGAGGCAGGAAAAAAGTTTTTTCTGAAACAGAGTTTCAGAAGTTTCACAGGAAGAAAAAAAGCAAAAAAAAAAAAAAAGCAAGGCACAGAACTCACAACCAATGAACCTGTTGCTAAAATTCAGCTCTGGGAACAGCTGATTGGGAATATTCCGGGAGGCCAATCTACCTTCCAATCAGCTTTTTTCTTATTTTCCTCCCCAAAAACTAAGGTGTGTCTTATACTCCGGTGTGTCTTATACTCCGAAAAAAACGGTATGTAATACTAGTTTCAATATTATGGATGTACAGTATATCTGTTTTACATTTTACAGTCTATATCAATCCTCTTGCTAAATAGAGGATATATTCTGGCACACCTAGACTTCGTAGGACATAGAAAAGAATACAGCATGTCTTATTTTAACAACTGTTTGCTTAGCTGGAAGAATATGGCAGAGAGTTAAAGTTTTATTTTTAAAAAATGAATTTTGCAGATGTTCCAGATTGATTGAAAGTATCTATTATCCCAAAGAGAAACAAAACTGGATCTTGATGAGAGCACTAGATAGAAAAATAGCATAAAAAATTTCAACACAGGTAAATCTACATTTCCCTATTTTGTATGAAAAAAGAGATACATAAAACAGCATTGTGATATGGTGACCAGGCCAATGTAAATATGTAATGCTAATTTTATATTAAAGCAATAAAAATTAGATTTTTTTTTAAAAAAAAGTATAAGTACCACCCACTTTAGGAGGCATATTTGTTTGGAGCAGTAACCCTTAACAAAGACATTTATTTAGAAACTAAGCAGTTTATATGATCTTCTGCTAGAAGTGCTTCAGCACCCAATACCTGAATGGGCTGGTAACTAATTACCTTTGAGGCCATAACTATATAATGCACTAACAGGTGAATTTGAAAGTGTCATATTTCTAAGAATCAAAAAAATATTATCCACTTCAGTACTGGTATTTGTTGTCTTGGATAGCAACAAATATGTAAAACATTTATGTTTGAAACAAGTGTTTATAAATGAGTAAAATGAGAAATGTATTAAATTGCCAGGCACCACATTCATATATATTTATATGATATATTTAAATATCCTACAACATATTGAGATAGCCATCAAATTTTTACTAAGCATAGATAACATTTAATAGTTAGATTTCAAGCAGGTTTTGTGACAAATATAATTACAGACAGTAAATAATGACAATATCTTAACTGACAATATCTTACCTACTTCTGCAGACTCTTCTTCTGTAGACTCAATCAAGAAAACAATTTATTGGGAACCTACAAATTAGAGAGGGGAAAATTCAGAACACTATAATAGATTGGGAAATAGTCCTGTTTACTTTTAAAGAAATACAGTAATTCATATATGCACTGTATACAACCAACTCCCAATTTGGCATCTTCCAGAAATATTGAAACTACAACTCCCATAATTCACAGGTTGAATTTAGAGAAGTTCAACTGAGAAATTATATTATATCAATGGTTGTTGTAGCTACTTGAATGTGTACTTGCTATTCTAGCTGCTCCTCTGAGCTTGATTTACTTCTGAATGAATTATACTTAGTTCAAAAAAGTACAGCAAAATTACTACCATTGTGATTGTCAAATACATGTGTTTATAAGATAATACATGTATTTAAAAATTTCATAATCAGTATCATCATCTTGCCACTGTCTTTATTATAAGAAAAATGTAAAAAAAAAAAAACAATTTACAGACTGCCTTTAAATTCCCCTCCTCAAACTTCAAAGAGAACTTTATTTATATATACCTCATTCAACTTGAACTATCCTGTCCAATTCTTGTTTGCCTGGAGGCTCAAATTCACCATCCTTTCCTAAGCCTAGCTTCTAATAAAGTTAGGAAAATAAATAAACCACATCCTTATATCATAAGTACACCATCATACACACTGAGTCTTAATAAAATATTCATTTGTATATAGCTACCTTGTAGCATTCCCAAAGTCAACTTGTTCATTACTATGGAAATTTGGAAGTTGGATGCAATAGTTTTTTGTTCTGATTGATCAATAATATTCTATATTATAAATGTTCCTACCTTCTACCATTTTACCTGAACTCTTGGACTGTCTGTATTTGTGTCAGAATTATCTACAAAGCTAAGTGAATGGAACAACCTTGGAACTGAAGTCCACAAGTCTTAAAGTTGCCAAGGTAGGAAACCCCTGGCCCATGGGACGACCGATTGCCAGAAGTAATGCAATCTTCAGGGAGGCTCCTTTCATGTTCCCTAAACTTGGACTAAAATGTTAAGGTAGACCAGAAGATGACTGAGAAAAGAGAACACAAAAGAAATGCCAACATTAACAGAGGGATAAGAAAAGTATAGAACAAGTTAGTCATGAAATAAAATCAAAACCAGAAGGCAATTGACACTTCGTCAGAAATGGGTGTTAGATAAATAATTCCAGTAATGTCAATCTGAAAAGCATTTTAAGTGATTAGAAGTGGGCAAGCCATTTGTTACAAATAGCATTCATTGCCAGTGTTGGCAGTTTTCCAGGTAATAATTATCATAAATGCCCCTCATTTGGTCAGCTGTGTAGACTGCTAAATAATTAAGTAAACTAATGACAATTTCCTCCACAATCTCTCTAAAATGTGTTGTAAAGTCCTTCTTTTGCGAGACCTATAAAATTATTATAGATTTATTTATTTTATCAAATTTAAACATCACCCATCTCACTCACAGTACATGTATATACAGTCTGTGTCTGTCTATTGTATTTGCATCCACTATGGTTTGAGATAATTAAAAAGATCTTGGAAAAAGAGAGAAATAACAGATATCCAGATCACCTCGATATCTGTTCCTCTTTTATTTCCTCACTTGGTCAGAACTACCAACTCCTTTTGATGAAGAGGAGGAGGTTAGTTAGATATGTTTAGTCATTATTCTGTGGAAAGCATCTTGCCATGTGTGTCTTTCAGTGTTCAGGTTTATTTGTGAGCTTTGTTTGTTATAAATAAATAAATAAATAAATAAATAAATAAATAAATAAATAAATAAATAAATAAATAAATAAATAAATAAATAAATAAATAAATAAATAAATAAATAAATAGTCACTGTACGTGTATACACAGTATACCCATACAACGAAATTCACTTAACAACCAAAGACCAGGTCCAACACACATAACAATCCCCAAACACATTCCTACCCACCACAATTCTCCACCCCTAAACCACCCAAACATCCACACAACAGACCAAGTAATACTGTCCAACAGCTCACTGATGGTGGCCCTTTAGTTCATTGTTGAGTGCAATTATAGCTCTGGGATTAAAAACTATTCAGAAAATGTGTGGTCTGACTTTTAATTGTTCTTTGTCTTCTGCCAGAAGGCAACAGTCCAAAAAGATTGTAAGCAGGATAAGAAGAGTCTCTGAGAATGTTATGCAACTTTCTCAAACAGTGAGATTCAAAAATGTCATCCAGGGCTGGTAGCTGGAGTCCGATGATATTCTGGGTTTTAATGATTCTCTGTAGAGCTTCTTTGTACGCTACAGAGCTGCTCCCATACCATGCAAGAATCCGTATGTCAGGACATTCTCAACGGTGCTGCGATAGTAGGACAGAAGTAGATGCTGACATAGATTTATCTTCCTGAGCATTCTCAGGAAGTACATCCTGAGACTATGTGTCAGCCCTTTGGAGTACTTAAGACCAGGAAACCAAAATCATGAATATTAATACTGTCTTTACTATAAGGCTACTGTAAAAATCTTGCAAATCTGGATGTGCTTCTTCTCTCCTTGACTTTATCTTCCAGAAAACTAGGGAAGATGAAATCAGATATGCTTTCTTTTTCTCTCTTGTTAAAACTTCTATTGAAAAATTTTACGACACTAAAAACAATACCAACTGAAATCAGAAATAAAGAGAAGAAACATAAAGTGAAAAGAAAAATAAAGAAATGAAAAAATAATAGGGAAAAAGAAAGGATGGGGGAAAAAAAGAATATTTAAAGAAGCAACTCCCAATCTTTTTTTTCAAGAAGTAGTGGTAAATTAATAGTTTCCCACCCTTTATGTGGTTGGAATCTCAGATGCTTTCTTCAATTACATTCCTGCTTTAAGCTCATGTACGTTGATAAAGCAATGATACAGAGCTAGGAATTCTAAATATTTCATCAAGAGACTCTTATTTAAAGGAAATAAGAAAACAAAATGGATCACCTTATAAATTATTACATGCCTTAAAGTTACTAACATGAAAGGATTGTGGTAAATTTAAAACCCTCCAATCATTTGTTTGGAAATCTCAAAGTGAAATTTTGATACAGCAGCCTGAGAATACATATCTTTAAGTACAACAAAAATATCATATGTAAAGAACACATATTGTGTTTAGCATGTTTCTCCAGTTGCCCAAAATTTGTATAATAGAAATTGTATATTGTAGCATAGTGCATGTATTCTTTTTAACTTTGCTTCCCCTGTAATCAGAAGCTATTTTGGCTTTATTGTAGTAGTGATGTATCCTTTATGGATCAGTGCAAAATCTAAATTTGATGGCATTAAAAATAGAAGCCTGCAGTTGAATAATTTTCATTGTCCAGTTGTTCAAAACTGTGACTCCAGTTCTGGCTCACCACTGCCCCATAATGATTCTTAATATTTATTGCCATCATAATCCTGCAGTAGCCCTACACAGTACACTTAGCAATGTTACTGGTCTTTGGTGCTATCTGATATTGGTTATTTTTAAACAGATATATCATTACCCAAACTAGGTAACATCATCAGGGCTAGTAGGGAGTCAGATTTGCTCTCATTTTATATTCTAGTGCAGTGTTGGCGAAACTTTTTGGCACCGAGTGCCGAAATGGGAATGTGCGCATGCGTGCATGCATGCCAGAAACCGGAAGAGCAGCCGCCCAATGAAGATGATCTTCCGGTTTGGTCTTCATGCATGCATGCACGCCAAAAACCAGAAGACCAGGTGACCAGTGGCATGTGCACTGGCTACTTGGTCTTCTGGTTTCTGGCACTCCTGCATGTTCAAAGACCAGCTGGCCGGCGCGTGCCGGAAACCAGAAGAGCCACTTTTCCAATTTCCAGCACTCCTGCATGCATGAAGTCCAGCTGTCCGGTGTGCCAGAACCCAGAAAAGCAACAGGTGATGGCTCACGTTCCAGGAGAAATGACTCTGGATGCCACTTCCAGCATGTGTGCCATAGGTTCACCATCACAGTTCTAGTGGCTTATCCTATTAGTGTTGGTAGGAGTGGTCTTGATGGTTCTGTGGTTGGGCTGTTCCAGTGGTGGGTTTCATTTTTTTTTTACTATACTACTGGTTCTGTGGGTGTGGCTTTGTGGGTGTGTTATGGCTTGGTGGGCATGGCAGAGGAAGGATACTGTAAAATCTCCATTCCCACCCCACTCCAGGGGAAAGTTACTGCAGAATCCCCATTTCCTCCTGATCAGCTGGGATTTGGGAGGCAGAGAATAGATGGGGGTGGGGCCAGTAAGAATGTTTACTACCGGTTCTCCGAACTACTCAAAATTTTCACTATCAGTTCTCCAGAACTGATCAGAACCTGCTGAAACCCACCTCTGGGCTGTTCCTGTTAGCTTGTTTGGCAGTTCTTTGATTGGGGTACTTTACTTTTGATTGTTGGTCTGATTTTAATCTTGGTGTTAATCTACACTCATCTGGATGCTGATTGTGATGGGAAAGTGTTTTGATCTTTTTGTTCCCTTTTGCCAGGGTTCTAGGAATTCTCTAGCATTTTGGGACTTGGCTTGGTCTAGGATGGCCATAGTTTTCCAATTGAAACTATGGTTAAGTCTATCCATGTATTGTGAAATTAAAGAATTTTCATCATGTCTTCTGACTGCTAGTTGTCGTTCATGGATGCATTTTGCTAGTCTTCTACTGTTTGTCCTACATACTGGCTGTTGCAATCTTTACACTGTAGGTTGTAGATGACATGTGTTTTTTCATCTGGGGCTAGTAGATCTTTTGGTTTACTTAGATGTTTTGATGTTTTAATTGGTTTGTATGCTATGCTGATGCCATGTTGTTGTAACAATCTGTTGGTGGTTTCTGAAATGTTTTTGATGTATGGCAGTGTAAGCCTTTTTATAGCTTGTGTTGGTTATGCTATATTGGGATGAGTGGTCAAGCACTTTTTGATGAAGTTGTGTGGATATCCATTTTGTTGGAAGATGTATAAATCAGTGGTCCCCAACCTTTACAGCTTGGCAGTCCGGCTTGGTAGTGGGGAAAGGGAATTGGGTGGCATGAACCAAATGTTCATGGGTTTGGGGATGTAACACAGAGTCAGATACAGTGGTGGGTTGTTACCGGTTCGCCCCAGTTTGCAAGAACCAGTAGTGGAAATTTTGAATAGTTCGGAGAACCGGTAAATACCACCTCTGCCTGGCCCAGCCCCCAATCTATTCGCTGCCTCCCGATTCCCAGCTGATCGGCTAGAAGGAAAAAATCAGGGCTCACTTGAGAAAGAACAGAGAGAGAGAAAAAACCAAGACACCATCACTTTAAATTGAGAAGCCTCCCAACTGATTGCTTCTCAGCCAGGAGATCACTTGTCAAAGAAGAAGGAAGGGAAAAAAACACCATCAGTTTAAATTGACAAGCCAAGACGCAGATGCTGGAAGGAAGTTTTTGCTTGCAGAAGTGAAGTGACATTCAGCAGTTCGTTTCTAGGTCAGCTGAACAACAAACTGGATAAGAGGAGGGATTCTTATATGGTTCTATGTTTTTGAAGTTTTGGGGTTTGTGCAAATGGGCTTTGTGTTTCTAAAAAGGTTTGGGTGATTTCCATTATGAAATATCCTGTCTTGAATGAGTTTTCTGCCTGCTTGTAAATGGAGCTGAACTTCCGGCTTCCACTTTCTATCTCTAAACACGGTAGCTGTTTTCTTCTTACAAAGTTTCCTTTATGCAGCTGGCAGGAATGTGGAATGAGTATCAGGCAGGTTCCTTCTTAGCAACTTGATTTCTCCTTGCTTTCCTTATGAGTAATATTTTATTTGGGGAAATCAAGAGGGGGGAGTTTGATTCCTTCCCAGAGCAGGTTATTGGGGTGGGGAGGGAATGGGGATTTTGCAGTAACCTTCCCCTGTCATGCCACGCTTACCAAGCCACACCCACAGAACCAGTAGTACAAAAATTTGAAATCCACCACTGCGTAAGTCCATCTTAATATGCTATTCCTGGTATGTGATGTTTTGTATACATACAGAGAAAGAAGCACTCTTGTAATCTTTGACTGTTAGGCTTGCTGTCAAACAACAGCTGTAATACTAATGACTGTTTTGAACAATAGTCAGGTTGTATTACACGAATGGCTATTTTATATGTGAAATTATGACTGAAATATTTCTGCACTTATATTGGTTCACACACTTAGGAAGTTTCTCCTTAGTTTTAGGTTGCTTCTCTCTTTGTTCAGTTTCCATCCATTGCTTCTTGTTTTGCCTTCTGGTGCTTTGGAAAATACATTGCCCTACCTTCTTTCTAGCAGCCCCTTAAAAGCCTGTTGCCTATCACACTCCTGGGCAAAGCATGTGAGCCATTTCCTCCTTTCAGTGGTCCATGAAAGTGCATCTATAGTATGTAGATAATAAAGTTGAAAAAAAGTGAACAACATTTTTACAGAACTATACATACGTTGAGGCTGGGTGTGACAAGGAATGGCTGGGAAGAGAGGGGCCAGGCGAGGCATCGCTTGATGTGAGTAACATTGAGTTGGCCATGCCTACCCAGTCACATGACCATCAAGCCATGCCCACTGTCACATGACCATCAAGCCATGCCCACAAAATAAGCCATGCCCACAGAACCGGTAGTAAAAAAATTTAGAACCCATTCCTGGACAGATAGTGAATTCCAGGCATTGACCACTATGTTGCTGAAGTCATATTTTCTGCAATCGAGTTTGGAGCAGTTTACCTTAAGTTTGTATCTATTGTGTGCTCATGTATTATTACGGTTGAAGCTGAAATAGTCATTGACAGGTAGAATGTTGTAGCAGATAATTTTGTGTACAACACTTAGGTCAGATCGTAGGCAGCATAGTTCTAAATTGTCTAAACCCAAAATTTCAACCCTGGTGGCATAAGGTATTCTGTTTTGAGCAGAGGAGTGGAGTACTCTTCTCGTGAAATACCTCTGGACTCGCTCAATTGTATTAATGTCTGATATATAGTGCGGGTTCCAGGCAGATGAGCTGTATTCAAGAATTGGTCTAGCAAAGGCTTTGTATGCCCTAGTTTGCAGTATAATATTACCGGAGAAGAAGCTTCACAAGATTAGGTTAACAATTCTTAATGCCTTTTTGGAATGTGGTTACAATGAGCTCTGGCACTTAGATTGTTTGAGATGAGTACTCCAAGGTCCTTGACAGAGTAAGGCTTGTCTACAAGGTCGTATCCACCCAGCTTGTATTTGGTGTTCTGATTTTTTTTGCCAATGTGTAATTGGATTAGTGTTTTTGGGTAGACTTGTGTTTCTAGTTTGCCACTGCAGTCTCTGCTGATAAGGATATCCAGGAATGGTAGTATGTTGTCACAGCCCTTTTCCCATCCATAGATCCATAATTATCTAAAGACTACATTACAAAATTGTTTTCCACAACACACCCAATCTAATCAAATACACCAAGATTGAAACAACCAAAATCATGGCCTCATCAGCCTCTGCCTAACCACATACTTTCAATGTGATGGACAAACTAATCTCCCTCTTATGTAGTTTCTTTACTTCTCAGAGTCTTTCTCACTCCTCATGTTTTTGTTGTGTGCAATTTTAGTCACAGCCGGGCGAAAATATTTGTCTCCCCTGAATATACTAAGCTCACAAATAGTTCAATTAGCTATGAATAACTCCACTGTCAATCAGAAAAACAACAGTTTTCTCTCTCGTCTCCCCTTCCTTCCTTCCTTCCTTCCTTCCTTCCTTTCTCCCTCCCTCCCTCCCTCCCTCCCCCTCCCCCTTCTTTCTTTCTCTCTTCCCTCCCTTCCTTCTTGACAAGTTTACATACCTCCTTTACTAATGGTTAAACAGTACCTAATATCTAAAAATAAACAGGAGCATCCAACAGTCTTAAATCTATTGCAAAAATAGAACTTGCTTAAAAATATCTGTACCATTCTACAAATGAAATAAGATCATAAGAATGGTAGAAGAATAAGATTTTTATGGCCTTTTTTAAAGCCTCAAGGATGAGACCTGGTGATCCAAAAATAGCGGGCAAACGAAAAGGTCTGCCACTAATCTCCCTGCAGACAATATTGACTGAAGAAATACAAAAGCACCTTATTTCTGCAGAAATAATTGAGACAAAATGGTTCTTAAAATACCAAGGTTCTGACCCACATAGGTCTTTAAAGGTGGCATCTAGGAACTTGAATTGCAAACAGAAGCACATTAGTAATCAGCCCAGCTGTCAGAGAAGAAGTGCTATGTAGGCAAAATTCATGTTTCCATAAGTATTTAAGTTCCTTCATTCTCTGCCACAGGAAGGAAGGAAGGAAGGAAGGAAGGAAGGAAGGAAGGAAGGAAGGAAGGAAGGAAGGAAGGAAGGAAGGAAGGAAGGAAGGAAGGAAGGAAGGAAGGAAGGAAGGAAGGAAATATTTTAATGCATTCATCTAAGATACTGTACCTACTGCGAGAGTACAATCTTCATATTTTGTTAGCACCATGGCAAGTTTTAGTTCCTACAAAAGATACATTGTCTTTTCTCTTTTTTATATGATGTTTTAGATAGACAAACATACAGATGTGGCTGACAAGGGAAGCAGCATACTGATCTTAGATGTGTTGGAAGAAATGTCCATCTGGGTTCAGTTCCAAGTGGGGAGAAAGACACTGGAAACATGGAGGCTATTTGGAAAGATGGTTTAATGGTGGACAGGACCACATGGTCCTGGGCAAAATGAGCACATGGGTGAGTGAGAAAGAGAG
This sequence comes from Pantherophis guttatus, assembly GCF_059756535.1. NCBI lineage: Eukaryota > Metazoa > Chordata > Lepidosauria > Squamata > Colubridae > Pantherophis > Pantherophis guttatus. The sequence goes on along the minus strand of NC_142067.1, from coordinate 37,744,053 downwards.
ATTTATACCCTCTCTTGGGCCCCACCTTGGAGATTCCTGTTCCTGTGTAAGAAAAGTATTCTGATTGGTTGTCAGACTCCCATGGGGTCATGCCGGGGTAACTTTGTAGGTTGTCTTGAGTCCCAGGCTTGGTTGAATCTTGCTGAGTGATGCAATCTCCCCAGGTGCCATGTGGTGAGTTCTGTTGCTAGAGGGCTAATCCTATCATGTCCTGAGGGCCATGTCTTAATCCCATCACCCTGGAGCTGAAGGGGGAGCAGGGAGCTTTAGGGAGCTGCTTTGTCTTTAAAACATATTTCTTCTTTTCTCATCCAGGGAAATATAATATTCTGCCTTTTTAATATTTCCTAAAATATTCAATTCTTTTAGGGGGGATGCTAACTTTTTTCAGATGCAAGAAGTAGCAAAGAATTCCTATTTTCTTTTTTTTTTCTTTTTAAAAATTATTCAGCATATGCTTACCGCATGGTGCACTTGTTTTAATTCTTGACTTTATCAGGTGACCATGTCTTTCACTTTAATTTAGACTAGATAACATTTTCCACCTTGGACCTTGGATCATTGTTTCAGAGATACTTCTTTAGCTAAACAGAGAAACAGAATGACCATGGGTGGGAACAACTTCTGACTTACTGCTGGCTTCCCCATTGAGTTTCCTTGTGAGAAGCTGATAGAGAGCATCAAAAACCAACCTCCCTCCGTCCACATTGTGCACTATAAAAACTACTATATTGATGTCATTATTCTGCAAGATATGACTCTGTGTTATGATACTGTTGCACATTAACTATTTCAGGCAAATCTTTCTAATTATATTGTAGGAACAATGCCTGAAGCAGTTGCAATTGATTGTGAGATGGAAAGCCATAAACATTGCTTAAATAAAATATGTAATGAAATAATATACACCAACAGTTTGTTTTCATTATTAATGCAGCATACCTACAACACCTTATGTCAAGCATGCATGAACTTTCCAGAGAAGTTGTTTTTTATTTAAAGTTTGCATTCAAATCAATCAATATATATTGCTGAATACAACAGTAATTACTATGCTGTAAGGACTTTGAAATGGCATTATCATTTGTCACTAGGATACCACCAGATGCTATCATAAACAATTCCCATCATTCCTACATAATTTTTTCCTAGTTTCTTAATGATGTGTAACAAGCAATGAATTAATAGATTTAGGGATGCAAACTAATAGGTATGTAAAAGAAATCCATCATCGATTACCTTTGGTGAAATGTCCTGATCCGTTAAATATTGTCAGTCAGAACAGACATAGGCATAAAATGCATAGAACATCAACGCTGCAATATTCAACTCAGATATTGCATGTAAATATGGGCATTACACATTTGAGTGGGCTCAGTCAGAATAAAATCTTTATATGTTATTATGACATGCCCATTTTAGAGCTAAAATTATATAGGCAATTGTTCTCTAAACCATGATTTTCAGGCTCTTCGTGCCTTTAGGTTCACACTGATAAATTTCCTACACCCTTACAAAGAAACAGCCTTTATGAAGGTCATGGTTGATTATGAAATATATATAGTTCATTGAAATTTGGCTTAATAGCAATCAGCCATTTATGGCTTTATAGCATACCAACTTTTTTTTAAAATTACAACAATATTTCTGAAAAAGTTAAAATCAGTGGGTCAAGCAATCTAGTTGGTGCCATCTATTATATCCATGAGCAAAATGATGTTTATAAGCATCAATTTACTTACTTTGGATCTAGGTTTTCAATATTAAGTTCCTGGTTTATATAATATTTCCTACTTAATTCATGGAGTGTTCTATTTCCCCCCCTAAACTGCTTGTCTTTAGTTTCATGAGTTGAGTCCAGATTTAGACCTGTGCAATAGGACCGTTCCACTTCCATGCCCAGTTTTTTCCCCGCTATGCTGCTAGAATATACCTAAGATGAAATTTTATTATGTGAGATAAGATAAGCAGGAAGTAAAAATGTCAAAAACTAAAGCAGAGGCATTTGTGGTTTCTACAAATGTTAGTACAGATATAGAGCTGGATCCAATTCTCCATCATTTATCTTCATCAGTTGTTCCTTGTTTATGATGTTAACCCGAGATGCCCTGATAAATTCCCATTTCCTCAAACAAGCTTAGATTACAGTTTGGTTACCGGAGCCATAAGCAATGTCATCATTTCAGCTCTCACAATGAATACCTAGATTTCACTACAAATATAGTGATAGTATGTGATAAGTTAATTAAGACATAATTCTGAGTAAGCATGAGTAGCATTAGTGCAAAAATATTATGAAGATAATAACATTTTGCAGTCATTGAAATTTCATATCAATTGCTTACGTTAATGGCAACATGAACACAATTTCTATCATAATTAAATTTAGAAACTGTTTTACATATTGGTGACCAACTGCATTAAATTGGTTTTTTAGAGTTAGAAATTTACTTTAGAGTAAATTGTGTTACCTTTTCAAGAGTCTTTAAGAAAAATAATGAGTGGGAAACTTGTGCCTCTCCAGCATGGATGCTGGTGAAAGATGTTGATAATTATATAAATATTCATTTCTAATAGAAGTGAGTATACATAGCTTAGAGTTGAGCTGTGGAGTTTTTGATGCATTCGGAATTGGTTGTATGCTTGCAGCTATTTCATTACCCAATTACATAACATCATCAGTGTGAGTAAGTGTGAGGTTTCCTGCCTGTTTATATACAATATCCTGATCAGCCAATTTAGTGGGATTATAGTTTTCTTTTCTTAGTTCTTTGGTTCTTGTTTGTGGTCTGATTTTTCATCTCATTTTAATCCCTGATTATCTGAATATTGGCTGTTAGATGGATGTCTTCTAGTCTTTTTGTTTCCTTTCTAGGTTTGTTACTGCCTCTTTTGAATGGGGTATAAATGTGAATTACGTCTATTTGCCTATTAGTGGTTGATTTGTCTGAATGCCAAACTTCTAGGAATTCCCAAGCATTTCTGGATTTAGTTTGGTTTAAAGCACCAACAATGTCCTAGTGGAAACTGTGGTTGAGTCTGTCCATACGTAGTGAGATTAAGTTAAAGTTCTCCAAGATTTGGGGACAGGGGAGTTACAGATTCATCTACAACTGGATTATGATCCAATGTCTGCAAAAAAATAGATAGGATTAACTTATTGGAAAGTTCACCAAGAATGGCTGACTGAAGCAATTATATTTTTATGGTGTCTGCCATTGCATTGTTGAAAATTCATGTGGAACATCCGCAGCGGATATAAACTAGATAGATTTGTCATAAAGTAGATGCACTGATTACATTAGAGACATTAAAATGGCTTTATGTGCTATTCCCCATTTTAATATTGTACTTGTAAAAATACTTTGATGACCTAGAAGCAGGCAAGTGACATTTTAATATCTAGCATCCTTGTCAAATGCAATTTATAACAATGCCTAGTAAATCCACACTACTCTTCATTGCACAAATCTGATTATGTTTGAAAGAATCAGCAAAACCTTAACATGAATTTTCATAGCATAATCCTTTCCCATTCTTTGCTGCTAGGAAAAGTAATATGCTTTTTTATAGGCAAAATAACATCAAAACTGTGTTGCGTGCTTATTAATAAACATTGCTACATGTTCTATTGATATTTTTAAATAAAAATAAAAACCAAGCATTTACATTCATTGAGTTATTACATGAGCTGCCTTTGTTGAAATCTGTGTTAAAACATTGTGAAAATGTAAAATATTATCCAAGAACAAACATTTCACTTATTAAATCTTCTTTTCAACCTTATTAACAACACACTTCTAGGCATGTCTCTCCAGACATTGTCCTACTATGTAGTACTTTCAGTATTTTCAGATGAATGCATATAAGATTTGAACCTAAAGATTATTTGAATAAGAGCAGATTTGTAACACATGTAACAGTTTAAGTTAAAAATATTTTGACTTTAATTATGGATGGATCTATTATTAATAATGGACTTGGCAAACTACAGTTCATGGGCCAAATCTAACTTGCTTGGTATTTATACAGCCTACAATAATGGACAGGCAGTGGTAGAACACCAGGCCTGAGCCCTAGCCAATCTTCTGTAGAAGTCGAGGAGAGTGAAATCTAACTCTTTTCTGATTCCCAATTGAATATATGCTTATGCCAAAATAATTATTCTATGAAAATTAAACTACAAATAGCTATACTTTGCTACAGATCTTTTAGACTGTTTTTATATAGCCGCCATTTTTATATTTTTCCAAATTCTCACCACTGATTCATAACATCCCACAATTAACCTTATTGCCACTGTACTCCCAAATCAATGACCTAGTTACGAATACTCAGGATTCCCTCTGGCTGACCCAGTATGGGAGAATAAAAATTGGCAAATAGCGAGCATTTCTTGCCCTATCTTTCTGCTGCTACTGTTTATTCAACTTTTTTTTTTAAATGAAAGAATTTTGGGGTTCCTCATCATCTTAACACCAGTACAATAAGATAGATGGATAGATTATAGATAATAGACAGACAGACAGACCAATGATAGACAGATGATAGATAGACAGACAGACATTACATGATTTGTCATAGAGAAACCTAGTGAAAATGCATTTATCCAGTATCTTGGCCCACATTTAAATATAGTAGAGGATTTCATTCTATTGGTATCTGCATATGCAAAAAGCTTCATGACTTACACATATTACCCACTCTATGGAAAGTATTTATTTGCTAGTGAACAATTATGGGTATCTTAGAAATTGTATACATATTCAATTTAAAAATAGTTTCTTAGATGAGCAGTCACAAAATCTGGAAACTGAATGTATGAAAATAACTTGCAAAGAACACATACTCTGCTGTTAACATACCTTGTATGTTGTTTAGAATAAGCATGCATGCAGGACCACAGAGAGTTGCCAAGGCAATTTAGATTCTTATCTTCAGCCTAGACCAGAGCTAATTTCATTCCGAGGATAAATGAGGAAGTCTTCTTTTGCCAAATGACAAATTGGAATGATTCAGGATTAATGAAACCTTTTTCCAGTATAGACCTCCCCTTTAGACATGCTTTATTATCTGTGGAATGAAAGAAAATTTGCTTGAAATACAAAGAGGACAAAATAACCACAATGCACTTATGCTAAAAAGTCCAGTTCCTCTTATCACACACACACAGAAAAGAGAGGGGGTAAGGGAGGGAGAGAGGGAGGGAGGGAGGGAGAGAATACTGTAGAATATAAAAAGTTTGGGGATGGGGAGTTTCCTTTATTTCTTTTAGAAAAGATTTTTTTAAAAAACTGATTATCTTGCCAAAATGTGTCTCTGATTAAACATTCTAGGACAATCCTTGCTATTTACTTTTCCCCATAGTTGCATCACTTGAATATATCATTTTACATCACAAATCCAAATCAAGCAAATATTAGGTGCCTATGGGAAGACTTTCTGGAGCATCATGGAGAAATGCTGCTGCCTGGGGCATTTGAAAATCAAGTTTCTGATACAGTATTTGGGAAAATGCTTTCAAGGATCATTAGCTCAACATAGGCCAAGTACTTTCTCACTAAAGGGTTAGCTCAATGAGATGCTTTGTGGAATTACAAGAAATGTATAAATTCAGGAGGGGCAGTATGCAGTGGTGGGATTAAAGTAATTTAACAACCGGTTCTCTGTCCTAATGATTTCTTCCAACAACCAGTTTGCCAAACTGCTCAGAAAGTTAACAACCAGTTCTCCCGAAGTGGTGCGAACTGGCTGAATTCCACCACTGGAAGTATGGTGCAACATTAGAGTTAAAAACATTAAATTCTAATGTCTCACATACTTCATCTTTGCTCTGATTGCTTTTTCACTTCCATATCTTGGAAATATTTACTGATGATATATTTCTTCCAGTATATTTCTTCTGGTACAATATCATTATTCAACTTTTGGTTTGGCATACAAGCTCCACAGATATCATTTTAGGTACATTACTATATGAAGATGAGATGAAGTTTGGGAAAGTGTAATCTTGCTCATCATTTGATTTACAAGTAAATGCATGGATAGGGCAGCTGATTTTCATAATAACATACTGTATGACAATCTTTAATAGGATACTATGCTGCTGCTTTATAAAATTTAGTTTTTTAAACACATGTTGTAATTTATAACATACAGTGGAATACATAGCATCATCAGGATTTTGTTGTTGTTCTATATTCATTTACGGTGTATTGATAGATGTCATTTTAAAGATCTTAATATCAGATAATGAAATGAAAATAGATGTAGTTGCAGCAAAAAATATTGTTGAACACTAAGTTATAGATATTAATAAACTGGGGAAGCATGATTAAATGAAGTAATATTTGCAAGACTATAGAGAGATCTATAAAGATATGTACAAATAAGTAAGTCTGCATTAATGTATTATATCGTGAATACAAATGAGTTTGGGATGCATAATGAAAGTCTGGATTTCAAAAATCTGCAAGATAGAGTAACATTTTCCTGATCCTTTCCTATTTTATGTAGTCCAGGGGTGGGTTCTAATTTTTTTTACTACCGGTTCTGTGGGCGTGGCTTGATGATCATGTGACAATTCTTTAGGATTTAGTGGAGGTACTGGTCTACCAGGCTTTTAACTGCTTGCAGAGCTGTACCAGTCTACTCATTTGTTTTGGAGGCACTGGTCTACTCATTTATTTTTGCAGGCACCAGTCTACTCATTTGTTTTTGGACGCACCGGTCTATCACCACACTGCCTTTTAACACTGATCAGCTATAGGGCGGCCCTTTGAAGCCCCACGGCAAGAGTTTAAACAGTTTTTTTCCTTCTAGCCAATCAACTGGGACTCAGGAGACAGCAATAGATTGGGGGTGGGGCCAAATAAAAGGTAAGAATAACGTGGGGGGGGGCAGGGGGCAGGGAGCAGATCCGGTTTGGTCACCGCTACTAGCTCGGTGGAACCGGGCAGAACCGGGAGGAACCCACCACTGATGTAGTCTGATTTGGTCATGAGGAACAAAGACAGGGAAAAGTAGATACATTTAGTGCAGTTCAGTCATAAATATTATACTGAAAATAAGAGTTATGGTAAGTATAAATGCAGGTCAGGTAGGGAAATGGGGAAATAACATATTTCCTGTTAAGTCATCTCAATAGAATTTATATCTTCTACTTGTAAAACAAAACTAACATATGCATGTAATAGTATTTCTTAATGACCATTTTACTTTATCTGGAAACAATCTTTTTTGTTTCCCAGAACTGACAAAGAAAAGAATAAACTAATTGCTTATATTTTTTTTAGGCCAGTTTATTTTCAAGTTCAGTTGTCATTATTTAATGAACCATGCACATAGAAAGAGAAAAGCTATGTGTGGCCTGCTCCATGTCTGCATATAAGAAGCTTACTGAAAAAATATATGTAGCTTGCAGTTCCAGCTTACAGAATCATCCTTTCATTTGGAAGAGTTTATTTCTGCAAACTTTTAACATGACAGTACTGTGTGGCCCAGGGTTACTTATAGGGCATGTCAAATTTTTCAACTTTTAATTTCCAACATTAGGGGTGCTCAAAAATTGTGACATGCCTTGTGGATTGTAAAGATATTTTGATTACTTTAATATAATTTAGATGTGCTTGGTAAATGACTACATAAATATTATAACTTTTTAACATTTTGTTTGCATACTGTTCATTCAGGAAATTTAAAAAAATGTCTCAACAAGTTACATAGAAATGTAACATGTGATTATAATATAATAATATTAGCAAACATGTAGATCACCATTTTCTTATGCCTTACTACTAAGAACAGCTACTACTTTTCATTAAGCAGCAGTTCCCCAATCTCATGCTGGCATAAGATGTATATTGATTCTGTAACATGAACACAAATTATATGACTCGTAGGATGGAAACATTGCAACAACTTGAACATCTTGGATAGAGGGCCTGAATAAAGAAACTAATAACATATATCTTCTAAATTAATAATGTCAATTATTTTATGCCTTCATGAAGAAGATATAAAATAAGAAATATGCTGGCAATAAACCATTACCCATTTAACCATACAACTTGGAGCATCAAAGTTATCCATTATTTATATAAAAATATATGCAATCCATACTATTTCAAATGTATGTATTTGTCAGTTAATGATTATATGTATAATACGAACAGTTAAAAGAGATGTATCTATGTATAGTTTTCAAAATGAATAAACAACAGCATGATCTGCCTATAACTCGCATAGATCTAGCAAGCGATGGCTATTTTAAAGAAATATAAAATATTGTATAAGAGAATAAACTCAGAAGCCATTTTCACCTTCTGGCATTATTTTATTTCACTTTATCCTTGTAACACTACTATAAATCAGATGGATGTACCAGTTTATAAGCAGATGAAATACCACATAAAGATAAAATAAATAACTCCGTAATCAATAAAAAAATGAGTGACACAACAACCATAGCTGTCAGATACAGTATATTTTTTACTTCCTAACATTTTACCACAAGTGCAGGGTCTACTTTTTTTCACATCAACCAAGTGTTGGTCCAGTTGGTTGCTATAGGATTGACCAACCTGTTTCTTGTTTGAGCTGAATTAGAGTGACTGGTCCAAAGTCATCCAGTTGGCTTTCATGCCTAAAGTGGACCAGAACTCACCATCTCTTGATTTCTAGCCTAGTGTCTTAATCACAAGACTAAAGTAATTCTCTGTTAGGCCTAATATATAACTATATAGTCACAATAATTATACCACAACAATTCTTTGGATAAGTTCCACCAATTTTTATGGCACTCAGCAATGATGTCAAAGTTGATATCAACTGATCTTCTGGCAGAATGCTGTCCAACTATGTGAGGGCCATCACAGAAAATTGAGTCTCCATCCCTCTCATACCAAATATATAACAAATGAACATTTTCACTCAGGACAAATGTACAAGAAAGTCTGGTTCCACATGGAGAAGATGATCCTGATGATACCTTTAGAGCTTTATAGTTTAAACTTTGTTTTGAATTATACCAGAAAATCTATTGGAGGAAAAGGTAGCATTTGCAATACTAATACTATACCTCCAACCTGATCTCATTTGCCAATATGTGGGCTGCATTTTGAATGAACTGGAATTTTCAAATAATTTTTTTAAAGATAACCAAATGTAAAGCATATTATAGTGATTTAATAAATGTAAATTCATTGGCACAAGCTTTTATCAGTCAATTGATCAGGATCATTATCCTGATCAATTTCAGGTCATATATCTGCTCGTTCAAGGGATAGCCCTCTTCAGAGTTACAACCTCTTCAAAAAGATTGGTTAGAAATTGAAGGATTCTAAGAAACTTGATTACCACTGGCCCATAGGCAGAAGTTTGAAGCAAGCTGAGAACCAGGACTATGGGACAAGCGATGGGAAAAGTCAAGAGCAAACATCAAATTAGGAAGCACAATGAAAGGGCAAACCAGAAGGTAACATTTAAGAGCAGGTTACATATATTGAGAAACAAAGAATTTGTCACAAGAGTAATAGATAAATACTTTGAGATTAGGAAAGTTTATATGCATAAGAATATAGAAACATAGAGTACTAGTTCAGCACTTTATTTAAAAACTGTTATTGGAAGGCTAGGGGATAACTTACGGTAAATTATGATACATTTAAATTTGTCTCAAATGTCTCTTTTTATTTAATGAAAATAAATTAGCTTGGACATGAACTGTATCTTCTATTCTTTTAATAATTTTATAACCGCTGCAATTCAAGACATAGTTTAAAGGCAGAATTGTCCCTCTCTAATTTTTTATTAAGTTGGTCCTTCCTTTCTTTATATAAAGGAGACTTCAAAAACAAATGAAGCAAAATCATAAAATAATACTATCCAGTGTCACTCTGTAATAGGAGAGATATATCAGGAAAATATTTTGTTCTATTGATTAATCTTATAATGGCTGCTTCTTATGTATTTATCTGAGCTACTGGCAAGATAATACAATTTTTTCAAACTGGAAAAAGTTAATATTTTGGAACAATTCTTTATCTTATATTCAAGCAACACCCATTGAACTATTGCATATAAGTATCTGAAAGAATTAGTAGATAACACTTCATTTTAAAATATACTGTCTTCTTCCAAACATATTTTTTTTCTTGTGCTAGATGTTAAAAAATCTGCTAGATGTTAAGAAGATAACTAAGTGAAATGGAAAGTGGTTAAAGATAACGAATCAAAGCAAATGATAGCAATGTTATTTTTTAATACTGCATATGATCTTAAGCAAATTAGATTTACCAGCTCAGCCATTTCAACAACTGACAAGAAATTGGTACCCAGTGATAGCTAAACATGGCCTCCCTTAGATAGCTAAACTAAACAAGGTTTCTTTCTTACCTCTTTTTTCATGAGAATGAGTAGGCTACAAAGATTATACCAAAGAGGTAATTCAAGTTTTTCCTTTTGTTTTTTAGCCTGTTAAGAGGACAAGATGATAAACAGGGGAGAGAACTTAGATCCAGAAAGTATGTTTGTATTTTTAGTTTGAATTGGAAACAACAAGCAAAAGAATATTATGTCAACTATTGTTAGGATTGTATTATACATTGATTTACTAATAGTACTGCAATGTGCAGAATATAATTATTTTGACTTCTATGAGGGTTTTGAAATTAGAGTCAGTTCAGAAAATATAAACAAATTCTAAGTGAGCAGCAAAGAGCAATTCCTCTCTGAATAAAGCCTTATTATTTGTCATCTACAAGAACAACAGAACTGTATGTTGTTCAAATGGAAAAGTAGATCAACATTACTTAGAATTTTGCTTAATTTGGTAAATTATGTTTCATATTTTATATGAAAGTGACATGCACTTAATATTTCACAGTTCTAGAAGAAAGCAGTTTTGGTATAATTTATAATAACTTTTTCTAAAGCATGTGACAAATGTTCACATGAAATCCTAGTAGAGAAGGTATCTAGATATAGATTACACAATATTATCCATCTCAAAGGCGTTTTGTTTTTTGCTTGAACAGGCAACTGGACTGTTTTTTGTTTGAGGAGGAGGAGGAGGAGGTGGTAGAGGAGGAAGAAGAGGAGAAAAGGAGAGGAGAAGAAAAGGAGGAGAAGAATTAGAAGGATTTTTCTTCCTCCTCCTCAAAAAAAAATCAGTCCAGTTGCCTTTCAAAAAAAAAAAAAACCACCTTTGAGACAACTATGACCTGGATGACTGAGAATTGAATATATTTATTATTATCCATATTAATTAATTGCTGGAAGGAAAAGGTTAGTGGCACACTGCAATGATCCATTCTAGATCCTGTGTTCAACATATTTCTATATTGCATAGATGAGAGACTATGAAGTAAAGGGTCAAAGTCAAGATAAACCACTATTCATCTCAATCCTGTGTACTGTATGTGATAAACTATTATATTTCGTTCCAAGTGTTATGCTTTAGAAAGGACATTGACAAATTGGAACGTGTCTAAATGAGATCAATCAACATGATAAAAGTCTTGGGAAGGGAAGAAGTATGAGGAATTTGAATTTGGGAATATTCAGGCTGGCAAAGAGTAGAGTGTAGAGAGAGATGATAGCTCTTTAAGTATAGGAAAGTTGTCATTGATAAAATGGGGCAGTATTGTTCCAAAAAACAAGATAGAAAACAATGTGTTTAAATTACAACAAAGTGGATTTTGGTTGAACTTCACAAATTATCATAATGGAAAGAATGTTCAACAGACAGCTTTGAGAAGTGGTTGGCTCTTTTCTTTAAGTGTTTAACAGAGGGTATATGGTCACTTATTGGAGATGCTGTACTAGCTTTATCTAATTCTTGGCTACAAAATGGACAACCTTATTTTCAAGGTCCTTTTCTATCCTTAAATTATAAAATTGTAAAATAAAGGCCAACAAAATATATGTTCTTTTCTTCCCACATGCATATTAAAAAATTAATTATACTGTAATTGTTCCAATAAAATGCAATTAATTTAAAATCATAAAGTAGCATATTTTTCTTGTTTTGTTTTATTTTTAATGTCAGACATCTAATAGAACCTGAACTTTGCAAAACACTTTTAATGGCTAAGACTATTATGTTTATTATAGTCTGAAAATGCCTGAAGTTTAAATGCAGTCAACTACTTTAATTATTCAGAAAGGATAGCAACTTGTTTTATATTTCAATCCCTATTCCTTTAACTCACATATGCTTAACTGTAGGGCAATACTTTTTTAAAAAAAATATCATCTAATTATCCCATTAGATCAAACATTCTTTCCAAGTTTCTTGTTTCCCCTACTTCATATTTTGTGTGCTATGTGTTTTCCTTTGTTAGTGGTGTTTTTTGTTTTTGCTATTTCTACTTAATTAATGAACACCCAACTAAGCACTGGAGTAGGGTATGCTTTGATTTTTGTTCCTGTTCTCTCTTGGGCATAACAATGCCCAGCAGGCTACAGTCAATTCAACAGGAGAGCTTATCCATCACTGTTCAAGAATCTTGGGCATTGACTGATGAGGAGAAGATAAATCATGGTAGAGTTCTCCATTCAAAGAGCCCTGAATGACACTGACAGAACTCTGCATAAAAATTAGTTTTATACGGGCCTGTATAATATGTCACTTGTAGATTGTCTCTACCTATAAAGACTACCCCTTTTTGCTTTTCTGAAAGAAGATGATGATTTTATAACATGGTACTTCTAAGGGGATCTTTAAGAGTGTTAAAATTTAAATTCAGTTTAAAGACTTAACTTTGTAACTTTGGTTATTTTCATAGTTGATTAGATTTCATTTTTAATTATTTTACAATGGAAAAACACTGAGGAAATAGCTAAAATATATATCAATATGCGTTAGATATCCATGTATCAGTCTGACATTCATCACACAACTCAACCCTTTTTGTTTCATCAAAGTGTTTCCAGAATGTTTTATTGGACATAAATTGATACACAGCAAATTATTCTATATAGGATGAAAGCTCCTTGACTTAATCCTTCCCATCCTATAGCCTTATTCTACAAGTATGGAACAGTTCAGTAGTTTTGGCGTTTTCAGTAAACCAGTCATTCTTATTTAATTATCAACAGCAGATTGCAAATTCTTCCTTCCTTCTTTTTTTGGTAAAAGATTGGAAAAAATCATAGTCCACAAAATTCCATTAAGAAAATGAGAGTATAAAAACTGTAGAAGCAAGTAATAGTTCCATGTTCAAGATAAAATTGTTTTTATCCTAAATGCTAAAAACAACAAACAGAGAGATGGTCTTCATATAAGTTTTTCTGGACATCTATTGATCCTGGTGGAAACTAAGGTAGCATTTTGGAAATGACCAGGTAAAACTGGTAAGTATGAGATGGTGCAGAACTAATTGGATAGCAAAGCAGTTTAGGTACATTAAGTTAAACTGTCATTTAAATTGTGAAAGAGAACAGAGAAAAATTCACTTGAAATGCAAGTTGATTGAGTAATAATGAGGGCTTCATAAATCAATATTTTAGAGTAATATATCAATGAAAATTATGTTTATGCATATTTTAATATTTGAAGTTTTATTTAAGCATTGTATATTTAATACATTATACAAATGTAATATATATCACTGTTTCTTAATATAACTGAATAATTAATTATATTAAATGTTCCATTTTATATTTATATTTTAATATTTCCCCATTCTGCCCTTTCTAAATCTATAATATGGATTTGAACTGCAATGGATCTGCTTAATTTGGTATCCTACTAGGTTTTGCTCATAAATTTTGTTAAAATAGTTTCTCATGGTAAAATTATACCTATCAACTCAGCTTGTAATCCCATTTAGTTCAGTGCTTTTTATCCAAAGATACATATGTTTAGAATTGCAACCTATAATAAGCTGATAATTAAGAAAGGAGATCAAAGATAAGCATATCAATCCCCAATGCAATCTTTAATAGCTATATTTTTGCTTCTAGGTAGTTTTCTATTGATTTTAGCTAATCAAATTTAGAAAGACAGTTGCAACCCCTGTCATTATGAAAAGGGAAAGGCAGGTACTTTCAGCCAGGAAACAATTGATGAAGCACACTAAATATAATTGGGAAGACCAGGAGGAAAAAGAGAAAATTTAATTGTAAAATCAATAAAAATTAATTGAATACAAAGCAATATGCTCATCTTATCTAGTGTCCATTTTAAAAAGGTTTCAAGTATTTCTGCACTATTTGTTCAACACAAAAACAATTCTTTGGATATTAATTGGTAGCAGGAACTATAGCAGGTAGCAAAATGAGTTTCTCTGTTTCATGCTTTAAGCACAATGGAAATTGTTGTGCTAAATACATGAGGATACGTGTGTATTCACATAATATTTATATGTCAATTCTTATTCTTACATTGTGTAATGCTACATTCATAATAAATGATATTTTGAAGCACAGAAAAATCTATTAATCTTTTAATAAATAAGCATCCTTTAAATGACCTTAATTTACAAGATATGCAAACATATATATTTACAGTTTTCAGAAATTAGGTAAGTTCTTTCTTTCTTTCTTTCTTTCTTTCTTTCTTTCTTTCTTTCTTTCTTTCTTTCTTTCTTCCTTTCTTCCTTCCTTCCTTCCTTCCTTCCTTCTTTCCTTCCCTCCCTCCCTCCTTCCTTCCTTCCTTCCTTCCTTCCTTCCTTCCTTCCTTCCTTCCTTCCTTCTGTAATTTAGGATAGATTACTACCCAGGAAGTTTAAATCACATCTCATTTAATAGCTATATATATAGAAAGCAAGTTGGTTGATTCAAAAAGATAAGTAAGTCAAAAGTAGTTAGTACATGGATGAAACAAAACAGAAAATTCCAAAGCTGCAAAAGAAGTTGGGAAGAGATAGGTACAATTAGTAGATGGCAAATTTTTCTCAATTAAAAATTACATGGACATTTCTATGGAGGCACCCATAGTATAAGGGTGCCTCCATATACTTTCTTATAAGAAGTATAAGGAAATATAAGAACTTTATCTTTTGAGTTATTATCCAAATTAGATACTTTTCTAAGGACAAGAAGCATTCATAATACATAAATAAATGTGAATTGAATTGTATTTAAGTTCTTTTTCATTTTTGTTGCCAATGACACTGGAATTTTACTAGTTTTATAAAGCAGAAATGGCAATTGTTTTGTCCAAAAAATATGTTTAAAAAATATGTTTCCCCCCTCAGATGAGGACTAATGACCAGGGAAGGATATAAGTGGAATGAATAAAGTTGAAAATTATGAAGTATTTTAGTAGTTTGGGATTTTTGTTTTGTTTTCAAAGAATAGGGTTAAGCTTCCGTCACTGAAAATTTCTGTCAGACTAAGCCCAAGAACAACAGCTAGAGTTCAGTTCTTTATTTGCTTATACACAACAGACAGAATCTAGCCAGACTAATCCTTCACTACTCTCACTCTAAATTCTAATACTCATCAGATGTGGCTATCCATATCCACTTCCTTTTGTCTCCTATCTATCTCTGAACTGTGTGGCCTCTTGTCTCCTCCAACCACTTTTCTGAAACTTGGGAAACTGTCACTTCACTGTAGTCCATCATGCTACTTGCCATGCTATGGGCACCATGTTGTTCAATAACTGGTTAAATAGGAAACTACACAAAAATCCTGCCATTTTTCTTACTTCTTGTTACCATTTTAATTTTTTTTTTAATTCTATGGCTATCTCTCATTTTGTTTTTTCAGATTTGTCTGAACTATTGCCAAGCATGTTTAGGCCTTCGCTAAGTTAGGAACTGAGACTGATGCTCAAGTGAAATTTGAGAACAGTCTTCAAACAACAGATGAATATTTGATCTAAAACTACTTACCACAAAGTGCAATATACTGTATGCATTTAGGAACAAAAGGCAACAGTATTAATATACTGTATTAATAATTTCTAAATCTATTCAAACACTTACAAAAATTTTTCCCTTAGTGCCAATTGCTGAGTATAACTATTTCTTTCTGCTATCCAGTAAAGATATTACAATATCTAAGTTTGTCTTTAAATGATTAAACAGATGTTAAATTTTCCTTCCACCCAATTGATCTGTAAGAGGCACTGGATGTGTCAGCACATTGCAATGGAAAACTTTGGTCATTAGAATTTGTACTTTTAATGACAACAGTGCACTGCTGAATAGTGTTCCAAGCTCTTACACTTTATTTTTATAACTTACAATCACAGTCTGAAACCTGGCATTAGAATTATAATCCTAGTCAACTAGATCACTTCAGAAATTTGCCCCAAGACTAAAATTCATATTTTAAAATAGAAGATTCTTAAAGTGAATGTAAAAATTAAACCAGAGATTTTTCTTTTAGGTTTAATGGACAAAGAATTTGGGGAAAAAACCTGGAACATTGCTGTTTTATATGTTGACAGCACCAAGAATTCAAAAATTGAAAGATACTTTAATTCCCACAATAGATGAATGGCTGGAAAAACTGATGGAACTAGCGAAGATGGCTAAATCAAGTGCTTTAATCAAAGAAAAGAACACATCTAACTTTGTTTCTGCTTGGAAATCACTTCTGAATTATGTGCTTGAGATAGAAAAAAATGAAATATTGACTTTTGGTTTTGATAATTAGATAAGTTTGTTGGCTAGTGCATAGTTAAATATGTAAAAGTAAAAGATTGAGGTGGCAATGTTATTTTATTTTAGTTCACTAAAAGAATTGGAAGTCAATGCTTTTCTCTTTTTTTAACCCTTTCTTTCCCCTCTTTCTGACTATTTTCATTTATATGTTATACTTTGATATGTTTAATAAAATTATTTTTAAAAATTACCTCAGGGCCCTTTTTTGGTATTTACCAGAGTGGAACATTTAGAGTAAAATGATATGCCAATAGTACCAACAGACTTCTAGAAGATTTCTAGAAATTTCTATGATTGTGCAAAGCCTGTAAGGGTTACCTTAATTTGTCAAAGCTTTATTGAATCACACTGTGAAACAGATCTGTGAACCACAGAGACCTGCTTCAAAGAAACAAATTAAATTGTTGTAAATTTTTTAATTCTATGAATGCTTATATTTTTTTGGTGCCAGATTCTCTCTCTTTAGCTTGCCTTTCTTTGTATCCCATTGGCCTGCTCCTGGTGCCTCTGCTAATTAACTATCAAGATGTATTTCCAGCTAGTCACAACCTGATACAATTAAGTCCTGCTAGTGATGTCAAGGCCCATTCAGGAGAGACCTAGCTTACCAATTGGTAATGCCAAACTCCTGGCACCTCAGGAAGCATAGTGATCAAAAGACAAAACAAAAAACAAAACAAAAAAACCCCATGGCATCCCATAAGGACAAACTTAAATGTCTGTAGTTTAGTGCCATGTCAAACCTGACAGTCCAGAAAAATAAAAGGGAAGTAAGAGTTTCATTTTAAAAATATTTCCAAAAGGTTTTAAAATCATAATTTCATTTTTAGGATGGTATAGCAGAGTTGCTACATTGTTTTAGCACAAGTTAGGCTCTTTAATTGTCAAGTTGTTACCATCTTTCCATGTCTGTTGTAAAAGAGTACAGATGCAATCAGATTTGAAGCAATCAGGAGTAATAGTGTAGACCTAATATTTTAAGAATTTCGTTGATATCTTTATTCTTACCATGTTTAAATTTTTAAGATAATTTCTGGAAAATAGCAGCCTCTCCTACTTTGTAAAGTCCCTTTATGCTTCCCACTTCTACCATAAAAGTATAGACCCATCAGATGAAACATTAGTTCTTCTTGATTTACATAGTGCAAGCTCATATATTCAGGTATTCTTGGAAGAGTTTTCAAAGTCAATCATTGAATGCATATTATTTTTAAGATTAGAATCTATTAGCAGTTACAACCATTTTTTTCTCTTCTTCTTTTGTGATCTGTTCAAAAAGATTTCATTTTCTTCCTTTTCCTTTGTTTCATCCATTTGTGTTGCCTACGTGGAATATTCTTGGGTAAAATGAATGCATGACAGTGGTGGGTTGCTCCCGGTTCTGTACGGTTCTTGCGAACCGGTAGTAAAAGTGGCGGGAGGCTCTGCCCACCTGCCCAGATGTCATAATGGACAATCTGCGCATGTGCAGAGTCTTCTGGACATGTGCAGAAGTGCGCACTCCCGTTGTGAACCGGTAGTAAAGGTAAGTAGAACCCATCCCTGATGCATGACTAGGATTATATTTCAGCCCTTAAAAGCAAATGATTTATAACAAATGATGGAAACTTTCTAATCTCGTTCTATCTCTAAATCAGCATACTTCTTTTAAAGAGGCATTACTGCCATTCCTGTCAGAAAAATAAATTTGCTTAAGTTTGATATTCAGCAACTGGTATTACTGTATATTGGTAGGCAAACAATAATGCTATGCAATTTACGTATATAGTGCATAGCAAATCTTAGTGAATCTTAACATGAGACAGTATCAAATATCTTTCTATATCCATGTATAGATTCAATGCAATAAAAATCTTGTATGAAAATTTTAAAAAAAATCCAGATTCTTTTTAAAAAAATATTTCCCAATGTGGAATCCCTTATATATGTTGGACTTCAACTGCCATGTAATTTCTAGCCAGAAAGCTGATATACAGGAATAGATTTTTTATTGATTTTGCTATTCTGGATCTTGTAGCAAACAAGTAAACAGCTATTAGAGTATAAATTAAAATTATCAAGTAAGTGAAAGGGATGGTTTGAGTGAGACAGAATGGATGATGTATTATTTCTGTTTTTTATTAGAAAAAAATAGAAATATATCTATGTGAGAAAAATATTATCCGTTTTGTCCTAGTCAAGCCATCCTTTTCACTCACTTGTTAGAAAGTAAGAACATAGCTAAGAAAGAAAAGGATATATTCAGATCTGGACGTGAATATTAAATATTCAGTGACCACTGTATTCAGTGACCACCGTATGATGGGTTAAACTGTATTAAAATTTGGCATGGTTGTATTTTTATGGTTAGTTTTATAAGACTACGATAAACATGGCCAATAATAGATTTTTCTCATCTCATATCAGTCCAAGTGTCACACTTGGGCTAGGAGAAGCTTGTTAGCAGTAATTAGCAGCAATACGCTCTATTATTTGCCAAAGTAGTTTTCACTGCTAAGTACCACCAAAACTGCCTCAAGGCTTTAATCCCCCCCCCTCCCGCCTTCTTCTCCTTCCTCTTGCCTGGCTCTGCTTCCTTTTTAACTTCGTGCATTTTCCCATGATACTGCTCTCTGTGGTGCAGGGCAGGGCAAAGACAAGGCACTTGGTATCAATGTGATCTTGAGAGATGGGGTCAGGCCTAGCGAAAGCCTTTCACAAACACAGGCTGAACTCTATTAGAGATGCAAATCCACTTTCTAAGTGAGGATTGTTGAGATAATATAATGGAGCCCAAGGAATTCCACAGCAGCTGCTTTTCAGCATAGGTCTTTTGTCTGCATCTTAGCAAATTTCTGCAGCCTGTTTAAACTGCAGCTATTGTCTCCCTGGCTTCACCGATTTCTCTCCCTGCCACTGGCTTACAATAGCTTGATATGGACATCTTTGTTACCTCCTTTGTACTGTATATCAGAGTAATGTTTCAGCAGATTGAGGCCTAGCAGGAAGAATTAAACCTGTACTACACAGTGCATGATGAATTGTGGGATTTACATATCATTTTAAAGGGGTATTTTCTGAAGGTTGTTTCTGAATGGTGTTGTGTCTCCAAGGATATGATCTGAAAGTGGAGTGACAGAAAAGGAAGTGATTTAGATGCTCACTGACAGCTTAATACACATGGTACAGGCAAATAGTGGAAATTCACATGTCACCTCCTTTTGGACTTTTGCTTAGAAATGTAAGAACAGCACTTTCAGATTTGCATCCTATAACTTAGGAAGAAATATAATACTGGAGTAATTTATGGACAACGCTGGTTGTTGAAGGGCAAAGGGCATCAGGGCTCAGCACCCTGTGCTTTCGATCCCATGTATTTGGATTAAAACAGAAAGTACTGGTTGAATAAGGTCTTGACATTACATAGGCAAGTATTTCCAGGTCCTGAAGTGGTGTGCAGTACTTTATTGAGATAAACCAGTATACTTTAAGGAGCTATATCCAAGGAATGGATACAGGTATGTCCTATCAGGAGTAATCTAACAATGCTAGAGGGTGCTTTACTCATTTTTACACACGTATTTTGAAAGTATATCATAGCATCAATACTGATTCATATTTAGGAAAAGTGTTCAAGAAAAAAATAAGAGAATATTTTCCCCTATATATTTATGAAAAGATTTGCCTACAAGCAAAGGATTCTAAATTATTTTTCAGTTGCAGGAAGTAATGTTCATATGCAGACATGAAGCATTAACCCTCTTTGTGGTAGTGTGTCAGTGAAAATAACATTATATATAACATTATATACGAACAAAATAAAATGTTAGTAAAATAAAAATTTAGGACTAAATGCCAATCCACAATCTCTCCTTTTATATGCCATCCCAGAGATAATTGATAATCTGTAGCTGGCTAACCCAGTTCCACAAGACTTCTTATGAATTTTAGAACAATATATGCAGAAAAAGCTAGCATGCTTTCTGCTTCATAGCTATTAACTTTTTATGA
The DNA here is from genome assembly GCF_059756535.1 of Pantherophis guttatus. Lineage (NCBI taxonomy): Eukaryota > Metazoa > Chordata > Lepidosauria > Squamata > Colubridae > Pantherophis > Pantherophis guttatus. The sequence goes on along the minus strand of NC_142067.1, from coordinate 37,723,441 downwards.
ATATTTATTGTATTTCAGAGCTAAGTTCTAAGAACTAATGGCTTCTAATAATTGGTTACCTGCTTGACTGGCGAATATGAAAAAAGTGGAAGTGGCAAAGAAACTGAAAAACAAAATAAATGTTGCTTGCAAGGTGGGCACTTGGGAGCTCAAAATAAATGTTATATACAGTATTTTGGTGGAGGAACTTACACTGTTCTCAAAAACTAACCTGGTTGGCTTGCTATTTTCCTGAATCACTCTACCTTATATTTCCAAATATGTTTGTAGATTGTCCCATCAAGAAGAAACTATAAAGGTTCCATTGAAACTGAGATAAGTATTATATTTCTGAATCTAAATTCCTAAGATGTTTCTAGAAGATCAATTTTTTTCTATCATAGATGAGATGTCAATACATTGATAGGTGGATGAGCCCTGAATTTCATCTTATATTGCAAGATGAATATACTAACCTAAAAGCAAGTCCCATTGATACTTGGCTATTGTTTGAACTGATGAAACATTGCATGATAAACCTGAAAGCAATTCACTGTTTCACTAGTAATAGAATCTGAACTGAACGAAACATACTGAAGACAGAATTAAAGCCTTCTCTGGATGCACAGTTGTACTTGATATTGCAGAATTATAAAATGGTTCTTCGACTATCTCTTCACTCCTGAATGAAAAAAGAAAGGATTATACAGAGAAACATTCATCATGGAAAATGTGCACAGGCGTGTCAAGTTTCCATTTGACTTTTTTTTTCTGTTTCCCAGCTTCCCAGTTACATGCAATTCTGAATCCTTAATTAGGATTTGAGCAGCAATGTGATTTTCTGCCTGAACAGCTTTTAAAAATTAATATAGGAGGATTATTTTAAAGAAGTCTACTCTATAAAGTCAGTACATAGGTTTAGTTCATTATTCTCAAGTGAAGATTTAATACAAGCAATTTATCTCATTCTGTTCTACAAACTGAAACAAGAGAGAAATCACAAATTTGTACTTCAAAGGAAATTTTTTTGCCAATCACAAAGCTAACTAAATTTGTTTAATCTGAGGAAAACTGCATAGCTTTGACCAAAGTCCTATTGGATTTGAACATTATGGAAATTAAATTTAAACGGACTGTAAAAGTTATTATTATAAGAGCCATTTTTGTGTAGTGGTTAAGACAGAGGTCTTCAAACTTGGCAGCTTTAAGACTTGTGGACTTCAACTCCCAGAATTCTGGCTGGAGAATTCTGGGAGTTGAAGTCCACAAGTCTTAAAGCTGCCAAGTTTGAAGACCTCTAGGTTAAGATATCAGGCCAGGAACCAAGACACCAGGAACCAGGCCAGGAACCAGGGCACTTCTAGTCCTGCCTTAAGCAAAAAGCCAACTTGGTCAATCTCTTTCAGCCCTAGAAAGTAGGAATGGCAAAACTATTTCAAAATCCTGTCAAGAAAACTGCAGAGGCTTCTCCAGACAGTTGCCAGGAGTCAAGGCAATGAAAAAAAGAGAAAAAAAACCTTATTAATGACAACAGAACTGAGGAAATTGATGAAATACAGTAGATGAATTGTTTAAGACTATAAAAGACTGTATCATTAAAGTGCTACAAACAGTATGAAGCAGGTAAGGAATACAAGGCAGCGTGCAGGGAACTGAGAAAGTAGAGAGGAAAAGTGAGGACATATGCTTACTACAAAGACTGTGAAAGATCTAGACAAACTGCTTAGCCAAAGAAATACCACCCTGAAAGGAATGTGTGTCAAGGTCATGATTTTCTAATTTTATATCAGAACAAATGAAAACCCAGATTGTTGGGGGCAATAGTCTGACTCTGAGAGAGGACTGTAAAGCACTGTGCAGCAGTATATAAGTCTAAGTGCTATTGCTATTATCAGGAAGAATGAATAAAGAAAATTTGATGCTTTTATTTTGTAGTGGTGGAGAAAGTAGTTAAGACTAAACTTAAGGAAGAATAAATAATTCAATACTAGATCAATTACTTCTTTTAATTTATCAATTTAATTATAATGTGGGGTTTTTTTTAAAAAAATAATTTATTTGCATCCTTCCTTTATTATTTTTACAAATAACTCAAGCTGGCAAACATATCCAACACACCTTCTTCCTCCTATTTTCACAACAACAACTCTGTGAAATGAGTTGGGCTGAGAGTGAGTGACTGGCCCAAGATCACCCAGTTAGCTTTCATAGTTAAGGCGAAACTTGAACTCATAATTTTCTGCTTTCTAGCCTGGTGCCTTAACCACTAGACCAAACTGGCTCTATAGTGTGTGTGTGTGTGTGTGTGTGTGTGTGTGTGTGTGTGTGTGTGTGTGTGTGTGAGAGAGAGAGAGAGAGAGAGAGAGAGAGAGAGAGAGAGAGAGAGAGAGAGAGACCACAACAATACACTTCAACCACATACTTCAACCACAACAATACAAGAGCAAATAATAGACTCAAGGTAAACCGTTCCAAACTCAATCACAGAAAATATGACTTCAGTTACAGAGTGGTCAATGCCTGGAATGCACTACCTGACTCTGTAGTTTCTTCCCCAAACCCCCAAAACTTTAACCTTAAACTGTCTACTGTTGACCTCAACCCATTCCTAAGACGCCTGTAAGGGGCATGCATAAGTGCACCAGCGTGCCTACCGTCCCTGTCCTAATATTCCTTTTTACTTACTCTTTTCATGTATTCAAATTATGTTTATACTTTTCCTGTTATCTTATATATGCTTGACAAATAAACTTATGACTTATGATAAACTTATGAGAGAGAGAGAAAGAGAAAGACAGAGAGACAGAGACAGAGACAGAGACAGACAGACACAGACATAGACACAAAGACACACAGAGGCAGAGGCAGTGAGAAAGATCTGTTCTTTTTATATTTGTTGTTTGATTTGATTGTTATATGTCACCCAGAGTGGGATGGGCTGATGTAACCAGGGAAAGATGGTTCCCTCAAATATCTTAGGCATAAAAGGCTTTAAAAATTAAAACGAACAACTTAAATTGGACCCAGGAGCAAACTGGCAACCAGCGCAGCTCGCAGAGCTTAGGCTACACATGTGCTGTTCTAAGAGTACACATAACTGTCCATGCTGCTGCATTTTGTATCAGCTGAAGTTTCTAAACACTCTTCAAAGCCAGCAACATGTAGAATAGATAATAATAGTCCAATATGGAGATGACCAAAGCATGGGTGACTGTTAGTAGGGCCTGCCAATCCAGGAATTGGTATAATTGGCTCACAAAACAAAGCTATGATTTCCCCTTTAGCCATGTCTGCCACTTGGTAGTCAAGTAGAAGTTGTGAGTCTAGCAGGATTCCCAGATTGCATACTGTGTCTGTCTGGGGCCATGCAAGACCCCCCCCCCACCCCAGCATCAAAGATGGATCAATCCAAGAAGCAGAAGGAGGACAGATAGCTGAGATGGCAGATACTGGGACATCCTACCAGTTGCTGGAAAGAGCTGGGCTAAAAGACAGCACCGAGGCACTGATCATAGCAGTGCAAGAATAGGCATTAAGCACCAGATCCATAGAAACAGGAGTCTTCTAAAACTACACAGGGCCCAAGGTGCAGAGTATACATTAGAGACAGTCCAACACACAGTGGCAGAGTGTGAGATGCAGGAAGAAATGCATACATTAAACAACATAATCAAACAGCTGGCTTTTTCTTCATGTACAGAATATGGATTAGACCTTCCCAAGTCTAGATGGGAGATCCCACAGAAGATTGTGGAAAATAAGAGGGGTAAGATGCAGATAAAGACAGGTCAATCAACCAGACATCATGGAAGTAAACAAAGATCAAAAGGCAGAGAGGGTGATAGATGTAGAGTGCCAAGTGACAGCAACATCAGGAAGAAGGAATATGAGAAACTGGAGATGTACCAGTACTAGGGTTTGAAGGAAGAACTGGAGATGTGGACTCCAACATATCCCAACTCTCTGTCCAAAAGAGTGCAATGCTAGGAGCAGTTAAATCTTGCACAGAACCTCACACTCCTAGGCCTTTGGTAGAGGACCTGATGACCCATAAGGGTGAGAAGGATTTTTTTTTTTGTATGTATGCATGTATGCATGTCAGTAGTGGGTTTCAAACCCTGTCGCTACCAGTTCACCTATGAAGGTGCGCTCACGTGGGCATGCACAGAGATGTCTGGGCAGGTGGGCGGAGCCTCCACCTGCTGCTGCTACCAGTTTGCCCGATCCGGTAGCAACCCACCACTGATGCATGTATATATGCAGTATTTTGTTCTGTTTTCTCTTATGGGTATGGAAAAAGAATGACAAGAATATACTTATTATAGAAGCTGAATGAAATTAATTCATTCCAATGACATTAACTGAAAAATGACTATCCCTCAATAAGTCGCAAAAATAATTGCATATGAGAGTCTGTAGGGAGAGACTATAGCTCTCATAACTCCCACAGAGAAGAAATTGAAGATGAGAAATTATAATGCCTGATTGTCAGATGCCTTTGTCTCCATCAATGTCTATTTATATGTCAAGTTCTGAAACATCTGCTATGCAAAAATATACAAATATACACTTCAATGCCAATGAACAACATAATTTAGCAAGTAAAATATAAATAGAATTTATTGGCAACATTTTAATTGTATGAAAGCAATGCTGTGTAAATAAACATAAAATAATACAATAGAGTGTAAGAATGCCATCACATGAACTCAAATCTGTTTAAACAGGCAATCTTGTTAACATATCAGATGCTGGCTTTAGTATTAATACTTTGCCAATGTATTTATTTTCAATGTATGCATTTTATTATTGTTTAAATATCAGTAATATATAGTACATATATATGTATCTATGACAATATCTATTGGTATTTTAAGATAGTATTGTAGACTTTTTTTTCAGTCCTAGTTAGTCATTCTAAGTGGTTATATCTGGCACTAGTAGAGAGTTCTTGTTTAAATATAGAATGTGGTTTGTTTTGCAGAAAAAACCCTAAATATGAGGTTAATCTCCTGTACTATAGATCCATCATGTTAACACTTATGCACCATCCTTAGCTGCCAGGAAAATTGTATTTATGATCATATTTCATTATCTGGAAGGCACTGTGTCCAAAGATAAAAATTGTCCTTGACGAGAAACACAATGCAAGGAGCTCATCTTCTACAGATACTTGGAATATGGAATTCTCTATGTACAGTTTAAATAACTCATAACATTTATCTACAAAGTTTTATCATGAAAAAGCCTCCTGGAATTCTAAGCAAATTAAATCCTATATTTCCTATTAGATATCTACAGTACCATGCACATTATGATGTAAATAAGAGTAGATGTGTAAGTAAGATTTTTTTTTAAAAAAAATTGCCCACGATATACCAGTGTGAAACTATTGAAGTGTAACCCCAAAATTGCATTTGAAAATAAAACTCAATCGGACTCTTTTCTGTATGTTGCAGAATCACATTCAAGGAGTCCAAGATGCTAATTAAGTGATGAACTGTTCTATTTTAAGCATTTCCTACAATGTAAAAATTATACTATTCTGACAAACATTATTATTTATAAAGTAGCCATTTCTCATTTGGTACCTCTAGACATATTTGCAGTGGTGGGATTCAAATAATTTAACAACCAGTTCTCTGCCCTAATGATTTCTTCCAACAACCAGTTCACCAAACTGCTCAGAAAGTTAACAACCGGTTCTCCCGAAGTGGTGCGAATTGGTTGAATCCCACCATTGCATATTTGACTATAAATCCTATAATAACTAGATAGATTATGAGAGAGAGAGAGAGAGAGAGAGAGAGAGAGAGAGAGAGAGAGAGAGAGAGAGAGAGAGAGAGAGAGAGAGAGAGAGAGAGAGAATAATCTGAAATGAACCTGTTTTAGAAGCATGTTTCAATTTTGTTAAATGAAAGTTACAAGCTATGTACCATCACTATTTGTGAAGATCACATGGACAAGTCATCAAAATGTCATCTTGTCTTGCACAGCAATATCTGAAAAGCAGACTTGAATTGCACAGAAGCATCACACATGCTTAAACCTGGAAATTCCATAGAGAATTAGCAAGCCATAACAGAAATATATACTGAGAAATACTCTGGGAATCTGCTGCCTTGTGAACCTCCTGGGGTGTGAATAAATGGATCTGGTGGGTGGCTTTTTTTATTTGCACCTTGACAGATCTGTAGAAATGTTGCTGGGTCCCATCTGTTACTGTTTTATGTGTGTTGTCATTATTTTAATGTAAGGATGTGTTGTTTTTTTTTAAAAAAAAAACTGATATTTTCTAAACATTACATTTGACTGCCTTTTTGTTTTCTTCATTGGCAGAATCTTTTAACTGAGAACCTGGATTCCTAAAGAAATACCTAGGAAGTGCCAATGTTCTTATTAGCAGCTGCTGTGGATATCTCCTGGGGTCTGTGTCCCACCTGAGGTTTCAAAAATTATTTCAATATTTTTAAGTGATTATAAAGTCATCTTGTTGCAAATCAAATGCCTCAAGGACATCTTGGTTTTAATTTCCCAATGCTTCTGAGACCTGGTAATACCGTGAAGACTTTCTGAGGAATTGAACATGATAGAGGTCTGCAAGCCAATTATTTTTTAGGAGATAGTTCCTCATGTACATATAAAAAACAAATCAAATAGCTAGTCTGGAGTCGTATAGGGTGAATCTTCCTTTAGTGATTATGAGTTATATTCTTGATGTGGCCTGCACTAAGGTTAGAAAGCTGAAAAGCAACATTTAATACATGTTACAACATGTAACATATATTAACCAATACAATATATTTCTTTATTAGACAGAGTCAGAAAATACACATTCTAATATGGCAATGAGAGCATCAGAGAAGAATAGGTTCTAACCACAGCAGGACAAAAAAAACCCACTACTGGAGAACTGAACTGAACTGAACTGAACAAGCTCCTTAAAGCAATAGGCACACGATTCCACAGAGAGAACGGAGAAAATTTATAATTAATGGCAAAGAATCTTAGCAGTTTTTTTCTAGTAAAAAAACATTGAAGTGAATGGTTGCATTCACTAAGGTAGCTATTGCTGAATTAGAGAGAACTCTGAGTTAGATCATTAAATCATTAAAAAAACATTGTCAAATTCAAAAATTATTAATTAATTAAATTTATATGCTACCAGATTTCCAATAATCTCACTAGCCAAGAAAGTTAGGATTATTATCAGTTAGGACTGATCATTTAATCAGTCAGATTATTGATGGAGACAGTCTAAAAATATATCAATAGTAATAGCACTTAGACGTATATACTACCCCATAGTGCTTGGCAGCACTCTCTGAATAGTTTATAAATGTCAGCATATTGCCCCCAACAATCTGGCTTTTCATTTTACTGAGCTTAGAAGGATGGAAGGCTGAATCAACCTTGAGTCGGTTAGGATCAAATTCCTGGCAATGGACAGAATTAGTGCTCAATACTGCATTCTAACCATTGCATCACTACCAAATATAACATATGTGCAATGGCTTATACTACTACTTTTTCCTGCACCATCTCTGATGTTCCTTAAAAATTACAACCACTGGTTAAGTGTTTACTTAACATATTCAATAGATTTATACACAAGCTACATGTATGATTAATGTGACACTTAATAGAACACCATCACTTCCTAATACTTTAGTTATTTCACAAGTTCTACAATAATTCTACCTGATTTACTGAGCTCTTATTTATTTATTATAAATATTATAAATATAAATTAACTGATTACAACTTCAGTCCTCAATATTCATAGTCACTTATAGAATATAATATAGCGTAAATGTAAACATTTTTCTTAGAAAGGAAACCCCTCAAAATTGCAAACCATTTCACCACTATCTATCAAAAGCTCACCCAAATGAAATATAACAAGCAGCCTTGAAAAATGGAAACTGCAAAGGGGCAAATTTACTTCTGGGGACCAAGTTTTCTAGACAATTTGGAATCCACAGGTAAAGCCTATATTGGGTGCAAGCCTTCTTTATTTCTAGAGAAATTAGAAGTCTAAGTAACATCTCTATTGATGCATGGAAAGAATCATTTTCAAGGAGACAGTCCATTAAGATATCCTAGCATTATTACCTAGTGATCAATACATTAATTTAAGCTTGGAAAGTTATAAATAACCAGTGGAGTGACAGGAGAACAGATGTGTAGAAACAAGTTTGCATGGAAGAGTTTAGAAAATGTTAATTCTTCTTCATGCATATATTTAGGGATTAGCAAAAATCAGGTGCTATAGGCCAATCACAATATGTTTATTCATTTTTTAATTATTTTTTCAGAGAAAATATTACCATACTTAAGAATGTTCAAAGATCATGCATCCTCAATGTACATTTAGGTAGAGTCTTCTGCTGCCTTTCTCAAAACTGACAGATCACATCACTGATGTTAAATAAGATTGCTAGTAACTGTTTATAAAAACTCTTCCAAAACTATCAGTGTGGCGACCAACAATTACATGAACATAGAAGCTCTTCATCTAGAATCCACCTTAATAACTAGGACAGCTGGTTATCAGCTGGTTAGAGGACATGATGGCATAGTGACTTAATGATATTAGAACTGCCAGCCAGAAATAGTCTGCACTCCGGTGGGTCAAGCCCACTCCATAAGATGAAGTGAGCTTCTGCTCCTTGTTCTGACCCAGCCTTAGCACAAGCAAGAAACAGACTCCTTGTCACGAAAAAGCCCTCTTTATCGCTAGCTCCCCAACTCCTGCCCACCCAGCAGTTCAAAAGCATGCAATATTGTGAGTAGATACATGGTACCACTTCTGTGGGAAAAACCAAGCTGTGTTGAGGTGCCCAGAGAGCAGAAGCCAGTTCTGGACCATTGCTGGATATATATAACACAATTGGCTCAATGCATGAGAGCTATTCTTTAAAATTAACTATTCTAGATTGTGACTGATTTAGTGCTTCATCCAAAAAATGAGATCTATAAACATTTTTCTTCAAACATGTTATATGGGAATATCTCAAAATACATTTATACATACATACATACATACATACATACATACATACATACATACATACATATAATTTGTAATTTTATTATAACACATATATGACATTTACACAACATACAACATATAGATCATTTTTAAGCATTGTTTCATTGTGGTCTTCCATCTGTTACTTTGTTTTTCTTCCCTTAAGAAATTCCCTTCATTTCTTACTTCTTCTTTTCCCCCCATTTTCTTTTCTTTTTTTTAAAGAGGCAGACTATTATAGAGTATGGAATAAATGGTATAATTGGCTTAAAACTAGAAATAAAGAATAATAATGATAAGGAGAGAAGATTAGAAGTATAAAATATATATGTAACAAATGTATGGAGTGGAATAAAAATGTATATAACATGAATGTAGAAATGTATAATATTAAAGATATAAGTAAAATATATAGATGTCTATAGGGGGAAGGGGAAAAAATGCACATATATTTTTAAGAGATTGGGTCATTTTACTTGCTTAAAAATATAGTTGGTACTTTTCCAGAATAGAAAACTGAGGGCAGACTTGCAAACCCATGGGAATCATTAGAAGAAAACTTCTGCTCCTTTATGGAAAAGATTCATAGTTGTACATGACAGTTACCACATTCCTTTCTCTTAGAAGCTAGAAATTCTCAAAATGAACCATTCTTCTCTGAATATCTATATATAGTACAAGAAATTACTCTGCTTGCTGAATTTATATCTGTTACATAAATGCTAAAAGCATAGGAAACAATATTACTTTGAATATAATGAACAGGAACAGTTTAATCCTGGTATCAGCCTGTGTTGGTTGAAAATGTCTTCCAAATATCTTCATAATCACATAATAGGTAGCTTTTAACTATACAATTAAGACACATTTAACATCTAACCTCTACTTCCATCTTTCCATTTTACAGGGTTGCTACAAAACCAATTAGCATACAGAGTGTTCCTGAAAGAATAAGTTTGAACAAAATACAGCAGCCAGCATGTCATAGAACACTAGACTATAGTGAATAAATAAGCCAAATATCTTTCATTAGAACTTAAGGAGCTTGTAGGACAAAAACTGTGGATAGAACAGGCAGTTCTAGTTTTCCATGTACATGACGGAAGGAAGGACAGAGAGATTGAAAAGGTCAGCCTAAATAATAGTAACTAATTCAGAAGTGAGATGCTAGTGCGGAAACTATAGCAGACAAGATTTTCCAATAACACAATTCAGGAAGACATTTTCAAACATGAAGTGCAGTTGAAAAACAATGTGGCATAAACTGATGAGGTCAGCCATTAACCGTAGGTTTAAGGAAGAAGTAAACAATGAAAATACATTTATACAAGGTTAATAAATAAACTCTTTAAAATCTTTAGTGATGATTGCTTGGAAGAAGAGACTCTTCTCTACTTTCATAAATTAAACTACAAATTAATGCACTTAACTTCTATTTATGTTCAGCTAGGAGAACTTTGGTAGCCATCATGCATTTGTTTCTGTTAAAACTCTCCAGGTATTTAATTTAAGTTTTATTAGTAACATAAACCAATTATCTTTTCTCAGCACATCTAAAGATAGATCATAAATAGCTCATTCTTACTATAGAAAGAGAAGTAACAGCCTAATTAGTAAGTGAAAATGAGAAAATATAGATAATAATGCAGTGAAGAAAGAGAGAGGTAAGTAATGTTTGGAGGAACTTTGTAAAAATTTTAATTTCAGAAGCTAAATGGCAAAAGTTATACAAACAGCTACAGACGCCACTGATTATGAATGGGAAGAAGAAAGGAAAACTGAATGAAGAACAACAACAACAACAAAAAAGAATAGCACGAATGCTATTACCTAGTTTGATAATGAAATATATGCAAGAAAAATGTATGCAAGAAAACAGAGAGTGCCAAGGACTGCATAGTTCAACTGTAAGCTATAAATATGCTCTTCTACGGGAACAAAAAAGAATAAGAGTTTATTCCTACATTAAATAATAATAAATAAAGTAAGTAAACAATAATAAATTACATTTGCAGAATAAAAATCAATAAATAATACCTGCTATTTTTCAAAAGATTTTATTTTTCTTATTATTTATATCACAGTTAAAATATAATGGAAAAAATGGCAAGATGTTCAGTTTTTAGGATCTATATTTAAGATTATTCTCTAAATATGCTTACTAAAGACATTAAACTATATAAAATTTATTTATTCATGAAATGTATTGGCAACCCATCTTGTATCCAATAACTTTGGATTGCAAAATTGAAGATATCTTTTACTGAAGGGATACTGGGGCCAGACTATACAGCAAACTAGAATGTTTGTTGCAGTGATAATGTATTATAGAATTTGGGATTGTGCCATGCAGCTCAGGAACATTGCTCCCCAATGTGAACTGCAGTCTGCAGCAGTCCGGAGCTTCTGTAAAGGAAGTAAAGTGAGCTTCCTTTATTCTTGGGCCACATGACACAATCCTGGAAGTGGCCACTAGTTTCAGAGTACAAAACTCAATTCAGTTACCCACAAAAACGGTGGCCTCATACCATGCAGCTATGCAGCCCAGGCAGAGAGCATCCTGCCAACCAGTGGTGGGATTCAGCCAGTTCTCACCACTTCGGGAGAACTGATTGTTAACTTTCTGAGCAGTTTGGTGAACTGGTTGTTGGAAGAAATCATTAGGGCAGAGAACCTGTTGTTAAATTATTTGAATCCTACCACTGCTGCCAACTTTCTCTAATCCACCTACAGGAAGTCAGAAGTCGGTCCCACTGCTTTTTTTGGACATCCATCATTATTCTGTTTCTCTGCTTAAGTAAGGAAATATCTCTGAAATAATAACCTGTGGCGCACACGTCATCTACTCTATAACTTTAGATGTCAGACTTCAATATAGGAAACCCATCAATTATCTTCTGAAAGAATCTTGATCCCAGGATGATAGAAAAAAAATTTGATGTAAAATTCAAACTATCAACAGAGAATTACTAATTATAGATGTAGTTCATACTGATTATAGATTATTTTCTAACTGCATTACTCTGAGCATCCCTCTCCTCATGAGATAATGGGACATTCCACAAAGAAGACAAAAGGAAGGATGAGCTCTCAGGGTACCAACAATAACTCCTGCAATTATAGAACTGGAAAAGATTCTTTCTGTCCATCATCTGTAATAATTTTTCCTGTCTCTTTTAAACTTTCAAAGATTTCAGGGCTAATTTACCAGACAAAATAATGTTACTCAAGATAAAAATATATAAGATTTAGTATAGCAGAGGCCACTGCTTTACTAACAATAAGAAGCATTTAATCTAATGATTAGAATTGATTTTATATACTGATAGAATATCTTGCTATAGTACTTTCCCTTCATATTCAGCAAGAAAACAGTGAGTTGAAAATATAATTGAATATAAGATTAAGTGTAATTACTAAGCACATGATACTATGCTGGACTGTAGACAATGCATTCTTTGTCACCTTGTTAGATGAATAATAAACCTCATGTTAAAAAAATCATTGATCAATATTAGATATTCATTCCAAGCAATTTCTTATATATTTTGGTCCTCCTAATTCTAGTCCCTTAGATTTACTTTTACAAATATTACAAAGCTTAATGTTTACAATTAGTGAGACATGGATTTGGAAGGCAAATGCTTGAGAATACAAATTGCTAGATTCAGTGAGTCACATGAATCAAAGCATTCAACCTTTTCAAACCATGATTAGTGCCCATTTTCATCCTAAATATTGTTTTGGTATTTAAAGTCTAATATTGTTTTTGCAATAACATCATAAATCATACAAGACAAAATAGAAATGAAACTCAATACAGATATTTATTCTGATGACTGAATGTGGTGTCAAGGTAAATATCAACAGCAGGTCAGTAAACATTACCACAAGTTTCTAGAGGGAGAGAAACATATTTTTCTCCCTTACATTATTTAAACAGGATTTTTAACTATATGCCAGGGACCAAGCTATTTAATTAGAGTCCTTCTAAATTTTCTTCCAGAAACTCAGGACAAAAAATGGAAAATACAGTTTGGTGCGCCCCTCTGAATATAGATGTAATTTTATTGGAAGATGAAATATTACTTAGAATAGATAATCTACTAAAAACTAACTTCAGTTTTTTTAAAAAATTTGATTTATATGCTGCTCTTCTCTGGAGACTCAGGACGGCTTACAATTTGTTAAGCAATAGCCTTCATACTTTTGTATATTTTATACAAAGTCAGCTTATTGCCCCCACAAACTGGGTCCTCAATTTACCTACCTTAGAAAGGATGGAAGGCTGAGTCAACTTGAGCCTGGCAAGATTCGAATTTACTTTAATTGCAGACAGCTGGTGTTAAATTACAATGCCTTGTCTGCAGAGCTATCCAGGACATCAGATATCTAATATGTTTTCTTTTAGTCCCCAAACAAAATGTCACTGTTATGGGGTAGATTCCACTGTGATCCTTCCCTTTTGTCTAATTATTATTATTTTTTAATTATGGTCCTAGTAAGCTTGTAACTGTTTAAATGTATTACCATATTATCTCATATAGTAAGGTAAAGGTAAAGGTTCCCTTCGCACATTTGTGCTAGTCATTCCCAACTCTAAGGGGCGGTGCTCATTTCCGTTTCAAAGCCAAAGAGCCAGTGCTGTCCGAAGATGTCTCCGTGGTCATGTGGCCAGCATGACTAAATGCCAAAGGCACATGGAATGCTGTTACCTTCCCACAAAGTTGGTCCCTATTTTTCTTCTTGCATTTTTACGTGCTTTAGAACTGCTAGGTTGGCAGAAGCTGGGACAAGTAATGGGAGCTCACCCCATTACGCGGCACTAAGGATTCGAACCGCTGAACTGCCGACCTTTCGATCGACAAGCTCAGCGTCTTAGCCACTGAGCCACTGCGTCCCTATATCTCATATAGTAGAATGTTATTAATATATTATGTCTTTCAAAACATAGCAGATACCTAAGAAATATGAGATGAAGACTGGCGCAAAAGAACTTTTGATTCCTTGACCCAATATAAATGCACATGTTTGTACCTTTGCACCAATCTTCACTTCTTGGGATTTCCTGGACAAGAGCCAGCAGTTTCTTTGACAACATTTTTCAGAAGTGATTTGCCATTGCCTTCTTCTTAGAAGTAACTGGCCTAACATCACCCAGGGGCCTTTGGGGCCAAAAAAAGGTCTTAAACTTATAGACATCTGATCTCTAGCCAGCCCCTTTAACCATTGCACCACACTGGCTGGAATACAAATCTAATGCATAAATATCTAGTTTTTAGCTAATTTTACTGTTGTGCTCTTTTTTTATTGTCATTTTACTGTCTCATGAAATTCAGCACTTTATCTGTTTAAAGCTGAAGTGGACGTCATTTAAAAGAAATAAAGATAATATCTTAGTAAATCTGACATCTCAAATGCTTTCAAACTTCATGTGCCAGAAAGGGCTGAACATATTTGGACCAGTGATTAAAATGTTTGCCACTGATTCTATATATATATATATTATGTTTTGAAGGTGCGGAAAGGATTGTAATTCCATAACATGCTTGAGAACAGCAATTAAAATCCTTAATGACACAAAGCAATGAAAGACTCTTCTGATTGCATATTAATGAAAGGGACTGGTGTAGGTCCTGTATGGTTTAATGCAGATTGCATAATGAGAGAACATCTATGTGATTTGTACTCTGACTGCTTTACAACCTTTTGAGTGATCCACAAATGAACTCCTCTGACCTGTCTTGACTTATTGCTTTGATTCCTGGCAAGCTTCTATTAAATCTGCCCTGCCAGCTTTTAACTGAGCAAATGCAAATAGCATGCAGAAGATATATTCCCTTTCTCTCAGTGTCTGCATTTCACCTTTACAATTGCAGTACAAGATTCCCACCCCATCCCGTCCTTGTCATTGTATTATCATTATTGTTGTTATTATTGTTGTTTCGAATCCACATGATTTAATGATTTCCAAAGTCCCATATTCCTTTACACTGGGAAATGCTGCTTCTTATTTCTTTAGAAAAGAAAAGCCCAAATCGAAGAGAGTATGACCAAAAAAAACCCCTATCTTTTGTTCAAGGAAACACAAAGCAGGACTTTTGCTCTTATAAAATTCTGTGAAGCTTTAAACAGATGGATTTACATAGCTAAATCCCTGAGCAATAGAATTCATCAGCTGCTAGAATTATTAGACATGAACAAGGGCATGTGTTTATCAGGAATATTCTTTTTCTCTCCCCCCCCTCCCCTCACAGCCCCCTCTGTCCCCAGCTTGAAAATGGTTTAATTTTCGCTTCTTAGAAGCACATGGCTGTACTGGATAGACAGAAAAGGGGAAACAATAACAAACATTTTCTCTATGAGGAATTTCTTATTATGATATTTGCAAAACCTTTAATATCATCAGACACATTTTTACTGCTCATATTAGAACAAAAACAACATCTTGTAAAGGTGCAATCAGGTACAAAAAATAATGCAGTAAAAAATGCCATAGCATATTTAATCTATTGTGTATACATAATTTCACAATATTTATTTTTAACCCATACAGCTATTTAATGCTTTATATCTTATTTATTCATGAAAATGCCAGTAATAAAAGAGGCCATGGTATTGTATAATTTTCATCTGGCGGAAATGTTGAAGTATACTGTAATAAAATGTTTGTGTACTACTATAAATGCAGCAATCTTTATAACACAACAATAATGTTTTCTTTAATTTATTCAAGATTTGCAGACTGCATGAAAAATGCTATTTATTTTTCATTAAAAGTACAAGTTTCAAATTCCTTCTTGAAGATTTTTTTTTTCATTTTTCAAATTCTACAAAAGAAGCTTGTAATAAAATCAACAAAATAAAAAATTAATCTATTACAGATGTAAACCCATCCCAGCTAAAAAGAAATCAATGTAACTATTTAAAAATTATTTTTAAAAAATACAATTTAAACCAGTAATAAACAAATCCACCCTGTGGGCATCATGTTCTTGTTAAACATCAGTATGACTGAGCATTATTCCAAATAATATCTACAGGGATTAGTTATGGTAATCACAGCCCAGTTTGGAATACCAAATATATATTAATATGTTGACAAATACAGCGCCACCGCAACATCCTTATATCAACACACTTTTGAATTAACTGTGCATATGCCTACAGCAGGGATGTCAAACTCAATTTCATTGAGGGCCGCATCGGGGTTGTGTTTGACCTTGGAGGGACAGGGTGGGCATGGACAGGGTGGGTATGGACAGCATGAGATCACTTGGTCAGGGGTGTCTGTGAAGGCCCAAGTGCTCTACCAGCAAAAACAGGCTCCCAAGCTCTGTTTTCGTCTGTGACAGCCTCCTGCAATCCTTTGCCAGCAAAAACGGAGCTCAGTGGCCCCATGTGCAGCCCTTGTGAGCTCTGTTTTAGCTGGGACAGTGTCCTGAACAATCTGAAAATGGAGCTCAGTAGGGCCTAAGGCTGTTTTTGCTAGCAGAGGCACCATGAGCTGGTCCTTCACTGTTTCCAGGATGGCCCGATGGGCCAGATCTAAGCACTCAGATCTTAGATCTTAGCACCAAATCTAAGCACTCAGATCTTAGAAGGGCTGGATCTGGTCCCCAGATCTTGAGTTTGACACCCTGGTCTACAGTTTCATGTACAAGGGTCCTGAGGCCAAGAACCACTTGCAGGCTCCAAGCATTCTATTTCTGGCTTTCCAGCGTCCTGGGTTCAATTTTGGGGCAAAATAATTTCAGTAATTTTCCTTCTTTGAAAACGAATGATGGGAATAAATATGGAATATCTCTGGAATGCAACTATTCTTTTCCCACCTTTAATGCTACCACAGCAGTTCAAAATAATTGTTTGTCAAACTGATGTTGACTGTTTTTAAGAATGGGAATTAGAGCAGTGGGTTTCTGAGTGGTAAACTAATCACAATGCTAACCTTAAGAGCCCTGGTGGCATAGTGGTTAGAATGCAGTACTGCACGCTACTTCTGCTGACTCCTGGCTGCCAGCAGTTTGGCAGTTCAATTCTTATTAGCTCAAGATTAACTCAGCCTTCCATCCTTCCATGAGGACCCAGATTATTGGTAGCATATGCTGACTTTGTAAACTGCTTGGAGAGAGCTGTAAAACACTGTGAAGTGGTATATAAATCTATGTGCTATTGCTAAGACGTATATCTCTAAGGCTAAAAAGGGCCCAAAATTGATAATCCCAAACTATTTCTGGCCCTTCTGAGATGCTCAGGGAGACTTTTTTGGGATGCCTTTTATTTTATAGTTAAAAATAAATGAATATGTGTGTTGTAACCAGTATGATATAGCCAAATGAGGACTAGCAGTTCTTATTATATAGGTAGTCCACAATTCATCATCACAATTGAGCCCAAAATTTATGTTGCTAACTGAGAAGTTTGTTAGTGAATTTTGCCCTATTTACAACTTCTCTTACCACATTTGTTAAGTGAATCACTGCAGTTGTTAAATTATCACATGGTTGTTAAGTGACTATGGCTTCCCCATTGACTTTGCATGTCAGGATACCACAAAAGGTGATCACACAATCCCAGGACACTTTAACCATCATAAATATGTGTCAGTTACCAAACATCTGAATTTTCTGGTGATACTTCCATACATACTAATTTACCTAAATATCTGATGGCTGAAAAATGGTAATGTTAAAATAAGAATTAATGTATGTGTTATTTGCAAAAGCATAAAACTAATAATTCAGCAGGAAGCAGCATAAAAGCATGACTGTTTTAATGTCTCTTTGAGTCAATTTATTTTACTCCTGGTGAATGCATGGACAATTCCTGCAGTTTTTTTGACAAGGCTTTTTTAGAAGTGTTTTGCCATTGCTTTTTTCCTACAGCTGAGAGAAAATGACTGGCTTAATATCACCCAACTGGCTTTATGCCTAAGGCAAGATGATATGTGTCCCAGTTTCTAGTCTTAACACCATACCAAATGAGTTCAAAGCAGCAGTAATAGTAAATAAAACTTCATAGGACAAGTGTTCAGTACATAATGTTTTCAAAGGCAAAGTCTTTTCTAAGCTACATTTTAGTCTTTGTCATTCTCTTCAATCAACTTCAATTTTTAGCATATCAGACACTGAATATTAAAGTCTAATATCCCTTTATCATTTTGACACTGTTCATAAAACACAATTAATACATCAGTTAAAATACCACTAAACATAATACTGAATGGCAAAAAAGAACTGAAATACTTTATTAGTGTACTTTGAATCTTGACCCCTAAAATACTCTTTAAAAAAAAAAATCACCTAGGAGCTACAACATATACTTAATTAAAACCACATGTTTTTTAAGCTTTACCTTGTAAAAATCAGTAACATGGCATGAAAGAATTAGTTAAAAATGACTTGTAGTTTTCTCATTTTCAAATCCTGGGCTTTGATTTTTGGAGACCATGTGTACTTAAAAATGAAACATTACAAAACATGAATTAATCCTGTCTTTGCCATTAATGAAACAGAGCCTATTTCATTAACATCATTATCTAAAAATTATAAACTGGATAAATAGCCATCTCACTCCTCCTAGTACCAGCCCAGTAATGATGATCAGGCATTCCACATGTGAAAAATTTAAGTACATTCTTATCATTGGGTTAATGTTGGTTTATTTCATATAAAAGATTCCAAATTATACAAGCTGCCTAGCTCCCCAAACTCCATGTGGTTTTCAAGTGCTCCAACAGCACAACCATAAGTCAACAACTACAATAAACAAGTTATTGGTCACAGTAAGAACAATAAAACTAAAAATCTTATAATACAGTAACTTAAAAATATACTGTAAAAGTTCCAAGGACACCTAAAATGTAAGTCAGTAAAGAGATTGTTAGAGTCGCACTAAGATATGAGAGTCGCTGGTTGAAATGGGCAGCTATAGAAATTAAATAAACCAAGAAATAATTGAGGGACGTTAGAGAATAGATTTCGGTTCAAGTGCACGTACTCTTGGCTTCATGCAAGTTCTAGATCAGTGTTTCTTACTAAGCAATTTTAAAATGGCTCAACTTCAACTCCTAGAGTTCCCCAGCCAGCCAATCATAAGATGCTAAGGTTGAAAAAAGTGGTCTAGATCATCCGCATCTCTGTAAGGTCTGTCTTTTAAAAGCAAAAATGGAGGTAACAACTATTGTGAGTAACTAAGGCTCAGAGTTGATGTTATAAACCTGATACAGCATGCAGATTATAAATGGTATGCCCATGCCTTTTTGGGGTCATAATATGTTCTGCAACTACATCTAGAACCAATCTGGATCTGGGTGTTCGTGCCTTAAATTAATCTAGACCCACATGTAAAGAATTTAATGAGCTACTTTATTGCTCATGCATAGTTTACAGTAATCTTCCCAGACTGGAAGTTTGCACCTGAGCCAGATTAGATAAAGTCCAACAGCAATCAAGAAAGTTTGGACGTTGTCCTCTTATGCCCATGTAAGGATTCTACACTAATTCCCCACTTGACTTCTCCCTTTCTCTCAGCCATTCTCTTTATGTCAACAGGCTTTCTTCTGCTGTTCCACTTATGTAATAATAGATGGAAAATGGATGATGTTGGGTTCTTTCCCAATAATATATATAGTAATACAGACACAAGATGAAAATTAGGCATATATGGAGACATGCATAGTTTGATCCTCAGAACAAAAGCCTATAAGGTTTAAGCTAAGAGACTGATTGGTTTACTTAACAAATTATTGGCAAGCTTTTGTAAAAATAGCATATTTTTATTGACAAATTGTATCTGTTTTCTTTTCATCTATGACAGTGACATCACAGTGCAGCTGAGTTTGCTCCATGATGGCCCAATGCTGTTTTCAGACCCAACTCTGTAGATATCTCTGAATAGGATTGAATCAGAATGTGAAGCTGTTTCATCATAACCTCTATATTCTTATTTCTGAGCAAGCATCATCCCTATTTAAAATCATTATTTTTTTAATTACAATTTTATGCTACTCATCTTCCTTATAAGGTGGCTCTGAGCAGTTAAATGTTCCTAATTTCTGTAAAACAAAATATAGGTAATTTATCCCAGACTATTTAAATGTCTACTAGATGTTAATAGCAATAGCCCAGACTTGCATATGATCCTAATTTATCTCTGATATTGCAGTAACATTTTGTATGCACATTATGGAAGCATTACTTCATTAGTGATTTAGCTATCTCTAAAATCATTTTAAAAATGTTAGTGTATTAGCCCCAATTGCTAAAGAATGTTTCTCAAATGAGTCTGAACAAACAAAATTGCCCCACAACCTCATGCATAATTAAGTCAATGGTGTCATCAAATTTAGTCAAGGGTATCTCTTGAAAAGTTTTATTTATTTATTATTTTTTTTAAAAAGGGGGTTACAAGCATATTCTGAATGAATAAGCCCCCTACCATGCACCGCATGTAATATGCCTCTCTTCTCAACTCAAATATCTGCCTTGGGAACACTCATCTCCATTTTCATCATGGGGAGGGAGGAAAGGCACTTCCGCCACCTACCCCTGGGCTGATTTCATTTCATGCCTGGCTATTTGCAAAAGCCCTTGAGTTTTGCTAAGTGCAGCTTGGTTCTATTGGGGTAATCTATTTCAAATGACTATGTTTATTTATTCCTTGTGTGGAAGGATAATAATTTATCAATTTAAATTTTAAACTATAAAGCAAAATTTTATCTCAGTGCTGTATTTGTCCAAATCATTATTGTATCCAGGCTCTGAAAATTAGATAGAACCAGCTTTCTAGATGATTATTGCACCTTTCATTAATAATCCAAATGATAAATTTGACCTCTGCTCAGTTTTCAACTGAGCACCAACACTTTGATGAGTTATTGTACATACATATCATTAAAGTTCAGTTAAGTCCCTAGTAGTTAAATAATGCTTTGCAGTTCTAAAACATTAGCCAGTTTTATTTAAAGCAGGGGTGTCAAATTCGCATTGTCACGGCATCATCATGTGACGTATCGTGACTTTTTTTTCCTTTGCTAAACTGGGTGTGGGCATTACCTGCACGTGATGCATCTGGCCCATAAACTGGGAGTTTGACACTTCTGGTTTAAAGGTTAAGGTACCAGACTTGAAAGTAAGTAATTTCATGACCTTAGTCATGAAAGTCAGCTGGGCTGGTCATCTCTCTCAACCCAACTCACCTCACAGAGTTGTTGTTGTGAGGTAAATAGGAAGAGGAAAAAGTATTAGCTTGTGTGGCACCTTGAATTATTTGTAAAAATAATAAAGGTGGGAAATAAATAAATGTAGCCATTTCTATTTCAGTCTCATCCATTCATTTCCATGAATATTCTTTATTTGAAATAACCTAGAAAACTGTGGATTTTACATAGTTCTAGAGCTGTCCAGTAAATTACTCAGTCTCTTGCTTCACCTATGGTACAGCTGGTTGAAAACAGACTTTCAGAGCCAATTATCTGGCTAATGTACACCAGGTTTTCACAGCTTTAAGATTTTAAATTATGACAGTAGCAGTGACTGATGGAAGATGCCATCAAATCCCACTGGTGAAAAAGCTCTATAAATACTGTCAATTCCATCATGTAATTTGCTTCATTATCTCCTTTAGTGACTCTTATAGCCTTCTGTGGGAGGGGGGATATAGTATTCCTATCACTTAGATTTGAAGAAAACATTTGGTTGAATTTATCAAAGCACTCTGAATTTTTAAGTAGGAAGTGGTGTATAGATATTTCAAATAACTAGATATTAACTTCTTGGTGTAATTATTTTCTTGCAACAATGGCAATATAAAATATAAGAAATATTTACAAAACCATGCATAATGTACATGCCAACTTTAAAACAAAATTACATATAGTGGCAATAATTTTAAAATTAAAACATAAGAAGTTGAGTAAATAAAACCAGATAGATTTACCAAGTCCTGATTTATAGACCCTAAATTGAAATGATAATTCAGATTTATGATTTTAAAATAACACATTGAGAACTAATTAGACTTTCATCTATTTAATACAATAAGGAACTCTTTCTTGGTAACATTGCCTCAGAATATCTAATTCTTTTGTGATGCCAGCTGTTTTTGTAAGTATCTCCTCAGAGGGATAACTGACAATTGTTTATTTATTGTTATTTTATTTATTTGCTACTTTTCTGCCAAAAGTGTATTGAGGTGGTTTAATAGATAATGAAGCAGAGGAGGAACACATCATCTAGGATGTTAGTTAGCAATCTGCCTGGCTTACATATTGATAAAATCTTCAGGTTATTCCTTTAAATAACCAGGTGAAGGTTAAGTGGCCAAGAGTAGAAAGTGTGTGTGTTTGTGTGGCTAAACAGTATCAAATGTTGCTGAATTCTCATTTCCCCCCTCCTATTTGCATAGAACCGCTGTTTGTCTATGTGCTCTAAAGAGAGAAACTGCATAAAGATAAACTGCAGCTTCCACTTTCAAGCTAGACAGCTGTCATGGAACTCTGTTTTTCAAGGCCTGACCTAAAGGCAAAGTGAATATTGTATCGCAATTAATTAGGAACATTGGCAGGTATGATGTATATGGGACATACCACATTTTTGAACCAGCCACTCCGAAGTGAGTAAAAAATCCTTGTTATAACCACTACCATCTCTTGTGATAATGCAATTGGAAGAGCATCGTTTGAGGATTTGTCATAGAAATGTCCGTATTTACTACACTGCGATAGTTTTAAAATGACATATGAGAAAGAATTTACGGATGGTTGGCTGTAGCTCAGTGTTTCATTTGCAAGTATATCAACTACCCTGAAAATAATTATAAAAATGATATTGTGAAATGGTAGGAATTGCCATAGAAGGGCTCAAGTAAATGGTGGTGAGAAACTCACCGAATGATAAATGGAAGTTTTTTGCTGACTGTGGCAGCTATTACGAACAGGCAAGACAGCTATTATTTTCATGTCAACAACTCATAAATCCCAAATATGTCTGATAAATAATAGTCAACTCATGACTCATGAACCCCATGAAACTGCCAACCCCTCAATTTGCAGCCTACAAGTACCCTAAAATTACACTGCTAAAATTAGGTGGTAAAAGTGATGATTTGGGGAATGACTTCTCATGCAAAAATAAGGATGGAAATGGATATGCTAAGCCTCTGTGAGGCAAATGTACTCAATGCTATATAAGTTCTCCAAATAGCCTTTTCAAGGGGGAGGGAGCCAAAATTGCTCACTTGCTCCTGATGTTTTCAGCATCATATTTTCCCCTGCAATACTCCAATTAATTGGTGGAGGAGAAACTAAGTAGTATTCTGAAGAGACTTACTTTAATACACATGTTATGTGGATACAGTGGAAGAATATAGAGTATCTGTTTATAAGTGTTGTACTTGTACTTTATTGCTTTTGGCATTTGAAAATATGTTCTTTTGTTTTAATTGAAAAAAAAAGAAAATATGTTCTTAGTCTTTTCATGAAATAGATTAATAACAAAATCTATTCATTTCTTCATATTATATTTTACCAGTCATTAAAATCACTTGCTTTTGATTATGCTAATCAATAATTGCAGGGCTATTCTGCTTCAATGAGTTTACAAAGCATCAACTTGAGTTAAAACTAGTTTTGTACTTCAGCTGAGTAACAGTTTCTAGTCAAACCAAAATAGGAATGATAGGAAATGTATATGCAGTAATTTAAGGTGATATTTGAAGGATTAAAATTGAACTTCCATAGATCCCTAGCATGACCCATAATTGCTTTTATCTGGGATTGCAAAGAGCAGGAACAGTTGAAAATGAGAAAACAGCTTTTAGGACTCCAGAATGTGTTCAGACCTTAGGTGTGAACAGATTGGAGTGAGGCAATTCTCACCTGATGTAACAAAACAAAATTGTTCGTAGATCTACAATAGCTCTAAGAAATTAACTCTGTAATAGGAAGATCAACACATCAATGTGGGTTTTTAAACAATGGTTACATGTACCTCCCAGATATTGAGGTAATTTAACTATATTTATATATATATAGTTGGTAGCAAGCACTATATATATATATATATATATATGCTTAAATACAGCATTTGATGGACTTTTTTGATGGACTTCCATTGTGACACTCTATATTTGTCCTGCTTATAAGTTCCTAGCTTATATTTGAACATCAAAAACCTTCTCTAATTTGATCTGAACTCCAGGAAATAATATAGCATAAAGCAAATAGTAACTTGACTGTCTGCTATTTTCAATATTATTATCATATACTGTATATAATGCTAATTTGAACAATTCTTGGTGTTTATTTCAAATGTCTGGGTAGTGTGGCATGTGCCCTTAGTTAAATGTTAACATGCTGGGTCCCTTTGCACATTGAATAATGCTTATACTAACTATATTATTCCAATTTTCTAAATTAGCATGGCACACTAAATAATAAAAGTTGGTTAGTTTTTCAAGCTGCCATTGTTTGCCTTCTTTTTAAAAAATTGTTTGCACCTACTAGTGAATATCTCTATATCTCTTAGAATCAAATAATACATTAGTATTAATGCAAAACTGTACAATAATACAAAAGGCAGAAAACATGCAACATCCTTAAGCTTTCCTTGCTGTTTTTTAAGAATTCAAATCTTCAAAACAGGGATTCAAATCTTCAGAACAGGAATCTGTCCATGACTTCCTTGGGAAAGTCAGCATCTTCTCACTAGGTACCTTAACCATTTAGAACAATTAGAATTTGTCATAGACTGTATAGACATGTTCTCCTCTGACCCAAAAAATCCTTATGCTAACTACCTAAGATGGTGTGTATTACCAAACTAGAAATAGAGCATTGCCATACATACTTATTGGGGGTGGCAGTGGATGGATAAGACTTAAGAAGGTTTGACACCATCTAGACACATTTTTTTAAAAAAAATTAATACCACTACTTTTCTTTAAATTATAACTACAAATAAACTTTTTGAGAACCAACATAGGTAAGTAGAAGTGAACTGAATGCTGAAACAGAAAACATATTTGCCTTCCAAACACTGTCACATATGTTTCTAATTACTCTAAGATAACAAAAATACTGTTGGTAGCAAGCAGCTCAGTCTAATAATCAATTTGGAATTCATAAACTACATTTTGGTGACTCAAGACTGATCTCATGCTAGGTAACTACCAAAGTGTCAAGTCAGTCTGGTAGCAGCTTGGATTGAAAGCAGTTAATCATAAGAACAGATTTCTAAAAACTCTGATTAGTAAAAACTACCTCCTATTTGTTTTTCTGTAGCTAGATAAAAAAAAGGGCAGATTGGCATTGGATATTTGGCAAATACTTTGGACAGTCAAGGAATTATAATACAAAAATATCAAACATTTTGGCAATTTTTATTACTTACTAGTAGAAAAGCCATTAACTAATTAAGTCATTGATTCCACTATGCATATAGATGTGTTCATTCAATACATGCTTTGCTTCATTCATCAGTGTGTGTGTGTGTGTGTGTGTGTGTGCGTGCGTGTGTGTGTGAATTTAAGTCAGTAGCTTGCCATTGTCTTCTTCCTGAGCATTGGATGACCAGCTGAAGATCACCTAACTGGAACACACAATAACATCAGGTACAAGCAACCCAATCCATATGTGTAGAGTTTAACTGCCTATAATATAGGAATCTACCCAAACTTCTTGCCTTCCTTGAGAAGAGATAAATAAAGTTCCATGGAGCTTAAGAGGAATCAGTCCTGGATCTCTTGTGGCTGTGCAACAATTCAAAGCTAATTCCCCACATTCTGGCATGTTCTCAAGGCCCCCCATCCCTAGATAGGAAGAGGGCTCACCAATGGCCCCTAGCCAGTCCTTCTGCCAGCAGGCATCTCCTTGTTCTTCCTTCTCTGGTCACCACCATTAACACATTTCAAATTTTGTCTCAGTTCCAAAGCAGCCAGTGACTACTCACTGATGACACCTTACTACCAATAGACACAAGAGTTTTGGGAGAATATAGATTAGAGCCCATGGTAATCATTTATTCAGTTGAGACATCATTCCTGTCTCTGCAAAGTATTTATTTTATTTTATTTATTTATTTGTCAAACACATATAAGATTACAGATATAAGTATAAACATGATTATGAATACAGGATAAGGATACAAATAAAAGGAAACATTAGGGCAGGTACCCTAGGCACGTTGGTGCACTTATGCGTGCCCCTTACAGACCTCTTAGGAATGGGGTGAGGTCAAAAGTGGACAGTCTAAAGTTAAAGTTATAGGGTTTGGGGAAGTAACCACAGAGTCAGATAGTGCATTCCAGGCATTGACCACTCTGTTGCTGAAATTGTATTTTCTGCAATCGAGTTTGGAGCAGTTTACCTTAAGTTTGTATCTATTGTGGGCTTATGTATTATTGCGGTTGAAGCTGAAGTAGTAATTGACAGGTAGGATGCTGTAGCAGATAATTTTGTGTACTACGCTTAAGTCAGACCGAAAGTGGCATAGTTCTAAATTGTCTAATCCCAAAATTTCCAGCCTGGTGGCATAAGGTATTCTGTTGAGAGCAGAGGAGTGGAGTACTCTTCTTGTGAAATACCTCTGGACTTGCTCAATTGTACTAATGTCTGATATACAGTGCGGGTTCCAATTCTTGCTGTATTTGAGAATTGGTCTAGCAAAGGTTTTGTATGCCCTAGTTTGCAGTACAATATTAACCAGAGAAGAAGCTTCACAAGATTAGGTTAACAACTCTTAATGCCTTTTTTGCAGTGCTGTTACAGTGAGCTCTGGCACTTAGATCATTTGAAATGAGTACTCCAAGTTCCTTGACATAATGAGGGTCGTCTACGAGGTCATATCCACCCAGCTTGTATTTGATGTTCTGATTTTTTTTGCCAATGTGTAAGACAGAGCATTTGTTGGTTGATATTTGGAGTTGCCAATAAAGTGTTGGGGTTAGCCTATAATGAAGATAATGCACCAACTAAAATGGACAGAAGCACTTAAAGTAGAAAATAGTATTTTAAAAGGAAAGGAAAATTGTGCCAACGGATCACATTGTCTGTTCCCGTTTGTTCTCCCAAAATGATTTCTGGTACATTCTAAGGATAAGGCAGTTGAGTAATGTAGACCTTACCAAAGCTATGATGGAAAATAAAATTTTGAACCCTTAATTCCTAAGTTTACATATCCCACTGAACTGTACAAAAATTTGAAGATTTTTCCATTGTTTGTGACGGTTTATTTCAAAAGAAACTAAGGTTATCTTCCTGTGCCAGTAATAATAATTTTGAAAATAAAACAACTAAATAAATATTGCTGCTCAGTCCTCATAAAAATGCCTCATTTTTTAGCATTTATCCTAACCAATATAGGATGCTATTTCACACAGGTGCAAAGCAAATGATAGCCTCTGCTATTTGCTTCTCACTAGCATTAATAAAAGAAGCAGTATGAGATATAACAAGAGTCATATGAAATATGGATTTCATGAACTAGAATAAAACTAGAAAAATGACTAAATATGAAAGGTCAGGGCTTATAATGAAACATAATCTCCTGTGTTTTGCACAGTCCCTCCCTTGAAGAAAATTAAATGTTAATGTTTTTGAAAGCTCTGAATTCTTCCTATCAAGATATATATCTTTCTGTGTGACTTGTGCATTAAACACTTGTAAAGCAAAAGCCAATTTTGTAGACTTTTATATCATGTCATTGTGTTGCTGAACAGTAATCAATATGCTGCAGAGAATAATGGAATAAACTGTTAGAGATGGCTTCTATCTGCTGTCTAAGGAAACATTAAAAAAAAAGATTTATATTTATACAAGTATTTCTATATACTATATTGCAAGTTACTCTAGGAAGTTTAGAAATGTTATGAAACTCAGAACACACACATATGAAAATTTAGGAATACTCAATAAATAGACGACTGACGATAACAAAACTTCAAGAACAACCAATACAATTTTCTTTACAGCCTTCCTGAAGCTGGATGATGTGGTGCTGTCCAAACTCGGGTTGGGAAGGGAGGAGGGTAAAGATATTCCTTACCAGAAAACTTGCCTTGAAGATACCTTCCCCAGCATCTTGGAAAGGGGAAACCCTAAGTTTCTCTTATCGTGATGAACATGTACAATATAACAAGACGGTTTTATCAGGGGCAGCAGTCCTGAAAATATCCTGCAGCCTAATCATTAAAGATTTTATGGGTTAAAAACTTTCAGAACTTCAATGCATGCTTGCCAAATAGTTGTCATTTGACTATAACAGCTGTCACTAACCAGAAGGTAGTCCACTGAATTTTGTACCAACTGCAAGGATATTCCAAAAGAAACTGAATAACAGTACTCTGGGTTAAGGGTGATGCAGCTACTGTCATTGAGGATATCAAATCCAAAAAAGAACCATAGCTTCCACACCTGGCCAAATTGGGCAAAGAATTCACTAAATATGGCTTATGCTTGCTGATTCAGCAATTACAAGTCCAGGAGAATTTTGAGATTGTGGAATAAAAAGAGGTATTTCTTTCATTTATAGGGGTCATGTGATAAATCTATACCCTTTGGGCATAATTTTGGGGAGGAGATAAGTAAAGAGAAAAACAGATTGATTATGTGCCATGCTATGAAAGATGCTGAATGATTGAGGGCAAAAGAAGAAAGGGATGGCAGAGAAGGGTTGGATTTGAAGACCTCCAAGGTCCCTTCCATTTCTATTCTGATTGAGATGATCTTATAGCTTTTCTAAATAGAGTTGTGTTCTGGCATCTTTCATGTTGTTGTTAGTTGCGAAATCATGTCTGACCCATTGTGACCCCATGGACAACTTTCCTCCAGGCCTTCCTGTTCTCTACCATCACTTGGAGACCATTTAAGCTAATGCCAACTGCTTCAGTGATTCCATCCAGCCACGACATTTGCTCAAGCAGGAGACCCTATACAATTTGAGACAAATGGCTGTCCAGTCTCTTCTTAAAAACCTCTAGTGATGAAGCACCCACAACTTCTGAAGGCAAGCTGTTCAACTGGTTAATTGTTCTCACTTTAGGAAGTTTCTTCTTAATTTCATTTTGGCATCTTAATTCCAATCTTGGCATCATATCCCTTTTGTCAGTGTAGCAAATTTATTAAGCATGATCTGTTTATACTACATAGTGTGATTTACTTCTCTTGCAGAATGGAGAAAGCTGAAATACCATTGATTTTGTTGTAGTTTTATAATGCTTTGACAGAGGTGAATTTTGTTGTAACTATATAAAATATACTGTAGCTATTTTATTATGTGTATATGGGTTCTATTTATATAATCTGATATATTTCGATTATATGTGTCCTTTAATACGTGTCACCATTTGATGGTTTATGGGATATTTTTACAGAGATAAAAGAATACATAAAGATAGGTACTATGAAATATTGTTCAAACACAGATTGGTTTTCAGTCAGAAAGGCAGATCAAGAAGGTTTGTTAATCTGTCCCATTTAACAAAACCTACTAGCTGCATTCCACCAATTCTCTTTCTGCTATTTTTTAGCTGTTATGGTATTGGTATTGGTCTATCTCTATGTGCACTATATATTTTTCTTTAAAAATGCTGTCTTATATAAATTAGCACACTCTTAAATAGAGGAAGGGGACGCATTGGCTCAGTGGCTAAGACACTGAGCTAGTCAATCGAAAGGTTGGCAGTTCAGCAGTTCAAATCCCTAGTGCTGCATAATGCGGTGAGCTCTCGTTACTTGTCCCAGCTTCTGCCAACCTAGCAATTCGAAAGCACATAAAAAATGCAAGTAGAAAAATAGGGAAGGTAACAGTGTTCCATGTGCCTCTGGGGTTTAGACATGCTGGTCACATGACCACGGAGATGTCTTCGGACAGCACTGGCTCTTCAGCTTTGAAACGGAGATGAGCGCCGCCCCCTAGAGTCGGGAATGACTAGCATATATGTGCGAGGGGAACCTTTACCTTTCCTTTAAATAGAGGAAGACAGAATTCTCATTGTGACTATCATTCCTGAGGACTGAGTCATTTTCTGATTGTTCTTTCAGCTGCAGACAGGAACTGTTTTGTTCTTCTTCTTTTTTTAAATTGTGTGGAAAAAAATTACCTGTTTTAATCTACCGTCAGTCCTTCTGCATCTCCTAATGATAACTGGATTTCCCAGACTTCAGGAATAAATGTTTAAAAGCATTTAAATGCTAACATTTCTTGCCATGCCCCATTCAGCAAGATGTTGACTTGATCAATATGCTGTCAGTGCATTGGTGCCAGTCGAGAAAAGGAGCATGTTTTAAAAGACCCTAAAAGGAAAGCAAATATTGATGTCTCATTGCTTATGCACTATATTGCTCTTTTCTCAAATAAATAAGAGCAGAATGACAATGGTCCTCTAAAAGGTCACCATAAGTCTTGCTAAAATTAGGACTTTTTTATTTCAATAGCTACAGTCAGTCCTTGCCATAGTGCAGTTTATCTATGATAGACTGGTAAAATATAACAGTGAAATCTTACAGGTTCAAGTAGATAGAAATCCCATTGTCTATTAAAAAATATTTTATACAACTGTGCCTTTAATGCAAACAAAATCAGCTGGGATGCATGTGTTTGGATCAAGCATCATCTTTTTTTTTAATATTAAGACAAATCTAAAAGAAAAAAAGGACTTGGAAGATCACTAATAGCCGTCTTTAATTATTTAAAGGTCAAATTACAACTTCAGTTGGATTGATACCAGAATGTATACAAAGGCAAGTTTTGGAAAACTTAAACCCACACCCTAACTGTTTTATTTCTAAGCTTCATTTTTTTCAATCATTCAAACCTTTCTGTTCTCCCTAAATCCAGAAGATGAAAAACAGAACTGTAACTGTATCCACATATATGATGTATTCCTATCCAGTGTGAATTAACACCATGCCTTTTATGGCTCTTGCCTCCTAATAAATGTTAACTATGGCTTGTGGCCACCAGAAAGTTTCCCAACAATGCTTAGATTTCTTGGACTTGTTGGAAGCCTGGCTTCCAAATGTTCCAATGTGTATGTTTACTCACATTAATTATTAAAATAGAATTTCAATGTGTGAGAGATACTCATGATATAAAACTAGATCTGGATTATTTTATATCAGTGCAAGGAGGAAACCTCAACTGAGAATATCAAGAATGATTCCTTAGAATTCTGATTCACAAAATAGCTATCACTAGACAGTAAAATGTATTTAGAACTTTTAAAAAATGTACAAACGTACATGATTCTGCCAGAAAATACAATATGTTGCAATTGTTTATTACTGTAATCCTCATAAACTTATGTATTATAAAACAGTATCACAAAAATATTCAAGTCTGTCTAACGTGAACATTCTCTACTATTTAAGTTTAGAAAACAAATCACACAAGAGGTTATTACATTTTGGAGTTGTTATTTTATCATATATACAGCCTCATGTCCTGGGTCTTAAATAAGTCATAAATCATAATGAGATCTTATTCAAGAGGAATAAATTTAAAATTTATATAAGACTATAATTAAATATGGCTAATACAGCTAGTCCTTGGTCTGCTTAATGACTACCTCAATGATTCACAAATGATGATAATAAGCTGTAATAAATTTAGAAAAAAAACATTTCCAGAACAATGCATGCATTTATGACCAAATTGCATGCATCTGATAACAAAAGTCTTCTGTGTGAAACTGGTTGAGGTCTGGTCAGTTTCAGCAGTGCATTAGTGGGATAGTTTTAATCAACTAATTGAGATCATAGAACTGAACATGTTAACTTGCAGTTAGCACTTTTTACGGAAGTTCTACGTTGCAGAGAACTTCAGCTCAAAAAGAAATGGCTTGCTTAAGCAATCTCTTCACCTTCTGAAAAGGGGAGGAAAAGGAAAAAAATGGGTCAGGCAAGAATGAGAATATTTGATCTGAATAAGAGGGAAGCAACCAATGATCTTCATAGCATCTCTCTGTTGGTCATGTTTTCAGTTTATCAACCATTTTGCTTAGTATATAGATAGATAAGCAAAATGTAAGACAGAGAGGGAGGGAAGGAGAAAAGGAGGGAGGGAGGGAGGGAGAGATTTTGTTATTTCTTTTAGCTAACATTTATTGGCTGACAGCCTGTAGGCAATTTCTAATACAAAGACAAAACTATCATCAAATTAAGCAATTATATTTAACTTTTATTTTTATTAGTTTTATTTTGGCTATATTTGTAACAATCACTATTTATATTATTATGTATTTTATAATATATTTAAAGTCTGGTTTTATTATTATTTTTTTCCTATCATATTCTGTGCAATATGAAACACATATATATGGCACAAATATATGTAAAAATGCCTAGGAATGCAAAACGTATTTCAGTCATGAAATATGTGGGAGTCAAAAGAGTCATTTCAAGTGTTCCAAGCTTAAAATAACACCTGGGTGTTCATGCTTTGAACATAATATTTTGTTCTGTCCTTGGATTAAAACACCATCATTTTGACTATAATAATTTTGTGTGTGCCAAGTGCCACAATGGGATGGTTATTGTGGCTTGTTATTTCATAAATTTCATTTCCAAACGCTTTCTAATCAAGTCTCTACAGGAGCACATCCCAGCCATATCCTTGCTGTTAATGATTTAAACTGGATGGAGTCATATAGGAATGGAGTGTTGGAAAATGAGGCACATGGCCATATGGAAGAGGACAGCATTCCTGTCAGCCTGACTAGTACATTACAGCTGTTCTTTTAACATCCCAGGAGAAAGTTAGAGTTTAGACAAAATAGTAGATTTCAAATGTAGCTTATTCTCCCACAAGTAGCCTGCCCTATAAAAGTAAATGGGGACATGCAAATACCAAGGCATACGTTTAAAACTAAATCTCTTCCTTTTGTGCATGCCAGAGGTGGGTTTCAGCAGGTTCTGACCAGTTCTGGAGAATCACTAGTGGAAATTTTGAGTAGTTCAGAGAAGCAGCAGTAAAAATTCTGACTGGCCCTGCCCCCATCTATTCTCTGCCTCCCAAGTCCCAGCTGATCAGGAGGAAATGGGGATTTTTCAGTAACCTTACCCTGGATTGGGGGTGGAATGGAGATTTTACAGTATCCTTCTCCTGCCATGCCCATCAAGCCATGCCCACCAAGCCATGCCACGCCCACCAAGCCACACCCACAGAACCGGTAGTAAAAAAATTTGAAACCCACCACTGGTGCATGCCCCTTCTTATATTGTCAGATGACTAGAGAAACAATTATTGATTATTTAAAATATTGACCCAGTATAAAAAAGAAGCATTCATGTGCTTCTCAAGATGCAGAAAGGCATTCCAAGAGATCATTCCATTTTTTTATACTGATAATATAGTGAATAGGTATACAAGATACATTAATTAAGTCATCTAAGTCAGGGGTGCCCAACGCCTGGTCCGTTGACCAGCACTGGTCCATGGCATGCCAGAAACTGGGCCACACAAACAAGTGAAGTCCCATCCACCAGATGCAGGCAGCACATGAAATCATGCCCCGTCCGATCTGTGGTAAAACTTCTCTCCATGAAACCAGTCCCTGGTTTGGGGGCCACTGATCTAAGTAGTATGATAATTTGTTTTATGCACAAATATAAATTAAAATCTTGCCAAAAATACATAATGAAGAACAGAAGTTAAGGCTTTTGTTGTATTTGCTACGTTGTAATATATATTCCTTAAAATGTATCTTTTCCTTGTAGTTATTAAATAAATCACATGTAGTCCTCCCTTATTGACCCGCAATTGGAGCAGGCAAGTGATGTGGACATAAAGTGAAACTTTATGTGATTTATATCAGTTATAGCTGTGGTCATTAAGCCATGGTCTTAATGACCATTAATCCATGGTCATTAAGCACAAAGTCATGTGATGATGGCTTGTGACTTCCTAATAGCTTCCCCAATGACTTTGCTTGTTGGAAGCCAGCTGTGAAGGTCACAAATGGTGATCAAATGAAACACAGGTTAGAAATGTGTTAGAAATGCATTCGAGTTACCAAGGATTTTAATCACAATCACATGACCACAGGGACACTGCAATACTCATAACTTTGATCTTTTTTTCCCCAGCATCATCATAACTTTGAACAATCACTGAAAGAATGGTTGGTAACTTTATTTATGAATACTCTTTCCTTGAAAAAGTTCAAGATAGTTTAGATTAAGAACCACCCTGCAAATTCTTGCTGTTTGTAATAGCTAGTCCAAGTAGAAATCTAAACAATGAGAAAACATCAGCTTCCCTAACTGGCAAACATGGTCCTTCCAATTTTATTCATCCATCCTTTTGTTTATTTACTTACTGCCTGCTTGCTTACTTCAGATTTTATGCCATTGGAGACTCAGAATTGCTTACAACATCTTCTCCAGTAGGAATTTGTATCTGGTTTACACTAGCTGAATTTAAGCTTACATTTCATTGACCTTCATCCAGTACCTACTTCTACACTGCATTGCACCATGTGCAAAGAAAATTCTCCTGCCATCCACCATAACAGCTAGTTTGGTCTCAGAAATATTATTAGTAGGTTTATTGGTACTCACAGCTGTACTGTCCTTTTTTTTTTAATCAAAAAGGGCAATTAAATAACAGTTCTATTTACTCTACAAAAATGGCCTAGATTTATATGAAACAAATGGGACTTACATCACACTAACCTTACTGAGATTTATGTCTAACTTTTCCTATGGATTCCAATGGAAATTTGGTTTGTCTATCTCATCTGGCTTCAATCCTACATAGACTACAGAACTTATACAGAAACCATTTTCTGTTGCCCTTATGTTAATCTGCTCTCCTGTCCGTGTAAGAATGATATAAACTTCCAACATATTTTGTGACCCAAGAAAGCTAGTTAATTATTAAAGGTCTATTCCAGAATCATTTTATAAAGCCAGATAGATATTTTCAGGCAATTTGAACCCTGGCTGACCTGCAATACCAGCACAGATGGAAATATTCTCAAGAGCATGATAAAATGAACACATCCAGAGCTGTCTGAAAATGTCAGGCAGTTTAACAAACAAAATATTTAAAAGGGCCACACAACTCTTTCATAATATAAGCTATTCTCCAACTAAAGAGTCCCCTGTATAGAATGTTCCCTTTCCCATTCAGCACATTTTTCTGTCTTGAACTTATGAGAGACTAAACTGAAAAATAAGAGAAAGGAGAATCCTACCAATGGCTTATTAGGTATTATTTTGCTTTGACATATCTGACGGTCAAACATGCAGCCTCCAATCACCCGAGGTCAAACCTCATTTCTATTTGGTAAAATGTATAGAATGTGACTTTGCTGGATATTACAACCTATCTCACACTCCCTACTTTCTCAGGCATCTAAATTAAGCAGGCAAGTCCAAGAAGCTTTCAGCAGCGCTGTTTCCCTATATTATATTAATGCAGTATTGCTCAAAAGCTTTTTCTTTCTATCCCATTTCAAATGTAAGGCATTAAATCTTCTTGGGAATACTGGAAACAATAGACTGCAAAAGAATTATAAGACTTTGCATGGCAGGAGAGATATAGAGGCTTCTCTGATGTTTCATGGTAATACTCAGTCTTCCATAGATTACAGCTTTCTGTTTGGGGAAATATGGGCTTTTATTTTAATTTCCCAATGGGTATATATAGAGCATGATGAACAGGATGGTATTTGCTTTCTCTCTCCTTTCTTCTCCTGTCTCTGTCTGTCTCTGTCTGTGTCTCTCAATCTCTGTCTGTCTCTCTGTGTCTCTGTCTGTCTGTCTCTCTGTCTGTCTGCCCCCCCCCCTCTCAAGAAAGAGAAAGAGATAGAGAGAGACTGATAATGAGAAAAGGAATGGGCAGCTCTGTCCCTATTTGGGATACTAATGAATTCCCTTCATTTGTCTCATTATAAATGTGCCACCTTTGGCACTGGTCTTTGGTTCAGCTCCTGGTTACATCAGAGCAATTTCCCTATAGTCTGATGCATTACAAACATCTTCCGAAGCTAAATCTCTTTCTTTTGTTTCCTACTTTTTTTCATCTCAAGACTTTCATTATGCCCTTCCCTTTGCCCAAGGCACACCAGATTCAATAGAAAGTAATTAGACTATTAATTAGAATCTGTATAAAGGAGGCCAGTTCTACTTAGGTATTATCTATGGTTGTTTTTGCTTTTGTTTCGGACACTTTTAGTGAGATTAATTCCTGTTTACATGAGTTATACAAAAAATGAATATCTCCCAGTGAAATAAATAGGGGGTAGCAGTTTGTGATTCTGCTATAATAGCTAATTTCTTTTGTTGGGCATTCTTTCTATCAACTTATCAAGTCTAAAGAAAAAAATGCAGTAACTTTCAGGTGATTTTGCCTACAACCTTTAGTTGCTCTATCCAACATGGCCAAAATTCATATATTATAATAGTTATCATTTAAACCATCTGGACAGCACCAGATTGTTTCCGAGCTAATCTATTTTAAGTCATTTTTGCTAATAGACTTTGGCGTTTGTTAAAGCAGTTAATTGTGTAAATTAATTTATGTTTTGCATGACTGATTTCATTTCTTTATCTTCTTCTCTCCTTTACTTATTCTCGCTCTATTTGTATTCAAAATTTCATAAAGTTCTCTCAAATATACTAAGTTTTGAAACAATTCTTCATAAAGAAATACCTGTTCCAAATACTTGCTAATTGTGAGTGGAATTGATCAGTTCTGTCATTACCAATGTAATTGTTTCTATGAATGTAAGATAATAAAGCTAGCAAGGTTTGCTTGAGAAAGTCTTGATGGTACCAATTATATGGTCTACTACTAATAGGTGAAGGCTATACACATTCCCCATATCTTTTTTCTAATACTTCTAATTATACAAATAATTGTAACCAACAAAGTAATAGCTTTGCACATGAAGGTGATGTTTCTTACAGATAATGTTTTGAAAGCAAGTTGATCTTTTGGATGTATAATCATAACTGCATATTGTATCCTAATATGGTACATACACACATACTGTATATGCACACCAACCATACATACATAAAGAATATGTGTATAAAATAACATGCATAATTTATATAGGTTGTAATAATAATAACTCAGGGTCCTTTTCCCCAATTAAAAAGTGAATAAATCTCAATTGATTTTTCTCTGTAAATTTTCCTGCTTAAATGATTCTAGCAGAGGAGATATAAATAATAAAAAAAATCAACATAAAATCTTTGACAGCAGAGTTTGTAGTACAGATAAAACTCTTTGGCAAAGTACAAATACTGATGCCTGAGAACTCATTATACCACTCAATCATCTCAGCTTTGTTCATTTGTGGAAGGAAAATTGAAACACATTTGAGATTCTACAAAGCCAAAAATTCAAGTATCTGAATTGCCTATGAATCTCCTTGCATTGAATTCAAGGCATCTGATAAAGTTTAATTCCTACAATTAATTTATAAATAGAGTTTCAATATTTCCCAGAATCCTAAATAGATATATACTTTCTTTTGAGACCAGGCAAAAATTTCATTTTTAATGTGGGTCAGTAAAAAATGGCAATAAAGATCATCTTATCTTATCTTAAGAGTCACACTGTTTGCTAGTTGGCTTTTGGGTCCAATTTAAGAACTTGGTAATAATCTTTAAGGCTGTTCATGGTTCAGGGCTTGTTGTGGTTCAGGGTTATCTGTAGTACCACCTTCTCAGGTTGAAATCTGCCAACTCATAAAAATCTAAATTGTATATACTGTAAATGTTCCTTTGATTGGGGATTGTCATCTATAAGGGCCATGAAAGCATATCTTTTATTTTATTTTTTATTTTATTATTCATATTTCTATGCCGCCCACTCTCCGAGGACTCTGGGCGGCTTACACCAAAGACAGTATACTAAATAGCATATTGCCCCCAACAATCTGGGTCCTCATTTTACCCACCTCGGAAGGATGGAAGACTGAGTCAACCTTGATTCGGTGAGATTTGATCCGCTGATCTGCTGAACTAGCAGTCAGCTGAAGTAGCTGCAGTACTGCACTCTAACCACTGCACCACCTCGCCACCCTTTTCAGTTGCTGCCATCTGTTCTCTGGAAGTTTATTTTCTCCCATACCTATTACTTAAGATAATTAGCAGAAAAGAGGGTGGGTTAATTATGAGTTGGATGACTCCTCTTTATTGCTGTTTCTGTACCTCATTCATTTAGCCTATTTTTTTCCCTTAAGATTACCACCAAAATGAAGAGAACAAGAGGCTTCCTTTTGCTTCTGTCATGTTCCACTAACTTAGAAAAAATAGACCAGCAAGTAGCAACAACAAAGAGAAGGAATATAGGAGAAAAAGAGCTTTGGGGACCATAGCATCTACTCTCTATCAGAGTTCTTGGACTTAGCAATTGCCCAGCAGTAAAGGTTCCTAACAGAGGCTATGTAGGTGGTTATGTGCACATTTAGATTGGTGACACTTAAGCACAGGCCTTTTGTTCTTAGCATCTTAGTTGTTCATTGCTATCTCCACACAGGGACATTAGGCACCTTTTAAAATACATTTTGAATTAATTTCTATACCATAATTGACTAAAATGTAATTGTATGGTTTGTGGATCAGTATGTTGTGGTCATTTGGCCAATTGTCTTGCATATTGTATAAGCTTAGCTCTTATATTTTGCAATGATTGGTTTATCACATAGGGCAAAACCATAACATATATGGTATTGTTTGCTTGGGATTATGGTTTAGCAGTTGGATGAGCCTACTTTTTAGTTGTCAGATGAAAACAGAAATCTTTTGCTGTATATTGATTATTGTTGGATATGTTCTTAATGTGTCTTAATGTGATGTTGCTTCTTTCTAATATTAAACTGTGTAAGTAATTGTATTTAGTCTACTTTATGTAAGTCATAATATCATATAATGAGAAAGTATACAAATAAAATATCTTTGAAGAAACACGTTTGAAGAATAGTAGGATACATAATAATTTCAATAAATGTACTTGACTTGAATCATTATAAAATATTGGTTATATTTCTTCCTATGAGTCCATAGCACAGTATTTTTTCTAACAAAGGCACAGATGTTTTGGATCACCTCTTGAAAACTGCCATCATACTTACTTGTTCTGATGTCATATTCATGCAATAATCATTTCATAAGAACAAATTATAGGAAGAAATTAAATATCCCTTGAGCCAACAATAAAATAAATCAAAGAGATTTTGGGTGGGCCAAGCTAAGTTCCAATTAAAACCAAATGTGATGACATTATCCCATCCTGTAGTAAAATCTATTTTTCATTACCAATAACCCCATATTTGGCAATTGCTATTCTGATCTTATTAGCCAGGAAAGAAAATTTTGTTGAGTCTGAGGTTATGGTTTAACTTTAAAAGAAATGAATCAATAAATTGGGACTCAGTTTAGTAAAATCATATTTCTAATGAACATATCATTTAAAAAAACACATTATTTTGTTGAAAGTGATTGATTTATCAAGAGCAGATTATACTGATATCCTTGAGAATAAATAGACGTGATGCTGGCAATGGGTTATTTCTTTAGAACCTGAGAACATGAGCAGTTCTCTGCTAGATCCAACCCCTGACCCAGCTAGTCAGAAGTCTGTTTTTCATTATGACCATCCAACCACACAAAGAAGCCCAATAGTCTGGCATCAGATAGTTTTCAGAGGTTGTTACATAATAGCCATGGATTCCCGTGATTTGCATGAATTTGTCCAACCTTTTGTAAAGTCAGCCAAGCTGCCCACCAGCACTTCATTTCAGGGTAATGAATTCCAAAGATAAATTATTATTGGGTAATAACA
Source organism: Pantherophis guttatus (assembly GCF_059756535.1). Classification (NCBI taxonomy): domain Eukaryota; kingdom Metazoa; phylum Chordata; class Lepidosauria; order Squamata; family Colubridae; genus Pantherophis; species Pantherophis guttatus. The sequence goes on along the minus strand of NC_142067.1, from coordinate 37,683,628 downwards.
ATCCTTTGTCTCTGCTGGTTCCTCTAGGATTCAATTTCATTGGTGACCTCCCATTCTAATGTTTAGATTTGGTATTTTGGGAAGAGAACATAATTTATAATTATCCACATCTTGCATATTTTTATAGACCTCAGTTACTGTATGTCTCTTCTCACCTACCTCATTTCTAGACTAAAAATACCCAATTATTGCAACCTTTTCTCTTAAAGAATCTGCTCCAGGATCTTGATTATTTAAGTTATTCTCTTCTGAACTTTACGTACCTTTATTTACCTGTTCCAGGTAGGGCAACTAGTACAGCACACAATATCTCAGAAGTATTTGCAACATTAATTTATATACAGACATTATGATATTGTCATCTCTATTTTCAATATTGTTTATTAATGTCTATGTAGATTCGCAGTCTTCCAAGTCACGGTTGTCCCAAAGGTGCTTTTTCAAGAGAAAACTGGACTTTCTGGGTTTTTTTTGAAAATGTTTCGCTTCTCATTCAAGAAGCTTCCTCAGAGCTAAAGAAGCTTCTTGTATGAGAAACGAAACATCTTCAAAGAAAAACTAGAAAGCCCAGTTGCCTCTTGAAAAAGCATCTTTGGGATTGTTTATTATTATTCCTTTATTGATACCTTCATTGAACTGTTTACTGTGATGCCAAGATCTCTTGTCAATAACAGAATAACAGAGTTGGAAGGGACCTTGGAGATCTTCTAGTACAGCCTCCTGCCTAGGCAGAAAACTCTACACCATTTCAGACAAATGGTTATCCAATATCTTCTTTAAAACTTTAAAACCAGACTTTAGTGAGTCTGGTGACTCAGCAGACTAATTAACATCCACTTACATCTGCTGCCTGCAATTACTGCAAGTTCAAATCTCACCAGGCTCAAGGTTGACTTAGCCTTCCATCCTTTCTAAGGTAGGTAAAATGAGGACCCAGATTATGGGGGCAATAAGCTGACTTTGTATAAATATACAAAAATATGAAGGCTATTGTTTAACGCATTGTAAGCCGCCCTGAGTCTTCGTAGAAGGGCGGCATATAAATCAAATTTAAAAAAAACAAAAACAAAAACAAAAACGTCCAGTGTTGGAGCATTCACAACTTCTGGAGGCAAGTTATTCCACTGATTAATTGTTCTAACTGTCAGGAAATTTCTCCTTAGTTCTAAGTTGTTTCTCTCCTTGATTAGTTTTCACACACTGTTTCTTGTCCTGTCCTCTGGTGCTTTGGAAAATAGCTTTACTCCCTCTTCCTCTTGCCAGCCCCTGATTTGGAACACTGCTATCATGTCACCACTGCTCCTTCTTTTCATTAAACTAGACATACCCAGTTCCTGCAACCTTTCTTCATATGTTTTAGCCTCCAGTCCCCTAAACATCTTTGTTGCTCTTCTCTGTACTCTTTCTAGAGTCTGCCCATCTTTTTTACATCATGGCAACCAAAATTGGATGCAGTATTCCAACTATGGCCTTACCAATGCATTATAAAGTGGTATTAACACTTCTTGTGATCTTGATTCTATCCCTCTGTTTATGCAGCCTAGAATTGGCAGATGCTGCACACTGCTGGCTCATATTTAAATGGTTGTCCACTAGGACTCCAAGAGCCTCTCACAATTATTACTATTGAATGAGGTACCGCATATACTGTACCTGTGCATTTTGTTTCCCTTGCCTAAATGTAGAACCTTACTTTTTTCACCATTGAATTTCTTTTCTTTTCTTTTTTTTTCTTGGAAAATGTTTATTAAACACATATTAATACATTGGATACAGATAATAACATCCTGGCATTATCTTTGCCATACATACTAAAATAAAAAATACATATCATATATACCTTACTACTTATATACATTTGATCTATTCAGTATTTACATATATAAAGACAACATTATTCTATCTATATTACTTATACATTTGTCTTATCTACTTTCATTCTATTATAATTACATACATAACCTTAATTCTCCATTCTATGAATTCTGGTCAGTTCACAATTTTCATCCCTCCTTTCCATCATTGAATTTCATTTTGTTAGATAGTGCCCAATGTTCAAGTCTGTCAAGCTCCTTCTATATCTTAAGCCTATCTTCCAGAGTGTTGGCTAGTCCTGATTGCTTGGTGTCATCTGCAAATTTGATGAGTTCCCTATCTATCCCCTCGTCCAAATCATTGATGAAGATGTTGAAGAGTACTGGGCCTAAAACAGAGCCTTGGGGTACCCCACTGAATACTTCCCTCCATATAGATGCAGTTCCATTGAGGACTACATGCTGAGTGCGGTTGATCAGCCAGTTACGAATCCATCTGGTGGTGATGCTGTCTAACCCACATTTTTCTATTTTATCTAGTAGTAGGTTATGGTCTACTTTATCAAATGCCTTACTGAAGCCCAAGTAAATCAATCTTGCTTGCTATGATCCCATTTTATAATTAGTTAGAATTTTTGGCACAAATGTGTACCTTTTTACATTTGTTGCTAGTGAGATCTGCAATTTTGATGCCCATTGCCATAGTATTTAGAAATTCCTTTAGAGCTCTTCACATTGTTTTTACCATTCTGAGTGTCATAACAATTTGATATTCCACCAGTCATGCCTGATTCTAAATAATTTATAAATATGCTGGGAAAGCATTCTTTAGGATAAATTCCCTTTTTTTTCAACAGATAACAATCTTAGTTTACCCAAATTGAATTGAGATTGCAAGGATTTTTCTATAGATACCAGTTTATATATATATTCTTACAAGAGAAAATGTTGCTTAAGGCAAAGAATTTTAACCAGGAAATTATGAGTTAGTGAGTTCTAAATGCCCACATCCTTACCATTGTTGCATTTTCCTAATACCGTTTTAAAGACCCATAGGAAATCTTCGCCACAGATTTCCTGTATCACATCTACATCAGCCAAGCTGAATCAAGTCCTACTGACAAAATTAAAGTTGGTTGACGTTCAGACATGGTGCTTAGTCATTTGGTGTATGTGGCTTTTTATCTTCCTACAAGCATTTTCCCAAAGCACTCTTCTGGTTATCCACAGCACCATATTTACATTTTGCATGCCAGAAAGTGACAAACATTAAAGTAAATATGACAGTTGATCATGCAGAAAATTAAATGAAAATATGAGAGCAGCTTCTGGAAGACCCCACCCCAATCCACTTTCTTGGCTGTTTTACCGTTTGTATTTCCCAGTAGATCTTTGGTATTCTATGTGATAAGGATCTATTTTTTTCATAAGAATACTAGATTGTGATAAAACTAATGATGTTTTTAACATAAACTGAATACACAGGTGGCTTTTTAAAAATGATTAAAATTATATTCACAACTTTGCTGGATGCATCTGCATTCTTTTCCTAAGCCAGCCAGCTTTCCTTCCTTCCTTCCTTCTGTAAATTGAGTCATTGATTTTATCATGCAAAAAGATCAACTCAATTATTATTTTAAAAACGTCATTTTCTCCAAAATACCAATCTACCTTAACAGTAGCAATATCAGTAGCGGCAACAGCCAAATTCTAGCTGACTTGGGTGTGATGAATGTTATTTACACTTCAGTTTGCAGCTTTTTGTACAATCTCATAAGAGAATAAATCCACACTTCCATGGAGGAGCTGTGCACAAGGAAGTCTGTGACTGTTAAGCAAAGGTGTCAGACACATATGGGAATGTATTAATAAGGGTCACACCTACATTTTAAAGATTTACAAGTGACTATGAGAATGTGAGTGTGAGAGAAAAAGAGATCAGGACAATAAAAGAAAAAGCTTGACATACAATTTAACAATGCGAAAGATTTATTTAAATGCAGTTATTTATGATCTTATGAAAATCCATCACTTGGAAATTTTTAATCCCTTAGCCATTTGTATTGTAAAAATCCTATTGTTTTATATTTAACTTAACCTCAATGGTGTTGTTAAGATTATGGCTGCCTGTGTCCTGAGCACACTCTTGTACTGCAGTGAGTCTTGGACCCTTTACGCACAGCAGAAGAGAAAGTTGAACACCTTTCATATGCGCTGTCTCCGACGTATCCTTGACATTACCTGGCATGACAAAGTTTCAAATAGTGCAGTCTTGGAACGTGCTGGAATTTCTAGCATGTATACACTATTGAAACAGCGACGTCTGGCTTGGGCATGTCATGAGAATGGCTGATGGTCGGATTCCGAAAGATCTCCTGTATGGTGAACTAATGCAGGGAAAGTGCTTTAGAGGTAGACCACAGCTGCGATATCAGGATATCTGCAAGAGGGATCTAAAGACCTTTGGAATGGACATAAATGACTGGGAAACCTTGACCTCTGATTGTTCAGCTTGGAGGCTAAAGACACAGCATGGCCTTCTCCAATTCGAAGAGACTCTTGTTTGCAGGCTGAGACAAAAAGGCAGTCCCGGAACCAGCGAAATCTGGGGGCTGAGCAGGGGACAGAATGTATCCGCCCTCAGTGTGGAAGGGATTGACACTCTCAAATTGGCCTTTTTAGTCAAACCAGATGCTGTTTTAGGATCTCTTTCCAGAGCACGATACCACAGTCTTTTGAGACTGAAGGTTGCCAATGACAATGATTAAAACTTTATTAATGCCATACTAATGGTTTTTTGTTCAATGACATTAAATCACAAAAAAAGCTCAAACTTTGATTAAAATAAATGAAATAAAAATGGCAACAACCTTTGTGGGATTGTCCGAGAAAACCTAGCCATACCATTTCCATTTAATTTATTAAGGATTGTAGGAATGTACCCTTAAAAGATTTGCTTTTCCAACGGAAATGGTATACCTGAAAGCACATTACTAGTACAGCCAACAAGTAGACAGCCTCATCAAACAGTAACTGGAAACTGAATTATTATGGAAGAGAGTGAACAAAAGAGCCCACCCATATAGGGAGAGGTTGAATGTACAAGATTTAGGTTTTCTTTATTTAACTTCTATCTACAAAAGCCAACTATAATAAAATAATAAACTAACAATAAATAATTTGTTGACTTGATCCCACAACTTGAATAAGTGTTAGCACTATAAAACACTATAATTTCTGAAGCACTGAATAAGCCAGCCTGCTTTGGGAGGGATTTTGACAGGATAACAGTTTGATTCTTTATTTAACAACTGTGTGTTGTTCTTAAGACTTTCTGTCTTTCAGATTTGCATTTAGGATTAACTTGCCTGCATTTTTACTATATATTGGAAACACAACAAAATTATTAAAGCTTATAATAGGATGGAAGGATGGTAGGAAAGCAGGACAGAAGGAAGGAAGGAAAATTTTATAGCAATTTATCATATACCACCATTGAAATGAAAATTTTCAGAAATAATAATAATGGGTGGAAATAGGTTCAAGGATAGTGTAGAACCATGATGGCGAACCTATGGCACGTCTGCCAGAGATGGCACGTGAGCTGTCTCCCTAGTTCAGCTCCACTGAGCATGTGCGCATGTCTCCTGCTGGCCAGCTGGTCTTTGGGTCTCTGACTTCGGGGGCCACACATGCATGCATGGGGGGCACATGCATGGGGGCACACGCACATGATGGGCCATGTTCATGGGCAGCATGGCACATGCAGCGGGGACACATGCATGAGGGAGGTGCATGCATGTGGTCCACATGTGAATTGCATTTGGGGGATTCGGGCACACGCACTTTGGGCATGTGCCCAAAGTCTGGAAAAGGTTAGCCATCACTGGTATAGACACATATGAAAACAGAAAGAGGATACAGAGTTTGTTTGCATAGTTTATTTATACCTATTTCAAACAATGCTATAATTCCCTAAACCTGGGTAATTAACCACCCAAAATATACTGCCAAGAAAAAGAAAGGACAATATTTCAATTTCCGTGTTTAATGTAGAAATAGCAAGAGTAAATTTTATTCTTATTCTTTCTATATATTCAGTTTAATCATTTTTTTCCTGTGGATCAAAGATCTCAGGAAGTGAGATCTTTTTCTTTCTTTCTTTTCTTCTTCAGTCATGTGCCCTTAACAATATTTTAGTGGCTTACCAATCTCTTGCCATAAGGCTAATAGGAAAAAAAACCCATAAACCCTTTGCTATATATTTTGCGATATGTCCCTTCCTGCTTGCATTTCCACTACACCTATAAAAATTAAAGAAGATCATAGGAACACATTTATATTTTAGTTAACAATCACTGTATGATTTTGGAATGTTTCTTCTTTTTGTTCCTTAATACCAACATACCATATTTTTCGGAGTATAAGACACACCTTTTTCCCGGAAAAAAAAAGGGTGAAAATCTGAGTGCATCTCATACTCCGAATGTAGTCCCACCCAGCCTCTCAAACGGAGATTTCAGAAGCTGAAAAAAGCCTTTGAAATGAAGTTTCAGAAAAAAAAGCCTCTGAAACACAGCTTCAGGAAAAAAAAGCCTCTGCAAAAAAACTTCAGAAAAAAAGCCTCTGAAACAGAGGTTTCAGAGGCTGAAAAAGCAAGGCACAGAGCTCACAACCAACGAACCTATTGCTAAAATTCACCTCTGGGAACAATTGATTGGGGGTGTTCAATCCACCCGCCAATCAGCTTTTTTCTTATTTTCCTCCCCAAAAACTAAGGTGCGTCTTATATTCCGGTGCATTTTATAGTCTGAAAAATATGGTAGATTATTTGAATAGTAATGTTATTTTTGTTGGTCCTATTTATTAGACTTAATATTCTGCCTTACCTCATGTGCTAAGGTAATATACCGTATGTAATGTTCCCTTCTCCAATTTGAATCCCCATAATACTAACCTTATGGAATAAGTTTGGAAGCAATTGACTAGTCCAAAGTCACTAATGAACTTCAATGGCTGATAATGGACTTGAATTTGGATGTTCCCAGGCCTAGTCAAACATCTTAATCACTTTACCACAGTATTTTAGGGAGTTGGAAGGCTAATGCTTAGCAACTGCTGTCACTTTCAAGTTAATGTTTGTCTATCAAATTATGCCAATAAAATAGATCCAATAAATAGAATTGGAATTAAATTGGAAGAATCAAATTAGAAGAGTTAGTAATATCTAATATCACTGTGTCGGTCTGTTGCCTTTAAGTCAGTGTCGACTCTTAGCAGCTAGTCCATACAGTTTTCTTGGTAGATTTAAGGAATGGTTTGACATTGTCAGTCTTCTGATTTTGTGTGTAAGGCAAGCCTAGAACTCATAATATCCTGCTTTCTAGCTGATGCCTTAACTACCACTACTAAAATGGCTCTCAGTACTGTATTACTCTATCTAAAGACAGAAGAATTATCAGCTGAAGGCATATTGCTGAAGATTTTTATTCTTACCAGACACTTATCATAATTGGAATGTCATGAAAATAATGCACTGTATCTATACTCTTTCGTAAGTTAAGAAGGAACTTCTAAATTAAGCTGAACTTTAAAAATGGATCTTTTAAAAATTATTAAATATCTTGGTGCATGAGAAAGAACCAAAATCTCTTGAAAGTTCATAGCAGAAATATTTTCTAAAATTTGAAAGTTGTTACCTTACATGTTTTAGTTTCCTACTGGGCAAGATTATTCTCCCTACCCTGCAAGCTAAAATTGGATTAAAAAGGTAAGATTTTAATTTGAATCAACTTTACTCAAGGCTGCACTAGACCTGAAAGAGGCTTCTTCATTGAATGACTGTCTTCATTGCACAGGCCTGCCACATAATCTATTTTCATGAAGTGCCTGACTTATTGATCTGCTAGAATGCCAATAACCAACTTGAGGTTTGTTGGTTGGATGAAGTAATCAGCCCTCATGAAAATTGATCCATAGCACTCAGTCTAGGCAAGTAGTTCTGTGAAACAGGAAATTAACATTTTACTACAAAATTGTACCTTGAAATATTTTGATTGACTGCCATTAGAAACAGAATGGTTCAGCACTCTAATCTGCTTCCTAAAGCAGATTGGTCACATATGCAAATTTAGAGATTTTAAAGTAACTATGCAGTGAGATAAAAGGCACACATACCCACATACACATACCTATTAGTATGTATCCCTTTTACACTCAGACTAGTAGGTCCACTTATTCCAGAAATGTGGAATCTAAAATTACAGGACCACATATGGTCTTGTATACCATTCAAAAAACAGAATGTTCCAGAGAACACCATTGATCTGGTAGTTTTCTGGAAATTAATTGTATGGGTTGGGGATGCTGCAGGATGTCCCACAATCAGAATGGGAGTCCAGAGAAGAAGTAGAATTTTCTGGAACCTTCAGTTCCTTGAATTGCAGCATATGCAAAAAGCTGTTAGTTATACAAAAATGTTAAGATAATAGAAGGGGATATTTATTAAATATTGTAATGTTCAGTAATAATGTTGTTGCTACCATTTTTCTTAGCATTTGTCCTGCATAATTGCAGGGTCTCCTTGTTTTACACTGCACTTAGTCCTTACAGTGAAGCTTATCAATGCATAATACAACAAAGGCTTTTCTTTTTAGTTGGCTGATCACAATACCTAAAGCTGTGAGTCCTGGGAAGAAGCAACTACCTGGCTTAATATCACCCCTAGGCTGCTGTGGCTAGGAAAGAACTAGAAACTAAGTCTCATTATTCCTAGTCACGTCCCTTAACCACTATACCACATTACCTAACTTAAATGATGGTTAATAATGTGTTGTATTAATTATGTAAACATTTAAATACAATAAAATCATTTTTTTCATTCTTCCACTTACGTATTTAGGTTCATGCCCTAACATTTACTTCACATAATGATATAATAATTCTCTTTGTTTTAAATATGGTTTGTTACTGGAAAAAAGAAACCTACAAAGCGCCAAATTCAATGTATTGCAATATTTATTTATTTATTTATTTATTTATTTATTTATTTATTTATTTATTTATTTTTCATATTTGTATACCGCCCTACTCCCGAAGGACTCAGGGCAGTGAACAGCCATAATAAATACAAATACATATAGAAGTTAAAAACTATTAAGAAACAGATTAAGTAATTTAGGCTCAAAGATTAAAAAAACATCCAAATTTATCTAAAGAGGTTTAAAACCCAATTTAAAAGCCAGTTTAAAAGCCAATTAAAAAGGGAGAGTTAGGCCAGACCAGCTTGTTGGAATAGAAATGTTTTCAGGGCACGGCGGAATATGCGTAAGTCTTGGATGTTTCGTAACTCCGGGGGAAGCCCGTTCCAGATGGTAGGTGCCCCCACAGAAAAGGCTCTCCCCCTGGGGGCCGTCAGTCGACATTGTTTGGCCGACGGCACCCTGAGGAGTCCCTCTCTATGTGAGCGAACTGGTCGGTGAGAGGCTATTGGTGGCAGGAGGCGGTCTCGTAAGTACCCTGGTCCTGAGCCATGGAGCGCTCTAAAGATAGTAACCAAAACCTTGAAGCGCACCCGGAAGACCACTGGGAGCCAGTGCAGCTCACGCAGGAGGGGGGGTTACATGAGAGCGCCACATTGCTCCCATTACTACCCGCGCGGCCACATTCTGGACCAGTTGGAGCCTTCGGGTGCTTCTCAAGGGGAGCCCCATGTAGAGAGCATTACAATAATCCAGGCGTGAGGTGACAAGGGCATGAGTGACCGTGCGTAATGAGTCCCGATCCAGAAAGGGATGCAACTGGCAAATCAGGCGAACCTGATAAAAAGTCCTCCTGGCTACGGCCGTCATATGCTCTTCAAAAGACAGCCGTGAGTCCAGGAGGATGCCCAAGTTGCGAACCCCATCTGTGGGGGCCAACGACTCGCCCCCAATAGTCAGAGATGGCGCCAACTGACTATATCGGGACGACGGAAACCACAGCCACTCGGTCTTGGATGGGTTGAGTCTGAGTTTGTTCCTCCCCATCCAGATCCATACGGCCTCCAGGCACCGGGACATCACCTCGAGGGCATCATTGGGGTGGTCTGGGGTGGAGATGTACAGCTGGGTGTCATCAGCGTACTGATGGTACTTCACCCCCAAACCACGGATGATCTCACCCAGCGGCTTCACATAAATGTTGAATAGAAGGGGTGAGAGGACCGATCCTTGTGGCACCCCACATATAAGGGGCCTCGGGGTCGACCTCTGCCCCCCTGTCAACACAGACTGCGACCGGTCAGAGAGAAAGGAGGAGAACCACTGTAGAACAGTGCCCCCTACCCCCAACCCTTCCAACCGGTGCAGCATGATATCATGATCGATGGTATCAAAAGCCGCTGAGAGGTCTAATAGGACAAGGACTGAGGAGCAACCCCTGTCTCGAGCCCTCCAGACATCATCAACCAATGCGACCAATGCTGTCTCTGTGCTGTACCCGGGCCTGAATCCCGACTGGAACGGATCTAGATAATTCGATTCATCCAGGTACTGAGGCAGTTGTCGTGCAACCACACTCTCAACAACCTTTGCAACAAAGCGAAGGTTGGAGACAGGACGATAATTTGCTAATACAGCTGGATCCAGGGAGGGTTTCTTGAGGAGGGGCCTCACCACCGCCTCTTTCAAGACGGTGGGAAAGACACCCTCACTCAAAGAAGCATTTATAATCTCCTGGAGCCAGCCTCGGGTCACCTCCTGGGAGGCCAGTACCAACCAGGATGGACACGGGTCCAATAAACATGTGGTCGCATTTAGTCTGTTCAGTATCCTGTCCACGCTTTCGCGAGTCACAGGATCAAACTCTTCCCAAATAATATTCTCAGGACCTGCCCCTGTCATCTCCTCTGGATCAATCCAGTCAGAGTCTAGCTGTTCACGAATCTGAGCAATTTTGTCATACAGATATTGTACAAAATCCTCAGCTCTACCCTCCAAGGGGTCTTCCCGTGTCTCTTGATGGAGCAGAGAGCGGGTCACCCTAAACAGGGCGGCTGGGCGATTATCTGATGATGCAATAAGAGTAGAAAAGTAGTTACTCTTCTCTACTCTTATTGCCACTAGGTAATTCTTAATATGAGATCTTACCAGTGTTCGGTCGGATTCAGAACGACTAGCCCTCCAACTGCTCTCTAGGCATCTTTTCCGGCGCTTCATCTCCCTCAGCTCCTCAGTATACCAAGGAGCCAGGTGAGACCAGCGCCGGGTCAGAGGCCGCAAAGGCACGACTCGGTCTAAAGCATCAGCCGCCGCCCTATCCCAGGCGGCCACTAAGTCCTCAGCCGAGTCATGTGCTAGAACCTCAGGAAATGGCCCAAGCTCCATCTGGAATCTCTCAGGATCCATCAGGCGCCTGGGGCAGAACCACCTGATCGATTCTGCCTCCCTGCGGCGGGATGTGGTGGTTCGAAGGTCCAGGCGAAGGAGGGAGTGATCTGACCATGACAAGGGTTCAATCACTATATCCCCTATCTCGAGATCACTCAACCACTGTCCAGAGACAAAAACAAGGTCCAGTGTGTGTCCCCCCATGTGAGTAGAGCCATAAATTAACTGGGTCCGGTCCATAGCTGTCATGGAAGCCATGAACTCCCGAGCCACCTCAGATGTCTCGCCAACTGATGACAGGTTAAAATCCCCCATGACCATAAGCCTGGGGGTGTCAACAGCCACCGCGGCTATAACATCAAGCAGCTCAGGCAGGGCTGCTGCCACATGGCAGGGAGCCAGGTACGTGACTAGCAAGCCCAACTGCACCCTATGACCCCACTTCACAAGAAGGGACTCACATCCAGCCGTCTGAGGAACAGTGGCCTCCCTTGGTCCAAGACCCTCGTTAATAACAACCGCCACCCCTCCGCCCCTCCCCTGAGACCTTGGCTGATGGAAAGCACGGAAACCTGGTGGGCACATCTCAACAAGGGGGGCTCCCCTTCCTGGCCCAACCAGGTCTCCATAATACCCGCCAGGTCCGCACCCCCCTCCTGAATAAGATCACAAATGAGGGGGGCTTTATTTACCACGGACCTGGCATTGCACAGCATCAGCCGAAGGCCTGGGGCCCGAGGTTCCGTACAACCTGGGGAACGAGAAGAGCTTTGAGGGTCGGAGCGCGCCACCGCTTGTAAACAGCGAGGACGCACTCCCGTAGTATGTGGCCCCCTGCTCCCGCCATATCTGCCCCTCCCACCTACAGTATCGATGTTATGGGCATCTGTATCATAAGATCTAATCATCTCCTTGACCCCAGAGTTCACACCTCCCATGCCATGCCCTACGGCTGGCCCAGATACCTCCCCCGCGGGTCTTCCCCCGAACCCACGTAATCTACCCCCCTCCCAGAATCCCTTAAAATCTTATTAAGAAATTTCCCTAAAAAACCCCATAACCCTCTTTTTGCTGTATGCCATCTCTCCGGACTCCAAAGTCCGTCATCGAGATAGGTCCTCGATAAAGAAGAGGGCCAGACCTGCGAGAGGGGGGCATCTCGCAGTTTGAGGAGTTCTCCCAATGAGTACATTTTGTAGCTAGATAGTCTATAGCTGGTAGGCATGTCCTAGTTATCCAGGGTCCTGTGGAGAGAGTATCAATTAGAGGTACAAGTCATTTTAGTCCTGCTGAACTCTCATATCAGCGGTAGAAAGAGCCATTTTGAACTCAGATGTGAACATCGATCACCCTCTCACGGCAACCAGATATAAGGGAGGAAAACAGCAGCTATAGTCCTGTTCTTTCAATGTTGTACCTAGGCATAGATGGAATAGCCAATCCTTGAGATTAGAGATACGGATAGTCTGTGGGAAATATATATAGTAGGCGAAAATCTGAAAATATTGATTGCTTTAATTTGTACAGGTGAATTAATTCTTCTGATCTGATTCTATATTTCTGTAAAGCCCAAATGCCAATAAAATGCACAGTATTTAACAATAACAACAAATCCCATGAGAATTTTATGGCCTTTAACTGGAACTTTCCTCAGGAAGTTTATACATACAAACCATGTCCTGAATCAGTAATCAAAGCTTCTTCTCACATATATTCAAAGTTACACATTGAGCAATAAACCTTAGAGTTCGGTGTAAGTGTTGACTTTATTAAATTTCATTTCCATGTTTCCTTTCCATTGTTCAAGCAAGGTAGCATCCTGTTTGTTACAGACTTTTGATAATATTCAGCACTTCTGAGATTGCATTCATTCATGTATACACTTCTACTGCTATTTTCGTAGTCATTATGAAGCCCAGCTACATACGTATTTCCCAGATTACTTTAAAAGCCTCTCTTCTCCTAAAACACTGTCACCTGCAGATTATGTTCAACCTAAAATTGGTTTAGGTGATCCATGAGGACTTTCACGTCTATCATCTTTTATGATACATGGCAGTGAATACTGTAAATTAGAATGATATGTAGCCCATTTGCTTGCCGTATTACACATAAAAAGAAAGAGTATAGCTTCTCTTCTTAAAATCTTTGTTCTTTGATGACCTGAACTTAATTCTAAAGTGATTACAGTTAATTATTATACTTCATAAGTTTTACCTTGTTTTATTTAAAAATAAATTAAGAAGAAATTATTCTCCTGTACCTGATATAAGTATGTCATGAAAAATCCATTAACACATTGCTAATCCTATAAGTCGTATATTTTCAAATACAGTATGGTTAAACAAGGAACAGGACTGCCTATCATTTTTAAGGTGTCTTCTAGTATAATTTATTCATATTAGTCCAATTGTCTATGTTTCAACTGAAGCTATACCTGACGATTACAGGATGGGACAAGAGCACTATTTCTTTTCATCTATGTGTGATAATGACCATCTGCAGGAGAAATCTGTGAGGTGAAATAATCTCTCTCTCTCTCTCTCTCTCTCTCTCTCTCTCTCTCTCTCTCTCTCTCTCTCTCTCTCTCTTCCCCTCCCTCCCTCCCTCCCTCCCTCTCTCTCTCTCATAAAGTGTTATTTTTACTTGTCTTCCTGTTACTGCTTTCCTCCACAAACTGTAGGCATTGCTATCAAATAAATTAAATTCACAATTCACACACACTCCAAAAAAGCATAAGATAATGGATACATAACATAATCTTTTTGAGGCTGCCAGACATTATCATTTGTGCCAAAAGCTGATGAGAAGATTAGCTTACTAACATTAACTGAAAGAATACAAAGATGGGAAGCCCACAGACTTCATCTGGTGCCTCAATACTACTCCAATTGTGCCTGCCCATCTTATTACAATAGGGCTGGCATGTTCTAGCTTCCATTCACAAAAGCATGTCATCTCTTGGAATTTCAAAGAAGTGCCTTTTTTGCGGCTATCCGTCTTCTTTGGAGTAGCATACTCCATATTGTCAATTTGCATGGACCAAGTCTTTCTGTCATTTAGAAACATTTTTAAAAGATGGCTCTATCATTGAAAAAAAATCTCTTTCTATAGGGTAAGGAAACTCAACATTCAAGGATACTCAAATAGTGCATCTTATGTGGTTAACACTGGAGCACCAAGATTAAATCATCTTTTTTAAATTGGACCTGAATTCTATCCAGAACTAATGGAGTGATCAAATCATCACTATTGTACTACTAAGCCTTGCTTCCAATAGCAGTTAGATCACTGCATTTTGGATTAATTGCAGTTCTGAGTCATCTCCAAAGGCATTCCCAGGTTATATGGTGATGAGGGTACTAAACACTGACATAAATTCTTCCTTTAAGAAAGACCTATATCTGATGCAACTGCTGAAGACCATCTGACTACAGCCTCTTCCTGCTGCTCTGTTGGTGCTGTTAGTTCAGAAGGACTCCAAAGTATAGAACTGCTCCTTCAGAGGGAATGGGACTCTGTTCAAAGCTAAATTCAGTAAAGGAACTGAGTCAGATCATTTACTTGCTAACAACAACTGTATCCAGCTAGGATTCAATTTAAGCTCTAATCTCTTAAGGTCTTCAGATGCTGGGTAATGATCCCACAAGGCCTGGGAAACAGATAGTGTTTCAGCAACTAATCTAGTTTTTAAATTCAGAATTCTAAGAATCCTGTCTAGAAGCTATCAGAGGCTCTTCAAAAAGACATTGGTGAATAGTATGAATGTAACATTTAAACAGTCCTGCCTTTGGTTTCTTATTTAAGTGTTTTTCCACCTGACCATTACTTGAACTTATACAGTCTGCTTCTTCTGTTTCCTCAGACTGGAAAGAGATGAGTTTCCTTTCAAAAGCAATTGAAAAAGAATATATTTTAGATACATTTTCCAATGTACCGGTAGTTGCTACACCCACTGTGAGAGTAAAATAAACCATCACTCAAATCTTCTGCCAAGGATTCCTGATACACAATAATAGAATACAAATGTGAATTAAAAATTAGATTTATTTGTTATATAGCTCTACGTAAATTCTAGAATTTATATATATTCACTCTTAAGTAACATTATTCCATTATGTAGTCCTTCTGGGATTGTGTTTAAGATTACAGTGCATTTTACATCATAGCTATTCACTAATGTGCCATTAAGGATATTTTATTGTTTGTAGGCCACACGATGAATAACAGGGGACTATAGGAATCAAAACATATTACAGCAGTGAAAAAAAAGAAATCTTCACATTACTCTGCAAAGCTGGTTCACACTTTCATTGATTGTGAACTCCATGGAATTTTAGTTCAACATTTTAAAGTATCCTGTAACATATCAAAAAAGTAATTCACTATTGTAATTAAGTATGTGCAATAAACCTTTGTGAAGGTTTTAATGGAAATTATGGCCAGCAATATACGTCTAGAATATTTGTATAGTAAGTTATTTATAAGAAATGAATTCTCTATACAAAAGGAAGAATAGTTGTCTTTGTCATGAAATAAATGTATTTTTGTTCCTTTGTTGCGAATGACTCACACTTTTATGGTTTTTCCAACCATTTTCCAATGGTTTTGTAGTTTCCCTTTATTATGGTCACTATAGTGAATTTCAAGAACTAGTAACAATTGATGTTCATTTAATGCAACAGCTTTCTCTACTGGATTAAGATTGATAATAATTGCCTAGGAAACAGCACCATTGACTTAGATTGGAACAGGCTGTAGTTCATCTTATGGTCAAACTAAGGTTCAAATACATTTGTAAATTGCAAACAAGTAAATTGAGGAAATGACTTTTCCTCAATGAAAGCCTACATTTAAAAAAATGTAAAGGATTTAAGAAAACAAACAAAACCTAAAAAATGTATAATTACAGTATATGTTACTACATTTAATTAATTTCCAGAATTGGTACTAATTTCCAAAATTGAAAGGTTAAGTATAATAAGGCAAAGATTATGTTTTGATGAGAAGTGTATGAAAGCTAAGGACACCCTAAAATTTGTCATATTCATGACAGTTGAATGGACTCCATGAGCCAAAGGAAAGCATAATGCTTTTTGTGGAAGGTGGTGGAGAAGCTCAGAAAAATCATGGAGACAACTGACACAGGTCTCCAAATATAATGACCGTATAACATTTTGGAATATTGTATCTGACTAGCTGAAGATCAAAATAAGAAATTTTCATGTCTGTGTGGCAAGTTTATTGCTTATCTATCTACATAAGATAAAGTGGTATAGGAAGATTTACAGATTGATCCCCTGTTACGCAAACCGAAACTGCTAACCTAGTGATACTAGCCCACCAAGCTGTTAAAATTGAATACCATGGATACATGTTTTAGTAGTTTTGTTCACAGCTAGCACGGACTGAAAATACATATAGAATAGAATATTTATATTACTGTTACCATATAAAAAAGAAGTTGAAAGAGTTCCTCTGTTGTCTGATCAGTTTATTAAATAATATTTGTAAGTTCCATCAAGATACTTATTTTAAAATCTAATGAACTGAATGAAATAGAAAAGCTTACTCATTGAGGTGTGGGCTGAAAACTTCAATCAGTAAAATAGTCCAAATCCAGTCTATGGTTCCAAGAGCCAAGTCAGGTTTCTCAACCAGTTCAGAGTTCCAAGCTCAATAGGATTTAGTTGCACGTCATATAAGAACCAGAGAGCAGATGTTAATTTCAGCAAGGGAGCATGAGTCAGACTTGCTTCTTAGATCAAGCTGCAGCCAGCTGTCATCAGACATTTACTCTCGTTTGGTGAGAAGCGTCATGTCTCATCTCTGCTCTATGATTTTACTCTCCAGATACAGGGGTTGGGAGACCTTACATCATCCTTATTTGATTGCTCTAGCTGTCTAAGTGATCCCTGTGTTTGATAAGCCTCATTTGAATCTTAGTTTGGTGTTTCCTGTTGCTGAAATTCCACAGATTCAAGTGAAGCAGCTTCTTCAGAATCTGAATTTTGAGCTGGGATCAAACGATCATGTAACACATTGGTTATCTCATCCATTCATAACAGTAGTGGGTTTCAAAAAATTGTACTACCAGTTCTGTGGGTGTGGCTTGGTGGGCGTGGCTTGGTGGGTGTGGCAGGTGAAGGATATTGTAAAATCTCCATTCCCTCCCCAATCCAGGGGAAGGTTACTGCAAAATCCCCATTTCTTTCCAATCAGCTGAGACTCAGGAAGCAGAGAATAGATGGGGGTGGGGCAGTCAGAAGTAGTATTTACTGATTCTCCGAACTACTCAAAATTTCCGCTACCAGTTCTCCAGAACTGGTCAGAAATTGCTGAAACCCACCTCTGATTCATAAGCAGTTCTTATATTGAATTAGTTTCTCCTGTACTATCATACCTTGGAAGTATATTTAAACAATGCATTTTTTTTTCTTTTAGCTTCTAGCAAATGTTACTCAAATCTCATTTAAAGTAGGGCAGGCTTTTTCTTCATACAAATATTCCTGTTTGTTGAAAAATGCATTTTCTTTAATAAATGTCACAGTTTTTTCAAACCAGTCAAGTCTGTACCCTTTAAAAGAAACAGGTCTGTGTATATATCATCTTCTACTATCTTAGAAGTGTGAGGTAGTTGCTTCTTTGTACAGGAAGCAAATTGTCTTAGATGAATTCTGACTACCTTTTTTTTTCTTCCATAATTAAACCACTAAATAAGTAATTATTTTAGAAAATGTTACTTGTTTGTCTTTGTGGAAAATTTTAATGTTTCTATACTATCACTACCCCTTTAATAAGTACAACTGATCACCTACAAAATAAAATAGGACCATTTAGTGATCCAAAGAATTATGGGTTCCAAGAGAATGTCTGGGTTTGTTGTCTAAGAGCATAGTACATCACCTTTCATTGGAAGCCTGCTGAGATCTTGAATTAATAAAGTTACATAGATGACAGTCATAGTGAAACCTGGTACCTCAGGGACATTCAGTAAATATCTATTCACATGGTAGCATTAGGTAAATATCAAATAGTTTACAAATGTCACTTAAATTGTTTTTGTAGGTTTTTACTTAACCAATATTAGTTTATTTTCTCATTCTTTTCATTAATTATTAATTGAATAGCCTTTAGTTTCTCAGTTCATTTTAACTTAATATTGTATTTTAATTTTATGTATATTATTTTCAATTAAAATATATATTTAAGTATTTGTTTATTGCATTTCTAGACTACCAAATCTCAGTCATGATGGTTTATTTTATTTTATTTTTTTGTAAAAAGTTTTTATTTTATTTCATAGCTTACAAAAATTCCAATTTCAATTAAACAGTGTGTTGTCTGGGTACAAATCATTTTAGGAAATAATCACAGTGTTTACAAAAATATTCATTACATTAATATCAATTAAATTAATATTAATAACAGTAATAATCGTTTATTACTCCTGTATTTGTTTAACCAAGTTAATGTATCTTATATCACTAATCCTTTCATATATTTCCCTTTCTAGCTCCTGTTTTTGTCAGATAGCCATTGATAAAAATAAGTCCCAAGTCAAAAAATATTCAGTTTCCTTCTTTTCCTTAATTGTAAGTGTTAGCTTATCCATTTCTGCACATTCTAATATTTTTCTAATCACATCTTCATCTGTTGGGATCTCTTCACTTCTCCATTGTTATACAAATACTATTCTAGCTGCAGTCAATACATGTAAAATCAGATATACATTCTCCTAATTATATTTGTCTGGTAAAATGCCGAACAAAAATGTCTCTAGTTTCAGATCTATATGTTGTTTTATCATTTTTTCAAGCCATGTATGTATTTTTCTCCAATATTTTTTTGCTTTTTGACATTTCCACCACATATGATAGTATGAACCAAGTATCTGGTGACATTTCCAACATTTTGCAGATTTATCCTTAAACATCTTTGCTAACCTTGAGGGCAGAAATGCCATCTATAAAACATTTTATAAAGATTTTCTTTGTATGCAGTAGACATTGTTAATTTATAATTTCTATCCCAATGGTTTATTGATTGCAATGATGTCAGAAGTAGTGATAGGAAAAACAAAAGAATATGTGTATTTATTAACTGCCTAAATTAGAAAATTTCAATATTTTGCTAAGCGTAACTTGAAAACTATTTTTAGGGTATTATTTGCTCTCCCTTTGAAACAGTTGAGCCATCTTTCAAATGCCAAAAATGACTGTAAATCCTGGCACAGATATACTGTACTTTGGAAATAGCTTTTCTCATTCAGATAGCTTTTCTTTTATTTCTTAAAAAAAATAGGATATCAGCTTTGACTGAGCTAAAATAGAATAGGTGAAAATTATAGAGAATCTGAGGGCTGCCTGTTGCACTAATATTTTCCAGCTATTAGGATTTGCAACTTGTCCATTTTAAAATAAAGAATAGCTGCAGTTTCTTTTATACATAATCATTGTAACAATCTTAAGGCTCCAGTTGCTACACAATTGATCAGTAATGGAATGGTAGACTGAATCTTTCTGAAAGTTCCTCCCAGATTGTATGTTCTTAACAAACATTCAGAAATAGAAAAGAACTGCAGTTTGTCAGTTCATCCATTTTCCATTTCTTAGCTGAAGGACAAATTAAATGTAACTATATCAATATTTTCAGTCTCATGTATCATTTTTACACTGTTAGAACTGGAATTGGAAGCCCCTATAGATATATAATTTATTAGACAGGACCAGCTAAATATGGAAATCATGTCGCAGTTAAATTAGCTTCAAGTATTATTATAGCAAAGCAAATCAGTACTTCTTTTTTCATGTACCAGAAATCTTTTCAATAAATTATATCTTTTAGATGCCAAAATGTATTTTAAAATGGGTGGAAATGTGGTTTTAGATTTCATCAATAAGATCATTTATTGCCTCGGGTCAGATTTGATTCCTGATTATTACATGGACAAACTATCAATTTGGCACTCACATCCTGCATTTATTACAGTATAAGTTACCAATGGTATGATTAATAAAAGGCAAAATGCATTTCAGTGGTCTCTAAATGCAAAATTGAAAATTCTTTCACATTGAAGGTACTGCCCTGAAACAAAATGACAATATTTCTTAAGAAAAAAAAATAACCATAACTCAAAAACTGTCCCAACAAACTTTAATACTGAGTAGCAATTATATTGAACTTGACTTTGTAATGGGGGTTCAGTCACCAGTTTCAGTCAGTAAGTTTTTATTTTATTTTATTTTATTTCATCAAGCATGTATTAGATAACAAATATAAGTATAAACATGATTATGAATACATGAAATGAATACGAATAAAAGGAAACATTAGGACAGGGACAGTAGGCACGATTGTGCGCTTATACACGCCCCTTAAAGACCTCTAAGGAATGGGGTGAGGTTGACAGTAGACAGTCTAAGGTTAAAGTTTTGCAGGTTTGGGGAAGAAACCACAGAGTCAGGTAGTGCATTCCAGGCATTAACTCTGTTGCTGAAGTTGTATTTTCTGCAATCAAGTTTGGAGCAGTTTACCTTAAGTTTGTATCTATTGTGTGCTCATGTATTGTTGTGATTGAAGGTGAAGTAGTCATTGACAGGTAGGACATTGTAGCAGATGATTTTTTGAATAGAATTGTTTTCCAGCTTAGATTTACATTTGAGATAGAGAAATCATCCTTTCACTTCTGCTCATTCACCAACTCAAAGCATACATAGACATCAAGAAAGGATAATGAAATAATTATTTCCCCTTATTTATCTCTTTTGCCTCATTCTTTTATGAGCTGGGACAAAGTGGCAATTCTGGCACTTTGAAGCATTAGGATTAGAATTTTCCAATTGCCTGGCATCTTCCAACTGTTGCTAGTAAATGACAATGATGGCAAAAACAGTACAGATGTATTCATTATATATCAGTTCACTGCTCATTTGGTTTTAGAACAGATTTTAAAAATGTGTTCAGTTGTTGATGTTGTAGGCTACATCTTATTTCTCGTTCCTTATATTCACCAGACTACCATTTTACAGCACTAAATAGGGTGGCCAATAATCTTTTAGTAAAAAGGACAGCAAATAAATTTTCTGTCTAGTTACTGTAACTATTTAACACAGTATTTTGCTGACAAAGTTGCCCATTTTGGCCAAAAGACTTCATCTGGGCAGAATACATTGTAATGGTAGGAGTAATTTCTTGCCCTCTTATATGGAATCAGTTCTGCACTATGATGGGGTACTGTCAAAGGTATCTCCAGCCAGATATGTATTTGACCTCTGCTTCTCCTGGCTCCTTGGATAATCTTCTGAAGTCATTGTTACTTCTGGATTGATTTAGGGAAGGGGTAAGCCAGCAAAAGCAGAGTTTCATGGTATGTGGAATGACCTTGGGAGACAGAGTGAAGAAATACTTCCTAGGGAAAGGTCCAATAGGTGTGTATATAGTCCACAGTGCATAATGGGTGGAGCAAGAAGTTCAGAAAGAATATTTCCTGAGTTCTAGGAGTATAAAGGTGATGGCTGCTCATCTGGTCATAAATCTGTGTGGTGTACCTGGTAAGGCTGACATCAGTCATGCCCAGCTCCACCTCAGGCTAGCAACCAGGTTTGCTAGTCCAGAGCTGAATAATGGGTGGAACAAGATGTTTGGAATGCCTCATCAGCAGGTCCAAGAAAGCTGCAAAGTTCAGCTGAAGCAATAGAGTTCAAGTGGCAGGGCCCCAAAAGAGTTTGTGGGGAAAGGAGGAAAAAGACCATGGGATGGGTGAAGTTCCTCTGCAGCCACCTTCTCCTTCTCTAATGATTTCCAAATACCTGGTGCCATAGCTAGTGAAACTTTTCAGTTGAGGTTTCTGAATTGTGACATGCAAAAACCACATCCATAATGGTAAGCCATTGGGAGTTTTTTTCATTAAATCTGAACCAGATGTATTCTTAGATGAAATACTTCTTAATTACATTAGGACTATGATTTACTCTAGTTAGACCAAATTTAGTAATCTGATTTTTTCCCCTATGTCTCTCTTAAAGTCTCCAACATGGCTCAGTGTGTGTTGAAAGTTATTTTATCCAGATTTGCTAATAAAGTTTCCTTTTCCAGAGGCCTCTCACAGGCTCATAGTCCTGCTTTGACTTTATAGTAAATGGCTCTGGATGATGCTCGGTTTGGTCTAGGATTTTAGTTTGGTTCCACCATGGAACTCCTTGTGTTGGCTCTTCTCTTATTGCTAAATTCCACTTGAATCAGCAAAGAGAGGCCAGGTTTCCTCTCTTGCAAACGTCTTTCAATGAATCTTAATGAATCTGAGATGTCTTTGGACCATTCATACTGTTTAATGATCTTTAATAGACTTTAAATTTATGTGGTATGCTTTGGTTTTGGAAGGTAAAAAGTAAGCCAAGATACTTGTGGTTTTAATGGGCTATTAATTAGCAAATTGCGTGGCTTTTTGTGAAGTTTTCCTGAAATAGCTATCAGACTCCCAATTCTCACAAGTTTACCTAACTTCAATATATATTATAATAAATACTATTCACAATAAATATGTAAAAATCAAAAGACAAAGTCATTCTGTTCTGCTTTTTTCCCACTATTATGGGTTATTTTTCTCTGCATAAAAAGACACAGGGAAGAGTCTGATTATTGGTAGTTTTTATTTACTGCTTTAAATGTTCACTTCATTATTTTTAGAACTCACTCAACTGGAGCTAATACTCTTTCCTCCCTTTATTTTCCCATGATATTAACCCTCTAAGGTGAGTTAGGGTGAGAGAGAATGATTGGCCCAAAGTCACTCAGCTGTCTTTCTAGTAGTTTCTAACCAGGTACCTTAACCACGAGATCAAACTGTCTCTTTAAACAATTTATTAATTAAACAGTTAAACCATTAGTTTCCATTTGGACAAGAAACAGACAGACTTATCCAGAGCATGTCAGGCAACACAATATATCTAGTACTATTAATGATCCAAACCTATACATTTATCTGTTCTTTTAAATAGTTCAGTTCTATTGCTAATATACTTAATTGACACTCCAGACACAATAAATTGATCAGGGCAACTGTGTTCTATATCACATGAATAAAAGGCAACTGTGAAAAAAAGATTTTCTGTCCTCCATTTCTCATAATAATAAAACAGCCTTCTGCAGTTAGGAATCTTTTACCATTTTGGCTGGGGACCATTTCCAGAAGAAGTGCTGATGATTCATTCAATATGTAGTAGAAGTGTTCTAGAAACATTTTGATGGCCACATATTTGAGACCAGATGGATCTCTAATCTAACCCATAAGGTAATTATGAAAATAGAAGCAACAAAAGAATCTTTGTAAAATGTAGAATTAAACATTTATCTCCAATCGGTCACTACATTTTAAGAGCTAGTATTCCATTTGTTTCACTGATTTTCATTTCAAGGATAAGTAAGAGATATATAAGTAAGATGTATTGCAGCACTGAGCTCTATTCTTTAAGTAACAAACCATAAGGCTTATTGTAGGCAGCCATATAATTTAACTATTAAAAAATACTTTACTTTTGTAGCAGAAGCTTGTTTATTTTGCTTTACTTAATCTACACTGGAGCCAGAGTCATATTTGATAGATTTAAACTTCTGTTGGTTTTCAGTATTTACACTGGCCAAGGTGCACTAAGGTTATGATACATTTGATGTTACACAAAGGGGAAGTTTTTCACCTATTTTAATGTGTTGGAGAGTAGGGAGTCTTCTGTGGATTTCTTGATGTTTTAGACAAACTGATTTTATCCGAAGAAAGATTTATTCATCTTAACTCTTTAGTGTCCAACCACAAATGAATAGGGATTTACACTATTAATGTATGGCCATTTGTCACTTTATTTTGGTAGCACAAAATTGGAAATGTTGAACAGGAATGTAATAATTTAATAGCATTCTAATAGAGGGACTGTACGTACAGTTGGCACCATTACCTCAGCAAGAGTTTAGCAGCTAACAATTTATTTTGCTGATTTTTTTGGGGGGGAGGACATCATAATAAGTAATAGTCTTAAATAAAACAAAACAAAAACAATGCTTAGGTTTAAATCCTTTAATCCTCTGTCCTCCTGATTTGGCTGCAGGATGTTTGACTGTTTATTTTTCATCTCTCTATTCTTTCAGTAGGGTGATACTGCTGACCTGCAAATTTGTTGTCAGTAAATAATTAGAGATATTTTAGCATCCACTTCTTAATGGGCTATATAGGGCTATATAGCATTAGCTATATAGGGCTATATAGCATTAGCTATATAGCAACTACGCCATTATTTGTTTCTATTCAAGTGATGACACACAAATTTCTGGTGTGTAAGATTGAGGAACTTCTCTTATCTGAAATGGATTTTAAAAGTGAGTCAAGAATCATTTTTCCACTTTCTCCTCTTCTAGTCAACAGTGCTTTACTGCCAACATGGACAAACAGATTTATGAGAAAAAGAAAATCAATTCTAATAATAGGCATAAATGTATTTCTTATGGAGAATTCTGATGGAATTACTAGAAATTGCTTGTAGCTGGAATCACTTGTCCTTTAGCTTCACATTTCACAACACACCTACAGTTCACACTAATCTCCTAGAAATGTTCTCCTTACTGTATATTGTTGCTTGAATACTGTGCGTCATGCAGTTCAAATGTACTGCAATGTACCATCAAGAATGTCCATAGAAAAAATATCAAAGCAATGAAAAATGGATAATGAAATATATAAAAAGATGGAAGAACAATAGTAATATCAGAAAAAGATACAACTCTAGCAGTATTTATGTTAGGTGTTTTATAGACATGAGAAATAAAAAAGTTACTAAAATTTGGGAAATTAAATTTTGCATAATTTTGTACACTCTTGTAATTTTTTTCTGAAATTTTGTATTCATTTCTGATTTTTGTTCCCTTAAACCTAAAAGAACATTTGTCTGAGAATATAATTCTATACATTATCTATGAATAAGTCTCACTCAATTATTGTCACTTACTTCAAAGTACCTTCACTTACATTCCATTAGTAAAATTATTAATTCTCTATTTACATTTTATCCTTTATAATCTGGGAAAGCAATTTAACTTTTTAAATTTTAAAAAGTTTGAATTTAACTTTTAAAATTTTATGCAAGTAAAAGAAATGTTCCCTTACTCCAGGAATAAATAAGAAGTTGCTATAGTTGTCTCTTCAGTACACCCTCTTGGTTTGTTCTGTTTACCAGTCACTGGACAAATATGATAATAGCCTTATGATAGTAGAAAATAAATTGATAGATTTATTGTAGGTGCAATGTTTTTCCAAATTATTTATGTACTTTTTAATAAATTCTGAATTTCTATGGTATATAGAAAAATTATAACAATTATATTAAAGTTAATCATTACAGTTAAAAGGCGAAGAACACAAACTTAAGACTAAAAAATTGAAAGTGCATAAAAGAATGAAAAAAATAGAAAAGAAAGAAAAAGTTAAAAAATATATACAAAGAAATTACTTTCCCCATTGCAAGTAGTTTTAGTAGCTTATCACTTTCTCCTAAAATACAACAAACAATCTCGTCTTCCCTTATCTCACCTCTTACTTATCAATAAATTTTGAAAGCTTGTAGTTCAGTCCCAGTCAGGAAAAGTCGATCAAGGATTTCCACAGATAACAATATATCTAATTTAATTTTGATCAACTTTATATTCTTTTCTTTTACTTTTACAATCTTGATCTTTAATCCTTTCAGATACTGTCCCACAACTTTGTTTTTTTCATTATTTTTTCATTATTTCTTGCCTTCTCACAAAATCCTTCAAAACTTTACAAGTCTCTTTTATAAATACAAGATAATAAAGTTATCTACAACATTGTTTTAGTTTATTATTTGCATATCTTTTTTAATTATTAAGACAACCTCCAGTTTTGTTTGTATATTTAGTAGAGCATATGTTTACATATCATTCTTGTAACATTTCATTTTTAAATTCAGTTTCAAATCACTCTCAGTCTTTCTGATAACATTCGTTCCTCTTCCATAACATCTTTTAAACAAAGGCAATCTATCATGGGAGAAATTCTTAAAATTAACTTCTGGATCCATTGTTCACAAATATTCTTCAATGACCACCAGTTTGACTTATTAGTAAGTCAAACGTAAGTGTTCTTCTCCTTTAAATTGTTAGTTCCTTCTGGTTCCTTCTAGTATCCAATCTTCCAAGTTCCAGCTTTTCATGTTTTTTAAAGAATTCACAACAAAAGCATTTTTCCATAGGAAGAATTCTTACAAATATATATTTTTTCAAATCCATCTGGACCTTTAGTACTTGCTGGGAGAGGGGGACAGAAGAAAGAGGGGGGAGGGAGGGAGGGAGGGAGGGAGGGAGGGAGAGAGAGAGAGAGAGAGAGAGAGAGAGAGAGAGAGAGAGAGAGAGAGAGAGAGAGAGAGACCTACAAAATAAACTAGTCCTGTCTCAGCACATATTATGTTTTCTGCAAAGAAAATAAATACCATACATATGTGTGGCAAATATTGTTCTATCCATGTGGATAATGCATAATGTGGATCCTAAATCGCTTTTGAAATATTTGCTACCAGATGAGATAGGGAACCTCCAAAGTCAACTATCATTATCATCTGTCTGTTAGAAGCTGATAAACTTGTGAAATAATGTAACACTTTCCCACTCTGTGCTGACAGATATCCACAAAGAAATGTGTCTCAGCATTTACTGTGACTTTTTTTTTTAATCCTCACTAATCAGAGCTGATCTCCTGCCGCATGGTACCTCTCTTTGTAACACCTACACCTTCTTTTGCTTGTTATATTCCAATGGTATGTCTTGTTAACATTGCCAACAGAAAGGCAGACTTCAGAGGCAGCTGCATCAATTACCTCCTCAAGGCTGAAGGAGGTGATATTTTTCAGAGCAGAGATAGACCTACTGGAGAGCCTACAAATAACAGTGGCAGGCTTTCATTGTTACTATATTTTTTTGTACATGCATATGATGACTTTTAATAAAAAATATTTTCTTTGCTGTTCTATTATATATATATATATATATATATATATATATATATATATATATATATATATATATATATACATATATATATATACACACACACACACACACACACACACACACACACACACACACACTATATGTATATTAAAACTTTTCCCTTTTATTGTGTTGGTATAAGTCCTGATATATTGTATTATTTATTTTCTGTCACAATTTCACCACTATTCAAATATACCATTATATCAAAATACTGACATTTCCTGCTGTACTTAAAATAAGTTTGTCCTTGGATGCTTTTACAATACCGCTGAATCTTTTACAACTCTTGCAATCAATCCTTTTTAGTTTCTGTAAATGGAAGAAGTTGAAAATATTTGTATTGTTGACTTAAAATGATCTGCCAGACGGAACAAAAACAGGAAATGTCTGAGCCTTGCATAGATGATCAGTTGAGTATAAACTAGGAAGAATAATAGTAAACATAATACAATATCATTTCTCAAGTGGCTTAGTTGTATAGTCAGGATGCATATGACCTGTCCAGATTTATTCATCCTGAAATAACTTTCAGTTATTCAATGGAATACAATAAAGAGGGAGGATTTCTTTCTCATGAGCCTACTAAGGGCCACGGGGGGGGGGGGAACCTGCTGAACTAAAATGACCTTAGTTTTGATTCAGCAGGACAATTTTTTAATTCTTATGCAAGAATTCCTCTAAGTATATAAAAACATTGAGCAAGATCAGCCAAACATGTTGTGATATTGACCAATAATTTCTAAATTAATAGCTGCCAAAAGAGCAAGGGCACAGGAAAGTCAATATCTGATCCACTTCCAAAAGTAACTCAAATTCTAACGTCAAATGAGTTAAGAACTGGCATTGCCAATTAAATTTTATAAGCAGGATAGTTGTCTTGCCTCTGAAAACAGGAAGGTCCATTCATGATTTCCTCCATATGAAAGTCTATTGAATAGGCCCTGTCTGTGGGCATGTGAGCTGCTGCCCAGCATAGCTCCACCCCGCATGCATGTGTGCCTCCTGCCAGCCAGCTGATTTTCAGGTCTCTGTCGCACGTGTGTGTGGGGGTACGCATGCAGAAGACAGGGTGCATGCCTGGGGGGATCGCACACACATGTGC
The DNA here is from genome assembly GCF_059756535.1 of Pantherophis guttatus. Classification (NCBI taxonomy): domain Eukaryota; kingdom Metazoa; phylum Chordata; class Lepidosauria; order Squamata; family Colubridae; genus Pantherophis; species Pantherophis guttatus. The sequence continues at coordinate 37,655,291 of NC_142067.1, read as the reverse complement.
AAGGGCCAGGGGGATACCATGAGCAGGGGCGGGGGAAGCGCAGGGGGTGCGGCACCTAGCAGGCCTCCCTGCAGCCTCCTGGGACCAAAAACAGGCCATGGTGACACTCCCCCCCACAGTCCGTTTTTGATCACAGGAGACAGCAGGGAGGCCTGCTAGGCCCAAAACGGGACGGGGGGGTGTTGCACACACACATGCACGGGGTGGGGTAAGGTGGGGTTGTGCGCACATGCATGGGTAGGAGGCTATGGGGGGGTCACACATGCATTGCATTATGAGTGCAGGCGCACAACAACTAAAAGGTTAGCCATCACTGTCCTAGTATCTTCCACCATTAGATTTAAAAGCTTAGTCTGCTGAAGAGATAATTCAGCAACACATGAGGGCTAGATATTCTCTACTTCTGTTAGAAGCTACATGAGATTTGTCTTCCGAAGAAGAAAGCAATTATTGATTTCCAGAACAAGGGGTGAAATGTGGTTGGTTTAATAGAATAATCTCTCTGAGAGCAGAACAAACTGTTTTAAAAGGTGGCATTCAAATGGACAAAATAAATACATTAAAAGATAATAGTGAATGTTTATATATTTTCAATATTTCAGTAATTTTTACAAAGATTTATTTATGGATAGTTCCTTTTCTTCAAAATCATACAAAATCATACAAAAGCAGAGGAAAAGGGATCTAATCTTTATACTAGCTTTTGAGAAGTACACTAAATCAAACTCCAGCTTTCTTGGAGTTTGATGGAGAATGGAGAATACTGCATATTAAATATTAAAATACTGGATTTTTAAAATTTTGGGACAGTACCCTGAAAAAGAAAAAAGAGATATTAACATTTTATAAATCCCTTCAATGTTTCATGTCATACTGATGGAGTAATAGTCAATATCTTGCGCTATATATCAACTCGAAAATTACTTCTGAATGGGCTTGCATAAAATCATATCGTTTTTATATTTTCATATTCAGCTATATTAGCATATATTTTAATAACTATTACAATAAGTTCAGGGGAAAAAACCTCTTAACATCTTCATTAGTTCAAGTATCTCCTACCTATATTTCACAGACACCTCCCCCCAGGTGGAGGACGAGAACCATTGTTTATTAAATTGTTTTGCTTTCTTTCAGAATATTTTACAAGACATCCTGGTGTTACTTTGTGTAATGAAAAGCCTGCTGATATTGGATATACTAGTGAGTTAATCATAGTGAAGGAGTTGAGCAATGGATGACCCTTATGCCAGAATTTAATATGCAAAATATAGTATTCCTTTTCAAATAGGAACTTGATTCCCTTTGTCCTGTGCTCGGTTGGAGAGTTGATCTCACAAAATGGTTTTGAGTAAGACTAATACTAACAGGGTTGTTTATTTAATTAGTTAAAAGGATAAAATCCCTCTAACACGGCTGATCAGAGGTCAATTTAAAAGGCCTCTATCCAAGTATTGCCAGACTTTAGTGGCTGAGGCTTAATAATAATCTCTAGACTTCAATTTCCTACTAATAAAGGGTAATATAATGTAGTGTAAGCCCTCTTATTTGTTCAGATCGTTTTAACCACTGTGGAGCTAATATGCAACAACTGAACAAACAGTGGCCACACAGGTTCCATATTTAGCCATTCATATGACTTTTGATGAAAGAAACCATCCAACCGGACACAAATCAAAGATGAGAATCATTAAATGCATACCACCCAACTCTTTCTTTAAAAAAAACTTCTTTAATATTTTTGTACAATTAAACAGTTTCGATTGATTGATTTCTTGCTAACTAAGATTTGTACAAAATTTAGATATTTCAATATCCGTATTCAACAATACATTTTTAAAAGTTTAGGGAATTATTTCAAAATCTACTTTAAATGAATATATTACCTTTAGCTATCTAGTTGCATTTGACATAAAACTTTTTAAGTTATATAGTTTAATCATATAGTTTGGTTTAAATACAGTGTCATTAGAATGTATTTATAGAACAGCTGCTCAAATATATAAGTACTAATGTAATAATCATTCAGGGACTACTATAACCACTAGGCAAGCATATTATTATCATTACCATTATTCTAGCCTCTGAAATTAGTTCACAGTATTGTGTGGTGAATATGCAGTATTGTGCGGCATATGACATTGCATTTCAGTTGGAAGAGTCACTATCAAGGAACATATATGAGTTGGACCATCCACAGGGATGATCCATAATGTCATACAGGCAGGCTGCAACACACATTGAATCCCTGCCCATTATTTACATGCACATGACACACATTAATAAAGCTTTGATTGCCCAATTGCATCCACCATTTTGAGGTCTCCCACCATCCAGATGGATGTCCCTTTGAGTTACATTTATGATAGAGCAAATACCTAGAGAAAAGAATGTAGTCATATTTGTGAGACATGAAAACATTACAGATGTGGGATGGCGCATCTCAATGAAACAGCAAGGGTTCCCTTTTGTACAATTTTGAAACTCATGGCAGAAGAGACTTGCTCAAAAATTACATCCAGTAGATACTGCAGATCTGGCGGGTCACAACTGATTCTTCACCTTTAAAGCTATCTCACTTTTAGCTTTAGCATCTCACTTTTGTTTTAAAAATGCACATAGAAAGCTCATTTATTGTACTTTTCTTCCCTCAGACCTCATCATGACCATGGATTTCAAATCACAAATAATTTTCCTATAGATTGAATTGGATGCTGACTTATAGTCATTCTTATTTGGAAAGCACCTAATGTATTTTCTCAGGTTTATAGGTTTTATTCTTATTTTCAGTTTCTCTTTTATCCTACTATTAATGTTAGTTCCCTCTGGACAGATTAACATTTTAAGTCACAAAGTTCCCTTGGTGAAGAGGAACTGGGGCAAGGAATCAATACTAAAGAATCCGATTGGGCACTGTGAGACATGTACATCTGCCAATAAATACCTAGGAAAACAGGCAGCAAATTTGCACACATCAGAGAAGAAATGGGAAGGTTGGTCTTGTTCAACTTTAATTTACTGGAGTTAAAAAAAGATTGTAGGATCCAATCTGAGTTATTCATTACCACCAAAGGTTTATTCTCCCAAGCTTTAGGACTTGTGATGGAGTCCATACTCAGAGAACTTCTCTCTCTCCAGAATATGTGTACTGGCCAACAGTGCCTGGTTGTATGTAGCTTTTAGTTGTTAATTAAGGTGTTGATAGCTGGCTGTTAAATCTTTGGTTGTTATTACCTTGTGCCACTGCAATTTCAACTCCTAAGTATCTCATAAGCTGGTGGTCAATCAGCACTCCTATTGAATGACAAAGGACCCATTTCAATAATTTCTCTGACTATTTTTGTCCATGCTCAACCAACAATCAAGCTGCAAACTTGAATATCCTTGTTCACTGCAGTATAAGGCTACCAATGACTTCAGGTCACTTCATCTAACTGCTCACTTGTGTTCTTGCAATCTTGCTTCCTCCCCATCTATCCCACATAGTCACATGGAATCTGGTAAATGACATTCGAAGTTTCTGCCATCTCCAAAAGATCTTTGTAAAAGATCCAAAAGATCTTTGATTTGCCCTTGTATGGTAACCTCTGGGTGGTGGCATGTCCACTTGCAGATCTCAGAAGTTGTGTTCAACTGCTTATGAATTTTTTTAAATATATGGCAGGGTGTTCCATATAGTTTTTTTGTACCTTCTTTCTTTCTTTCTCTCCCCAACATATTGCACAGGCATCTTGTGATAAATGCTTGTGAATACCCATTCAGCCTAAATTATTCATGTAGGTATCAGTTGTTTTCAGTGGTGGGTTTCAAAAATTTTTACTACCGGTTCTGTGGGTGTGGCTTGGTGGGCATGGCTTGGTGGGCGAGGCAGGGGAAGGATACTGTAAAATCTCCATTCCCACCCTACTCCAGGGGAAGGTTACTGCAAAATCCCCATTTCCTCCCGGTCAGCTGGGACTTGGGAGGCAGAGAATCGATGGGGGTGGGACCAGTCAGAATTTTCACTACTGGTTTTTTGAACTACTCAAAATTTCCACTACCGGTTCTCCAGAACTGGTCAGAACCTGCTGAAACCCACCTCTGGTTGTTTTGCTTGCTGGGTACTACAGTGTGTTGTCACTCAGCTGCTTAGTGTTCTGATGCAATTCTTTATGTGACAGGGAATGGTTACTGCTGAAGCTCAGAATGAATGGACTGTTTGTTGGTAGCCTTGTAATATATTTAGAATAACATTGCAATATAAATACAATGCATAGAACAGCCCAGCGTACATATTCCAGAGAGAAAGTAGTTCCCTGACGATAGGGTCCAGCATGAGCCTGAAGGCTTGGAAGAATAAACTTTTGGTCCTAGTGACCGATTCAGATTGGATCCTGCAACATTATTCTGGGAAATGTATATTTACCTTCATTTGTCAGGAAACACTTTCACACCAAGTAGATATTAAATATCTTACAAAATACTGTATATTTTGCAATGCCTCTATCACATTGAACACAATATACTTCTTCTCAAAACTTAATGCCCAAACGATTCAAAATATTTACATCTTGTAAATTTATGGAAGTTCCATTTCTATTCTGGTAATGTAATAAATATGCTAAAAAGATTTGTAACATTAAACAATAAACACAAATGTGCCCAAATGGACTCAAAAATATTGGTCTCAGATAAAATATAGTATTCAATATGTTAGTCAAAGTTATGTTGAATCATGAGGCTTTGACAATTCTGTTTACTTAGCATGTTATAATTACATAATAGCCAAATTGCTAGTTATATCGTTTTAAAAACCGAGTGAATGTTAGCCATTGAAATTATCTAATGTTCATAATATTTTAGAAAACATTATGAAACATAAAAATATAATTATGCACAAATTTGCAGGAATGTTCCTATCAAGAGATTATCATAATTTCTAAAACCTACTTTTATAGCTGCACAAGCAGCAAGCTATTTTATTTATATAGCAATTTATAAATTAAAGTGTCATAAAAACATCACCAAATATCAAAATCATAGGCAGAAATTCTTAGCTAGATTACAACAGCTATGCTCTCATTATAGGATGTTTAAGACTTGAACACACAACAGCCAGGTGGGGAACAAAATTCCAGGATGAATCGTATTTCAATAACTGGTAAGTATGACCATTACTTTGATTTTCACTGGCATTCTTTCACTTCATTTTCACTTTCACATTCAATCCTACACAATCTTCCCTCAATACACCAAAACTCACTTTAATTTAATATTTTTATGTAGCAATTGGTATGCTCAGTAGAAATAATAAATGTAAAGAGACACACTAAAGTTAAGAGTACAATTTTTGCAGGAAAGTATTCTGTTGGCTCCAATGAAGGAGAATATTTGTAGCTCAGGGTGGAAATGACTGATCCTTGGTGCTCTCTGAGCTTGGTTGTTTTCAGATGTTTCATTACCCAAACTAGATAATGTCATCAGTGGCTTGCCCTGTCAGATTTGGTGGGAGGGATCTTAGCTTGTTTGACAGTTCCTTGATTGTGGTATTGTTTACTTCTTGATTGAGGTGTTGTTCACTTCTGATGTTAATCTTGCGAATGAAAGCAAATATATGTGTCCCAGGATAATGTTGCAGGATATTCCGACAGGCAGGCCTATCTTTGTAAAGGAGTTTTAAATTCGGAGTTTTAAATTTTTGGGTTTTTAACGAATTTTGGCCGTAAATGTAATAATTTTAATAATTTTTAAATTTAATTGGGATTTGTATTATGTTTTTTACTTGGCTGTGCACTGCCCCAAGTCCTTTGGGAGAGGGGCGGTATAGAAATAAAATTATCTATCTATCTATCTATCTATCTATCTATCTATCTATCTATCTATCTATCTATCTATCTATCTATATTAATCTTGGTGTTAATTTATGCTATCTGGGTGTTGATTGCTGGTGGGGATATGTTTTAGTCTTTTTATTCCCATTTTTGATTGTTGGTTGTCTCCTTTGCAAGGTGTGTAGATATGTCTATGTGTCTATTGATGGCCAATTGGAGAGTGCCAGGTTTCCAGGAGTTCTCTAACATTTTTGGATTTGGCTTGGTCTAGTATGTTCACAATTTCCCAGTTGAAACTATGGTTACATCTGTCCATATGTTGTGAAATTAAAGATGTTTTTATCACGTCTTCTAACTGGATGCACTCTGGTAGTCTTCTACCTGTTCATCCTATGTAGTGGCTGTTGTAGTCTTTACACTGTATGTTGTAACTGACTCCTATTTTTTTCTTCTGGGACTGCTATGCCAACTGGATGTTTCAGTTGGTTTGTAGTTGGTTTATATGCTATGCTGATTCAATGTGGTTGTAACAGTCTGTTGCTGGTTTCTGAGTGTTATCCTTTTTTACAGCTTGTCTTGGATGTTCTGAGTGATCAGGTTCTTTTTGATGAAGTTGCGTAGATATTTGTTTTGTTGGAAAACGTTGTATACATTGTATATGAAAAGGATTTGTTTCCTTTTTATGCTGTTCAGGGTGTCTTATTTCTTTGGAACAGAGAAGCTCAGCCCTCTGTACCTGGCCATTTTGCCTCCCTCTCACCACACAGTCCTTGGAAAGTACAGTGTGAAAACCATTGTTACTGGAAGTGCTTGGAGTTGCATACAGGCAACTTCTGATATGTAGACTCAGCTACACACATAGAGTTTGTAATGCATTGGAATTGTTCAAACTTGATTTGGGTGAATTGTATGGCTCTAAAGCATGGGTGTCCAACCTTGGCTTTAAGACTTGTAGATTTCAACTCCTAGAATTCCCCAGTCAGCAACTCTTAAAGTTGCCAAGGTTGAACATCCCTTTTGCTTTTTTCCTAAGCTTGGGGGAACTTGCAATAAATTATGGTATCATTGCAAATAGTTCATAATTATTATGAATTTCATAAAGAAATATGAAATGGGGTATGCCTATATCAACATGAAAGGATTTCAACTCACAAATATGCAGCTTTGAATAATTTTCCTCCAGAATAAATTGTTTTTATTTATTGAGGCAAATGATCAAAAACTACATATTTGGGAACACAAAATTATGTGAACCTTTGGTAGCAATAACTGCAATTAAATGTTACCAATACCTGTTGATCAGTCAGGCACATCAGCTTAGAGAAATTTTAGCCCATTCCTCCTTGCAGAAGAATTTATAGCTTTAACTCAAGGATGTTGATGGACTTCTTCACCTGAACTGACCACCTCATATCTTTCCACAACAGGAAGAATTAAAATCAATACTATTTTTGACATTCCAAAATATTAACTTTCCTCTGCTTTGACCATTAATTAATTGTACAACTTGTGTGTTTTGGGTTGTCTTGCTTCAAAACCCTTTCTTCCAGGAACTTTCTGGCTTTCTGTCTAACTCAATATTATTTTTGGAGAGCAGTGGCTTTCTCCTTGCAATCTTGCATGCACATCTTTGTTCTTTGCTATTGTTCTGATGGTGGCATAATGAACACTGATATTTGCCAATGCAAATGTAATGGTATGTGGAAATGACTTTTAGAGACAGGGAGAATAGAAGCAACCAAGAATATTGTCCGATAAAAGACAAACTTATCCCACAGCAAGAATGTAGGCAGGGCAAGTGGTTCAGAAGATAGCCTTATCAGTTTCTTTGGCTGTAAAGAGGATGGATGGGGGGCGGAAAAGCATTTGCATACTTGCAATATTAATTTAACTTTGCAATAAGATAGAATTAGCTCATCCTGTCTGATCTACCTCACAAAACTGACAGCAAGGAGGCAGTTAGTGCCTTAAACATTACCTTGGCTTTTTGAGACCTCCCAAGTATTACACATCTTGGTTTCTCAACAATTCCTTGGGAAAGTAACAATGGTGTTTAATTGCTTCCATTTGCACACAATCTGCCTGACAGTGGACTAGTGGAATCCAAACGCTTTAGAAATAGTTTTCTAACCTTTTCCAGCCTGGTAAACATCAACAACTGTTGTTGTTTTTCATAGAATCTTAGAAATCTCCTTTATTAGAACCATGACACACTTCCTGTGTTGTGAAGATCAAACTTTGATAATGTTACTTTGAATTCTGCTCTTTAAATTAGGCAGGACCCCATGCACTCACACCTGATTAACTGCCCATTGAATAAAACACCTGATTCTAATTTCCTCTTCAAATGAACTGATCATTCCAGAGTTCACATATTTTGGCCATACATGAATATGTAACTCTGGATCATTTCCATCAATAAATAAATGAACAAGAATGACATTTTTTACTCATTTAATAGGTTCTCTTTTCTAGTTTTAGAACTTAAATGGAAAACAGATCGCAGATTTGGCCTGGGGACTCAATGGGGGAAATGGCTGCTAGATTGACAACAGACTCCACCTCCCCCCTTGGGTTCTGGTCCCCACACGCCCATCTTTTTTACTAGTCATATTGATGTTTCTTTTTTGTTTTCTGTTTTCTTGTTCTATTATTTTACTTTTGCTTCATTTGAACTTTCTATTTATTTCTTCATTTTTTATGGTTGTGAGCTGTCTAAAGTAGTTCATCGGAAGGTAGGTGGAATATCATTATTATTGTTGTTGTTGTTGTTAGTCATATTTATGCAGAAATATCGAAAGTTCACAATTATTCACAAAGTTGTATACACGACTGTAGATAAATGACATGCTTGTCATTTAACAAATGTGACCCTAGATAGAAAAAGAGACATTTGCATGGCTGTTTGAGTGCAAATACCTTCATATCTGTGGAAGAAAATGTATAGAAAGGAAACTGTAGTTTGACTATAGTGCCATATCCATGTTCACCATATAAAAGAAAAGACAAGGGACATTCCATGCAGAATAAAGGCATTTTTATTGCAGCAGAATAATTTTGCTTCCATTTTTAAACCAGAAGGGGATTTAATAATAGTAGCTGCTCTGTTCCAAACATGCCTCAAAGATGAAGTGCAAGTATTAAAGAGGACAATAATGCTGAAGTTAATAGCATGCAAAGTGGCAACAAACTGCAGAAGCCATAGAACTGAAGCGTGAAGGAAATATGATAGAGGCATGCAATACCTAGATAATTTTTGCCTGTCTTATCTAACTCTTTTGGAATATAAAGCCATGTCAGGCCTGGAAGCCATCTTTTCCACTGCATCTTCAGGCCTGTCATATTTACTGCTGTGGGAAGCTGGGAGAGGGGATTGTATGGAGCATGGGTGATATATAGTCATAATAATATTCCTTTCTCAGAAAGTCAAGGACATTTTGCCCAGTACCTGGAGAGTTGGAGTTGGGAGGCATCTCCAGTCGACACGGTGTTTGGATTGGACCATGTGATGGACTTGTGGGTGTTGGGCAGGGTCTTGAACTTTCGATAGGGTGGAGAAAACCTGGAAGCTTTCAATTCAAGTTGGCAAATCAATGATCTGTTTAAATAAAATTGACTTAACACATCAGCCCTATAATTTAAATTATTGCATTGAATCAAATCAGTAATTTACTTATACCCATTATTTCTCTATTTTTCTAAAGATTAAGGTACTAGGGAACAAGAAGCAGGTTAAATTTTACTTTGTATAATATATATAATTGCTCTACAATTAAGGGGCAAAGTTTTATTTATTTTAAACAACAGATGACTGAAGTAGGAAGGAAAAACTGATGTACAAAATAACCCAAAGTAAAATTAATGATTACAGGTATATTTTGCAAACTGACTCATTATTTGCTAAGCTTCATCCATGAATTTGCTTCCACTCTGCTATATTGAAAAATTAAATTCAATGTAATTTACCGATCCCCTGCATGGATTGCCCTTCTGACTACATCAGACAGACAGGTTGGAAGCTAACCACCAGATTGCAAGAACACAAGTGAGCAATCAAATGAAGAGACCCAAGGTAGCATCACATTTCAATAAACAAGGACATACATTCAATTTTGCGCTACTAAGATTGTTGAACAAGTAAGCACAAAAACAGCCAGGGAAGTGATTGAAGCCTGGGAAATGGACCTCTTGTCAATCAAGAGAAGTGCTGATTTACTCCCAGCTTATCAAGTATTTAGGAGGTGAGGGCTTGGCAGCACAAGGAAACAACAGTGAATGACTTAATAATCAGCCATCAACACCCAATCTACATCTAAAAAGCCACACACAACAGGCACCATATAAATACCACACAGAGAATAGTCCAAAGCATATAGAGAAGTTCCCTGAGGATGGGCTCCAGCATGAATTGAAACCTCAGAAGACAAAATCTCTAGTCGCAGTAACCGAACCAGATTGGATCCTACAACATTATCCTGGGACATGTACATTCACCTCCATTTGTAAAAAATTTAACTTCATTAGCTAATAGTTTTAAAATGTAGATTTTGTATTTATTCTACTGCCATGCTCACCACAGTACTACCTCTAGTATCAGATTTATTTTAATTTCAGGGTTATGAATGCATTCAGATTGGCTCAAGTCTTTATCTTCTCAACATACCATCTGTTGGAAGAAATGTCCATCTGGGTTCAGTTCCAAGTGGGGAAAAAGACACTGAAAACATGGAGACTGCTTGGAACGATAGTTTAATGGTGGACAGGAATCACATGGCTTGAGTTCCTGAAAAGGAGCACATGGCTTGAGTTCCTGAGCAGAATCACATGGCTTGAGTTCCTGAGAAGAAAACAAAGAAGCTCCAGATCCTGGGAGTGCCTTGGTTTTATGCCTTCTATTGGGCCCCACCTCTGAGTTTCTTTTTCCTGTATAAGAAATGTATCCTGATTGGTTGTCAAACTCCCAGGTGGTCTAGGGGTCTTAGCTTAGCTTTGTAGATTGTCTCTCAAGCTTGTTTGAGTCTTGGCATGTGGTGAGTTTCTGTTGCTAGATGAGTCCTATTCAGGGGTGGGTTCTACTTACCTTTACTACCGGTTTGCAATGGGATCGCACATGCACGCTTTCTTCGCTCGCTCATGCACCTTGCTTCTGCACATGCACAAATTGCTTCTGATGATGTCAGGATCAGTGGGCAGAGTCTGCCGCCAGTTTTACTATCGGTTCTATAGAACCGGTCCGAACCAGGGGCAACCCACCACTGGTCCTATTGTGTTGCAGATGATGACCCATTGACAAAGGTGACGGGAAATGAGTGAACTTGGCTGAGGCCTTAATGGCCCATTGACAAATGTGGGGGGGGGCAGGAAGCTGCTTTGTCTTTAAAACATGTTTCTCCATTTCTCATCCAGGGAAATATAATATTCTGCCTTTTTTAATATTTCCTAAAATATTTCATTCTTCTAGGAGAGGGGTGAGTGCTAACTTCCTACACATCTTTCACTTACAGTATATATCTAACACACTTCTAATTTTACAAATATAAACTTGGGGGGGAAAAACAGTCCTTATTTGTTGGTACTTTAAAGACATAATCCAATCTCTCAATAGCAGCATTAAATTAATTTCTTTGAAGAGATAGATTAAAATTAATATTTAAACAGCTGAAAATAAATTATTTGGGTTACATTTAGAAAACTTCACATTGCTAATCATGCTTCCCTGTCAGCAGTTATCTTTATAGTAATCATATTTTCCTCTTTGTCTGACAAGTCTTAGAGAGGTTTCAATTTGTATTTGATAGCATCAATTGTTTTCTGTTTTCTCAGTCTTCCAAAAGGAAAGTATAGCATGACAGAATCACCATAAATTTTATTGCCCCCAGACTGACCTCATTATTGATAAATTACTTCACTAGTTGGCAGGTGGAATTCCCTTCCAGGAGATAAATACTCAGCTTGTCATCTGAGAATGATGCTAGAGTCAGCAGTGCCTAAATGAAAGAGACACACAGCTCAATCTTACCCACTTTGGAACTACTCTTGATATGAATCTCCTGCTTTCTATTTTCTGCAGTATTAGAATAAGCTCTAGATCACAACCATACAGCTTAAGGGATCACCGATTGTTAATTTTGTAATTTTAAGTTTTGTAACTTTAATGTTATGGTCAATTTATTCTTCCCTTCCTTAGTTATATCTTTTTTTCCTGCAGCATTATTACAAATTTCTTCAGATCTGAACCATAGGAATCCAGGTAGCCTTTAGATGACATAAATTCAATTTTTGTATCACTGCTGTCATCTAGTGACTACCGGGTTTTCTGCAGCCCATATTTGGGAGCCTACCAGTATGATTTCTTAATTCCTTGTATGTTCAATATTAAGAAATAATGTGAACAAGATTTATTTTAAATGGTCAAGTCACAGAATAAATAAGTATTAATTCTTTCTGGATGCTGATAGATAAGTGATCTCTGTCCGGATACTGATATTTTTAGAAAGGATTAATACAGTAATTTTTCTATTTTAAAAAGGAGCTAAAATCATTAGGTCTTCTGCTGTGAATTTATCCGAACAATTCCTTACATCTACTGGTCCTGGTTCAGTTGAATTTACAGAGTACTGTATATAAAATGTAGTCTCTCTTCCTCCCTCCTTCCCTCCCTCCATCTATCTATCTATAAAATCACAATCAACTATACCTCATTGCATGCCATAAAAATTTCTAAATAGATTTCATGCAAGCTGAAAGTTAGGAAACTGAAAATACATAAAGCATGAATCATCCCTATAAATCAGAGGTCTTCAAACTTGGCAGTTTTAAGAGTTGTGGACTTCAACTCCCAGAATTCTGGGAGTTGAAGTCCACAACTCTTAAAACTGCCAAGTTTGAAGACCTCTGCTATAAATGGTTCTCCTGCAGAAACTAGCCATTCTACATAATATTTGAACATAAAGTTCTTAAATATGATTCTATCCAAAGAATAGGAATTTTCCCCCCAAATTTGTAACACAGTATAAAATAATTATAAGGCGGCCAATGCATTCCAGAAACAGAACTTTAGCAGAGGGAGGGAGGGAAAGAGAAAGACAGAGAGGGAGAGGGAGGGAGGGAGGGAGGGAGAGAGAGAGGGTGGGGGAGAGAGAGAGATTACAGAAAGTAGTACTGTGGAACTAAGAAAGGAACAGGCCAAACAGCCAATGAAACACAGATGCAACTACTGGAAAAAGAAATTGTTGAGTTGGACTCATGACAGAAGAAGCAATTAAAATCTTTCCTTATTTGATCAAAAAAATGTTTTGCTAGAGAGAAAGGAAACCAATACTCCAAGCCCCACAGAGCAGACCTTGAGAACGGTCAACATACATTCTTAGAGAGTTCTTTACCTGCCTGCCTCCATCTCCTTTTTTGCATAAGGTGATTTGTTAGGCTTTAAGCTTGTCACAAATGTGTGCCTTTGCCAACAAGTTGTTCTCATACTTGAGACATTCCCAAGGTTCCTTTCTCCCCTAATTATGCAGCAGCAGAGTGAGCTATAGCAAGCACCTTGAGTTACAGCTAATCACTCTTAAGTGCTAAAAGCAAAGCTGTTTTGCAGAGAGCAGCAATCAGACCAGTAAGCAGATGCCTGCCTCGTGTTTAGTATTAGAACACTTTGCACAGCATGTTGCAGAGTGATGGATTTACAATAGAGAATGGCTACAGTGATATTTTTACCAGAGAAACAGCACCATGGCAAAGAGAAGGACAGGCAAATATGTGAATCACTGAAGACTGCCAATATTTTGAATAGCAGAGCTTCCTTCTGAAGAACCTTTGATCACTAGGTAACTTATATTTGATGGCTGTTGGTTCTCTGTCTATTTGGCTTTCCAGATCAAGTTTACTTTGCTAGTAAAAGGATCTACAACAAACTGTTGCCACTAGTCTTCCTTTTCTTGATGCTGGAGAAAGGAATGTCCTGCATCATCCTTGAAAGCAACTAATTAGCAGGAGAAAAACATTATTGAGTGGCTGGCCAGCTGGCTGGCTGCCTGGATTCCTGAACATAAACACACTCTTGCAAGATGACTAATGGAAATCCCATTACATATATTACATGGTCAAGATCTTGGGCAATGGCCCAATTGTAATAATGTTTGCTTTTCTTCAAAATTTTTGCATGATTTCAGAAATACAAAATCTTATAAAGGTACTATTTTGATTAATTTCAGGATCTTACAAATGCAATCTGGGAGATAGACAGACAGACACAATCATCAGCTGCTGATCCCTAAGTGGTGGTTCTCAGATTAGATCAGTGATGATGTCATGGTCCAATAAAGTAAAATTGAAGCAAAAAACCTGAAAATCTGTAACTAAATTACTGTAATAAAATTGCCTTTTTTGATTTTGCTGAGAAAACATCAGCCATGACTAAGTACAACATTTTGGAACATTGGGAATCTTAGAAGATCTAAGTTAGGGACAATTATTCTAAATGGTATTTTTTTTAATGGAGAAAATAAAGGTCCTAAAAGTGTTTATTCACACAAACAGCCAGATGTTAAGACTGGATTTTAACATTTTATTTGCTTATCAAGTCCTTCCCAAGGGCCCTGTGATAGGCAGATGTTGTTGCTTGATGGTGTTAAAGGTATCATCGTAAGTTGTAAGCTGTTCCAAGAAAAGTTGCCTTTTGCAATTGAATGATGGTGATTTTGTCAATGCCAATGGTGTTCAAGAGGTGTTCCAGATGTTTTGGGATTGCACCTAAGATGCCTATTGCTACGGGTATTATCTGTTAAGGATATTGTTGTGTTACCAACCAGCAGAGTAAGTGCACAGAGAAACGGTACTGAGAGCAATGAATACAATACATACAAACTGGTTTAACAAAGCTTTTACTTTGTAGTGAAAAACAATTGCATAGTCTTTTAGTCAATCCAAGTCTTTAGCCATTCAAATCAATCTGAAGTTACAGATATCTTCTTACCAGACAAACAGCAATTCAACGCTGGTAACAAATCACGATGGTAGCATATCCATCCACGATGAGAACTCCTTCATACACGACAGTAACAGTTCCAATCAACAGTTCCAGTCAAGCAGCAAGTCAAGCAATGATGAGAGCAGGTCCAACAATGACTATAGCTCGGCTTCCTCCTTATATACAGTTTATACTAGTAATTATCCACGTAAGATAAGTGAAGTCAGCAGTGCAATGACTCAACAGTACAATTATGATAATTGCAGTCAGCATTCAGTCAGCAGTCATTAGTCATTACAATGACTCAGTAGTACAATTACTCAGCATTACATCTTAGAGTTACAGAATACATTTAAAGTGATAGAACACATATATTGCCTGGACAACTTGTTAGACTTACACCATATCCTAACATTATCTTTATTTTCTTTTGCCACAGTCATTCTACTTTTAATTGTAGGTCTTTGCATTTTGTGATTTTCATTTCTTTCTCTTTTATTCTGCTGTATCCAGTAGGGCAACATCCACTAGTTAGACTTTTTTGTCTTTCTTATGACAAGTCTAGGATGTCATGTGGCAGATGCTTGTCTGCATGAATTTTAAAGTCCCAGATCATTTTAGCTTATTCATTTTATATTGCTTTATCAATTTTGCTGTACAAAGCAGGTAACAAGACCTGGCAATGGTAAGAGCAATTGAAGAAAGAGACAGGGGGTGATAATTCTAGCTTCACAAGAGCTTAAGGCAGATGTATGCAAAGTAGAATTGAGAAGACAGCAACAATAGCAAATGTAACTTCTGGGAGGGAAAAAAGCTGAAGAAACAATGGTTATCTAGTTGGCTACTGCAAGATCATACAAACATTGGTGGGGCAAAATAGCAACAATAGTGCATTGGAATATCTGCAAGAAATACTATTTGTCTATTATTATTCTTTCCCTTTCTTTATGTTAATTTTGTGAAATATAATATCCCAGGAAGAGAATCACTCCTAGGTAAACAGTTTTTATTTTTCTGTACTTCAACCCCAAGTATCAGCAAAGATAACTAAAGAATAAATATTGAAATCTATATAATCTCCCTCTCTCTCCACAAGACTGAAGAAGCATTTCTGTTTATTTTAATGGGATTTTGACAGCAGATATTTTGGTTTACATCCAGTTTACAAAAATCTTGATATGGAAGAAGTTTCTGTTAATATGTTTATATTTAATGTCATGGAGGGATTTGGGTTTTATGGATATGGAATTTCTAAAAAGCAATACACAAAGCTAAATAAACAAAGTTTCCCAGGCCTGGTGAATGCAGAACACTATAACTTAGGTTATACATACAAGTAACACAAACAAAAAAAATCTGTTGTCTGAAAAAAAAATGATGTCATTTGAAGTGTGTTGCCCTAAAATATATAGGAAACGATCCTGGGTGAGAGAGGGACCTCTGTATATGGAGATAAGGTGGGACTTTGTGTCTTAATTATATATCTTTGTAGTTGTTTTAAAAAAATAAGCGGCTGAATTTAAAAGCAGACTTTTAAACAGAATTGCTGCAAAAATTCACGTCACAGTCTGTTCTCAAAAAGGCTAATTTGTGAAACAGTCAACTTGTTCAATAAATTGTGTCAGAAAAAGTACACTGAATGTAATCTATATCATTTAATTTATAACATTATGTTGCAAGCTACAATTCTGATTGGTTCAGAATCAATTATAAAAATTACATCAATTGTCCCTTCAGAAAATGTTTTTCTGTAGATCTGTCAAATTATGTCACTTTTGCACTAAATCTGTTTAAACATTTGGTAAGAACATTCTTTTTTTCTCTCTTTGCATTTTTAAAGTAAAACGTATGAAAATTGACTGCTTAATGAGCAAGTGTGACTAAAGTCGAGATAGATGTTTTTGTTTTTGTTTTGTTTTTGCTAGTGAAGGTCATGAGAATTTGGCAAATAATGTAATTATCTTCCCGGAGGGAATGGATGAGGCAAACATTTTAAGCCCAGATGTTGAAGAGTTGGAAAGAAGATTTTGTACCTTAAAACCCACAAGGGACAAAAAGAGTGAATACACTGACTTCACTCTATCTGACAACTGGATTATGGAAACTGCCTTTGGCCTCTGATCCACAGTTTTCACATTCCTGAAATATGAGCAGCTTTAATTATAGGTTCTGCAATCTCACTGCACAAATGTTAAAGATATGCTTTGGCTATTTTCCAATAATATTAATTAACTATGAAAATATAAAAATATTGCAAATGAACTTAACAGATGATGTAGAATAGAGTAGATGACTATATTTTCCACTGCACAAACATAGATCCAAGGTTCACTGAAAGGAATGAAATTTAAGGAATGAAATGAAATATAAAAGTAAATGCATTTTTGTTTCATTTACAACCATAGATTTTTACTTGAAAGTAAAAATTAGTTTATTTTATTTCTGTATTTCCAGTCTAGAATGCCATATAATAAATGGTTCCATTTTTCAGTTTAAGTATTTCATTTAACAATTGAACATTCTTGTAAGATGATTCTTAGTAGGATAGCCAATTACTTTTTATATTACAAAAGAACAGTTCAAAAAACAAACCGCATTCTCCACAGAGAGCTAAATTATAAACGTCTCTTCCACAGCAGCCTATTTTCTACATGGCTATTGTTGAGCTATTCTTGGCTTCCAGATGTCCTATATTTAACACTACTGACTGTAGAACACTATAACTTTAACCAACTGATTCAGTTATCTGTCTGCAGTTTGCTTTAATCAACTGAATCATAAAAATGCTTCTTCCTTTGACAGATTAAGTTCTCAGTGGAATGTTTTAATAATAAAAACTTTGATCAAAAACTTGATCAAATTTTGAAACAAAGAGGAAGGCAACCTACAATAGATGTGATTTAAAAATCAGCTGGTTCTATAGCAATTGACCTTGTCCTCCGGATTGCTACAGAAATCATAACCCTTTTCATCCATTAAGCAATTTGTCCTATAGCCTTTCGGTTGCTAGTCTTTAGTTAATAATTGGATTCACTTTTTGAGACAGTGCCTGAAAGAATAGTTGAAAGGCTGGAACCAGCCATAAGCTCTAACAGAATGTTTGAGCTATATTTGTATGAGTAAAGACTAATCTCCTAACAGGAGTAAAATTGATTTTAATTTCACCATGTTGTCCGTTCCACTTGCTCTCCATATTGTGCCACAAGGTTTGTCTCACTACATCTAACCTGATGTTAGTGCTATTCTAATGATAATGTTTTATAGAACTTTAAAATAATAGAAGTCTTTTTAAAATGTTTTTATTGGTTTATCAAGATATAAAATGCAAAGAAAAATTCAAAAAAATAAGGGAAAACTAAGAGGAAGGGCAAGGACAAGAGAATAAATATGGTGTAAAGAGGGAAAAGGAAAGAAAAAGGCACCAGTTTCCGACTCTCTTTAGCACAGTAGAAGATAACAACATTACAACTACAACTTGTTACTTTTACACAACATTTCTATAACAATAAACCTATCTAATTAACAAAAACAAAATCAAAGTTTTTTTTTTCATTGCAAGCACAAAATCTGGAATTTCAAAATAGAAACAAGGTTAGATATATTCTCTTCTCTGAATAAAAGAATCAATTTGACCATCTCTGCTTCTCTTTGCTGTGGGTAATGTATGTTTCTGTTAACTCATTAATCTTTATCATAATTCATATTCAGAGAATCTTCTATATTATTTCAATTTTTTTTAATTAATAGAAGTCTTTGCTAAAATAACATTCTCTGTTTACTGAAAATATTTGGTTGGAATGTTGGTCTAATAGAAACAAAAAATTACAAAAGAAAATGGCAGTAGGATAATCTTGATTAGGTGTGGAGTTAGAACTATGATTTCATTTCTGGAAAAGAATACAAGCAAATATACTGTAGAGATTGAGGAAGATAACCCTGACTGAGAAAGGTAAGATTCATTATCAAAGAAACAATGGGAGGTAGGGAATATCTTAAATTCACAACCAGCAGAAAGAAGAGGAGCCCTTGGATTGCTCCTTCATTCCATCCATCTACCAGAATACAATGAGGTTAATAAACCTTTAAATATCTTCTTTTTCATTGTTAAGTAAATGAAACAAATAAACCAGATACCCAAAGGTTCCCCATCTTCAAGATTGTATAAAAATATACCGACGTCTCATATAAGTGCAAGGATGAAATCAAAAAGATTTGTCATAACTCCCTGTGAATTTTAAAGATAAAAGGATTTAGCAAAGCTACAATTTAATTTCACTCATATTCAATCCATTTTAAAATGTTCCTGCAGAAAGCAGAGTGGATGAACTGCTCACTTTACTCAGATATGCATTTAAAATGTTAAGTTTACCTTAATGAAAAAGATTCTTTAAATCAGTGAAATATCTAGAGTCTTTATTCCAGTTTTTGCTTAAGACTTTTGCTCTTTCCAACTCTAAACAACAGTGATTTAAAGCTTTCTTGGTGATTTATTGCTTGATCTACAGATATGAATATAAAACATAGTATAGCACATCATTTTATATCAGGGTATTAGTTTACGTCAATGAGGATGCTACAAATCATGGAAATATTCTGACATTCTTATATGAAGGGCCAGCAAATAGTTTAAGGAATTGAAATATAAGTCTGGTTAGTGCTTTAGTTCTTATCTTGGGAACAGAACAACTAGAATTTCCAACCCAGAATGACTTACTATATTTGGATGGTCAACAGAGATCCTAAGAAGTTATACTCCAAATATTCTCAGAGAACACCAGATAAGATAGTTTAAGATTTTTTTTTTATTTTGTTAACAGCCCTGGATTAATCAATAAGCACAAAAGGAAAGGAGAAACAACACTTTTTTTGTTGTTGTTCAATCTATCATGCCACATTTGAATTTAGTTATTTTTTAATATAATTGCCCTTAGGTGCCTGGTTCAAGTTTAATTTGCATTGTTAAAAGAAAAGCAATTATTTTGGCATGATGGGGGACTATTATTTAAATGTTTGATTTGAAAGTGTCTCTAGATATCATGTTTGTTTCTGTGTCACTATCTGAAAGTTTCACTTTTGTTGGGGGGCACCACTCTTGGACTGTATTTTAGGCAGGGGTGAAATGCTCCCAGTTCAGACCGATCCGGTAGCGATGGAGGTGAGTGGTTCAGAAAACCGATAGCAAAAATCCCTGCCCCCTCCCCATTGCCCAGCTGAGCCACGCAATCATCAGAGGCTTTTTTTTATTTTTAAAAGCATTTTTTTTCTACAACCTCTTTGGCCGGAAAAAATGCTTTAAAATTTTTTTAAAAAAGCCTCTGATGATCGCACGGCTCAGCTGGGATCATCAGAGGCTTTTAAAACCATTTTTTCTACAACCTCTTTGGCCGAAGAGATTATAGAAAAAATGTTTTTAAAGGGAAAAAAAGCCTCTGCCGATCAGGCAAGTCAGCTGGGATCGTCAGAGGCTTTAAAAGCATTTTTTAACAACCTCTTCAGCCAAAGAGGTTGTAGAAAAAATGGTTTTAAAAGTAAAAAAAAAAAAGTTGGCCACGCCCACTCAGTCATATTAGCCTCCACCACCAAGCCACACCCACAGAACTGGTAGTAATAAATTTTACATTTCACCACTGATTTTAGGGCATCAGGTGGCCTTAATCTAGCCCTATTTGTATAGTAGTTAAAATATTATAATACTGCATTTAATTTTATAATACTGCATTTAATTTTTTTGCATCATAATCCTCTAACTAATGTTTTATAAGAAACTAATTTCTTTAGTTTAATATATTTTATTTAGTTTAAGTTTCTGCTTATCTGATTTTATAATGAACATTACAGAAACTACCAGCTTCAAAATGAATAATTTAGTCACTCGAGACACAAGAGAACTATTTTGGCAGACATGAATTATATTCTTCTCAAATATTCTGCTACATTTCTAGGATAAAAACAAATTGAAATAAATATTTCTGGAAAACAGTAGTGTTTAAAATGCTGCTTGCTGGAGAAAAAAAGATCAACAAAAACCACACATGCACACACGCACACACACATATATACAGAGAAAGAGAGAGAGAATCTGTATTCAAATCTGTTTCATTAAAGAATCTTATTATGAGAATGTTAAATGATACTTATAAGAAAGCTACAGTTATTCTTGAGGCATTAGTTCACTTCTTCAGTAGCATGGGATCATGATCATGTCTACTTAAGAACATCACTATTATTGTGCATGCACCAAAAACAAAAGATAGTCTTTAGTCAATCATACTAGTTTCTAACACATTCCTAAAACAAATTATGGTTTTGTATATGTGAAAGTATTTTGCTAATCACACTGTATAATATCCATTTTCTTAGAATAGATTCCTGTTAATGGTTCTTTTTATATATATACTCTGTTTCTTACAATGAATTATTTTAAAAAGGCAATAGCAAAAGTATTATTGATGACATGAATTAATCTCATTCTATCAAACCAAGTAGGCCTCAGGCTAAAAAGAGATAGAACTTTTTCACATTAAAGCCATTCCATTCAGTTGTATTGATAGATCTTTATTTTCTGTATTTATATTTTGTTCCTTAGATTTATTTTGTATCTTTTCTACTGTGTTCAAGGGAATAGAGATAGCATTTCTCAATATCATTCTGTTTATTTAGAATATTTAAAGATTATGTAATGCTCCTAGGAAAATGGCTGTTAATGACCACCTTTAAAAACACACAGAGAAAAGGAAAATTGATAAATTTTAAAATTCCCATCATTTGTATTCAGAGTACAATTTCTGTTGTACAAATACCTTTAAAAAAGAAAATGCTAGGAATCAATCAGTATCACACTAATTGCCATTTTACAAGAAGATGATTCTTTTGCTCAGCCACACTTTGTTCAGCTATTCATCTGTGGTAAATTGGGAATGATTGACATCACAAACACCAAGTCAGATTTTTTTTCTCCAAGTCCTATCTTTATCTTGTGTAGAGTTTGATCCTGACTAGCATTCCTTTACCTCTAAAGCATTTTAGCCTATCTTTGAAAGTTGGTGTTGTGTCCCATCCGTTGAAGAGACCTAGGAGCAGCAGTGAAAAGGGAAAGTGGATCTGTCCCAACTACCATTACCTTGCCTAGTATCCTGGCTTACAGGAAAAGTAGAGTGTCCCACAACCCATCACAAATTAACAGTTTTTCACTCCAGTACAATTTATGAGGCATTCTATTAGCTAGCTAAAGGATGGGTGAATAGAATCAGTCCACCTTCAAACTGTAAAATGATTGTGACAAAATTAATAATATCTGTGAAATGAATATGAAATGTAAGAACATAACACCCAAAAATATACTATATATACAATCACTCCATTCTCATTGGAGATAAAATGGCTCTGATGGATATCTTTTTCAATCCCAAATTAATTAATCCTATTAATTATCAAAATTCAGCCCAGTTAGCGTTTAAATATCTCCACACAGATTCAGTAGAAAGATACCAGTTTTTCTCTCAAACCAAGAATAGGATGAATGTCACTTTCCTTAATGCATACAATAACGAGAAAAATGAATTGAAATAAATAGCAATAGCAATAGCACTTAGACTTATATACCGCTTCACAATGCTTTACAGCCTTCTCTAAGCGGTTTACAGAGTCAGCATATTGCCCCAACAATCTGGGTCCTCATTTTACCCACCTCGGAAGGATGGAAGGCTGAGTCAACCTTGAGTCTGGTGAGATTCGATCTGCCAAACTGCTGGCAGTCAGTGATTAACAGAAGTAGCCTGCAGAACTGCATTCTAACCACTACGCCACCACAGCTTCTATAACTAAATAATGGTTTGCTTATATTATGTATATTATTATTGTTTGTTTATATTATTTATATTATTTCATAACCCCATGACATTTTTCAGATGGCTTTATTTATCAATATTCAGCCATATTTCTAAGTATACTGATATACTTAGTATATACAGTATACTGATATACTGTGTGTAGATGATAGATAGATAGATAGATAGATAGATAGATAGATAGATAGATAGATAGATAGATAGATAGACAGACAGACAGACAGACAGACAGACAGACAGATATCCTGTTTTCCCGAAAAAAAGAGATCCCCTGATAATAAGCCCAATCGGGCTTTTGAGTGCATGACCTAAAATAAGCCTCTCCCTGAAAATAAGCTCTCCCTGAAAATATTTAAATGCAGAGCTGGAAATCAGGTAAGACAGCAAGAGGAGCCCCATCTTGCTCCATGTACCCCAAAATAACAAGACCTCCCTAAAATAAGGCCAAAGAATCGGGGTTCAAATAAATATAAGACAAGGTCTTATTTGGGGGAGATAGACAGACAGACAGACAGACAGACAGACAGATATGGATGGATGGATGGATGGATGGATGGATGGATGGATGGATGGATGGATGGATGGATGATACATAGATACAGTATGCCATTGGTTTATCAATTCCAAGTACTTATTTTTAAGTGTAAAATTTAAGTCTGTTGAATATTAATAATTCCCTTGTGAAAGGTTAGTCCATTCAACAGATCTAATTCAACTAATTAGATCTGAATATTATGACATAATTCTTTATTATTATATTATAAAAATTAGATTCTGTTGATTTAAACATTCAAAGTTACTTTCTATTTATAAAAAAATATTCAAACTATAAAGACTTGTTGGTTTATATGACATCTTTTCTGCAGTGCAACAAACATGGCAATACATTGAAGTTTTCCAGATTTGAGATCTGTCACATTATGTATTCCATGTCTTAATGCCAGTAAATTCAATCTAATCATGTTACAGTATATCACTTTATAAGTTGATTAGTAACTAGTATAGAAAGATAGATTATCTTTTTAACATGTTTAAGATTTTGCATATACTGTAACTATTTTATGTGGTGAAACTGCTGAGGTCTGATGCAAGCAATCAGTAGTATCCTTGAACTTATTCTCAGCAACTAATAGTGTGCTATACAATTGGGCCCCAAACTCCAAACATACAGCTTTGTCAAGCTTTTTGATAAAGCAAGACTTTTTTGCTCTATTTTTGGTTCTGATGTTTTAAAGTATTTTTTTAAAAAAAAAACAAGCATAAATATTTGGTTTTGCCATCTACCCAATTAAGAACTGAATAAAGACATTATTATTAAGGAAAAAAACTGGCAAACAACAGCTACACAATAATTCACACTTATTTTAAGTAAAATGTTAGTTCTGATTTTTAATTATTAAAATAATTTTAAAATTATGCTATAATTTTTAAACTGACTCATCCAGTACCCAACTAAGAAAACTCTTCAATAAATTTAAGATATAATTACAAAATTTTATTAATCAAAAAATCCATGCTTTTAAATCATGATCAGTCTTGCTTTAAGTTTTGAAAATTTATCTACTTGTCCCTTCAGACTAAATTATTTTGCTATTTTATGCTCTCCTGTTACTGAAAATCCAACAAAACTCATGAGAATTGCAGATACATATGTTTTTGTCGATTACAAGAGCTATATTTGCCACTAGGAACAGAAACTGTAAACTGTGTGTTTATAAATGTAGAGCTATGAAAACTCTTTTGAAAATGTGAAGCAATGATATAATTATGTTATTTGTATTTTTAATTTTAACATTTTAATTTATTTTTTTCTCAAGAAACTTGATGCCATTCTTAACCTAACATAGTGCTGAACCGTCATTAGTTAATAGTAATGGGAAGTGATAGAAGGATACAGAGAAAGCCTCTAGACCACCCTCCATTGTCCTGGTAGTGATAAAGCTAATGACAAAGAGTTACAGATAAAGTGGATTAACCAGCGATGTTCATTTCATAGAAGAGGAAAGGAAAGGAAAGGAAAAGAAAGGGAAGGGGAGGGGAGGCGAGGGGAGGGAGGAGAAGAGAAGAGAAGAGAAGAGAAGAGAAGAGAAGAGAAGAGAAGAGAAGAGAAGAGAAGAGAAAAAAACCATTTACGTTCTGTATGAAGCAAGAGGGAGGGGAGAGATACTAGCATTTTCTCACAAATACTATTTTGTGAAAGTATATCACTTGGCTAGAACCAATTGTCAGCTGCTATATTGGATGAACACTGAGAAGCTGAAAGTGTAAGCTGAAGATGTCTAAAAGAAAAGAAAAGTTAAGAAAAATAATGTTTCTTTGGTATCACACCAGTTGTAAAGCAATAAATAATCAGTTCAAAAAAATACTTTTATTTGATTCTTCAAACTGAAAATCCAATGCTTATAATTGTAATACTCATAAGATTGACAGTAGACCCTATTGGAAAGAGTCAGAGGCATATTTGGGATAGACAAATCAGCATTTTCAATCATTTATCCATAAGCGCCACTGAAGTAGAAGCATCTCAAACTAGCCAGAAAATAATAAAAGGGTAAGTGACTGAGAAAGATATATATTTCATACATTCTGTCTATCTCCTTTACTTTTTAACTATGTGTGTGCATTTTGGCAAGGAGAACAGAAGTCATCACGTATAGCAGCATTCCATGTCTTAAATATGGGTTGTGTATAAAATACTATATCAAATAAGAATATTACCTTTGTATTGAAGGTAAATATGTTTTTATTACCCTATCTTCTTGCTGCTATGGTTTCCTGATTAATTATCCTCCAAAGATTTTGATTTCAAATAATGGTTACAACAATATGCAGAGTGGACAGTAATCTCTACAAGTTTATTTTCTTCTACTGGATAGCTGTAATAGTGAATTACAACTTTGATATCAGAAGTGGGAAAATATACATGTCCCAGAATAATATTGCAGGATTCAATCTGAGTTGGCCACTGAGATCAAAGATTTGTTCTTTCTGACTTGTACTGTAGCCTAAATTCTGGGAACTTCTCTTTCTTTCTCTAGATTCAACTCAGATTAGATCCTGCAGAAATCGGCAAGTTTTTGGTGAAGGGTTATGACACAAAATAGATAGGGCTGTATCATGTAAATTTGTGGAATACACATGTCACTTTCATTATTTTAAATTACTATAATAAAATGTGCAAAAAAATGTTCCTGATAGAATCACAAGAAACATTCAACTATTTAACTATAAACCTGAACACTAGCAGTTAAAAATATTTTAAAGGTAATTCTCAGACACATGGCAACATTTCAAGTACTACAAATTCTTCAGTTACAAGACCCTGATCAAGAAGGTTAAGATTAACAAGTAATTCCAGGTGTTCCTAGGCCAACAAAAAACAGAAGTAGGTTTCTGCTTCTTCTTTTTCTCAAAGCCCCTTATCATATAATTTATTTTCTTTGACAAAATGTGATCACTGCATATAATGAAAAATAAGCAGTTTTAGACTTCCAGGGAAGAAGTGATGGATTGAAGAGAGATCCACAAAAAGAGGAGCTGATAACCATGGTAAAATGAGAGCTGGTGAGCTTTTTCTAAAATTTCTCTCTAAACAAGGAGAGGATTTGAGATTGACCACTAATGTTCCAGGCTGTGTTGAATCCTTCAAGATAACTAAAGACATCAAATCATAGGTAACAAGAAAACAAACATTGAATAAATTTACTCAGACTTCTTGAAGTACAAATGAACAGACACAAATTATTCTACTTTGGATTTACATAATGCAAATACTTAGTACTCTGGAGAAGACCCTAATTCTGGGAAATATGGAAGTAAAAGAAGAAGAAGATGGCCTGCAGCAAGTGTGAACTCAGTTACAGTGGTGATTAGTTATAAGACGTGAAAGACCATGTAATGGACAGATCATCTTGGAGAAAAAATGCCTACTTGGTAACCAAGAATTGACACTGATTTTATAGCACATAATCAATCAAAAATTGAAATAAAATACAGGTTATTTTTATAGCTACTAGGGGTTATAGCTACTAGGGTTTAGAAATTTTGCTTCTAACAGAATACAAAAAATAGAAGATTACAATATCAAATTAAAACAATAAAACATAGTATTGTGTTGCTAAATGTCCAATTCTGACACTGTGGCTAAAACCAGGAAATATGCGTGCATATTAACATTGTAATTTCTGTATACATGAGATATACCATATGCAAATAAACTATCTCACTGTCATCTATGTACCAACAATAAAATATAATTAAAAATCACATGATCATTTCTGCAGGATTTTAACCACACATTTTTTTAATCTATGTGTATGTGGCAAATTGTATTCTATCAGTTCTTACAGTTCTAATTAAGCAAGAAAGGTATAGCCAGGAGAAGCTGCATAACTTTGAGCCCCTATATGATACTCTAATCTGAGTTTTGAATGTAGTTATTCCATACTAATCCATTTTTCTTGACTTTGTTTCTTAACTTCTAATTTGTCTGTACCATAACACATAACACGAGGAACTGCTTGATTAAGCCTCTGAGCCACTGTACCTCTCTATGGCTGCTGAAGGAGATT
Organism: Pantherophis guttatus; assembly: GCF_059756535.1. Lineage (NCBI taxonomy): Eukaryota > Metazoa > Chordata > Lepidosauria > Squamata > Colubridae > Pantherophis > Pantherophis guttatus. The sequence goes on along the minus strand of NC_142067.1, from coordinate 37,628,098 downwards.
CAATTAAATGGTTGCCAGCATATGATACCTATCATAAAACAACCATTTATAACTTGATAATAACAATTAAAAATAAACTAATATTATCTCCACCATACCAAATTGATCTTTGTGGAGGCCAAATGGTTTCTTTAAATAAACATGATAATAAGGCCTTGAAACACATTGTTTTCTATTTAATACTTTTTAATTTAAATATTTTTTAAAAAATTCCAGGCTGTACAGGGACGTAGTCATCACTGTTGCCTTCTACCACCATAATCAGAGGTAGGTTTCAGCAGGTTCTGACCAGTTCTGGAGAATCGGTAGCAGAAATTTTGACTGGTTGGAGAAGAGGTAGTAAAAATTCTGACTGGCACACCCCCATCTATTCTCTGCCTCCCAAGTCCCAGCTGATCGGGAGGAAATGGGGATTTTACAGTATCCTTCCCCTGGAGGGGGGTGGGAATGGAGATTTTACAGTATCCTTCCCCTGCCACGCCCACCAAGCCACACCCACCAAGCGACACCCACAAAACTGGTAGTAAAAAATTTTGGAACCCACCACTGACCATAATCCATACAAATGTAATCCTCCAGCATATCTATTATAACTTTGTATAGTCTAAAACCGATTTTCTTTCCTTTCTTGATAAGCCTTGCACAGGCAAATCAATGTTTGAAAAGAAAAAAAAATTCTCCTGAAACTTCTGTGTCTACTGATACCATGCAACTTGGCTAGTTTTCACTAAATTTATCTTTGCCAATTTTACAGTCAACAGGAAAGAGAAATCTACAGGCCTACTCAATAATATCTTGGGCTAAAAACCAGAATGTTCATTTCTCCATCCAGTTGTGATGTCTCTGTAAAAGCTAATGTCTTATTTTATTATTACTATAATAGTCTCTGAACCAACATCACAAAAGCATTTTCGGAAGAATAAGAAGAAGAAGAAGAAGAAGAAAGAGTGCTGTGCAGGCTGAACTTCTGCTTTGCCTTGCTTTGATTATCTTGTTTGTTATATCAAATGGAAGAGAAAAATTCTCTCCTGGGGAATTGGATCCTACTCTTGTTTTAATCCATTTCCTTTGATTTGCACAAGTTGCTGAGATTAAAGGTAGATATACTTTTGCTGTCTGATGTTTCCCCTTTATGTGCTGCTAGCTGTGAGAAAGAACAACTTAACAAAGGTCTCTGCCTGATGGTGCTTCTTTCTGGGGTAAAGTGCTGAGCTGCTTAATGGGGGATGAACTACAAAACGTAACCTGACCAACAGAAAGAAAACAGAATAGTTGGCACCTTGGGCTGCCAAAAGAGGTTAAAAATAAACTATAAAATTTGGTTCTTCCTCTTCTGAAAACATAACACCCCAAAGCACAGAGAAAAAGATGTGTAGATGGATGGACACAGTACGATATATTAAAACAAACTGTGTAGTTTTGATATTTTAAAGTCTGTGTAAACTCCAGCTTCAAAAATTGTAAGCATTGTATAGTTTATTTGAAGGGTCTTTTCTCAACCGCTAAACAGTTTTAGATAACATTTATGAGGAAGCAGTATGAAACATAATTTAATAATTGTGTTGTAAAATGTATAAGCTTATATTTGCTGGTCTAATAAAATGCCATTGAACTATGACAGATATTTTAATTATCAAGATAAAAGAGAATTTAAAATTCAGTTTGACTATTGATGCTGTATCCTCTTTCTAGATAGATATGTGATTAATTGTTTTTAAAAATCTATTTTTGGCATATAATATTGTTAGGCCTCATCTGTTATACTGATTGGCCTATTATTTTGAAAAATGGAAAAAGATATTTGCAACATAATTGTGCTGATGTTGATGGAATCAAGTGCAATTTGATATACATCTTTGTGAATAGAAAGGAATAGAAATTGGTAAAAAATTGAGGATGCCTTAATATTTCTTGTAGTTTCAAATTGTTAGTATTTTGGAACTTCATACTTTTTCTAATATAAAGCGTTAACTCTTTTTTAAGCATATGTTTAATGTTTTTTAAGCATATGTTAATGTTCTAGACTGGTTGTATTTAATATGCTGTATAAGCCTTTATCAGACCCTTAGTGCAAATACTTTGGTAAGATAATATATCTTCCCAAGTGATTGGAAGCACATTTCTCATCATACTTCCAGATTTTTCCATCTCATTGTAACACAGCCCTTCTTCTACCTAGCTACTTAATTATTACACATAGTTTTCCAATCAGAATAATTACTGACTAAAGCAAAAGTCATAAAATGTGCCCCCAAAAGAATTGCCAGTGAAAAATGTGTAATTCTTCTCTTTTAGCTATTTCCTTAGCACAAGAATCCAAACAGACAAACTACTCTCAAAAAGGTTAGCACAGATTAATATGGCATTTTACATTTCAGGTACAATTGTATTCCTCATCAGGAATTTTAAGCAGGCTGCATACACATTAACAACAAAGCTGAGATTAATTATTTACTGGATTTGCCATATTCATTTATTTGTTATCCAAACATAGATGTGCTATGTTCCTTCTTGCTTCAAATGCTCTACTATCATCCCAGTGCCAAAGAAGCCCACCATCAAGGAACTGAATGACTACAGACCAGTTGCTCTAACATCTGTAGTTATGAAAACCTTTGAAAGGCTGGTGCTGTCCCACTTGAAAATCACCATGGATCCACTGTTAGACCCCTTGCAATTTGCATACCGAGCAAATAGATCAACAGATGATGCTGTTAATATGGCGCTGTACTACATCCTACAACATCTTGAATCTCCAAAGACCTACGCAAGGGTCCTCTTTGTAGACTTTAGTTCAGCATTCAATTCCATCATTCCAGACACTCTTCTAACTAAGCTAAACCAGAACACACCTGTAAGTGGATCATAAGCTTCCTAACAGATAGGAAGCAGCAGGTGAAGCTAAGCAGAATCACATCAGATACCTATACAATTAGCACAGCCCCCCCCCCTCCCCCGGCTGTGTGCTTTCTCCACTTCTTTCTATATACCAATGACTACATCTCTAATGATCCATCTGTTAAACTACTGAAGTTCGCAGATGACACAACAGTGATCGGTCTCATTCGAGACAATGATAAATCTGGATACAGACAGGAGATTGAACAACTAGCCTCGTGGTGCGACCGGAACAATCTGGTTCAACAAACTGAACACATTCAAAACCATAGAAATGGTGGTAGACTTTAGGAGAAATCCTTCCATACTTCCACTTCTTACAATATTAGACAACACAATATCAACAGTAGAGACCTTCAGATTTCTAGGTTATACCATATCGCAAGATCTAAAGTGGACATCCAACATCATAATGTCATCAAAAAAGCACAACAAAGAATGTTCTTTCTGCGCCAACTCAGAAAGCTCAAACTGCCCAAGGGGCTGCTGATACAGTTCTACATAGGAATGATTGAGTCTGTCATCTGCACCTCTATAACTGTCTGGTTTGGTTCTGCAACCCAACAAGACAGACACAGACTTTGGAGAACTGCAGAAAAAACAATGGCTACCAACCTGCCTTCCATTGAAGACCTATATACTGCATGAGTCAAAAAGAGGACTGTGAAAATATTTACTGACCTCTCTCATCCTGAACATAAACTGTTTCAATTCCTACCCTCAAAACAATGCTATAGAGCACTGCACACCAGAACAATTAGATACAAGAACAGTTTTTTCCTGAACGCCATCACTCTGCTAAACAAATAATTACCCCAACACTGTCAAACTATTTACTAAGTTTGCACTACTATTAATCTTGCCATCGTTCCTATCACTCATCTTCTCCCACTTATGACTGTAACCTTGTTGCTGGTATCTTTACAGTTTATATTGACTGTTTCCTAACATGATTTGATTGCTTATTTGTACCCTATGACTATCATTAAGTGTTGTACCTTATGATTCTTGATAAACATATCTTTTCTTTTATGTACACTGGGAGCATATGCACCAAGACAAATTCCTTGTGTGTCCAATCACACTTGGCCAATAAAATTCTATTCTATTCTAAGTTCCAAAGCAAAGGTAAAAATTATTTGATATACTGAAACCCAAAATTATATTGTTCCATACTAAGACATGGGGATTATATTGTTTTCTGTTGATTTATAATTAGTAATCTCATTGAATCCGACATAAAGATTTTCTACTACAATATTTGAAATATTTGTGGGACCAGCATAAATCAGATGGTTTTTAAGCTATTTCTTTCAGCTAAAACAAACAAAAAGAAACAAGTAAAATATTTTTTGATATTTTTGAATATAACACAGTAACTATTTCACGGCATACTGAACATTTTTCTACATATGCACAGAACATTTTGAGATACTATCTGATCTCTCCATCTATGATGTCACAGACTATCCTTATCTATAAGCACACATTTGAAAAATGTTAAAACACAAATGCCAGCATGCTATATTCACTAAATGATGTTAATAGCTTAACTTGTGATAACAGCAGCTATGGGAAGAATTTCATATCTAAGTAATTGTTTCTTGTCTCAAATAAGAATAATATAAATAAAATATCAATCCAAGTATCTCATTACATGTTTTGTTTTAATACAATAATTTATGTGCAATATAATGTACAATGAGCCAAAGGCAGCAAAATAAACAAAAAATATAGGACAAATAGGACTTGTGCCAATATCAAGAAAAGACAAGACAAGAAATTAATAGCCTAGGAGCTTAGATTCCAGAAAGATCTGTTTTCCAAAATTGCTGGTAGTGAGAATAAAAATTAACCATGCTGTTATTTGATGTACTTTTTTCAAAGTTAAAAAAAATCTCCATTGGTATTTTACTAGAGGATCTTTCATTAGTACTAAATTTAACAATAAGCACGTACTGTACAGTTAGTAAAGATGATATGGTACATGATAACTTACAACTGAAGCTCATGGATCTTCTAATGTGTGTATCAGTATCTCTATTTGGCAGCAGATAATTTCCATTGAAAAAGGCTGAGAATGAACAGTTGCTTCAAAACTGAAATAGTCACATCTTCACATATTTCTGTTGTCCCTTATCTTTTCCCATGAACATAGGCAAATTAAAATTAGTTTCAGGTTCACCATAGTTTATACATTGCTGGAAACCATGGCATAAATATTCATTATTCCAGAATCAGATCAACATAAAACAGAAGTATCGTTTCCCATGTTGTGATACAATACCTCTGTTAATGCAGCCTAATATTGCTTTCGCTATTTTGGCACCTGCTGAACATGGTTGGACCGTGTTTAATCTGTGGCCTATTGGAGCATCTAGATCCTTTTCACAAATACTATTGCCAAGCCATTCAGCTCCTATTTGTACTTGTGTATTTCGTTTTGTTTTTTCTACCTAACTGCTTAGTCCAACATTTCTCACCATTGAACAGCATTTTGTTAGATCATTCCAAATTAATTTCAGGTTCAACAATGTATTATCATACATTGTTGAAAATATAGCTTAAATATTCAATATTTTAACAAATAAACCTAAACATGTGACATCTTGCAGTTATAAGAAGTTTATATATTTATAATATATTTATTCAAGATATAATTTTATAGAGAATTTCATTTTAAAAAATTATAAAATTTCGGTACACATTCATGACTTCGTAAAAAGACTTGGGTTATGCAGGCAGTGCTAAACAAACAAATATATTTAGGAAACAATAAACAAAAATAAAGTAAAATCCAGATATTGAATTAACAAAGTACCTGTCAAAAATCTATTGAAAGAATAGAAAGAAAAAAATAAGAGTATTTTTAACTCCAGTCTTTTTCCCCATTCCCCTACTAACAGCAATAATGCAGTACACTCATAATTAAAATCAAATTCAATGTTATTTTTTCAGTATTAACTATATTTGGCAAAATGTATGTTTGCGTGGCTTATATAGTGCAGCTGCACATAGTGCCGCATTGTCTTAATTCTTTTCTTTTCAGCCTCCCATGCTTTAATTCAAGCAATTCTTTTACCAAAATTGATGCTCTTTCCACAGTAAATCAAATCTACTTTTTTTCTTGCTTTATGGTTTTTATATTAATCCTTTATCATGTTTATTGATTTCCTCCTAAAAAGATCATTTTCTCTCTCTGCACTGCACTTTGTAATATCTTGGAAAAATGAGAGATGAAAGGGGATCAACCTTAGCAGACCCATTTATCTAACAATCCCAGGTGTACATGCTGCCTCCTTCAACCTTCCTTCCATGATCCGCCACTTAAACATACGTTCTCACAACTTATGTTCTATTTATTGCTAAACAGTCTCTGTATTTTGCCTATATTTCACAGCAACCTCTAACACAGCGGTTCTCAATCTGTGGGTCATGACCCCTTTGGGGGTCAAACGAGCCTTTCACAGGGGTCGCCTAAGACCATCGGAAAACACATATTTTCGATAGTCTTAGGAACCGAGACACCGTTCCACTATCCATCTCCAGGCGGGTCCGATCATGCGGCTCAGCTGGGATCGTCAGAGGCTTCCAAAAGCATTTTTTTTCTGCAACCTCTTCGGCCGAAGAGGTTGTAGAAAAAAAAAAAACTTTAAAAGCCTCTGGTGATCCCAGCTGAGTTGTCTGATCGTCAGAGGCTTCTAAAAGCATTTTTTTCTGCAACCTCTTAAGGTTGTAGAAAAAATGCTTTTAAAAGTAAAAAAAAAAAGTTGGCCACGCCCACTCAGTCACATTACCTCCCACACACCAAGCCATGCCCACAGAACCGGTAGGGTCTTGGCATTAGGAAAGTTGAGAACCACTGCTCTAACACTCGCCCTGTTCTAAATATTTATATTTTGCTATTTCTCAGACTCAGACTTGCTATTTTTTTTCCTGCTGTTCTCAAGCTCTTTGCAGACATTTAACCTGTGTGCAGTTGAACAGCTGTAAGATTGTTTGCATTAATATTGACATCATTGTGCAGCAGCCAGTAAGTAAAGGTTAAGCAGGTCACAATTTCATTTTTTTATTATTTCAAACAGATGATTAAGATAAACTCCAGACAGAGACATACAGGATCAGTCAGAAATAACTAAACAGCCAATAGGCTAAAGAACCAAGGATGAACATTTTTAAGAAAATATATTTACATATGAAAATAAGTTCTTATACAAGCATCCTTGGACTAAATCACAAAGGGATTTGAAGTTCCAACTATATATTAGACTAAGATTGAGGAGAACCAGATTCAATGTGACGAAGATTTCATTAGATGACTTTAGATTACATATCCCAAAGGTACTTTTTAAAATTTTGTTCTTCTTTGAAGATGTTTCGCTTCTCATCCAAGAAGCTTCTTCAGCTCTGACTGGATGGTGAGGAATGGAAGGATTTATATCCTTGCAGACAGCTTATCGTTTGCATTCTTTTACAGAGATGTTGAGGTCCCTTGAAGGTTTATCTGTTTTCTCCGGATCACCTGAGTAGTGCAAATGGGTGTGGTGACTTTTTGGAACTGCTGAAAGGACTGTGTTGTAGACTGGAGATAGATGATGTCATATCCCTCCACTTCTGTTGAGAAAGGACTGTTCAGTTTTGACATAGATGGCCTCCTTGACCTCTCTTTCCAACCAGTGGTCGTCTCTGTCCAAAATGTGGGCTTTGCTGTCTTTAAAAGAGTGGTCTTTGTCTTTTAAATGCAAATGGACTGCTGACTCTTGTCCTAATGGATTTGTTCTCCTATGTTGTGCCATGTATTTATAAAGTGATTGTTTTGTTTCCCCAATGTACAGATCTGCACATGTCTCATTGCACTGTCCAATAAATTGGACAGAGAAATGAACTAAAAGCCAGAGAAATTGACTGGCATACTAGTACTGTGATTGTAATATAAAGTCCTGTTTAACTATCCTTAACAGACATCCTCATATGTAATAACTATAACTTGTATTTCCTGGTCATATATACCTACCAATAAATATATCTACAAGAGTTGTAGTTGTCTATAAAAAAAGGGTGGAGGAAAATGGGATAGGCTGCCAGTCAGTTTAAACTGGTAAGAAAGGTTTGCTGATTCTGGCCCAAAACAAATTCATGAAACACTTTATGCTGCTTCTGATAATAAGGGGCCTGTTCTTCTTACTTGAAAGGAAGCAGTTTAATTTTGCCTCCTGTGTTAACTTTGCATGGTAAATGCCAAGTGCTCTCTTTAGCGATTCGTTGTCAACATTCTATTCTTTTGCAACACGTAAATAAATGTTGACATTTGGGAGCTAAAGTGAAATTAACAAGAATTCTAGTAGTCTCTCTTTTAGCCCAAATGACAGGAAGACCAGAAAAATGCTTACCAGTCTTTGGGAAAACTGATGAGCTTTTGTCCAAAAGAAACCAGCTGATAGGTCTCTGTTCTGAATATAGGGAATGACTGGGAATTTGTGGGTACAAACTGGAATTCATTCCCAAGACAAATAAGTTATGAATTTCAAATATTCAAGGGCAGCAACATTTGTACAAAGCATCCTAGAAATTATCTCTAGGATATTAAGGGTAATATACTTAAGAATTGACCCACTTCCCCAGCAGTTACAAATTCTTTCAGGAAATAGAAGGGTTTGGGTTAGAGTTTATCTATCTTTTCCCACTCTAAATATTATTTACCCTAGATCTGTGATGGCGAACCTATGGCACGCGTGCCGGAAGTGGCACGCAGAGCCATCTTTCTGGGCGCATGGAGCCATCTCCTGTCGCTCTTCCGGGTTCCAGCATGCAAGCCACCTGGTATTCATTATGCACCTGAGCGCCCAAAACCGGAAGAGCAGCCACCCATTGTGCATGCATGGCTCAGGAAGATGATCTTCCTGTTTCAGAAATGCGCATGCACATTGGCCACTTGGTCTCCTTGTTTCTGGTGCCCATGTGCGTGCAAAGACCGGCAATGGCCGGCATGCTGTCTCCGGCGTTCCTCCTGTGCTGCTCTGCTGCCTCAGGAGAGCAGCAGCAGCGGCAACTGCAAAGGGAAAGGCAAGAGCAACTGGTCGGCTTGGGCGCTCAGGGGAGTAGGGCTGCACTTTTGGTCTGCAAGGCATGGCCAGGAGGAGGAGGAGGAGGCACCCCCACCGTGTAATGTAAGAGTGGCTGGCAGGGTTGGGAGCCAACCCGACCGGGGCAAGCCAGTTTACAATCCCCAAGAGGGACGGGCTGCATGGACTGGGCGGCAAGCCCACACATTGGCGCTCGCATGGAGGGCGGCAGATTGTGGCTCCACTGGTGTTGCCAGGGCAAAAGCGTGCAGCCCCCACTTGGGTGTTGCTGGAGTGCACTCTTGGCTTGCAAGGTGCGGCCAGGAAGAAGCACTGCCGCTGCCATGTAAGGTAAAAGCACCAAGACTGAGAGGAGAAACTTGGGAGCAGCAGTCCTGGGGGTTCTTTACTGCCACCGCTGCTGCCATGAAACATATGGGCGTCTCTCCAGTTGTCTCACTGTGGATGCCAGACGAGAGGCAGACAGCAGCCAAAGCCATGTGTGTGAACGATCGGGGAGCTCCTCTCCTCTTACAAGGATGCTGGGAGGGTTGGGATTACGCACTTCCCCACTCCTGGGGTGCAGGAATCGATGAGCCAAATGTTTTTCCAAGGGAAAAGATGAGAGGGCTGGAGGTGGGGGGGCAAGAACCTGATCCAAACTCTCTCCCTTCCCCCTTCTTTCTCCCAACCCTGCCAGCCACTCTTAATTTACCCCTAGTGAGGCAGGGCAAACACTTGGAGGTGGATCGGTTCATACAACCCAGTTTCAGCCAATGGATTAGAGCAGCAGCTTTGCTTGAGGAGGAGGGGAAAGGATAGAGGCAAGAAAGCCAGAGATCTGACAGTCTGTTATTCTGTTAAATGTTTTTCCAGAGGCTGCCAGAGCTCCGGCTTTCTTCCCTCGAACCTTTTCCCTCCTCCTCAAGCGAAGACTATGGACTATTTTCGAAGCCTGCCCTTCAGTTGCTTTCGAGTTTTGAAAAACATTTAACAGAGTAACAGACTGCCAGAGCTCCATCTTTCTTCCCTCGATCCCAGTGACGCAGGATAAACACTCAGAGTTAGATCAAGTCACACAACCCAGTTTCAGCCAATGGATCAGAGCAGCAGCTTCGCTTGAGGAGGAGGGGAAATGTTCGAGGGAAGAAAGCCGGAGGTCTGGCAACCTCACTAGGGGTAAACTAAGAGTGGCTGGCAGGGTTGGGAGAAAGAAGGGGGAAGGAAGAGAGTTTGGATCGGTTTCCTGCCCCCCCTCCAGCCCTCCCGTCTTTTCCTCTGCTTGAGAAACGGCTGCGAGAGGGCTTGTTTAGCTGGCTCAGATAGGATTAGCTACCAGACTGGGGGAAGCCGTGGTGAATTCTAGGCCTGCAATCGGGCCGGGGGGAGGGTAGGCGAGAGAGCAAGGCAACCTCTCACGTTTCAGTGGCATGGGGCTCTGAAAGTGCAAAAGAGAACAGCCGTCAAGAGAAAAGTTTTTCGGCAAGCTGTGCAGAGCCGTCTTTTACTTCCAGCAACTGGAGGAAGGTGCTTTTCTTGGCAGCATGGCTGGACGCTGCCCAGAGTGCAAGGCTGGCAAGCCGTTCGAGCTGGCAAAGTTTACTACAGGAGGCTTTCCAGGCAAAAATGGGCCGGGGGTGTATGAAGCGCATGTGCAGGGCGCCCACATGCACAATGCAGGGGTGCATGTGCAATGCGGGGGTGCGTGTGCACATGTGCAATGCAGGGCGTGTGCGCAGGAGTGGGGGTGTACGCGCATGCGCAGGTGGGGGTTCGCATTGCATTATGGGTGCTGGCACGCATGCACACTGTTGCACGCGCGCGCGTGCACACTTTTGGCACACAACAAGAAAAAGGTTCGCCATCACTGCCCTAGATAGTCATACACTGAACATTTGCAAGCACCTGTAATTCAGTCATTTTTTTCCACTGATAGTGCATTTGTCCCCCACTCTCTCTCCCAAGTTCCTCCAACCTTCATTTTTTTTTCTCATATACACTGACATAAAGCAAGCTCCAAATTTTAAAAGGCCATGCAAATATCTTATCTACAATTCCTACCGGAAGTCCAGAACAAAAAAGACAGAAATATGTGAAGAAAACAGGAGCTGTTTTTTCCTCCAGTATAAAGTACCTGCTGTCATTCAGTTTAGCAACACAGTTTTGGCAGCAGCTGCTCCACAGGATAAATTGAACAGATCATTAAAGAGATTTTTTTTCCCCTCTCTATTTCCGTTTCTGACATCTTATTGCTAGTGAGATCGAGTCATTGTGAAAGTTAGCTTTACTTCAGGCTATTAACCTGACCACTGGCCTGTGACAGAAGAGAAAGACTTAAGGGAAGAGAAGATGTAAAGAAGCAAGAAGCCTAAAAGTTGGCAGGGGTTCCCTCCCCCTCCTTTCTTTTCTTGATAATTTTCATATTCTGAACTGAAAGTATGCAATTTCTTAACAGCTATATAATTATTTTAAAAACATACATTTCCTGAGCCCAACTAAGATTCATTGGATACTAAATCTTATGGTGCATTATTCTCCTAAAGAAAGTAGTTCTGTTGAATCCATCGTGCCTTCACGTACCGTTGAACTGAAATTGAGAATTTTTTTTAATGAAGAGTCCGTCAATTAAATGCAGGTGAATTCAGTTGTATTCAATTAGTCATATTTTATTGATGGCTAGAAGTGGGAGGGGGTATTACTGTGTGCGTAGTTTAAAGCATGGATTACTGTTCTCTTGTGAAAGGCTCACATTGAATGTTGATTAAATTGTAAGAAGTGCACGCCTGGGCCACATAAAAACCAAGTGCTTCTTTGGTACAGCTTGGTTGCTAATATAAACTGTATATATTATAACTGCATAGATATGGGGAATCAATGCATAACATTAATCATGTAATTTATTTCTAAAAAATGCTAGCACAGTAAAACTGGGAAATCATTACTAATTAGATGTAGTTTTCTTAAATAATCCAATGTGAAGCCATGCAATACCACCTGCTCTTTTTCAGCGTCAGCAAAGAAAATGAAAGAGGTTTGTTTGCTGGATAGAAGGAGTTAATGGGTCAATCTCTTTATCCAGATCAGAGTAAGCCTACATGCTGCTCAGTGTAGCTAGCAAAAATAGAACCTCATATTTATTTATGAGACGACAAGATTTTTTTTTAAAAAAAATAAAAAGCAATTAATTAGCTTTTTAGAGCCACGGTGGTGCAATGGATAGAATGCAGTACTGCAGGCTTCTTCTGCTGATCACTGGCTGCCAGCACTTTGGCAGATCGAATCTTACCAGGTTGAAAGTTGATTCAGCCTTTCATCCTTCCGAGGTGGGTAAAATGAGGATCCAGATTGTTGGGGACAATATGCTGACTCTGTAAACTGCTTAGAGAGGGCTGTAAAGCACTGTGAAGTGGTATAAGTGCTATTGCTATTGCTAATTAGCAAAATAGGATAAAAAGCAGACAAAAACAGGGACAAAGAGATCCAAACAACAAATCATAATTTACACTATCTCTCTGTCAAACAAGCAGAAGGCATTCTGCTTGTTTAATTGATAAGAGTTTCTGGAATATACAGTATAGCCTACTAGTCGACAGCCTCTTTCATGTCCAGCCAGATCCTCTGTGTTACTTTACTATTTGTTTCACCAGAGATTTTTGATTAAATCTTTTCTGCTACCTTCCCAAACCATGACTTTTCTGCTATCCTTTTCAACAGAAGCTGTTAAATCTTCAATGCCATATTTTGAAGATCAAGCACTGTCCCTTCAACTGATATGTATTCACTCTGGGTCATGTGATATGAACTTCTTCCATGTTCAGGAATTGGAGCACTCCCCTCAGCATTGAAAACCTGACCTGCTATTAGCAGTTGAAATATCTATGAATAATTAATGCAGGAAGGGAACACTGATTCTATTTTCCCTGTTACTTTCTAGTACTTTTCAACAAATGCCATTGTCAAGGCCATTCAAGGAGACAAGGGAGACTAATTATAAATTGATAATCTTTGTCACCACTTCAGTCACATTAGTCTGACATTTTAATTACAGCAACCCACGTTAGGTACATGTTTTTGGCTGAAAAAAATGAGATGAACTGTTAATAAATTGAGAACAATCATATTCATACAATCATACTTGTATGAAAAACAGGGAGGTGAACTCTGTGGTGTAGTGGAAGTATATTAAAGAGCCATCTGTATCCCATCATTTCCTTTGGAAGGAACAAAAGGCTGAGTTTCCACCAAAAGGCTACATAGGCCTTCAGTCTGTTTCTTCAAAACACTCAAGCCAAAACTTTCACAGGCTGATCAGAGTGGCATGAAATAAAAGTAAAAAAAAAAGAGAGAGAGAGAGAGAGAGACAAAGAGAGTTAGATCAATATTTAAACACTAACCTGAAACAAATTAGATTCCAGCAGCAACATGAAAAACCTTAGCCAAGCACATTTCAAACAATTTTGAAATGTGTTCAACTGATGGCAAATGTTTTATATAACCAGTTTTTTGGGAGGATGTCATGTTTTCATCGATGTTGGCTGAGACATGGATTACCTTCTCAGGGAGGAACGCATTTTCAAACAAGTAAAGGTACTCTTGTTTTCCTCAAGTTCACGTTCATACTTAATCAGTCTTGCTACCACATCACCAACTTTATTCTATTTTTTTTTATCTATAACAGTAAGCATGACTATGTAACAGAATCTCATTTGATTTATACCCCTTTATTCTGTCAAACGTCCCTATTTTCCACATCTATATTTTGTAACATAAAACAGGATTAAATCAACTTTACAATAATGTCATCCTTTTTGTCAGTTTGAAAAGTCTGGCATTTCTTATACATACCCATGAATCCCTGAAAATAAGACCCTGTCTTATATTTTTGGAATATAATGCTTAGCCTTATTTTCAGGGAGGTCTTATTATTTTGGAGCATGTGAAGCAAGATGGGCTCCTCTTGCTGTCTTACCTGATTTCCAGCTCTGCATTTAAATATTTTCAGGGAGAGGCTTATTTTAGTGCATGCGCTCAAAAGCCCGATAGGGCTTATTATCAGGTGATGTCTTATTTTCGGGGAAACAGGGTATATACATGATGACTAATGAGGAATGAGGAAAAGAAAAGGATCCAAAAATTGATGTCTAACCTTTTCTAAACGTTTATGGGCATTTGCAAGAATTAAATGATAATCATCCTTTAAAAATCAACAAGCAGTTACTTCCCAATAGATTGCAGTTTTGAGGGTCCTTGGTGTTCTCTGACCTTGGTTGTTTTCTTGCAAACATTTCCTTACCCAAACTAGGTTAACATCACCAGTGCTGATAGGGAGAGGGGTTTGCTCTCAATTTTTATTCTACTGTTTTGCCCTGTTAGTATTGGTGGGAGTGGTCTTGGAGGACTGTTTATTATTATTATTTTTACATTTCATTGATTGGGGTATTGTTTACTTCTTGATTGTTGGTCTGATATTAATCTTGATATTCAGCTATGCTCATCTGGGTATTGGTTGCTGGTGCGACCCTTGAGCTATAAATATTCTCCTTTATCAGATTGCTGTTCTAAAAGGAATTGGGTAATTATTGTTTGCTTGTATTACATAATTGCTATGCAAGCTGCACTGGCTTCCAGATTATTTTTTCCCCGAATGTAGTTCAAGGTGCTGATATTACTTTTATATCCCTGAATGATATGAGGCCAAGATCACCTCTTTCATCATATCTGCTGGTTTTACTAGGTCAAATAGAAGGGCACATTCCAGGTGACTTCCTTAAGTGTTACCATCTGGTGGAGTCTCCCTGCCCTATGGAAACACTTTTACCCATGGAACTGCATCTACATGGAGGGAACTTTGCAGTGTGGTACCCCAAGGTTCTGTCTTAGGCCTAGTATTCCTCAATATCTTCATCAATAACTTAGATGAGGGGATAGAAGGAAAACTCTTCAAATCTGTGGATGATACCAAGCTGGCAGGAATAGCTGATATTCCAGAGGATAGGCTCAAGATATGGAGGGAACTTGACAACCTATATAGCAAAAGGAAATTCAATATACAGAAAAGTAAGGTTTTACTTTTGCACAAATGTAGAATAGATGGTACCTGGCTCAAAAGTAGTATCTGTGATAAGGATATTGAAATTCTAGTAGACAATCACTTAAATATGAACTAGAAGTGTGCTGCAGCTGCCAAAAAAGTCAACACAGTCCTGGCTGCATTAATATAGGAATAGAAACAAGGGCACATGAAGTTTTAATGGCACTTTATAATGCCTTGGTAAGACCACACTTGGAATATTGCATCCAGTTATATCCACGATATAAAAAAGAAGGCATGTAGAAAAGAGCAACAAAGATTATTAGGGGACTTAAGGCTAAAACATATGAAGAACAGTTGCAAGAATTGGGTATGTGTAGTTCAGGTGTCAGCTCTGGAGCTCTGGAGCCGCTTGCGGCTTTTTGGTCCCTCTGCTGTGGCTCATTGTTCCATCACTGGCTGGCCCCGTCCCTCACCCTCCCCTCCTAGTCATTCCTCATTCTGGCCTGAGAAGGTAAGGGTGACTGCGAGGGGTGGAGACATAGATACAGAGAGAGGGGAGATAGGTGGGAAAGAGAGGGAGTCATGTGACTGGGAGTGAGTGATATCGAGTTGGCCATGCCTCCTGATGTTTTTTTTTCTGTGGGAAACAGGTTTAAATGGCTCTTTGAGTGTTTAAGGTTGCAGACCCCTGGTCTAGTTTAATGAAAAGAAGGACTGGACTGACACAAAAGCAGTGTTCCAATATGTAAAGAGCTGCCATAAAGAAGAGGGCATCAACCTACCCTCTAAAGCACTTTAAGATAGGATAAGAAGCAATGGATGGAAACTAATCAAAAAAGCAACCTAGAAATAAAGATAAAACTCCTGACAGTGAAAACAATCAGTGGAACGACTTGCCTCCAGAAGGCATGGGTGTCCAACACTGGAGGTTTTTAAAAAGAGATTGAACAACAGTTTGTTTGAAATAGTATAAGGTCTCCTGCTTGAGCAGGGAATTGAGCTAGAAGACCTCCAAGGTCCTTCCAACTCTGTTATTCTGAGATATGCCTGACCACAACCCTTCTAAATCTTTGAAAAGCTGACATTTCTCACAAACATTGGGTTCGGGTAAGGCTGGATTTAATTGTGGTTGTTAAACATTGTTAAATCTGCTATTCCCAATTAGCATACCGACCACATTTTACATCAGTGGTAGCTTTTGAGTCATCTTCAAGGCAGTCCAATACAGTATATTACTGTAATTTAACCACAGGGTTAATGAGTCCATGAGTCATTATTATCAAGGCTTCCCAGCCAAGAAAGGCTGCAGTTGACATACCAACTAAGATGGACAAAGACACTCTTGATCATGGCTTTCATCTGATAAGCGGCAAGTCCAAAAGAACTCCAGAAGTACCAATCTTCTCCTTCAGAGGCTTTAATCTATCAAAAGATATTATCAGAACCATAATCAAGCCAGACCCAAAATCCAGGAATTCTATCTTGCAGATATTTAATTTTATCTTGTTCCATCTCTAGTCCTTTATAGCCTTCAAGCACTAGATCAGAACATAATTGATTATCTTCATCATGCTGATTAAACATCATCCCAAATCAGTGTGATGTTTTGTGTAAATATTGAATAGAATGGAGAGAGTATCAAGTCTCATGGCAGACCATATTAGAGCAATCATAGATATGACCTTTCCTCCATGACTCACACCAATTGGAAGCATCAACTTCAGAATGCTATTCTAACACAGTGCTCCCAACTCCCAACCTTCACAAGAACTCCTTAAGAACCAATAGGTGCGCACACTCTCCATCCAAATGCCAACAAAGTCATTAACCAGGACAACCAGGATAATTTTCATCTGGTTCCTGAATCCAGACAGGAACAGATATAGAGAAAATAATAGGGAAAACAATTATATTAAGATAGAATTCAAGAAAAAGGGAGAGATGCAAATAAAAGTTCTTGTCCAAAATTCTTGATATTCCTTATTTTTCATTCTTAAACAGGTAGCATCACACATATGCAACACAGGAACATGAAGATGCAAGTGTCTTCTATACTGCTAAATATTTTAATCTGTACTTTAGTGTCATATTATGATATTCGTATTTGTTTCCATGATATGAATGTTCTTATTCCCCAAAAGATTAGATTAGATTAGAGTAGAGTAGATTAGATAAGATTAGATTCAGACAGAGAGATAGAGATAGATATATATTCCTTGTATCTGTGTAATGCTACAATTTAGAAGTCAGTGTGAAAAGCAGTGGAAGTTTATAACAATCACCTTTGAATGGATATTAGCAACCTCATTTAACCCATGTCTTGGCAAATGCACACATTTTGATTCGGCCTTAAATAACTGTGGTATTTTCTGCAGACTTTAAGTCTACTATACAAATCAAAAGAGGGTTTCCTTCTAACTCAACTATGAAGAATAAAAAATGCACCAGAAGCATGAAATCTTTCATGTCAGCCACCTCCAGAAATGTTTTCCTACCACAATTGCCAACTAGACTTTTTCTCATGCTGTCAATGAGACAGAAAACATAACTGCAAGGTTTTCTCACACTACCTCACTTTGCTCCAAACAATTCAGAGTTTCTGTGGTTTATAATAAAAATATATTGGATTAAAACTTCAGATACTACTACTATAGTACCAAAATAAAAAATGCATATGCATTTAGTGAAAACCATAAATATTATATTAGATCCCAAAATGTCATCCATGTCTTAACTACAGTATGTCCCCTTGAAATGATTGCTGTCCTTAGGAATAGGCAAAATGTCTCTATTCCGAATCAATATGTAAATTTGCATTTTAGGACTCTCTGTGTGTGGGTATTAAACATACATACACACACATATTAAACCGCACCCCAAAATTACACATCATAAAAATATTTATTTATTTATTTATTTATTTATTTATTTATTTATTTATTTATTTATTTGTTCGATTTATATGCTGTCCTTTTCCGGAGACTCAGGGCGGCTTACAATGCGTTAAGCAATAGCCTTCATACTTTTGTATATACCTGCTTAGTAAGGCTTTCGTCCCCCCCCCAAGTGGTGTTCTTTTTTATACAAAGTCAGTTTATTGCCCCCACAATCCGGGTCCTCATTTTACCTACCTCGAAAGGATGGAAGGCTGAGTCAACCTTGAGCTTGGTGAGATTTGAACTTGCAGTAATTGCAGGCAGTTGGTGCTATTTAACAGCACTTTAGTCTGCTGTGCCACCAAGGCTCTTACACATTTACACTAATTTACACATATTAGTGTGTGTGCGTGGGTAAAAATTCTATGCAAAATTTTATAAAGTGAAAGTACACAAAAATTGAATTAAAAACTTGTGCTTACTTTTAAAAAGTGCAATTTGACATGGAAATGACATGAAGTAAATTTAAGATTGAAAACATTGAAGAAATTGATAATATATTTCGTCATTCCTATTTTGCACTATAATGCATATTTACCTTCAGAAGTGATATAAAAATCTGACTTGTAATCAATATCAAGGTGATATCAATGTTGATATTTGTATATTATCGTAATAGCTAACCTGACATAAAATATAGTGTACATACACTATGCCAGAACATATTGTTGATCTACTGATTCCACTGAGATATTCTATCTACAGCAGGGGTCTCCAAACTTGGCAACTTTAAGTCTTGACTAGCTGAGGAATTCTGGTAGTTGACGTCCACAAGTCTTAAATTTGCCAAGTTTGAAGACCCCTGATCTACAGTATATTCTAATGTCAAAAGTATACCAGAGGCTTTAAGTACAATATATGACTGGATTCACTGGAAGTCTTCAATGAGAACTCAAACATTTGTCAAAAACATTAGTAGATCTTAATTTGAACAGAGAGTTGAATGAGATGACCTCCAATATACCTTCCAACTCTATGATTCTATGCTCTCAGATATCTTGAATATCATGGAGCTTTCCACAACTGCTTTGTTATACTACTTTCCTCAAAGTAGTTATATTAAAGCTCTACATATACATGCACAGTAATATAGAATAGGGAGAGACTTCAGGAGAGAAGCTGTGTTATATGCTGTATCAGGTGCACTAAACCAGGAGGCAAAATTATTTAATGTTATCTTAATACCCATTCATTGCTTTGGAAAGTGCACTTGAAAGTATAGACAGAATGAATGAAATATTTATTCATGATTTGGAAGGAGCATGAAATCAACAAAATAGGATATAAAGAATTCTTTCACTTCTTGTTTTCTGAAGCTATTGGATGCAGGCTTTACCTATTCCTAGAATGTATTTCAAATAAATAAACCTGCTTTCTATTATATCCATGAAGCCTGTTTCACATCATTGCTCGAATTATATTCTGCCCTCAAGACCTCTCACTTTTGCACACAGAACATTTCAAACTCCACCTCACTGACCCTTTCAGTTTCAGTACTAGTAGGTGATTCCAGCTGGGAGTGTGCACAAATGTCAACTCTACTTCAACTGTTCCAAGCCTTTTTCATATAGAAAAGACAAGCAGCTAAAAGCAGTTAAAACTTTGGTGCTTGTGAGTTGCCTTCTAAGTGATAATTTTGTAATAGTTCACTGGCTATAAAGTTTGCATTTGCAGGAATTCCATCTTGGGTTGGTCAAAGAACCACTTTCATTTTGATTTCTCTGCATGATTTTTGAAGGGAAAGGCACAATGCATTTGTGTCTTGCTCATAATCATCTAGAAGATGTGCATTATAGATAAAATCTCTCCTAAACTCCAAATGAGTTTCACTTCACACTGATTCTGGAGCTGACATTAGAAGTAACTCAGCTAAACCAGCATCACGTCTTTGCTTCACTTTATCTAACAGACACTTATCATGCATGGAAAAGTTAAAAGTGGCCAAAAGTAGGTCTTGAAGAGCCAATGATATAGGTGCCTTCCACTGTAGGATGTATCAGCTCCTGATTGCTTACTAAATTGTGTATCTTCATTTGAAAGGATGATGAGAAATAAGAATGTGATTTCAGGAACGCAAAGGGCTTTACTCTCCAGAAGATCTGCCCCTGAAGATGTTGATAATGAAGGGTCATCACTCTTAAGGATTGTTGAACGAGAAAAAAGGAAGTATTGTTTTGCTTTAAATTCCCCTTAATAGTGGCTGATGTAGTTTAATCCAACAGCATATGATTCCTTTTTTTCCTTTGATCAGTTTTGTGCTTGTAAGGATGAAAGAAATTCTTCTGCCCTGCTACAACATAGTTTAGTTTCCATATTTTATTCTAATAAAAATGAAGTTCATCATAAACTTATCAGTCTCTCCATGGTTCTGGGCAATCATAAAAACATTAATGAATATTCACTTCAGACAAAAGTGAAACATTTATAAAAAGTAAGTCGATTAGATTCATCATCGCTATATATTTACTTCTGCCCATCTTCTACAAAAAAAAACCCCCTTAAACATCAGAATTTAATACAAACCCACAATTGTTTATAAAACTGTTAAATTCAATCTGGAGGCCAAACCACTAACGGACGTTAGTCATAATTGTATAGTTCTTGCAAAAATTCCTTATTCATTTGGTTTTTTTCATAGAATAAATTCATATTGCGCTCCATTCACATTTTAGTTTAAACAAATAATAAGAGCTATTATTTGCCATTTTCATTTAGATTTTTCTTCCATTCCCTGCAATAATGAAATATTTTTATGAAATAAAATGTAACGTGACTATTTTTTTTTTCCAGCAACATGCTGTAGCTATTCCAAAGGAAGTGTTCCAAATGGAATGTTTGTAATTTTTGATACAAACAAGATGACGGTAACATGATAACTAATCTGTTACTTTTCCTTCTCAAAGCTGCCATGACACAATCTACAAGGAGAGAAAAATTCAGTCACAAATTCCTAATGGATTTGACTTCCTAGTTCTATCTGCAGTAGTATGGTATCCAAGAACAATATTTTTGTGTGGCAAAACGCTACAATTCTTTACAAGTGTAGCCAAACAATTTTTCTTAACGAAAGGTATTAGTCACTACTTAATGTGAATTCCCACCTCAAATGGAACTGTTTTCTTTCAGTTGTTAATATTATAATTTCAAATATAATTTGCAGATATATTTCACAAATATAAACAAAGCTTATTCCATCATAAACAATCAAACCTTTTCAAGCTGTAAATTGTTCAGAATAAAGTCTTAAAACATGATGGAAGATTTGTTCAACAATAGGTCTTATAACCCTATTCTCTCCATGCCTACAAATATTAAGGAATAGTGCTTGGTTTTGTTAAAACTATGCTTTTATAAAATTTACAAAGATACTATGTTTAAAATACTGTCAATCAACACAGATATTTTAAAATTCTGTCTCAATTAAAAGATGCTAGACGCCAGGGTTTGCTTTGTACTTAAAAAATCAATCTCAGGCAAGCATCAGTTGTGGGAAATGATTGGTAGTCTAGTAGAAAACCAGATTTGTTTTAATTTATTATCTATTTACAATGAATAATTAAAAAAAAAACTAATATTCAATAATGCAAGTTTTAAGTTTTCTCCCTTTTATCTTTTCTCCCTTTTATTACATTTACACTTTGAGCAATTACTTTTGAAGATTTCTAGAAACCACAGAGTAGAATTTTAATAGCCACATATGGTCTTGGAGCTTCAGGTTGTAGATTTTCCAACATAACTATTCTTAGTTATGTTAATAGAGCTTCCCTTCTTGTTTTCTAATGTACAGGCCCATGTATATGGCAAGATCAAGGAAGCAAGAATTTCACAGACTTCAATAAGGTACCTTTAATGTTAGTCTGAAGCAAATACAGAATCTTGGAATCAGTAAGACAAATTTCCCACTCTCCTTCATAGTAAATTAATTAAGGGAGAGACTCATTCAAGGAATTGAAACACTTCTTCTCATGTGTCTTTCCACCTGAACTAAGTTGTTATTTAAGAAATAAATTGACTTGCCCACCATCTCTTGATTACTATCCCTCCTATTCTTTTCTCAGCCTTCCCACTATCTATCCCACCTATCACTTAAAATATGTAGAGCTAATACTTTAATTTTTCAGAGCTAATAATATGCACTTTTTTTACAGTGAGAACTCAGCTGAGCATATTATTAGAAGCTTTTATAGATTGTATATTAGAATCATTAGTGATTGTGGGTGTTTATGAAGCTATGAGAAAAGAAATTATATTTTGGCATAGAAATATGAAAAAGTAGTTTATCAGAAGCTTTGCAGAAATCAAGATATGACTACACCCTTTCCACAATATTCTTAGGAAGTTTATCAATAAGACTTGTTCTTAATAAATACATGACCATTGTTTCAATTTTAAGATTCATATTTTCTTCACACTTGTCTAGTTGTGAAACACAAATCCACTTCTCAGGAAGAAACTGAGGCCAAATATAGAATGACTTGTCAAAATTGTTCAATGTGCAGGATACTGAGCAATTGGCATAACAGTTCTTTTTGCTTGTTTATTTCTCATATCTATTCATGACAGGATCTCTTTCTGCTGATAGCCATATTAAAGAAACAGTTTTAGGCTATCTTTCATTTCTTGGTTGACCAATCTCTTGGTCCACTTTCTAAATGTGCCTTTGTTTTCAAATGTTCAATAATGTAGCCATATTGGCTTTTTCTATCGTTATATATATATATTCAGTTTCATAGGAATAGTTTACAATCATACTTTTAGGATTTCATTTTTAGGATTCATGCATATTCTAAGTCCCGTATCCAGGGGTGGGATTCTGCCGGTTTGGACCAGTTCGAGTGATCAGCTGAGAGTGAACCAGTTCGCTGTAATGATCAGCTGGGTCCGCCCACCCCTGCGCTATACCTATCTTTATTTCCTTTG
Source organism: Pantherophis guttatus (assembly GCF_059756535.1). NCBI lineage: Eukaryota > Metazoa > Chordata > Lepidosauria > Squamata > Colubridae > Pantherophis > Pantherophis guttatus. The sequence goes on along the minus strand of NC_142067.1, from coordinate 37,605,248 downwards.
CTTGAAGCCCAGCTGATTGGCATGGCAGCATGGATTGCCGTGCCTCAGCTGTTTTATTCACCGGAGCTGCAGTAGAAAGTGCTGTTTTCAAATGTACTGAGCGTGCACGGATCTCCCATTTGGTGCGCGTGCGCAAAGCGCATGTGTGAAGCGATCCAGTTGTTACACTGGTTGAATCCCACCACTGCCCTTATCCCATCATGAAATTCTACTTGATGCTCTGCTTTTATTTAAATTTTCTTTTTGGAGATTAAAGTTCACATTTGAATACATTCAGCTCTAATTTCTCTTAAAACAAGAACTTCAGCTACTTCCACTTCCTCAGCTAAGTGTTCTCCTTTAGTTTATTAAGTGTAGCTGATTTTTATTTTTTTGTGCATTCCTCCACTTGTTTTGTTAGCTATCAGCAGAACAAATCGGGAATTTCGTGAAATACCATGCTTGGAAGACTTTGCCTCTGAATAGATGTCAGGGTAATTAAAGCTCCCCTTCATTACTATTTTAAGCCTATTTGAAAAATCTCAATTCACTTTCAGAAACCATTATTAACATCTTCTCTGCAGTCTTTCCTATCACAAATCAACAATATTGTTTTTATTCTTTCTTCTATTTAGTCCAGCCCAGATGTTTTTTTAACAGAGCTGCCATTTTTTTCACCTTCAAACAAGATGTGAACAGCGTATTTCTACATTCTCTTGTACCTATTCATTTTGAATAAATAATATCCTTTATACCTATTGAGTCATCCTGTTCCAAAAGACCAAACTTCTATTGTTTAATATCATACTCTGTATATTAGTGCATAAGAATGAATGTCATCAACTTCTTTTCTTTATTTCTCAGTGCACAGTTTAGTAGTTTCCTTTATGGCAAAATTTGCACTTCTTTCTACAGTTCACCATTTTTTGTCTAATCATCTAACCTCAGAGTTTTCATTTCCAACACCCAGAAGATTCAATAAAGCTCTCTTGATCAAAATTTCCATTCCTTGGCCAGATTTCTTTGTGGAAAGTAATCAATCCAACATCAACAGTTCATTATTTCAGATAGCTCAGTCCATGATCCCAGAAAACAAAATTTCATCTGTCAACACCATAGCTAAAAACCCAATAATTTCCTTGCAGGGTAAGTCAGCTATTCTGCTTCATGCTTAGGAATTCACTAAAAGCTTAGATTAAGTAAAATGTTAGGTATCTATTATAATCCACAATTATGGTGGTGGTAGAGGATAAATTAACTATGTATATTGTGATATCATGAGGCATAAATTCTTTTATACTTCTGCTCTGATGTTAAATGCAGTTTGATAAGTGATGAGTTTGGGTCAGGTACCACAATGCACATTTTTATCATTCACTCCCCTTGCTCTCTATCCGTATACTGTAGCCCCAATTTGAAATATTCCAGTGAAGAGAAGCCCATCACTACTCTATACATATAATTCACAGTTAAATAACTCTTACCATCAGGTAATTCAACTCATTCAACTTTGTGCATTGAGTTAAAGATCATTTCAGATATTTGTAAACCACTATTATATTTTCATTGAGATTTTTCTTCTGCAAGCTAAACACACGATTCTTTTGTTAATTGGACATTTTAGGTGTTGCACTGCAATGGTTGCTTGTGTTCTGATGTTGGACTAAAAGACCTCCAAGGTCCCTTCCAACTCTGCTATTCTATTCTATTCTATTCTATTCTATTCTATTCTATTCTATTCTATTCTATTCTATTCTATTCTATTCTATTCTATTCTATTCTATTCCTTATCTATGCATTTGTGCACTTCTTTTCTTCCAGAAGAAGGGATTAAAACTCAAGTACTATCCTATTGAATTTAGTGCAATGTTCAAACTTCTAAAAAATCATTCTGAATTGCGATTTTGTCCTGTAGTTTCCAAATTTCATCAGCCTGCTTTCCATTTTTACACGGCCCTTGAATGAGGCCTGGTGGGGCATTTCATATTTTCCTCCAGAATAATTCAGAACCATTTACGGTACATGCAAACATGGGCTATGACTCTTCAACCAGTTGCAAATCTAGTTGCAAATGGAACACATGTATCCCTTTCGTTCACAAGTATGCCTATGAGACATTGTCAAACATTTTACTGAGATCACAAAACACAACATCCATAGCATACCATAGTATGCTGTATGTAACATCCACAGTATACCAAAGTAGACACTTGTATAAAAACACATACATTTCATCTGATAAGATTTGTTTTTTGGCAAAGCAACACTGAGTTCTGATAATGGTATCATTCTTTTCTAAGTGCCTGTGAAAAAGTTGTTTGACAATATGTTTTATCCAGATTGTATCTATTCCTAGTGTATCTGTTAAATGAACTGTCCTACATTCCTTGTCTTCCTCTTTTTGAATATAGATACTATGAATGCTCATCTTTAGTCTTTCAGTACTTCACTGGTTTTGCCAATCCCATTGAAATAATCCTCTCTTCTAATCTGAAAGAACATGCAAAAAACAGCATGGCTCAATCTATGGTCACTATACATAGCAATAGAAGTATGCAAATAAATTCTTTATTCCACTCACTGACCCACTCTCTAGAAGACAAGGAGAAATAGAAATCTTTCTATAGTAGATGCCAATATGAGCTCTTTTTGGATTTTATTCAGTATAATTATGAACTAAGAAACAACAGTGAATATATAAAACAGGGATACAAATATATATCTGGAAGAAATATTGTTGAAAACGTTTAGCAGAGAAGTGTCTAAAACAATTGGTCCCATTCAAAACTTGGATTTTATATTGGCTATTCACCAAATGATTTCACATTCTACATTAAGATTGTGAAATGCCACAGTTCTCGTGAAGTTGGAGAATGTCTAGTGGATTGAATCAGTAAACAGCCCAAGGGAAAATCATGGTGTGAAGCTAAATTATGCTTTTTTTTCTGCTGAAACTCAATAACAAACTTCACTTGCTGCTCTCTTTTTTTTCCATAGGAGAAAAAGAAATTGCTCTTGCTCCACAGCCAAAATGAAGAGATTTTCTAATATACACTGTTCAGTCTTTTCAGATGAAGTATGTCCCTTCAGGCAAATGCCCAACTTTAATAAACCGAAGAATAATCAGCACATGTAACTCAGGAAGTTTTGATGCAGCTTTTCAGAACTCTGCTCAAAACATAAAACATTGTATTCTTTTACTTTTTTTGTTGTCCAATAGATTGTAGATCCCCCCCCCATTTTCTTTTATTAATACCTCAAACAACGTCTAAGTGTAGTCTAAACAATATTTATTGTAGTTCAAAAGGAGAATATTCACAACAGAGGGAAAAGGTTGAGTACCAAAAATATTTCCTTAATTGGTAACTTTTCTGCATTCTTAGCTCTCATTTTTCTCTTTATGTACGCTTAGAATTGTGTCTTTGTAGTAGGAATCAATCACATAAATACTTGGGTCAATTTCAATTGTTTTCAATTGCCAAGAATGTATTAAAACTTTTGGGATGGGAATGTGCAATTATAAATTAGGCAATACATTTTTATGATGTATGTAATCTAATTAATTACTCATTCAGGATTTACTGAAAATGAAGGCAGTCATTTTGAGCATTACTGTTGCAATTGTCAAAACTCTAGTGACTTTTCTTGTCAGAAAGCCATACTACAGGGAACAAATAAACTTAGGTACAGGTTTGGGTCTACTGTAAGTGTCAGTGTATGCTGAGCTTTCATTAAAGTTATTTGCTCCATTCTGCTTCCATTCTCACATTTGGCTGTAATGGAAATCTCCCTTCTTCTTCACAATGAGTCATAGGAATCTTAAAACTTTCAGCATATGGTTGATGAAAAGGACTTGCATTGTGTTTAAAAAGGCAATATGTAGCACAGTAGGCAGTAAAGTTGTTTTGCTGGGGCAAATTCCTGTACTTAAAATGCAGATTCATCAAAGAGAAAGAGTAATAGGCAACATTAATATTGGAATATAATGGACAGTTTCATTCAAACTGGAGGAAGGCTGGAGGAATGGAAATATTCAAATATTCAAACATTGCTAGTGCATTGATAATAAAAAAAAATCCAAATGGCTTTTCTTCATTTTCTATGTCTTGCAGACAGGGAACTAATTCTCTTTCTTATGTTATTAGCTCTCCACATACAGTTTACTGTGAAACTTATGCTATTGGGTTTTTTTTCTCATTTTCATATCCCAGAGTATTGCAATTAACACATTTCCCTCACAAAACACTGCTGTTACCTTTCAGGCATCTCTCACATGTAAGTGTAATTGTGGTTGGTATTACTCCTGGAGAATGTGATTGTGACACATTCTTTGCAGATAAAATGAATTCTTAAAGTCACAAAGAACATGAATTAAAAATTATGCAGCGACATACACAATTGTTTAAAAAAGGATGTTGCAATGATTTCTATGTAAAGACATTGCACCAGATTTCATAAGCAACTGTTTACAACTTGAATGTGACAAGAAACTGGTATATGGCAACTTTGCATTTTGTTATTATCTACTGGAAATAAATATCTTCAGCATAAATTTTCCAAATGTCATTTGGTTACCCAGCTGGCTTTCACGGCGAAAGTGGGACTTTTTTGATATCCATATTTCATTAACGTATTATCTTCGTTCCTGTGCCCCCTTCTTCTTTTATATTAATCTACATAATCAGGTGAAATAATTAATAATATTTAACACTGGATTTTTTTTTTTTATTAATTGGGCCATAACCCTAATCTGGAAGTAACCAGGTTACTGGATTTGCATGACATTCTGGATTTTTAATTAATTTTTAATTAATTTTTAATTTTTAATAAGTAAGTGAATTGTGGGAACGTATTTACTGTATAGGAACATGGGAAATGGCTTATAATGAATTATGCTGCCCTATCTAGGCCAGTATTGTCAACCATGACTTTCAATGGCCTTCAGCGGCCTTTAAAACAAATATTTTTCTATCCGTTTCTTGAATTAAATTAAAATTTAAGTGAGACTTTTGCATTCAAGGCATGTGTTCTTCCACTGAGACACAGATGGTCTCTGATGTTTTCTAGTTTCTTTAAGCATAAGAAGTATGCAATTTCTTTTTAAGAGCCTCCCACTCCAGAAGTTGCAAGACATGAGCCTCGGTGGCACAGTGGTTAGAGTGTAGTACTGCAGGTTACTTCTGCTGACTGTTGGCTGCCTGCAATTTGGCAGTTCAATTTGGCAGTTGACTCAGCCTTCCATCCTTCCAAGGTTGGTAAAATGATGACCCAAATTTTGGGGGGCAATATGCTGACTCTGTAAAACCACTTAGAGAGGGTTGTAAAGCGGTATATAAGTCTTAGTGCTATTGTTATCTTGAAGGCAACCTTTGAAAGGGTGGGTGGTAAAGGATAGGAACCCTTTGGGGGAAGAGGCAGCTTTTAAACAGTTTGCATAAGAATTAAGGCACCTATTTTGCTCCTTAAGTCTCCTTGAAAACTTCAAAAAAAGGAAAGGAACTTAAAAAAGATTGGCCGCAGTCAATTTTGAACTTGCCATGGATGTTGAAAAAGATAAAATAGTAGATCACCTATTTTGATACTTTTATTCTATGTGCAAAGTAAGTGTTCTGCGGAACAATAAGTAGTTTTCCTATTATCACTAGCTAATACATTTTGAATGGTTGAATGTTCCAATTTCCTTTTAAAAAAAACAGAGCTACTTTAGTTTTAGTACAGTTTTAAAAATTATATCTCAAGATGATTGATGGAGTTTATCTTATTTTGCTTGATGTGCCTTTTGTATTTTACGCTGATGAAGAATTGACCATTGTGTCAATTGTGTTAGTACATTATTTGACTACCATTTCTTGATCTGACCTTGCAGTTTGGATCACCACACAAATATATCTACAGAGGACATAAATCAATAAATTGGGTGGAATTTATATTCGATGTGATCTGACATTTTTTAAAAAATTCACAAATAGATTTCCGTGACCTTATTTGTATCTCATTGTTCTCCTACCCTTCGCCCCTTTGGTTATAAAAATGCACATTTGCATATACCCTACATGGATCTGTTTTGTTAATTGATTTCCAAACTACATTATCAAGAAAAATCTGTGCTGTGTCAGTTTTTCTAAAAAGAGAATTATAATATTATAATATTGCTAACAGTATAAAAATGCTCAGTTATTCTGTATAAATTAATAGCTGTTGATTCCCTGGTTGAACTTGACAAACTTAGCATACAGCATTGTTTGAAATAAATTATTTTAATGTGCATAACATCTTGTGATATTACCACAGCATTAACAAGATTAACAAGCATTTACAAGCAGAAATTAATTCCAGAACTTCCAAACTAATTCATTACAAGTACAAGAAACACATTAAATATAAAAATACTGAGATCTATACTTGTTAAGATTAATATTTATTTTATTTTATTTTATTTATTAGTTTGTCAAAGATGTACAAGATAACAGGTATAAGTATGAACAAGGACATGAACAAAGGAATGAATTCAAATAAATGGGAACAGTAGTACAGGGACGGTAGACACTCTGGTACGCTTATGCATGCCCCCTTTACGGACCTCTTAGGAATGGGGTGAGGTCTACGGTAGACAGTTTAAGGTTGAAGCTGTGAGGATTTGAGGATGTAACAATGGAGTCGGGTAGAGCATTCCAGGCATTGACCACTCAGTTGCTGAAGTCGTATTTTCTGCAATTGAGTTTGAAGCGGTTTACCTTTAGCTTGTATCAATTGTTTGCCCGTGTATTATTGAGGTGGACGCTGAAGAAGTCGTTACAGGTAAGACATTGTAACAGACAATTTTGTGTACTATGCTTAGATCAGACCGCAGGTGGCAGTTCCAGATTGTCCAAGCCCAAAATTTGAAGCCTGGTATCATAAGGGATTCTATTATGAGTAGAGGAGTAGATATTCTTCTCATGAAATACCTCTGGACCTGCTCAATCGTATTAATGTCCAATATACAGTGTAGATTCCAGGCAGGCAAACTGTATTCGAGAATTGGTCTGGCAAAGGATTTGTATGCCCTAGTTAGCAATGTAGTCTTACTGGAGAAGAAGCTTCACAAAATTAGGTTAGCAATATCCCCGCTACCATTCTATATGTGTCATTTCTATTTACATGAAGATTGATGCATTCAGTACTTGTAAGTATATATGTTAGAACTATGAATTTAGCAAAATCTGTTTTCAAAGGTGCAAACAAAATAAAAATTACTCCAGTCTTTCATTTACAAACAACTTGTTACAAATAAATACGAAACTGGGATTGAAATGGAACACAATTAAAACATGAGGAAATACTTAGGAACAATGGTATAATAGTGAGTTTTAAACACAAATGCCTTTGAATGTGTCTTTTTACATCCATGTTTTCTATCTGACTATACAGCATTTTCTCTATGAGTTGGAATGAAATTTGGGAGCTTAATAGTATATTCAACTAATGGTAGATTAACAAATGATTGAATTAAAGAGGCAAACAGATGCAAGACTTCAAAACAATATGAATGGACTGAGATCCATTGGAGAATGGGCCTACTTAAGTGGAAAACCTGTGCAAAATGAGCTTCTGATTGTACTTGAGGATAATTGAGTGTTCTTTTAAATACTGCACATACCCATTAAGTGCATATAATGCTCAAACATTGATAGAGTTGCTTGGCACTATTCCAAGTCCCCAAGTTACTTTAATTGAAATTTACAGTAGAGCTATTGATTATTCTCCCATTCTGTACTTAGAAAAGATGCCATAATGGATGGTAGCAAATGAAAAATAGCATGGTATTTTGCCATGTTAGGCAGAAAGGGGGGTGGGGGAGGAGAAGGATCATACAGCCAAACAATTAGTGCAAGGCATATGGTAGATATACAATTAAGCTGCTCAAGAAGTGGCAGGAGAGATAAGACGAGAACATCATTTAAGAAAGTCCAGTTACACAAACAGATTTCATCCAAACACTTCTGTTCAAAATTTTGAAAATTTAAGATTATACATGATTTCTGATAGGAAGCTTTATTATCAGTAATCAGAGTGATTTGATCTTAAGTTGTTCCTGTTTTTATCACTGCAAAATTTTCCATTATTGGTTTTCAAATGATGAAAACTAGTAAGTCCTTTTGCAATTCAAGAAGACACTTTTTAGAAAGATATGTTTTTGGAAATGTTGCCAGATCCAAATTATTAGAAATGAGAGCCTTATTCCCACCAGATGCTCCTACTCTACGTAAGTACCAGATAAATCATTTGGCATCATTTATAGTCATGCCTTGAAAGAGAACTTAAAAGAAATATTAGACTTGGTATGCAATGAAACAAACTGAGCTATTTTTTTACATATCTACCAATTGAATTACACTAATATATAAAATTAGATTATTGTGAACTACCTTCAGTGAGGTGGCCACTATCAGCAGTGGACTGATTTGGGATCTCCATCATCTTTGATATAAAGGCTAGATAATAGGATATATTGCTGACACATTTTACAATATCCTCTGAAAACAATCTGTTTACCCAGGAGATTTTAATTCATGGATATATTGCCACAGAAACTTTTCATAAAGTGTGTATTTGAACATGCATTATGGAAAAATTCCATGCTTGTAGCACTCAAACAATTTAAATGCAAAAAAATTAAAATACACAGTATAGAAATGGGATACACTCCGCCATCTGGCAGCTGTGCAAATATCCCAAAAAGGAGATTCATAATACCCGCTTGGGAACTTGTTGATTACTGTGCATCTCCACTGTTAAATGTTTTGTGGATCATGGATATGTTTGACATGGGCTGCTCCACTCTGTTATTTTGACTTTTCATTTGGTAGTACATCCTTCGGAAAATAGTTCCTTATGTTCAGAGCGAGCAGGTGTTACAGGCATTCCTGATACAGGAAATCTGAGGTCATTTTATCTCTCTAATACCATAATTTTTCATAGTAGATTATATTAGGAGGAAGTGCCCCATCTTCTCCAAACCTGTCTTGAATTTCTAATGTCCACATTACCATCACAGCTGAAAAAACCTTCACTTAACCAACAAATATTTTTAATTTTAGGAATGTGGTTTCTAAATTCTTATCTATATATGAAAGGATGTGAATTTTGAGGACAGACTTTAACATTATTTTAAGAGGGTATAAATTTTTTAAAAATATGGTGTGTTTTGATCTAAACAAATCTAAGTTTAAAAATCTTGGTGCAATTCAGGATTTATTAAAGTTTTTAAGAAAACCTGACAATTGTTTAGTTTACTTTTAAATATACCTGATCAGCTACATATTTATTACTCTATTTACAAGTTTCATAAAATTGCTATTGTAATCATGACAGTTGAGAGATGTCAACCCTTTAGTGCCCTGGGGACATTTTTAACCTTTGGGAAACAGAGTAAGTCCCCCAATGAATTGGGTAAAATAAATAGAACTGCTTCAGGCACATGGGAAGGGTTAAGATTTTCTCTCTCTGATTATTGGAGAATATGATGAGATTATATTTATTTTTCAAAATTGTATTAATCTTATTTTAAATCTTAAATCTGAGGTAGCCACATGTACCATCACTGAATTAAATTTTTAATGTGAAAGAAAGGGATAAAAATAAAATACATTGTATTTAATTGTTTTTTTAAAAATAATTCTCAACAATTAGAACAATTTTTATCCAGACCCCACTCACTTTTTTATTAAGGCTACTGTATTTAGGGCCTGTTATATCCTGAAAGATTCTTGCTCTATAATTTGACCAAGGGTTTGTGGGATGCTGTGTATCTCCTCTGAGAATACTCCATTATTTGATCTCCCTTGTACATTATCATCATATAACCATCTTATCATGGTTAAGTAGTGAATCTAAAAACATAAGTCTTGGGAAAGAAACCAAGGTGCAGCAAGATTGTACAGGTGCTCATTGTAATCATATGTACCTAAACAAAGGCAATGTTGTGTGATTCTTTTTTCATTTCCCCATCAAGTATAATGGAGGATGCTAAATGATATTTCTTTTGTTTTTCTGCTGATATTTCCTGTTAGATTTTGTCTTTGTATTCTCATTTTTCATTCTTTTTTGATTTTTATTTATTGCCTAAAAGAGACTCAGAACAAGAAAAATTACTAATTAAACATGCATTCCATTTAAAAGGTGAGTCATTGTAAATCATATTTACAAAGGAAAGATTTTATGGTGTCCTCTACATGATTGAACTGTTACTGAACTTAGTTATGGAGTGTAAATGGAGATTTGCTCATTTCCAACTCTACTGTAACTAAGTCATTGACTGCAATTGTGGTCATAGAAGAACTCTGGTCTGAAACGTGATATATGCTATAGTTGGAATGCTCTTTACTTCCAACTACAGTTTATATGCTGCTAATAGAACATCATAGCACAGTGTAGAAGTGTGCCTCCCAGTCCCACCAATAAGTGTTGGTTTTGGATGTTACTGCTTCTACTATGGTTTCCCATGCAATTTTTCCTATTATCACTAGCTAATACATTGTGAATGGTTGAATATTCCAACTTCCTTTTTAAAAAAACAGAACTACTTTAGTTTTAGTAGAGTTTTAAAAATTATATCTCAAAATGATTGATGGAGTTTATCTTATTTTGCTTGATATGCCTTTTGTATTATATGCTGATGAAGAATTGACCATTGTGTCAATTGTGTTAGTCCATTATTTGACTACCATTTCTTGATCTGAGTTTGCAGTTTGGATCACCACACAAATATATCTACAGAGGACATAAATCAATAAATTGAGTGGAATTTACATTAGATGTGATCTGACATTTTTTTAAAAATTCACAAATAGATTTCACAAAACTTGGATCTGTTTTGTTAATTGATTTTCAAACTACATTATCAAGAAAAATCTGTGCTGTGTCAGTTTTTCTAAAAAGAGAATTAGGGGAACAGTTGGTACCCATGCAATAGCAATAGCATTTAGACTTATCTACCACTTTATAGTCCTTTATAGGCCACTCCAAGCAGTTTACAGTGTCAGCCTACTGCCCCCAACAATCTGGGTCTTTATTTTACCGACCTCAAAAAGATGGAAGACTGAGTCAATCTTGAGCTGGTGAGATTCAAAATGCTGAACTGCTGGCAACTGGCAGTCAGCAGAAGTAGCCTGCAGTACTGCGTTCTAACCACTGTGCTACCACAACTCTTAAACCTGTGTCCATTGGCCCTGATTCAGATTAGTAATTACTGTGTACAGAGTACAGAAAGCAAACTTAAGCAGCTGCATGCTATGTTTCATGAAATTCCATGACTGACCCTAAGCCATCTTTTATTTTACAAAAGCACAAGCATTACAAAATATAGTTAGATTTTAAAATTTTATTTAATGAACTTTAAAATCAGCATGCTTTCAATGCAAACATTTTCATCCTCTTTGTTTTTACTGAGATTTTTCTTTGAATGTATAAAGGTCTACTCTCATTTCGATATTAGTAAAAGAAGAGTATAAGTCAGTATTTAATACAAATGATAGTATTTATATGTCTTTTATAGCATGCTATTTTAATTGACTTCTTTCAGTGAAAATGGTTTTTTCTGGATTTCCATAACTAGTCTGTTAGACTAACATATAATAAATAATAATTTGCTGGAGAAAAAAAAGAGATGCATTCTCAAACTATGTGCTTATGAAATTTCACTGTTCTCTAATTAATATTGTTTTCAAAAGTTGATTTTAAAACTTTCCTAGTAGTTTGAATTTTAAACCTGTATAAAGCCATATCAAATTCAGAATAAATAATCAAACTCTACTGAAGTAATTTTTATTTTAAAAAAATTATACAAGTTAAAGTGCATTTTGTTTTTTTAAAAGATTTAAAAATATTTTTTCATGGATGAATTAAATACTTCTTCAGGAATTCTACTACAACATGACACGAACAGTTCGGGTGCTTTTTAACTTGTATAAATTATGTAAAGTTCAACATTAAAGTGATCAGATCTACTGATAATTTTTCATCAAAATATTTCATTCATTGAAATGATCCAAAAAAACATCTTTGAAATGTGCATAAATGTCAAATTCAGTTCAACACAACAAATGTAAGCTGTTGTACACTGGAGCAAAAGATGTGAACTTCATAAATCTACACTTCTGAGTTGAAAATGACCAAGAAAGGGAATTTAAAGCCTTTTGAATAACCCAGTAAAAATGTTGGGCTAATGTTCAACTGTGTCAGATAAACAAGAAAAAGCAAATATCAATGTAGGAATCATTTCGAAAGGAATGTAAATAAACTGCCAATGTAGGAATGCCCTTATATAAACAGTTCTGATTGCCACACCTCAGAAGGCATATGGTAGAGGTGAAAATGATTCCAAGAAACAGAATCATAATGATTAGTAGGTTAAAGCAATTCCAGTGAAAGGAAATCTTTGGGGCTTTCAGTTTAAATTGAAGATGAATAAGGAGACAGATGGTAGGGATAAATATATATATAAAATCAGAGAAGATGCAAAACAATGTGGACTTTTTTCTCTTTTTCTCACTATGTTAGAACTCCATTGAAACTAAATACAAGGATGTCAAGACTAATTTAGACAAAACAGTGCTGATTTACATAATGCAGTTAACTATAGAATTCACCATCATGGAAAATGTTAATTCAGATGTTTTAGAGAGAAGACCAGACAAAAAGATATAGGACAAGTGTATCAATGCTGATTTGACTTGTTGACAGTATATACTGCTTCCAGAATAGAACGTAGTATAGTTCAAATGCCAAACGTGAAAAAGTACTATCATTCCCATATTCTCTACATGAATGTCTTGGATGTATTTGTTTCACTAACGTGTAATACAGTGCAGAGTGGAATCATTGTTCCACTTTTTCTCCAAGATGTCACTAAAGGGAAGTTTCAAATCCATTCTCCATAGACGCTAGAAAAGGATACACATCCAGCAGTAGTATTTATTTACTCATTTAAAATATATTAATACAAAATCTAAGAGAAATATGAGAACAGCGACAGGAATGAAGTACTTAATCAGATTACAAACATCTGCAACTTCAAGCAAAGTAGAAAACAATAAAAGCCATCAAAATTCAGTCTTTCAATTAAAAAGGTAGACTAAAGACATAAGGTACTTAAAAGCCCCAGGTGACTAAAACATCTTAACCCACTGCCAGAGAAACATTCATTATATTGCATTTGTCCTTGTTTTCTCTCTTTTTTTTTTTAGCTCTGTTTAAACTTATGGTAAAACTGGATGAATTAGCTATATACATAATGTAACTGTACAAATAATATCTGAGAAACAAATGTGAGACCAAGACCTACAGGGCAAGATGTCCAGCAAAACCTCATTTGTTTAGTTTTCTACTGCATAAATGGCATTTGTTACAACAGCCGCCACGCTGACATTCTAACACTCACGTTTCGTGTAATCAAAGAAAAGGCAATCATCATTAACCCTGACAATATGGAGCATAACAAGATTAATTTAAGTGATTCTCTGTTGTGCTTTTCTTCCGTTTTTGCTACATGTTTTGAACAGTGGCAGTATCACAGGGAATGAGGCTAATCTGAGGAATGATTATGGTCTATAATTCCTTATGCTTAGAAGTGAAGCAAGAAGATTTCTTCTTTATAAAAAATATCTTCTTTTGAAGATAACTTGCAAAACTAGACAAGTTCAAGCTTTATTGATTGATTTAAATGTGTGTATTTCATCTCTCTCCTACAGAATGGAAGCATTTTTCTGCCTAAAGGAGAAAGATAGCAGCAGCATCTTCTCATTCCAAATAACCAAGACAAATTTATTTCAGTGCTAGAAATGGAATAGTATTCCTTTCCATAATAAAGAATAGGACTACACAATTTATTTTCAGGCTAAAGGCCTCTAACTGCATTTCAGGCTCTACTTAAAGGAAGAGGTAGGTCAAGATGGGCCAAATGAGAAAAAAAAATCTATGTATGATTTAATTTACATTTGTAAATTGGGACACATAATCATTTTTCATTATTACATCATATTACAATTACAACTTGTAGCAAACTTTGGGTAATTCCAGGTTTTTGTTGCATTCAGTTCTGGAGGAATATAAGTGTGCACTCTTACCTGAGGGTTTATCCAGATTTGCAGGTATCTATAAAGCACACACATCTTTGCTCTGTGACCTGTCACTATCATATTCTGTCCTCAAGCACTAAGTTACCTCATTTAGAATATTCTCTTTCCGCACAAACATCCACTCATATTTTTAAGTGTCTGGCAAAACTCCTGCATGTTCCCTAGTTATGAGCCACTGGTGTACATTTCCTTGCTGTTGTGATCGATGTCAACACAATATTTGATTTTTATTTTGTTTCTGTTTGTATCGGTAAACCTTTTATGGAATTATGAATGGAAAGTCATAAAATATGGCTTTCTTATTGTTTAATATATTTCTAGTTTTAGAAGTCTGTACAAATAGTAATGTTTTCAGTATAGATATGTTTGTGGAGAGAACAGTAATATCTGACTTTTAATGAATCAGCCAATTGACTAGTTTAGGATTCACAATGTGGGTTTGGATGGATAGCCACTATTTTGTTACATCTTTTACCAAGGATAACATGTAAAAGGAATTTACTCATTTCAAGTTTATGATCGAATTTGTGTCACCCGTGGGACTTGATTCCACTAAGAGAAATGGCCCATTTAACAAGTTCCACAAATAATTTGCAATGAAGAACCCTTGTGTAGTATCAGTCGCTCCAACTATTTTTTTTCTTAAAGTTGTCACATCCAATAAGCACTATCAACATTGAGTACTGCTGAGTTACTTAAGATAAGATTACAGGCTCAATGTCTGTAACAGGACAAAAAGATTGAGAAGCTTGTTTTACAAGCTTTGTTTTTTGGAAACAAAGCAAAATATCCATATATCCTAATTAAGAAAGTAGAATTAAGTATGTCTATGGACATTTTCAGTCATCCAGGTTATGGTTGTCCCAATAGTGCTGAAAGAAAGTCCAGTTGCCTCTTGAAAAAGCACTATTAGAATTAAATATAAAGAAATCAGGACATAAAATATATTTGAACTAAGCTTACCACTAATTCAAAAGTAAGAAAACCTACTTTTTCCCTGGTGTTTTGAACCTCCTCACTGAAGTTTTCATTAACCTCTAGAATATAAATTTGTTAAGTAATATACAAGTTTTACAAATTAATTGCAAGGCTGCATGAAAGCCAGTTAACAGATTGTGAGTTTACGAAGTCAACAAAAGAACAAATCTAGAATCAAAAGTGAACAATTAATTTTGTCAGCTAACCAAATGGGATGCATCTGTGTTTTATTTCTAAATGCATTGTGTAAGATATTTGTTACTGTTCTTTCCATTTGTAAGAGAATTTGAATGTCAAGCCAAAATGTATCACATTAACAGGTTTCAACTTTTTTAAAAAATAAAATCCAAATTTTACTATACTTTATGAGATCTCAAGTAGGTGTTTAAGTTTTTGTAATTAATTAGGCCTGGCAAACTTACCACTGATGTGTTCCTGATCGAAAATAAATTTTGCAGCTTTAAATGTTTTCAGAGTAGGTTTGCACGTGTGTTATAAAGCAAATACTAGGAAAAAATGTATTGCATAGAAAATTGTTCCAAAAAGCTATGCTGCATGAATAAAAGTATGTGAAATGAAAGAGGATAGATAGACAAATTAAACCCATTTCACTTATACGAGCTAGTGGATAATTCTAATATAGAAAATGAAAAAGTATGATAGATAAACTCTGGAAACCCAATCTCTAAATGTGCAACTAAAAATAAAAACTAAAAAAGAAAATAAAACATGTATCTTATATTTTAAATGTATCAATAGTCATTGATTTACTAATTAATTCACTACTATAATGTAAACAATACAAGATATAATTGAGGCTCAGTTGGATATTGGATTAAAAAAAAACTGATCTAGAGATCAATCTCCACTATCTTATGCGATTATCCTCATAATTCTATTTGCTGTGTTTTAAAGCTACCCTAGCAGAGCCATTGTTTTGAATTTCAGCCCAATTCCTTTGCAGTTTGCAAAGGGAAAAGCAGCTGCCATCCATTAATGCATTAGAAAGATAAGCTAAACGGCAGAGCAAAAGGGCAATGGATGGTGTCAGTAACAAAGATAGTATTGGTAGTAGGCATTTAATTACCTAATTATTTTTCTCTGTGTCTCCTGTGCTTTGAGGCTTAGAATTCATCACACTAAAATAATTCTCTCGGTTTCTCTCTTTCTGTTTCTCTCTCTCATATATATATATATATATATATATATATACAGAGAGAGAGAGAGAGAGAGAGAGTGTCTACAGTGTGTGTATGTGTGTGTGTTGTGTTGTGTTGTTGTTGTTCAGTCACTAAGTTGTACCCAACTCTTCATGACTCCAACTCTTCATGACTCCAATCCTCCTTGTGCTCCACTGTCTCCCAGTTTCATGTCCATTGAGTCATTGAGTCAATGTCACTATCTAATCCTCTGCTGTCTCCTTCTCCTTTCCCAACACAAGGACTCATTGGAAGTCCTCTCTTGTCATTTGATAGCCAAAGTACAAAGCTTAAGTATTTGTCCTTCCAAAGAACAGTCACAGTTGATTTCCTTTAAGATTAACTAATTTGATCTCCTTGCAGTCCAAGTGTATTCAACACCACTATTCAAAAGCATCACCTCTCAGCCTTCCTTATGATCCAACACACACAGCCATACATTACTACTGGAAAAACTATAACTTTGACTGTACAGACCATAGTCAATAATGTGATGTCTCTAGATACCTAAAGTACAGTAGAATCAAAGGTAATCAATAAAAAGAAACTCATTATCCAACTTCACCATTATAAAGTGCTGGGCAACTAGGTTTTCATTCTGATACGTTTTGACTCCTACAGGTGAGCTCCCCATATCCAATGCTGTTTATCGGACTTCTGAGGTCAGGTTGTCCAACTAGGTTGTCAATGAGACAGAAGAATTCCTTATAAGATATATAGTTTGCTGATATTGGACAGAACAATCCCTTCAAACCAAATCCATCTCTAGCATTTATTATCCACAGCTTTTCTGGTATAAATGTACAGTATACACTGATTCTTGGGGGTGTATGCATGTGTACATCAGAGGTGGGTTTCTGCAGGTTCTGATCAGTTCTGGAGAACCGGTAGTGGAAATTTTGAGTAGTTCGGAGAACCGGTAGTAAAGATTCTGCCTGGCCCCGCCCCCATCTATTCTCTGCCTCCCGAGTCCCAGCTGAAATGGGGATTTTGCAGTAACCTTACCCTGGATTGGAGAGGGAATGGAGATTTTACAGTATCCTTCCCCTGAAGTAGTTTAGTTAGTTTAGTTTAGTTTTAATAAATTTATATACCGCCCTTCTCCCGAAGGACTCAGGGCAGTGTACAGCCAAGATAAAAAACCAACAATATAAAAGTTAAAAACAATTTAAAATTATTAAATAGTTTGGCCCACAATCTAAAATAACATAAAATAACCCATTAAAAATAATATTTTAGGCCAGCCCTGCTTGATGAAATAATAGTGTTTTAAGGGCGCGGCGAAAGGTACGAATGTCGGGAATCCGACGAATCTCCGGGGGCACCTCGTTCCAGAGGGCAGCTCGTTCCAGAGTAGGGTGGGAATGGAGACTTTACAGTATCCTTCCCCTGCCACGCCCACCAAGCTATGCCACGCCCACCAAGCCATGCCACACCCACCAAGCCATGCCCACAGAACCAGTAGTAAAAAAATTTGAAACCCACCACTGGTGTGCATAAATGTATATGCACCTGTGTGAATGTGCATATATGTATATGCACCTGATAGACAATATGCAGGGATTATGGTGTATGGAAGACAATTGAGTGATTTTCCCTTAGCCACTCATAGTCAACAGGAAAGTCAATTTACCTTCTAAATCCTTACAGGACTAGCATAGTAAAATTAGGTTCATATGACTGAAAGTCTTCATCTTGCAGTGGGTTTATTTATGCTGGTAAGTGTGGGGTGTGTGTGTGTGTGTGTAGGTTCTAGCTGAAAGCTGATTGAGTGTGCATACACACACACACACATACACACACATAACCATATAGAGTGTGTGGTTTCTGTGTACCCCCTTGCTATTAAATATAAACTATCAGTTACAATAAAACTATTCATATTTTTATTAGAATAAACAAGACTTTTATTGTATAATCTGTAAAGTCTACATTAATGAAAATTATAAGCTCTAGGTTCTTGATGAAAGCTAGCATATCATTGGCATACAGAAAGTTATACTGAAGTGCTTGTTTGAGGGTTTTGTTTGTTTGTTTTTCTATTTAGCAATGATTTGTGAAAACGGTACTGGAATAATAAATTTGAGTAACAGATTTTGAAAGCTAACTACTGTAGTTTGCCTTTTCATAGAACAAAACTTCCATTATGCTATATAGTTTAGCCCACTGCATATTATAATTATTTATCACTTACATTGTTCAGAATACAAATATTTTAATCCTGATATCTCTTAGGGAAAAAAAAGACACATAAAACTATGGCATCGCTGATATTTTATTCATTTTTGCTTAACTGCTAAGATCCAATTATATAAAAATTTAAGACAAACAGAAAATTATTTCTAAATTTATTCTAAATTTTGAGAGAAATTTCAATTAATACATTTATTTCTATATTAATTTTTTAAAAAGTATTCAATTGCTATAACTGTTTTGGCAATTTACAATAAAGCATACTAAAAGATACATTTTAATAAAGACTTTAAAAATCAAATTAAATGCAAAATGATAGAGGACAGGAAGGCCTGGAGGAACATTGTCAATGGGGTCACGATGGGTCAGACATGACTTCGCAACTAAAAACAGCAAGCAGCAACAATCCCAGTGTCATCCTTTATAGTGTCTAACCAGTGGGTAGTAGGGCTGCCCCTTCTCCTTTTCCTGCTGATCACTCCCAACATGATTGACTTTTTGTATTAACATCAAAGTATGGTAATACTTTGTAATACAAAAGTAATTACAACACTTTGTAATACAAAGTAATACAAAAAGTAATACTTTTTGTATTAACATCAAAGTATTACATCATAGTATGGTAAGTGGTAGTATGATTTAAATGTCATTAATGCAGAAAGCTTGTGTTTATGGCTGTTTTCCATTATACTTCAAACTATGAAGATGTCAAGCTAAATTTGCATACTATATATATAGTGTGGCATGTTTTCTGATTTTTCTTATTCTGTACATGTTCACATCTTCACTAAAAAGTAGAAAACTGGGTAGAACCTTTTCTCTCCCATCTACTTGTATTTATTTATTTTGAATTCTATCACACTGTACAGGTTTTTTTTAAAAAAAACTTATCCAATGTTTTTGAATGTTAATATGCCTTTTTTTTAAACCATTTTTTTCAATGTGACTTCAATGTTCCCACAAATTTCATTTTTTAAAATTTTATTTTGGATCATTAGCTAGCAACATAACCATAATGCCATTATACTTATAAATCTGTATATTAATTTTCAACAATATGCCAAAAACCACCAGAATTTCAGGATGACATCACTGTGGCTGGTTACATGCTAGCACTATAGGCAGTCCTCACATAATGGCAGTGATTGGGATTGGAATTTCTATCACTAAGCAATGCAGTCATAAAGCACAATGATAGAATTTCAATAATAGTTGTGCTAGCTGAGCATTCTGGGAATTTTAATCCAAAATTATGCAAAAAAAAAAATACAGTTATGTACAGTATCATGAAAGGCATATTGATAATTATAATTCAGTATCATGGCGGAGACAAGATCACACTATGCCACAGATTTTTTAAAGGCCTAATTTGTAGAAGAATGAATGACAATCACTAATATAAAAATCAATGAGGTGAAAGGGCCTATAATTTCAGTTGCTTGTTTATGTCTTTCATTGACATAGTATTAATGTTACTTATTTAGATTAGTGTAAGGTCAGTTCAGAGGAACTAAAGATTGAGAAGTACACAACTTTAGTTAAGCCTCTTGAACTGGGCAAAGCAATTGGAAAGTGTCAGAGACCACAGACCAGATTTCTAGGCACACTCTATGGAAATATTCAGGTGGGGGGAAAAAACCCTATTCAAGTATTACCTTACTAGGTTGGGGAAAATTTTGTGTAGGAAGTTAGCACCCACCCCTCTCCTGGAAGAGTGAAATATTTTAGGAAATATGAAAAAGGCAGAATATTATATTTCCCTGGGATAAGCATGTTTTGAAGCAGCTCCCATCTTCCTGCCCCCCACCCTTTGTCAATGGGCCATTAAGGCTTGGGCCAGTCTATTCTACATAACAAAGATCTATCTCCTTCAGGCAGAGCCATAGTAGGAATTGCGAAAGATAGGATTAGCCCTCTACACAATAGCAACAGAAACTAACACAATGGGACCCATCTAGACAGAGGCTCACCACATGGCACCTGGGAAGATTGTATCAGCCAGCAAGACCCCCACCCCCTGGGAGTCTGACAACCAATCAGGATACTCTTTCGGGGCCCCAAGAAATGCAGAGCCAGAGAGAGCATAAAAACCCGAGGATTTTCTGTATCTGCCCCTTTTTCTGTTCAGGAACTCAAGCCATGTGATCCTGTCCACCATTAAACCATCTTTCCAAGCAGTCTCCATGTTTCCAGTGTCTGTTTCCCCACTTGGAGCAGAACCCAGAAGGATGTTTCTTCCAACATTTGTATTAATTGAAATTTGAGAAAATATATATGAGATACTGTGAAATGTTAGAGTGAGATATTTTCTTCTATGGAAATACATTTTTATTTTTATTTATTTATTTATTTATTTGTATCCCACCTTTATAATGTTTAGAAATAACTCAAGGCAGCAAACATATCCAACACACTTTCCTCTTCCTATTTTCCCTGCAACAACAACCCTGTGAGGTGGGTCGAGAGAGAGTGACTGGCCCAAAGTCACCCAGCTGGCTTTCATGGCTATGGTGGGACTTGAATTCACAGTCTCTTGCTTTCCAGCCTGTTGCCTTAATCACAACACCAAACTGGCTCTCTTTTTTCTAAGAATATTTACCATATACAACAGTGGTGGGTTTCAAAATTTTTTACTACCGGTTCTGCGGGTGTGGCTTGGTGGGCATGGCATGGCATGGCATGGCTTGGTGGGCGTGGCTTGGTGGGCTTGGCAGGGGAAGAATACTATAAAATCCCCATTTCCTCCCAATCAGCTGGGACTTGGGAGGCAGAGAATAGATGGGGGTGGGGCCAGTCAGAATTTTTTACTACTGGTTCTCGGAACTACTCAACATTTCTGCTACTGGTTCTCCAGAACTGGTCAGAACCTGCTGAAACCCACCTCTGATATACATGCATTTGTGTGTAGTTTCAATTCAACAATGTGAATCTTAGCTAAATTTAATGTCTCCATATCAGCTTTGCAGTTTGGCAGGTCTGGTATTTCTCTATGATTCCTGTTTTATTAGTTTATATTCAGAGTGCTAAAGAATATTTATCAATTATTCCTGTCAATATTTTTTAGGATATTTTACCACTGGAGATAGTTGAAGTGAGTTATATTTCTATTGAAGCCTCTTGAGTTGTTTATAGATCTAAAAAATCACTATGGAACAAATTGTTCACAATCTACTAAAGCATAGTGCAGTGGTTAAAATCATGATCTATAACCAAAGAAATCTAGGTCCACTCTCAAGAATCATTAAGCCAATTCTTACATCTCAATATTTTTACTGTGGGGAAAAAGATCAGAGGAAGAAGTTCTACTTTTGTGGTTTTTGTTCTTCAATGTAAATAGGACAGTGGTGGGTTTCAATTTTTTTTACTACCGGTTCTGTGGGTGTGGCTTGGTGGGCGTGGCATGGCTTGGTGGGAGTAGTTTGGTGGGCGTGGCATGGGAAGGATAATGTAAAATCTCCATTCCCACCCCACTCCAGGAGAAGGTTACTGCAAAATCCCCATTTCCTCCCGATCAGCTGGGACTTGGGAGGCAGAGAATAGATGGGGGCGGGGCCAGTCAGAATTTTTACTACCAGTTCTCCAAACTACTCAAAATTTCCACTACTAGTTCTCCAGAACTGGTCAGAACCTGTTGAAACCCACCTCTGAAGTAGGATATATCATAAGAATGTATAATAAATAAGAACAGGATAAATGACTATAAAAAAACAAAACAAAGCTGTAGATGTGACAGTCATACATAATGCATAGCCTTGGTGGCGCAGCAGACTAAAGTGCTGTTAAAATAGCACTTAGCTGCCAGCTGCCTGCAATTACTAAGAGTTCAAATCTCACCAGGCTCAAGGTTGACTCAGCCTTCCATCCTTTTGAGGTAGGTAAAATGAGGACCCGGATTGTGGGGGCAATAAACTGACTTTGTATAAAAAAGAACACCTCTTAGGGGGTGCCAAAAGCCCTACTAAGCAAGTATATACAAAAGTATGAAGGGTATTGCTTAACACATTGTAAGCCGCCCTGAGTCTCCAGAGAAGGGCGGCATATAAATCGACCCAATAAATGAATGAATGAATGAATGAATGAATGACTACCTTACAACTAAGTAAATCTAACAGCAACCCACTTGATACATTTCTTTCTCCTTTCAAAGATATTTCACAAACATTTTATTTTTGCTAAGGTAGATGAGAATGCTAAAACAAATAAGTATCAATAAAACCCCATGCAAAGAAAAATTCAGTAAGCCATTTTATATCTTTTTTTCTTAGATGCTTCCACGTAACAGCTCAAATTCAAATATAATCAGTGATAAGTACTTGACGGAATGAGAATTTAACTTGATTCATTTTTAAATTAAAACTAAATTCACATATTTCTCTATAAATGACATGAAATTTCTTTTTATATTAACATTAATATACATTCAATACACAAGGATTCCAATCCAAACTTTAAAGAAATAAGCACTAAAATTCCTTTGAGTCCCATGTTTATGGTTTTTATAAAGTAATTTGAAATGTTTATAAGAATGTATTGAAAAATATAGAAATATAAAAATGTATAACATTTTCACTCATCCATTCTCATAGATTTGTATTAACTTTTCATATGCAAATTGGTAGCCAATTATTATTTTAATAATATTGAAAAAATAATCATGTCCAAATATTTTTTCCCCCCAGATTTACACAAAAATCCATTCTTTTATGAGTGAGAGCTGTGTTCTGAGTCTGTGTTAAAACACTGTGGTGAAAAAAATATCTTAGTAAATGCAAAACATAAGAAAGCAAGTTTGAAAGAATGTACATTGGTTTCCAATGTTACATTTTGCATAAGTGAAAGAATGATTATGTACAAGAAATCATTAAACACAGAAACAAGACTCTATACATACTGCCTTTGTGATAGGATTCCTTTTAACATTAAAGAAAAGGAGTAAGACCCATAAATGTCTTTATAACCACAAAAATCTTTGTGGACACATGTACCATGAACTTTACAAAAACAATATACTGTGACAAAATGAAGTTCAGTCGAGTGTTGACTGAACATAAATTCTGACTTCAGAATAGTATTGATAAGCACATTACTCTACGAGCACAAAGTTTCACAAAGCAGAACAGCAGCTCTTAGAAAAATCAATACAATTGAAGAACACTCAGCACCTTGCAGAATTATCAAGTTCCTTAAATTACAGGTATTGAATAACAACTGTGCGTACATAAAGTCAGCTAAATTGATTTTTTAAAAAACCAATATTGTTTATCAATTAATACAAGGAATAGAATGTTAGAAGAACCGAAGAACAGGGTTGGGAACTGCTATAACAATATATCTCAAGATAAAGATTTATGAGTATTGAGAACCTTCTGAAGCAACTGAAATCAAACTAGTAAGCATGATAAGTAATTTGGTGCTTATACTGTTTTAAGATTCTTGTTGCAGAGCATTATTATTTCAAATTTGCTTGGGTTAAGCTCCACAAAGAGACCTCTCTAGTTGTAAACATCATTTAATTCTGCCTGAAAACAAGTAAGTTTGAGATCATCTTTATATTTTAATTTTAATTTATTTTATATTTTAATTTATTTATTTATCAAAATTATTTGCTGCCCATCTCATGATTAATGGTGACTGACTCACAAATATTTGATAATTATAAATATAAAAACTATTCAAAATTATAATAAAACAAACTAAAAAACAACTACCGTGTTTTCCCGAAAATAGGACATGTCCCAAAAATAAGGCCAAGCTTGATTTTTGGGGTGAGCCTAAATATATGCCCTCCCCCAAAATAAGCCCCTCTCTCTCACATGCACACTGGTCCCTCACCCCCCCCCCAAAGCTCCCAAGGCAGCCACATCCCTGCAAACTCCTGTGCCCACTGCTCCTTTTGCCGCCTGCAGCACCGACCATAGACCTCAAGCGCCTGCTCTTGCACCATGGTGGCAGCCCACCCACTCTCCCCCACTGTGCCCAGGTGCTGGGTCCGCATAGTCCATGCTACCGACACCCGCCACAGCAGCCCCAGCTCAAGCATCGCCGTCCCAGGGCTTTTTTGGCAGGGTGGCCACCAGCGGCAGAGAGGCCTCCATGTGTGGCAGGAAGTCAGATAGGACTACAACGGCAGGCCTGGCCCATCCTGCAGCTGGGCACAGGTCTCGGCGGGGATGGCTGAGGTGCGAGCTCCTCAAGGACCTGGTGCTCGCCGACTTCAGCCACATCGACGTGCTGAGGCCTGGGACGCAGGCGAGTGGGGGGTGGGGACAGGCACTTGTGCGACTTGCATTTGGGCCACTTGCATTCTACACACACACACCGTGAGAGGAGAGGGGCTTTATGGTGGTGGACAAAGGGAGCTTCTCTCTGCCAGACTCCTGGCTATGAGTGTGCAGGCCACCAGAGGCCTCCTGCACCCCTGAAATAAAAAAAAAACCCACTAATAAGGCCAAGCCCTTATTTCATGGTTCAAAAGAAAATAAGACCCTATCTTATTTTTGGGGAAACACGGTACGTGGAATGGAGACGTGTGGGTGTCTTCTCTGCTAGTGTCTTCTCTGCCTACGTTCATCCAACAACTTCTCCTTCAAGATTCCATGCCAGCTAGCATAGCCAGATTTTAAGGCTGTTCCTAAATATTTAAAGAGAGGGGGCAGATCTTTTCCTCAAAGGGCAGGCACCCTGGCAGAAAAGGCTCTTGTCTTGGATCCCACCAGCCAAAATGCCTTGACTGATAGGATTTGCAATAGACCCCTTCTGCCAGCAAGATTGGGGTGGGCCAATCCCATTGGGAAAATACGGTTCCACAGATATTCTGCACCCATGTCATAAAAGATTTTAAAATAGTAATCCATGCTTTGAAGTGTACCCAGAAACAGATTGGCAGCCCCGTAACAGTGGTGTTACATGTGCCACCCTAGGGGCCTCTAAAACTGTGCTGCAGCTTTCTGGACCAATTGATGCTTCAAGGGTAGCCACATTACAACACTCCAAGCAGGAGATGACCAGGGCATGAGTGACTGAGCACGATCGAGAAAAGGTTCATTTTCCTGAAAAAGGTTTTAAAAGAATCTAACAAAATTATTGGAGTTAGCAGTCAGATTTCTTGCTAAAAGAAAGCTCTAATATACATGTGAGTTTTTTTCATATATTTGATTGCATTGCATGCCATAACAGATAATTGGTGATTTGATTCAAGTCAAGTTCAAGGAAAATAAGGCCCTGAAATGACTCCCTATAGTTAACTCATCATTACTTGAATGTGCTTGTAACTAATAAAGAAGATTGATAGCTCAGAATTGAAATGAGGAGTCCTTGGTGCTCTCTGAGCTTGGTTGTTTTCTTGCAGGAGTTTCATTACCCAAACTAGGTAACATCATCAATGTTTGTAACTATTTGCATGACCGTAGGAGACAGTCACAGCTTGATCCTCAGAAATCCACAGAAGCATTTTCACGCTATCCTTGAGTATTTTCACTATGGCTGTCCTTGTAATACCCACCATGAATCAAATACTATTTCCACTAGTTGATCAATGGGAAATAAAAACATTGACATCTAGTGGCTAATCTGCCTAGAGTCATTCTTGTTACATTTCTTTTAAAAAATAATATTTAATTTGAAACACACCTTGAAATAGTAATGAAGCACCATAGCATTCTGACTTCAACACTTCTGTGTAATGCTATGGAACAGGAAAGTAGGATAAGAGGTTACAATTCCTATCAGTGAAACTGAGTCGCTCTGGGATTTGAATGCTATATTCATAGTATTTCTTTCTGCACTGTCAGGCCAACCTGGAAATTATATAGAAAAGCTGATGTGAAACTCCAGTCTCCTAGGATTGCAAAAAAGAGCACTGATTGGCACAATGCCACATGTGAAAGAGCCCTTACCAAGACTAGAACAAAAATTAAGCATTAAGATAAGATACCTGGAAAATGTGTAGCTTGGTTTCTTAAAAGCTTGTAAATAAAATGATGACTGGTAGAAAAAGAATTAGCAGATAAAGATACAGATAATTGCTACTTATTATGGGCTCAAGCACTGTTTACATCTTTATCCAAAAGCTTCTGGATGTAACTTGAAACCTACGTTGCCCGAGAAGTTAAGTGTCCAATCCCTGTCTCCATTTTAAGAATAATGAAATGCAGACTTTGTGGTTTTAATATCAAGGTAATGTACTGTATCTTTCCATTGATATTCTTTTTAATATTAAGCCTAATGCAAAGGACTAGAGAAGTCAAAAGGTGATTCACTATTCTATTACATTTTAGATGGTCTTAGTGTATCCTCTATAAGATAATGTACAATAAGAACACTGTATGGTAATGGAAGAAAGAAAAACTATTATCTCATAACTTTACTGCTTTGGGAGATGTGTGAATTAGGTCAACAGCTTCAGAATTTAGGGAAAAAGTATTTGATTTTCTAGGGTCTGATATATAAACTAGATTAGAAATAAGCTCATTTATTCTGTAATTTAGGTTTGAAGACAAATTATTAACTGTTCTTTGGAATAATGCAATATAGCTTTCC
This sequence comes from Pantherophis guttatus, assembly GCF_059756535.1. NCBI lineage: Eukaryota > Metazoa > Chordata > Lepidosauria > Squamata > Colubridae > Pantherophis > Pantherophis guttatus. The sequence continues at coordinate 37,578,244 of NC_142067.1, read as the reverse complement.
TAGCACTGATCTCAGTAAACCTGTAGAACAATTTGCAAATCAGAAATGAGAGAACTTGTGTGTAAGAAGTCTATTGATATATCATGTGACCTAATAGGAGTGACAGGAACTAACCCTATTTAATGGTCTATTTTTAAAATGTGTAATACAACGTATGTGCTTCAGTGATGCCTCTCAAAACTTATTTAAAGTAGAAAAATGGGTTCCTCGGGCCAACTTAGGCAAATTATATTTACTTATATTGGGCTTATACTTTAACTGGACACAAGGAGTAACACTTGTGATAGTCTCTAAAGGCAAATAATAGTTTAAAAATGGCTTACCTGAGTTGAGGATTGGGCTAAAATGAATGAATTGACTTATTTAAAAGAATTACTGAAAATGAAAATGCTTTTTCACTTCTATACCATTTATTCTATTCAGCAGCCTGGAATCCTTTTCATCATAAAACTAAATGGAAATTATCAGTGGTCATTTATTGCAGAGATGCACACTAGTATTCATTTTCACCTCAGATGTAACATTGTCTTTTTATGATCCTGCATTTATAGACATCTGTCTAAGATATTAAATTAGGAAATATAAGACATACATTAGGCTTTGCATAATGTAAAAGTATGCTGAAATCCACTCATTGTCACAAGTACATACAATGTAATTTTGAATTGTTTTAGCATAAAAAGAACTTGTCATACGTGATAATAATGGAATTATAACTATTGAGTTTTAAGGCAATATTATATGTTACAGATTTATCAAAGAAACAAATCACAACTTTAAAGACTATCACAAGTGTTACTCCTTGTGTCTGTGTGCATGCACGTGCACATTCAAATCATGTGTTGAATCCTGGCAATTAACTGAACAAGTCCCCGCAATTTTCTTGGCAAGTTTTCAGAAGTGATTGGGTTTTTCCTAGGACTGAGAAAGAGGAACTGGCCCAAACTCAGTCCTCCAGCTTTGGGTCTAAGTCAGAACTAGAACCACCAGTCATCCAGTTTCTAGCCTTAACCACTACCCCGAACTGGCTATCCTTACCATCTATTACTATTTCCACAAAATGTCCAATGGTGTTTATTTAACCAGTGTGATAAAAACAGCTTTTTATGCTAAAACAATTCAAAATACAAAGTTTCTAGCTACAAAACTATTGTTTACCAAAAACACCTTGATATTCCATACCCTCCAACATTTTCTATACTGTGATGTTAGTGCTTACATTCCTGATATAAATATAGTAGATATTCTGTGCAAACGTAGCTGTCTCAAAACAGAATATCCACTACTTTTATACTTCAAGATACTGTTAAATCTCTTAAAGTTTTAAAGTAAATAAAATGGTCCAATATTCTTTACCATAGGTCCCTGGGCCCAACTTTCATCCTTTTAAAAATTGCTTTACAAAGTCTCACAGAAAAAAAGGAGTTCCACTTTATAACCTCCTGAGTTTTTTCAATGTCAGCTATGACAACACATTTTAACACATAAATTAGCTTAGTACTCTAGGGAGGAAGATGTGTCTATGACAAAACTGTTGTCCCCTACTAGAAACTTCTGTTAAAACCACTGCCAGACTCACGCAATCAGGGTGGTGCATGGAGTTTCCTTTTTAAATATTTTTTATATTGCCGTTATTATTTTTATAAATAACTCAAGGCAGCAAATGTACCGTATGTAATATTCCTTTCTCCTCCTTTTTTACCCACAATATAGTCTTGTGAGGGGTATTGGACTAAGAGAGCACTTGGCCCAAAGTTGCCCAGCAGTTGTCATGCCTAAGGGAAGCTGAGACTTCACTGTCTCCTGGTTTATATATGAGATGGGGAAGGGAGGGAGGGAGGGGGAGAGAGAAGAAATATGTAGTAACAATGCCATCACAAACCAGAAGCCACATTACTTTAGACTGAGCCAAAATTCTTCCCCCAAATATTTGCAAAATTCTGCAAATGTAAACTTTGATTTTCACAATTTCCTTGATTTGGGGTGTATGGTAAGTTTTCTGAAATTTTAGAAGAATATCACTTTTTACCATAGGTCAGCTGAAAGTTTCCATCTATATCCTCTAACTATTTCTTTCTTTAAAAAAATTAAAGTTGGACCTTTTTAAGGTTCCTTGAGAATTAAACAATCTAAAATAGAATGGTATTACAGTTCCAGGAGGTAGATGCAGTGAAAAATCATTACTGAAAGATTGTTAATACATCTTCTAGGTTCACTTCTCAGATTGATGTATATTTTATGTGGTATAAACAATATAATATAGTGTCATTCCAACACATTCCTGAAAGTTATGGAGAAAGTCTTACATTGCTGGAAATAGGTTCAAGCTTTCAAAATGAAATTGAAGAACAAAAATACATTGGAAATGTTTGGTTTCTTTTTAAATATCAAGTAGCACACCCCCTCCATAAATTCTAAGGAATTTCTGTTCTTCACATGTCTTTGGGGTAATATCTTTTTTTAGGTTTTCACATAATTTATCCAAAATACCCAAGCATTTTAAAAAAAAATAATACAGCTTTCAATTCCAGTTAAAAGTATTGCTCACCATACAGATAAAATTGACTATACTGGAATACTTGTCAAATTGAAATACATTTTATTATTTAGGATTAATATTCAGGACTAGATATTAGCACTAACTGTAAGACATCACTACTGGAAATGTTGCATTCTAAAATGAATTAATAATGTTTCATTGCTATTACAATAATTATTCATTAATAATCAAACATTCGGTGAGGCAGAAATCAGTTTTTCCTATTTCTACAGTTTACAATAAAACTAAGCAAGAGATTTCCTGTATTTTATCTATGCCATTCCTGCACTTTGGTAAATATTACATGAAGTGTCAATAATATTATTTTAAATTGATCTTACAATATTTCATTTACTCTCTTTGTCTAGGATTCTTTTGGAAATCTGACCGTGGGAATTCTGTTTAACTATGAAGTAGTAGTATTAAAGGATTTTTTCCCCTTGTAAATGCTTGGAAATGAACCTGCAAACAAAGATTGTTAGAAAAAAGATGCTGTGCAAAAAAAAAAGAAGTATTAGAATTCCCTTATAATTGATGTTTATAAAGTTGGCAATAACAGTATAATAAAAAAACTAAGTGAAAAATGTGCTTTGTTATAAAATAGCTATATATTTTGAGATGTCAAACCTTTAAGTTTGTGGTATTCTTGTTATCTTTGTTAAAATCAATGCTTTCATTTTGCAAGCTGATAAGATAGCGGTATTCAAATGATTTTTATTTTCCTCTTTAATGAATCTTTCCCTCTGACAATAGATTATTGACTGAAGCGCCTGGATTTTATTGACAAAGCTTTACTTGTTTTCTGAACCCATACATTCTAAACAACTATAGAAGAAATTGTTAAGTCTCCTGGTAATAGTTTGGTAGACTTGGGGATGAATCCACAATATCTCCCTAAAAAATAAAGATGAACAGATTTACAAAATACAAAAATGATAATGCCTGGATTTAGACTGGTGTACTACTAACCTTGTTTTAGTTCTACATTAGCAGTAAAGATAATATGCCTTTTTTTAGTCCAAAATTTCAAATGCAGGTGAGCCAAATATATTACCTGTATATATATTATCTTGAGAAGTTAGGAGTATTTTGCACATTAGATAAACAAAGGAAACTTATGTTTTCACTAGCGAGGAAACCATATTGTATCATTAGTCCTAGACAAGGCTGCTCAAGAATTTCAGTGTACAAAATAAAATAGTATGCCATTCGCCAATCTCCAACTGTTAGCTCTATGTATTATTATACTTGGTAACCTATGCCCCATTAGGTAATTGTTTCAAGGTATTTCCTTCCCTACAGGAACATAGGATGACCACAATAGAGAAAATAGCAGTGGAAGCAGGAGCAATGTCTAACTTCCTGCTGGATTCCCTATGGAGTTTCCTATGTCATGGAGCATCAGAAATCTATCCTTCCTTCCTTCCTTCCTTCCTTCCTTCCTTCCTTCCTTCCTTCCTTCCTTCCTTCCTTCCTTCCTTCCTTCCATCCTCCCTCCCTCCCTCCCTCCCTCCCTGAAAATGGAGGCAAGTGTGTGTATCACCATCCTTGGGCTTCTTCCCAGGTTTTTAGTCAATCTATATATATAAAAACGAAAACCACTCACGCCATGATCATGAAATTTCCAGAATCTTAAAGCCTACAAACTTGAAATTTGGCATGTATGTTTCTCTATGGCACGTAGGTGCTCACTAAGAAAGGATTTTTCAAAATGACCATCAGGTCATTAGTATTTCTTATATTATTATTAACATGCTCTGATGCTAATTAGTTAGACGTTCTACTCCCAACCTGAAAATAACTCTGGATAGAAGGGGATAGGATAGGAGAGGCTTCTGTGGGGCAAGGCTGAGGGAGAGAAGGGGATAGGATAGGAGAGGCTTCTGTGGGGCAAGGCTGAGGGAGAGAAGGGGATAGGATAGGGGAGGCTTCTGTGGGGCAAGGCTGAGGGAGAGAAGGGGATAGGATAGGATAGGCTTCTGTGGGGCAAGCCTGAGGGAGAGAAGGGGCTAGGATAGGATAGGCTTCTGTGGGGCAAGGCTGAGGGAGATAAGGGGAGAAGAGAAGCCGATCATAACTACTCATTAATTTTCAAGCTGTAAGTGTCGATTTATCAAGCCCTATCACATAGTTTTGTAGCGGAGCACAGGTATTCAGCTAGTATGACATATTAGCAGAGCTAAATTCTTATTAAACAGTATTTAGCAGACACTGAGCACCAATTGGACCTAACCAGGTCTCCAGCCTCTATTGCAAGGTACATTGCTTTTCCCATTCATATTTAATCAACACTGAGTTACCTAACCAACCGGAGGACCTTTATTTTGGCATAATTTCATGTCCACCCTTCAGCTGTTCTTAAACACTGGACAAACAAAGCATATGGTCCTCCAGTGTCTGTACTACAAAGATATTTGTACTAGTCTCATCTTGCCAATACTGTATAAATACCAGGGTGCACAAAACAATTTCACATCTCTTGCTGTTTGCAGACACTAATTCTGCTACAACATATATTATTGCCAGGTTCTGTGCAGTAGCAATTATAATCCATCAGATGATGACCTATGCCTCAAACTAGGTTTAATGAGTATTCACTTGTTAGTTAAGAGTGTTGGTAGTGGGATATTCAATTAGCCATATTTTATATTTCCCTGTTTTTAATTAATTTTATCCCTTTTTATAGCATACACACACACACACACAGACACACACACACACACACTGTATATTGGATTTTTTAAAAATGTTTCTAATCTTGTGTATTTTATTTTGTTTAAAATTATTAATTGTTTGTGTCTCACTCTTCTTATGCTGGTCTATGACTGTAATCTGAATTAAGGTAGTTTAGATGTAGAAAATACAAAATGATTCAGTCAGCCATCTAGCAACCATTTTAGTGTTAATGTTTTCAACTGCCAAAAAGAGACTGTCACTTTCTTCTTCATTTCCTGATATTTTAATCCTTGTTCCCTTTCTTTGAAGGAATTTTAAATGATATTAAGAATACATGGTATGACTGGCTGTGAATAATCCTGGAAGGTTTTATTCACCCCACTCATGTCTACTTCTCTCTTATCACCATTGGTGTGCTATTATGGGTTGGCGAGGAAACTAAAATCATACAGATAGCTTGTCTGGAGCAGGTCCATTTAAAGTATTTCAGTCATGAACATCAGAGTGGTTCTATAATCCTCTACTGAATCATTTGCACAACCTTGTGAATTAAGTGAGGAAGGAAGTCAGTTTCATTACAGACAAGATTGAATCTGATTGGGACTAAATCCCTTTATATATACAGAATAGCAGAGTTGGAAGGGACCTTGAAAGTCTTCTAATCCAATCCCTTGCTTAGACAGGAAACCCTACACTACTTCAGACAAATGGTTATCCAATATCTTCTTAAAAACTTCCAGTGTTGGAACATTCACAACTTCTGGAAGCAAGTTGTTCCATTGATCAATTGTTCTAACCAGTGGTGGGATTCAAGTAATTTAACAACCGGTTCTCTGCCCTAATGATTTCTTCCAACAACCAGTTTGCCAAACTGCTCAGAAAGTTAACAACCGGTTCTCCCAAAGTGGTGTGAACTGGCTGAATCCCACCACTGGTTCTAACTGTCAGGAAATGTCTCCTTATTCTAGGTTGCTTCTCTCCTTGATTAGTTTCCCACCATTGCTTCTTGTCTTGCCCTCAAATGCTTTGAAGAATAACTTAACTTTCTCTTCTTTGTGCCAGCCCTTGAGATATTGGAACTCTGCTATCATGATACTCCTAGTCCTTCTTTTCATTAAACTAGACATACCCAGTTCCTGCAGCCGTTCTTCATATGTTTTAGCCTCCAGTCTCCTAATCATCTTTGTTGCTCTTCTCTGCACTCTTTCTAGAGTCTCCATGTCTTTTTTACATTGTGGCGACCAAAACTGGATGTAGTATTCCAAGTGTGGCCTTACCAAAGCATTATAAAGTGGTAGTAACACTTCACATGATCTTGATTCTATTCCTCTGTTTATGCGCCTAGAACTGTGTTGGCTTTTTTGGCAGCTGCTGCACACTGCTGGCTCATATTTAACTCTAGGACTGTTAAACACAGCTTTAGATGTAACAAATGTTAGCATACTGTATACGTTAATATTTACATGCCAGAAGTTCAGAAGACAGAATTTCAGACAGTTTCACAAATGAATCAAAAAGTGAATTACATTATAAAATATACATGAAAACATAAAATACCATTAATCCCTGTTAAAAAGAAATTTACAAATTTACAATTGACAGTATGTCTTGGGCCTTATAATAGTACCATTTTAAAAATGATGAACTGGGAAGCATGACCTCTGCATTCTTGACAGCTAACCCATCATGTCATTCTTTTCTCAGAATTTAATCTAGTCATTCTATTAGAATTGCTGTTTAACTTTAAGGATTGGTATTGAGCTGTGTTTTCCTCCGTCTTCCCCCATCACTTTTGGATTTTGCAGCAAACCTTTAAATGGTAAGTCCTTTTACATGGGTTGTATGGAAGCATTTTAAATTTTGATGTTTTTCCTTTAAAACTACATAGCTATTAGCCACAATTAACATTTGTATTTTTTACTTTAAAAAAATATATGCTGGAGTCTTATTGAGCGTGAAGAAACTGACAGATAGAAGACCTATTATAAGTCAATTCTTTATTTCTGACAATCCTCCAGTTTGAGTTTTAAAATTCCATACTATTTCTGGAACTCTGCAATACAGAATTCTATGGCCTGTCAAGAAAATGTAACTCTCTCTTCTATGTAGATTTAGGGCTATTTTCACATACAATCCCACAAACATACACATTTATTGCTTATTTCCATTAAATATTCAAAAACCAAACAACCTCCATCCCTTTTCCATTTAAGGACTATTATTTTTCTTCAGTTCTTTATATCAATTTCTATTGATCTCATTTCCCAGCTGTTGCTAAGGAACACAGGAGAGGAGGAGATGAAGAAAAGGAACTTACAGTATATATTGCTAAATACTCAGACTTCCTTAAACTGGTCAGAGCAGCATGTCTAATCTGACCACACAGTATTCAGAACATCTATGAGGCTCAAGAATAAGAAGGAAAAAAGCATTACACAAGCATCAACATGCATAAAGCAAGCATGTTTACTCCCACCATTTTTCTTTAGTGTCTACTTTCATACTGTGGCGTCATTAACACCAGCAAGTTATTATTTATTTAGTGTATGCTGAAAACATGACAGAATAGAAGTAAACATATATACACAATCCACATAATTATAAGTAAAACTTCTATGGGGATATGGCAGTGGCCTCATAACTGGATGTCAAATTCAGCTATCCGGGCGATTGCCTCTGGTATTGCTGTATGCAGATCTTCTGGGGAATCAGAAAATGCATGTTGTGGGCAATCTTGCACAAAATGTTTAATAGTTTGCATATCAGCACCAAGGGGAGTCTTTCTATTCCCACTTATACAGGGCAGAGGCACTTCTTCCAGTATCACACCTAATTCTGTTCAATTTCAATCAGACACAGCGAGATAGGTTAAAACCAGGTGCATTGGTAGAGGGATCACTAATGATCAGGCCACAAGAAGGTGCCTCATACCATTCCTCTCTCCAGGCAATCTTGGGGTTAAACTGGGCAGATCAGGGGTGGATTCTACTTACCTTTACTACCGGTTCGCAACGGGATCACATGCACAGATCGCTGATGACTACATCCAGGGCAGTGGGCAGGGCCTCCCGTCAGTTTTACTACTGGTTCTTGCAAACCGGTCCAAACCGGGGGGGGCAATCCACCACTGGGGCAGATGTTAAGTGAGTAACGGTTTTCCAAGCTGGCCTATGGGATTTCAATCTCTTGATGGGCTGTGCATTGTCCTGGTGAATAGGGAGGGCCTTGTTCAGAAACTTTGACTGTAGTTGAACTAGATCTTATTGTCTTTTAATGTGGGGCAGTATGATATTGCTAAGTACTGGTAACAGTGCATAGGAGTAGGATGCAATGTGCTAGAGATTATATGCATTGTCTGGCGGACTTGGACATTGATCACTTGGGCGTGGGCGCTGTTAAGCCACACACTGGCATAATATTCAGCTGGAATAAACCAAAGTCAAGGTTGTTATTCGAAGGGTCTTAGCATCAGCACCCTACGATGTTCTAGCCAGTTCAGTAAATTGTTGTGGCTTTTCAATTAGGTAGCTGTTTTTTTCCAAATGTTGTCAGAAAGTTGGTGATCCATCCAGTGTTACACCTCCAGTACTTTGGAGAGTTATTGCATTGTAAAATGGTTCTGGAACTCCATTGAAGGCTAATAATTTGCATACCTATTGCTGAGATGGAATGTAACTACTTTTGTTTTTATTAAGCTTTGTTGAAAGTGCCATTTTTGAAGTAGTCATCCAGCTTCTGGAGATCTTGAGAGAGGATATACTTTGCATCACTGAAGTTGGTTCCTTGGACTGTGAAACTGGTATCATTGGCATAAATAAGTTTCTGAGAAACAGTTTCAGGCAGGTCATAGATGTACAAGTTAAAGAGAGTCTGGAAAAGCTCTGATCCTTATGGTAGTCCATTATTCAACTTATACCTGCTTCTATTGAATTATGTGAAAACTTGAAATAACTGTAACTCAACATGTTGACAATCAAGGCAATGGTGTTACAACAAGGTATAACCTTGATTAGTTTGAGGAGCAGCCCTTCTCTCCAGACAGTATTGTAAGCCATTGAGAGGTCAAGAACAACAGAGACATTTTATATGTCTCTATGTGAATCCATCATTTGCTGGTGTCCACAGGTCTTCAGTAGTTCTGGGTACATGCCATCAAAGCTGCAGAATTTGGGGAATTGTGTTCTACCCATGTTAGTAAAGCTCATCTCAACATCTGCATATCCTTAAGAAAAAAGGTGGAATGGATATGTGTCCTTCTTTGCCATATTGGTAGGTGATTTAGTGAAAGATCTAATGGGTGAATTAGCATGCTGTGTGCCATCAAGGATCTCAATAGATTTTTATTTGGTATTTGGTGGTTCAGTTCTCTCAGAGCAACAATTGAAAAGTCCAGCAGGTAAGCACTTTCTGATCTGACCCTATGACAAAGAATTTCATGAAAGGATTATGCTACCTCAGGAACTTGCTGTTGCTGTTGTCGGAAGAGGTATTTTAGCAATCCATATTAGTATATTTATCTACCTATTTTAGTCAGATTTTCTTCACTCCAGTATTTCTGAAGTTCTGAAGAGAGAAGCTAGAAAAAGTGCCAATAAGCCATTTCATTTATGTTAGGAAAAGGGAGGGTGAAACTAATATCCATTTGCTGTGATAGCACTGTTCACAAAGAAAAGAAATTGTTTGATATAAGGATATTGAATAATTTATGTAATATTTAATAATGCAGTAAACCAGGGAGAGTTCAGCAAGACAGGCATGGCACTTTAAATTATTTGCCAGCCTTGCTTTTCCAAATAAAAGTACCCCACATTTAAATGCTATTAGAACAAACAATAAACTCAGGCAATAATGCCATCTAATTTGCAAATGAAATGAAACCACAACAGGTAAATCAAAGTCACAGAGTGAGAAAGCATCATTTAAGGATATGCATGTATGTATGCAGAACAGCAGCAGGCAAAATACACTGCCTTGGAAGATGTCACATAAATGCCCATCAAATGCAGCATAGGATGCACCCACTGATGTTCTGCATAGGCTTGAACCCTCTCAGCCAGATAATCACATTAATTACATACAGATACAAGTTCAAAAATGGAACTAACATCAGTCCTTTCCTCTACGGGGATGACATTAAGCTGCATACTAAAAGTAAACAAGACATCCACCTGATATGGATCTACAGGAAGGCTTTTTGGATGACATTTAGACTGGAGAAGTGTGACAAGATGGTAGCCAAGAGAGGGAAAATACTTAAGACTGAAGGGGTGGAACAAGTAAAGTACTTTGGTATCCCACCATCACATGGGAACCATGAGGAGAAGGCAAGGAAATCAGCAACTTCCAAATGCCATCAAAGGATAAGACAGGTCTGAAGAGCCAGCTCAATGGGAAGAACAATATTCACGCATCAAAATACACAGTATGCTCTGGCAGTCATCAGATATTCTGGCAGTATAGTGAGCTGGCTAAAGGAGGACATGGAGACTTCCAATGTAAAGACCAAGAAGCTCCTTACAGTTATGGGGATTTCCCTTCCAAGTCCAACACCCAAAGATGTGTACCACCTGTAAAGAAGGTATGCTGTGTCTGTTGAGTATCAAAGCCACTGTTTTGGATAAAACCCAAATCGTCTAGGAGTTCATTAGTAATATGGCACCCAAAGCTGAACTCCTGAGAAAAATGTGAGAGGCAGCAGTAGACCTAAAGGAAGATCATGCAGAGGAAGTGTCATGGCAAAAAAAGATCCTGCATGGGATGTAAATAGCTGAGGTGGTAGACATTGGGAAATCCTACCAGTGGCATAAAAAGGATGGACTAATATACTGCACTAAGACACTGATCATAGCAACACCAGTTCCATAGACGGCACTAAGCACCAGATCCATAGAAGTAGGAAATCTATCCCAGTGGGCAAAAGCCAAATTACAGATTATGCAGAGAGGTCTCAGATACAGTTCAATACATAGTAGCAGAGTATAAGATGCAGACAGGAACAGCATAGGCTGAACAACACAACCAAGGAGTTGGCATTGTGTATAGGAACATCTGTATTGCATGGGTTAGAACCTCCCAGGTCCAGATGGAAGATTCCTCAGAAGATCATGGAGAATAAGAGAGCTAAGATCCTGTGGGACTTCAAGATCCAGACAGACAAGCAAGTACTGGCCAACTGTCAATCAGACATCATATTAATAAACAAAGACCAGAAGATAGGAGGGATGATAGATGAAGCAGTGTGAAATGACAACAACATCACAAAGAAAGGGTATTAGAAGCTGGAGGAGTACCAGGGACTGAAGGAGGAAAGGACGTGGAAAGTAAATGTCAAACTGGTTCCAGTGATATTTGGAGCACTTGAAGCTGTGAGTCCTAAACTGGGAAAGTAATTCCAACCGATTCCAGGAACATCAGGGCTCTCTGTCAAGATCAATGCAGTGCTAGAAACAACTAAGATGTTGCATAGAAATTCCTGGACCTTTGGTAGAGAACTCAAGATTGAGGAAGATTAACAGATTAACAGAGCTGGAGGGGATCTTATAGGTCATCTAGTCCAACCCCAAACCCAAGCAGGAGATCCTATGCCATTTCTGACAAAGTCCAGTCTCTTCTTGAAAGCTTCCAATGATGAAGCTCCCACAACCTCTGAAGGCAAGCTATTCCATTGGTTGATTGTTCTCGCTGTCAGAAAATTTCTCCTTATTTCTAGGTTGAATCTCTCCTTGGTCAGTTTCCATCCATTATTCCTTGTCTGACCTTTGGGTATTTGGCAAATAGCTTGACCCCTTCCACTCTGTGACAGCCCCTTAAATATTGGAACACTGCTATCATGTCTCCTCTGGTCCTTCTCTTCACTAGACTAACCATGCCTAGTTCCTGCAACCATTCATACTATGTTTTAGCCTCCAGTCCCCTAATCATCTTGGTTGCTCTTTTCTGCACTTTTTCTGGAGTCTCAACATCTTTTTTATAGTGTGGTGACCAAAACTGGATGCAGTACTCTAGGTGTGGTCTTACTAGGGCTTTATAGAGTGGTATTAGTACCTCACTTGATCTTGATTGTATCCCTCTGTTAATGCAATTTAGGATTGCATTGGCTTTTTTAGCTACCGCCACACACTGTTGGCTCATATTTAATTGGTTGTCCACTAAGGCTCCAAGATCCCTCACACAGTTACTGCTATTAAACCTGGTTTCACCCATCCTATATGTGTACTTTTGATTTTTCTTGCTTAAGTGTAAGACTTTTCTCTACAGCGAATTTCATTTTGTTAGATAGGGCCCAGTGTTCAAGTCTGTCAAGATCCATATGGATCTTGAGTCTATCATCTAGGGTGTTGGCTATTCCTTTCAGCTTAGTATCATCTGCAAATTTGGTACGTTGCCCTGCTATTCCCTCATCTAAATCATTTATAAAGATATTGAAGAGTACTGGCCTAAGATGGAACCTTGTGGTACCTCACTGCATACTTTCCTCCATGTAGACGTATACAATAGGGGAGAGAAGGGTGTGTGTGTGTGTGTGTGTGTGTGTGTGTGTGTGTGTGTTAATATAAAGTTCAGCAAATAGAAACTACATTAAAGAAAGGGATAGTTCTTGCTCTCTTATCTGCAGAGCTTTTATCTGATTCTTAAAACCATTCCAGCTGCATACTAGAGAAACATAGCCAAATATATGATTTATGAATTATCTTGGAGCAATTACATGTTTAGAAGAATAAATGGTGTCTTGGCATATGTAATGCTTTCCAAATATGCTACCTTATGCTTCTTCATTTTTTAAAAATTGTTTTTAAAAAGGTCTATTGGAAGGTGTGTTTAGCAATAATAGCAAAAGCACAATATGTCCTATTTTATCTTGGTTGATTGTTTTTGTGCCTTTGCAATTTACACCTAAATTCAATTTACACCTTTGCAATTTACATCTTTATTGTTAAGACCCAATAGAATGGACATTCAGTTTTTTCAGTATTTTGTTTGTTTTTTTAAAGAAAAGAATACATTTGTGCATTTTTCATTTAAAATATTAATGTACTGGAATGTTGATGGATTTGTTATATACATCCAAAATTATTTAATAAGATAAAATTTTAAATCACATCAATTTAAACTTGCATGTCAGCACAGACAGAGATGTGTATGGATTGCTTTTTAAAAGATCAGAGCATTTTATCATTTTCAATTAAATCACAGATCTCAGTTTCTGCAGAATTATGCCTCTCCAAATTGGAAGATTTAGTGGAGAAAATCTATCTATGTGGTTGCTAAGAATTGACAATAGCTTGATGGCAAATAATCAATCAAAAACTGGAAGGTTATATACAATCCAACTTGCCTCTGTCTATAATATGTCTTAGTGTCAACTCCTGGTGTCTGCTCATACATTTCCCTGCAGATTTCTTGGCAACATTTTCTTGAAGTGACTTGTCATTGCCTTCTTTCATGTCTTCTAGAGCATGGAGAAAGTGACCCACCCAAAAGTCATCCAACTGGCTTCATTCCTAAAGTGGGATTAGAACTCACAGTCTCTCAGTATCTAGCCTTAAACCAAAGTGCCTTTCATAAATCATCTTGGATAGATATACGGGCGGCATATAAATTTAATACATAATTAATAATAATAATGTTCTTTAGTATTAAATAACATTGAAACAAATTGGACTCTTCCTTGAAAATATATCAAATGGATTAAAATGATTTTAACATTTCCTGAAGAATTTAACAGGTTACACTGCTAAAATTAGTGTGAAACTTAAAGAGATTATGCAGAGGGACAGTTAATACTGGATGGTTTTTTTAAACAACAGAGTCAACCCTTAATCGAAGTGTGGATAGACAGTCTTATTCTTTCAACCAATTTTTTCAGATTACAGTCTTCAGTGAATATAAAGCATATAATTACAAAACATATTCAATGAGAAAATAGCTCTGTAAAGACAGTAAATAGATATTTCAGTCTTTGGATTTAAACAACTATTATGGATTTTTTAAAGAAATAGTTGAAGATGGAACTTTTCCTCTTAAAATAAAATTATGTTGAACTAGGGCTGTGTTATCATCCTACTCTTCCTACCTAAACATTCTGACTGTCCTAATTACAACATTAATAATTACAAAGGGATAAATACGAACATAATTATTTGCTCATCTGTACCAGGCATCAGTCCTAACAGGTGGACATTAGAAGACATATTAACAATATATTTGGAGTGAGGTAATTCCTGTCTCACTTCTAGTTCAATATATAATGGTTTTTCACTTAAGTAATGCAAAGAAATATATGTGTTAATGATCCAACATTCTTGGATATCCAGATGATACTACGAAAGAGCCACTTTGACTCTCATAAAACCTCTACCATCTAGTGTCAACAATACAGGTTGATCAACCAGTGGCTTCATTCACTATAAAGCAGATTACTGTCCTTTTGATGTAGATTCATCCTTGTCACACTCTTTTATCAGGATTTTATAGTATTGTTCTGCCCCAGCTCCAGATTCCCAAGGATTGTGACACACACCAACGGTCCTTATCAAAATTATAACGTACCAAGAATAAACAAAGTCCGGCAAAGGTTGGCAACCAGCCCAGAAAACAAGATACGATAAGACACTCACTCTCCAAAATGCTCTGTAATAATTACATGTTGTTTCCAGCAAGAAATTACTAACTGCGTGAGACTTAAATAGGCTAAGGGAGTGGCCAATTATTCTCAAACCTTACTCTCAAGGAGACTTCCTCTTCCTGAGTAGCCACTCCTGCCTTTTGGCAGCCCTGTGTGCTCGAGCATTGAGGAAAGGCTCCTCCACTTCGTTCTCTCCACTTGAAGGAGCCTCTGGAGGTTCTGAAGGCCCTGGCTAAGTCTCTGCCTCTGGCACCACATCCTCTTCAGCCTCCTCGCTGTCCAACATGAGCGCCAGCCTTCTTGTCGTCGGGATCAGCCACGATCCGTGCAGGCCGCTGGCAGGCCACAACAAGTATTTAAAATTTCTGATAAATCTATCAGATGAAAAAGAAAAGTATGACCAAATAAGGTAGGCTCCTGTCATAAAAAATACTTTAAATGGCTAAATATCAGACACATCCTCATTCTACTACTGAATATGACTCATTCTTCTACAGTGCCAAATATGGCACTGTAGAAAAATATATTTTTTCTATGATCAGCAATGTTAAAAAAAATTGTGTTAATCCTATACTTCTGTAAAGAGTATTATGCAGACTTTGTGAAATCTTGAATTAACCAGCATTTTTCATGTAGTTAATGTATTGAAAAATCCTGCCTTCCTGATAGATTTATTGATTTAATTAATTAACCAGGTTTTCAGTGTCTCAGCAGTGGCTTCAAAGCTCCTCCTACTTCCATTGTTGCTGCTATAGTACAATATTAGCTCTATGAAATAAGTTCCATTAGCTTAGGCACATATCATAAGTTTACTACAGTTTCTGTTTGCTTGCTTCCATTATACTAATGAATGAGACATTTAACATTTAGTGAAATGCTTTATTAACAATACTAGTAATGCAAATTATATGTTGGTTACTAATAACTTACTTGAAAGTTTCCTGAATGTTAATCACATATTTCACTAAACATACATAAATATGTCAGTAAACATGCAGGTATGCTAGGATAACTAAGAAAAATGTTGTTCAAAATGATGTACGCATTTTTCATAACCCAAAGGAGCAGTTCCTAGTCTGTTGAACAAGTACGTTTTTTTTTAAATGTTTCTTTCTAAAATATACATACTCCATCCTTAATATTTTCAGAAATAGAAAAAATAAAAGCCTCTAGTATTTTAGTGAAATGTTATAGACAAGTCAAAACTCATTGAATTGGAAAAAAATCTAAATTCTAACATTTATGACATAATCTAAATGGACCAAGTTTGGTTTTTTTCCTTGAAATAACTTTACATTGTAGAAAATGAAGTGTGTGTGTAGTTGCTACATCATATTCATCTGATCCAAAAATAGCAATCCTTGGCCTTCTAAAGGTTTTAAATTGTGCCTCCTATAATCTTATAGAGCATGAACTATGATAATTGAAGTTGAAAGGAATTGGAATTTAGAAATGCTTGGATTAGAATACATGTGCTCTTTACTTCTGAGGAGTGTCTTTTTTTAATCTTATTCTAAACCAACAAATGGATATTGCTATTTTTAGTATTAGCTACCTACCTACAGATACGACATCAACCTATTATTGTCCATTCATTCCCTAAAATATTCAAGTGTAGGTTTTTTTTGGTCTCCTTCATTTTATATTGTGTGCTCAGTATCCTTCTCTTTCTCCTTTTAATTTTAGGCTGCATGAGAATTAAGATTGTATCAATTGCCTGTAGAACCCTATATCACATAAAGTATTGTGTAGAATATGGTTAAAATATAGCTTAGTTTATTATTTTTTGAAAACAAAATAAAAAACAGAGGAAGAATTATATAATATACCGGTCTATGATAGAAAGCGTCCTTACATATTGTGTTAAGGTATGGTATGCTGGCTTGAAGCCGCGGACAAAAAGGCATTACAGAGGGTGATGAACATAGCACAAAAAATTATGGGCTGTCCCCTGACACCACTGGATGAAATCACCAGGACCCGCTGCAACAGAGTGAGGAATATCCTCAGGAATGATTCACACCCTGGTCAGCACTACTTTACTCTCCCACCATCAGGCAGGAGATATAGAAACATAGCCAGGCAAACAAACAGGATGAAAAATAGCTTTTATCCGTGGGCTGTCAGACTTCTGAACGCAACATAACACCACAATTAGGTTTAATATGCTGGACTTGCAGGGCCAATATAATGTGCAACATGTTTATACCGATGCAATATAATATAATGTTGTATACATATAGGTGCGTTAGTTATTACTTATTTGGGTTTAGGGATTCTATTTCTTTCATTTATTGAGTTATTGAGATCTATTTTGTGTTTCAGGGAGGAGGGGCTGCACCAAGAGAGGCTCATTCAATTTCATTGTACACATGTTGTGCATTGACAATAAAGGTTTGATTTGATTTGATTTGATTTAAAAAGAAAGAGAAGACACACATAAACCATTTTTTTTTAAATGGGAGACTGCTGAAGATCATTGTCCCTGGGAGGTTTTGTCTCAGATGGCCAATAAATTTCCAAATAGGCACAAGCAAAAAGACCTGTTCTCATAAAAAAAAGCCTTCTTTTTTTCGGTATGACAGTTATGGTTAGATTCATATCAATTCAGGTTTTTCCACTAATAATTAAAAACAAAAAGCTGTGATTTTAAAAGCAGAAGCAGTAACAAAAATCCTGACACTCTAGCAGCTCTTTATTCCTTTCCATACAAATGTCACCCATTCAAAACATAAATTTCCAGACCTTACAGAATCTGTAAGTATTACATGAAGACAGACACTTGGATACCTTGCGTAGAGCAGCAGTAGGTTTAAAGAGCAAGTCAAAGCATGCTAAGGACCTCTTCCATTTGCAGCCGCTGCAGGAGGAGGAAGGGTAAATGGAGCAGAGGCCTAGTGAGGCATTACTAATCTGAGAGGACAGTTCAGGCTTGTCATAGACCTATTGCTGATAATAAAATCTGAATCTAACCACTGACTGGAATCCACTGGAGACTCGCGGCCTCTTTAATATTTAAAGCTGTGGAAGGACTTGACACGGAGGTGGATTAAATAGCACTCGTTTGCGTGCAAATTCTTACTTAGGCAAGTTGCAGCAGACTAGTCTGTGTGCATATACACTCAGGCGGACACCTCTGGAAAGGCAACTAATTATGACATTCCATTAGTCCAGACTCACTGTCGCAATTGGTCCTGAGTAGTCATGGCTGATTTATTTCGATTAGTCTTCCCAGGCTCAAAGAGTAATGACAAATGTATGTTTTGGCTGCAAGAAAGTGGTAGCAATCACGATACCACCAAAACATCAAAACAGAAAGGAGGGTTGCCTGTTAACATGCACACTGCTCAATTCCCAGGGTTGAGCATCAAGCTTAATTCAGCTCAAGTGACTGCTTAGAGGCCTCTGTAGCTCACCAGCCATATAAAGTGCTTTAACTGGCGCTGGAAGTGGAGTAGGTGGGGAGGAAGGAAAACCTGTTTCTTTTTCTACAGAAAGACACTACCTTCTGTGTACAGCTGGAGAGGAAGGGCAGACGTCTGCTTTAATAAAAGATTTTGATATAAGGGAAACCTTTAAGGAATAGGTACCAAAACACATAAGATAATAATAATAATAGGAGAAAGAATTGGAGAAAATAAAAATTCAAAGACCTGCAAATAGAAATAAAACGACTGTAGCAAAAAAGGGAAAGTAATAAGTGCCTTGGGTGCAATCCCAAAACATCTGCAGCACCACTTGAACACTATCGCTTTGATAAAATCATCATCAGTCAATTGCAAAAGGAAATGTTATTTGGAGCAGCTGACATCCGTGGCATAGCTAACACCATCAAACACCTGATTACCCAAGGGCCTTGGAAAAGACTTGATTGTGGACAAAAATGGCAAATCCAGTTTAAATATCTGGTTGACTTTGCAACCAACAACAATAATAACAACGTTTATCTCTGCAGAAAATAAATATATATTAAAAAGTCAAATACTTCAGTTTTTCAGTTTCAGAAAATTGTAAAGAACAGATTATATGAAGAGAAGCTTTGTGATTATCAGACAATGGAAGGGAAACAATTCCTCTCATTGGAGGGGAAGGAACATGAGTCCTAGTGCAAAAACCTTTTGTTAGGTCACCAACCATATTCACTTCTAACTGACATATGTATATACACATACCAATTCATATTTGTGGAATTCCTCCTCGGTCAATTAAGATTCCTAATGTGTGGAAAATTATGTATGTACCTACTTATTCATATTAGGCCCATTCAAATAATTCATACTACCACCATTGATCAGGGACATAGTTTGCCCTTTCCGTGATGATGAAGTTCAGTAATGCATTCCATGATTCATTCACAGGTTATTTCAACAAGTTGAAGAGTTGAATGAAACTCTTCTATGGAAATATTACTTTTTGTGCTATTTCAAATAGAGATAGTCCTTGACTTACAACCATTGGCCCAGTAGTTAGAATGCAGTATTTCAGGCTAATTCTCACCAACTCAGGGTTGATTCAGCCTTCCATACTTCCAAGGTCAGTAAAATGATGACCCAGATTGTTGAGTGCAATATGCTGACTCTATAAATCACTACAGCTGTAAAGCTGTAAAAGCACTATGAAGTGGCAAGTGCTATTGCTATTGATATTTAATAATCATTTGAAGTTACAACAGCACTAAAAAAAAGTCAGTTATGACTGTTTTTCACATTTATGACCACTGCAGCATCCCCATGGTCATGTGATCAAAATTTGGACCTTGACAACTGGCATGTATTTATGTGTCCCAGATCATGTGATCATCTTTTGTGACCTTCTAACAAGCAAAGTCAACGGAGAAGCCAGGTTCACTTAACAGCCATGTTACTATTTAACAACTGCAGTGAGTCACTTAACAACTCTAGCAAGAAAAGTTGTAAAAGTGGGACAAAACTCACTTAACAACTCTCTTATGTAGCAACAGAACTTTTGGGATCAATTGTCATCATAAATTGAGGACTACCTCTATTTGCAGTAAACACAACAAAATGCCCTATAGAAAAAAATTTACTTTAATGTCACAGTCTTAAGCTATGTTGCAAGGACATTATCATTGCATCACTTTTAATAGTAATACCCACAAACACCTCCTTCAAATCAGGCTTAAATCACCCTAGTCCTAACCTTAACCCTAACCCTAACCTTTAACTATATGATCCTATATTTTTCTGGCAACAGCACAGCAGTGATTTGACAATACCTTTTTCTAAAAGGAAAGCCTTAACTTTTTCAGTTACAATTACAGTCCAGTATTCCCATATGGCATTTAAAATAGGAGTTTAGGAAACTGTCTTGTGCTGAGTCCATCTATCATTGGCATTGATTGCCCAAAACTCTCCATGGTTTCTGCAAGGAGTTCTTTCAGTCTCACAAATGAACTTTGTATTTTGTGCATGGCAAACATTTCTTTTATCAGTTCCATTTCTCTCCTGATTATATATACTATAAAAATCTGATTTACCTTAATCTGGAATTACTGTTTTACAATTTGCAGAAAAAGTCTGTCAAAATACATACTGGAATTCTTATTATGAATGTCTTTTTTATCTCAAAAAGAGTCACTTCTAAATATGTTTCAACTGCAACTGCACATTTCAAATTGCAGGCAGATATGTAGTTTGAACCAAGAACAAACAGATGTCAGAGAAGTATTAAAATCCGACAGAGAACTATGTTTATTATCATATCATGAATGCAGAGCTGGGGACCAGGTCAGTTGGGTTCACTAAAAAAAAAAATATCGAATTTTTCTATCATCACTAGTTTTATCCCCACCACTCTTCTCAAAAATGTATTCATTCGCAGCTGAATCACATTTAATCTTTTAAGAAGTCATATGCTCCTAGATCATAATGTCGGCTAACATGTCATTTCATACTTCATTTAATAATTTTATGTTTCCTATATTATTTGCCATTTGCATTCGTTTAGTACCATAAACTAGACATTCATATGAATTTGGAGACTTATAATTATCTTGAAATGTATCCACTCCACCAACATTTGTCTGTATTTTTAAAATGTTTAACTTGTTAACTCAATTTCACTTTTCCACTATGTGCATTTACCATTTCCTGTCCATCTGAATTCATCAGCTTTCCATTCCTTGTCTGGTAAAACAAACTGCCTTTGATAACCACATTTTCTCCCAGGCAGCACCTGTCACTCTCATAATTTACCTGAATGCCATTATCAATTTAGCAATATATCTTTCTAAATTTCAGTTTTAATGCACAATTTCTCTCTGCCAATGAAAAAATGTCAGTGATCATCTTCATAGGTAGTATACAAACTGAAGTACACGATATGATGATAATTACAGATATCCAAATACAGTAAAATTTAAACTTTCGTTTCCATAGTATGAATAAAAAGGTATTCTTAATCCTAAAAGAATGCCTTTCCATGAAATGATACATTGACAGTTCCAGCTCATGACTACAACCTTGATTAAATTCATCCTTTTTAGTCATGTTTTTCCATAGTATCTTTTGTGTAATTGTTTAAAGAAAGACAAAATTCCACCAGTCAACAATTCCAAATATGTCACAATAAGAGAAAATAGAAAAGCAAGTCTGCATTTATATTGTGGGGATATGCACAAACTTTTTTCAGACTTCTTTAACTCATATCTCAGACTAGCTGCATATTTTCAAATTCTGTATGTCTGATGAAAAGGCAATAAGATGACTTGTTCAGGACCTATTATTATAGCATGTTTTTCACCCATTCTTCCTTTGCCTATATATTGATTAAGAACAAATTAGCTAAAATAAGAACAATCTTATCTAAAATATTAGTTGGAGGCTTATTATAGCCAGTAGTCTATTTCAGTAAGTTCTTACAAAGAAAATGTGAAACTCAATATTAGTATCTAAGGTCCACATTATTAGGAAGCAATAAAAATATGAGAATCAATAATCATAAAAATTTACCAGGGATGTGTAGAATATTTGTGTGTGTGTGTGTTACAGTATGTATACATGTGTTCTATACATCCCCAGTAGATGTTTATGATTTTACTACTTTAAACAAGATTTCTTGCTACTAATACTGCATTCAAATTGTTTGAATGTAATGATGTAATGCTTCAATTGTGGACAGAGGCAATCAATTCTATTGATCAGCCCCACTCATAATGAACTGGCTGTAATGACATAATTAGATGCTTATTGCTTTTTATAATTCCCTGCCAAGCAGCTACAGTAAAGTCAAACTATAGCTAAATATCCTTGGAATTCCAGATTTGTCAGCACTGTGTCAGCCTAATACAACAAAAATAATACATTTTTAACATGTGAAAAAAGAAAAGAAAAATTAGGAACCTAATGTGCCTATTGTTATATTTGTTTATAAAAATAATAAAACATTATGAAAGAGGATTCATTATTGATAACAAGAAAATAAATAAATAACTAAATTGCATATTATTCTTGGCAAATGTAGCATTCTTTAAAAAAAAAGAAAGAAAGAAATGATGTGTGCTTATTGTGCTTAATCTTATTTCTTTCTGTTTTCTACAAATACTCTCAAAACAATATGAAGTATGAATATCAATACAATTAGTGATATGGAGTTAAGAGTATATTTACATTTAAAGAAAAAGAACTTGAAATATAGAAATAACTGAGTTAAGTTAGTTTAAATACTAACTTAAAGAAAATCATTGTCCAGGTTCTGTTGCAATAAAGACCATATTGCTTTCCATCCCACAGATGACAATGAAATGCAACACATTTTCATTGGGCGGGAAACCTATATGTTCTCCAGTAAACATGTATCCAGTAGGACTAATTTAAGACTATAGTCAAGGTTACTATTAGGATATACAATATAGGTGATAATAGATGATAATCTCTGTTCCAGAGATGAGATTATGAAGATAAAAAGTGAGTAGTGAGGGAATTACTAATCACAAGCACAATATAGTGGATTGCAAGGCTTTTGAGGAGAGAGGAAGATTATCTAATGAATTAATGCCACAGTTATTCTGAAAAATGTCCTTCTTTAGCTGCAGCAAAATTTAGCTATATGAAGGGTTCTACAAACAATACCACATCTTGGTGTTGTGAACCATTCATAATTGTTTATTCACAGCAGAGATTTCAGCTCTTCCTATGCTATATCAGCTCTCAGTGACCTGAGCTACTCCATAAAACTCTATTGTCCATCAAAGATTAAAACAAACAACCAAGTGTCTAGTTTGCTTTATATCCATGGAAGGATCAATAACATATGATGACCATGGCCAGGGGGGCCTTCTATCAGGTCCGCCTGATGCGCCACTTGCGCCTCTTTCTGGATTGGGATTCCTTATGCATAGTCACCCATGTCCTCGTCACGTCTCGTCTGGACTACTGTAACACTCCCTACATGGAGCTTGAGGTGCACCCAGAGGCTCCAACTGGTCCAGAATGCAGCTGCATGGGGTGATTATGGGAGCCACAGGGTGCTCCCACATAACATCTCTCCTGCGTGAGCTGCACTGGCTCCCAGTGGTCTTCCGGGTGCACTTCAAGGTGTTGGTTCTCACCTTTAAAGCGCTCCATGGCATAGAGCCAGGATACCTGCGAGACCGCCTCCTGCTACCGGCCAGTACAGCCAGATAACCTCCCACCGGCCAGTACGCTCGCACAGAGAGGGCCTCCTCAGGGTGCCGTCGGCCAAGCAATGTCGACTGGTGGCCCGCAGGGGGAGAGCCTTCTCTGTGGGGGCACCCAACCTGTGGAATGAGCTACCTCCTGGAATACAACTGATCCCGGACCTCCGCGCTTTCCAAAAGGCCCTGAAGACTTATTTATTCCAACAAGCTGGCCTA
The DNA here is from genome assembly GCF_059756535.1 of Pantherophis guttatus. Lineage (NCBI taxonomy): Eukaryota > Metazoa > Chordata > Lepidosauria > Squamata > Colubridae > Pantherophis > Pantherophis guttatus. Next base: position 37,554,550 of record NC_142067.1, on the reverse strand, counting down.
GCTTAAATGGTTTTAATGGGTTTTTTTAAATTTTCGATTATATTGATTCTGGGTTTTAAATTGAGAATTTTTTGATTTTGCAGATCTGGGATTTTAAATTGGAAATGCCGATGATTTAATTTATTTTAGTTTTTTCTTAACTTTTGTACTATATGTGTTTTAAGTTTGGCTGTCCACCGCCCTGAGTCCCCCTGGGGAGAAGGACGGTATATAAATTGAATAAATAAATAAATAAATAAACATAAATAAAATGTATATATTTATATTCTTTGTTACCATATCAGTGAGATGTCCCACAGATATGTTTTATACATCTTCCTTTCTTTCAGGTTTTAGATATTTGGTCTACAGAAATCCTTACCACCTCTCTAGTAAGTTTCCAGTAATATTTAAACAAAAGCAATAACATTCAGCCACTACTTCCCAATAAATTTCTTCAAGCATGAAACCAATACCACCTTCCCTGCTGAACATTATTACTGTGATCATTAAGGGAATTACTTACAAAAAGGATAAAGCATTCTTTTAAAATTATAAGTTGAAACAATTTAACTATGTTATTATACATTTATTATACATCTCTCAAAGAATCTGTTCATAAAGTCTGTCATTAATTATATTCACATCATTCAGTCAAATGTGTTATATTCTTCTTCCTTTCTTTCCTTTACCTCTGATTTTTTTTGGGTGAGTTGAGTTTATTGAATATCCTTGCTGAAATTCTGATTTAAACTTCACCACCTTATAGCAAACTTCAACCAATTACTCTAACTTTTTATAACTTTAGTAGTAACTTCTTTAAAACTGAAGACCTCCTAAATCTAAGATCCTTGCTTAGAAACATGAAAGTGGGACTTCATTGCCTCAACTTCCTTTCCAATGAAAAAACAAGAGGCCTGGGTATATTGAGAAGACACTTTTCTCAGACGTCAGTAAGTATAGTCACTCTAATATGTGCCTTAGAAGTGGCGTGGGGGAGCTTTTATTTGCTGAAGCCATGGGAGCGGGGAGGAGTTGATGAAGGAATGGATTGTGAAGATGAATTTGCAGAAATGCAAATACTCTCCTTTTTGTCCTCATGTTCACCATCCAGCAGACATAGTTATGAAATCAAATATTATACACCTTTTTTAAAATTTCTTGGAGGGTTTTTTGGGGGAGGGGTTGATTTTACTAGAGACTGAGACTTTTGTGTATGGTGTATTATGACCTTGCAAACTGTCTGCTTCAGTGGTGGGATTCAAAAAAAAGTACTACCAGTTCTGTGCGCATGGCTTGGTGGGCGTGGCATGGTTTGGTGGGCATGGCTTGGTGGGTGTGGCGGGGAAGGGAACTGTAAAATCTCCACTCCCACCCCATTCCAGGGAAAGGATACTGTAAAATCTCCATTCCCTCACCACTCCAGGGAAAGTTACTGCAAAATCCCCATTTCCTCCCGGTCAGCTGGGACTCGGGAGGCAGAGAATAGATGGGGGCGGGGCCAGTCAGAGGTGGCATTTACCGGTTCTCCGAACTACTCAAAATTTCCACTACCAGTTCTCCAGAACTGGTCAGAACCTGCTGAATACCACCTCTGGTCTGCTTCTTTCCTGCCCTTGTCCATCAACAGACTCAACAGTCTAGTTTTATTTTATTTATTTCCTAATTCCAGCAACTGGCTAGAATCCAGCCCCTTCAAATATGTGTATACTCTGTAGATCACATGACTCATTATATGTTTTTATATGCAGTGTTGATTCTATATTATTGCTAGCATTCAGTTTTGAAAATAGAATTGTTGGGAAAATATCGTAATTAAAATCATTTTTCTGAGACTATAAAAAATAATTTTATACACAAGTAGCCCTACATGCATTTTTTTTTTTTGCAGTTTTACTGTAATTTTTGCCACAGATGTCAATGAAGTTAAACACCGTGTCCTTCTTTTCTACCTCTTTGATCTCCTTTCCAATTGTATATGCCTTGTTTTGCCTGTTCAGATCATTGGTAACTTTAACTGCCAGTGATGTGTTGGCTTCTTTCCATAAAAATATCAATCACAGGAGCTTCCATATCTTCTAGGAAATAGAAACATTACTATTTCCATTCCAATCAAATAAAGCCTTGACATTTTAAAAAAACTACAGTATATCTCTAAAATATATGTGCAGTTTGAAAAGAGATCTTGGCAGAGGTGCATTCAATACTTTAGAATTATGGTGTAGTCAAGTTCCTTGTAGACAAGGCAGGTGGGGAGCTGACTTCTAACTAATAGAAAATGAACACTTGAACTCTCCAAAGATGTAGAAACCTGTGTAATGTATTCTTCCCAGATCCACTTTGAGGGTCAAGGGTTGAAAACAAAAGCAGACTCCTTGGAGTGTTTGCAATCCAAATCAAGCATTCAAAAATAATTTCTGTCTCTCTCTCTCCCTCTCTCCCTCTCTCTCTCTCTCTCTCTCTCTCTCTCTCTCTCTCTCTCTCTCTCTCTCTCTCACACACACACACACACACACACAATCAAACCAAGAAAGAAAATGGGTCGGGTTCACAGCTTTAAGCTTGTTATCCACTTTGTGCACAAGAGATTCAAGGGGTATTCCAAACCCAACATAAGATCAATTCCTTCTTGAGAAGTCTCTGGCCCCTTTCTTTCTTCTTTTATTTATTTTATTTATTTATTTATTTTATATTGGATTTCTAAAGTAGGCTTTCCAATATGAGGCACCGCCTCTATTCTGTGCCTACAAAATGAACTAGATCCCAGCTAGACAGCATAGAAGGGCGGAGAGGTATGTTTATGCTAGTCCTTCGGGAGTAGAGCGGTATACAAATCAAATAAACTAAACTAAACTAAACTAATAAGGGTAATTCCTACAATACTTCTGCAGGCCTCTTTTTGTCATTGTCTTCTGGCACCAGCTTCTCCCACTAACATCTTCCCCAATCTTCACATCTGCCCTTTCCACAAAGCAGCCTTTAAGCTTAGCCAGCCCACAGCCTGCAGGCATTTACCATCAAGAATTGTAACTTACTTACAAGAAGGCTGATGTTTTTCATTCACTGCATGTGGATGATATTTAATTTATTTTATCAATGAGGTGCTCCATTGTAGTATGTCAGAGTGTACTATTTTCTAGACCAGAGTGTCAAACTCACGTCATCACGGTGGCATCAGATGACATATCGGGACTTTTTTCCCCTTCACTAAACTGGGCGTGGCCGTGGCCAGCGCATGACACATCCGGCCCATAGGTTGGGAGTTTGACAGCCCTGCCCTAGACTTAGTCTATCTCTGTCTTCCAACCTTTAATACTTAAAACCATTGACAGAGTTTGTCAATTGGGATGAAGTATCATTAGAATGAACTCATAGCTACTGCTGGATGAGCTGAGAGCAATTGCATGGGGAAAACAGGGGTTTTTTGCCTGTACATTTACATATACAGTTTGATTATTAGTATAACTATTTTTTGTAAAATATATATATATATATATATATATATATATATATATATATATATATATATATATATATATATATATATATATATATATATATATAAATATAATGAATAGGACCCCTTATTTTTTCATTTTCCTGTACATTTGTCTTTACTGAATGCCTGTGATAGTTTTTCTTAAGATATAATGTTGACATATTCTAAAAAATATTGATTGCAACATTTTGCAATATTGATGCAAAATGGAGACTTTGGATTTAGCTTTATGAGGTGCTCGTATTTACATCTATCTTACTTTATTGGGAA